>NC_087519.1:12457969-13104239 GCF_963921805.1 Phalacrocorax carbo
CATCCAAATAGCTGTTAAAGAATGACTGCCTTTGCAGTTACTTAGTTTGGGAGCCATATTTGGAGATGAAAAGAATGCATTGAGCAAAATTTTTGGCTTAACTTTTTGAAATTAACTGGAATTCTAGTGTTATAATTACACGTAATACACACTGAAAATACTTCTGTATTGTAAAAATGTTGCACCAATCACTAGTAGTTACGGTTTAATAGTGAGTACTTACATAAAAGCTCCCTAACTTTCACAGTCTGAACTGTTTTTTTTCTCCTCTCTGTAAGAGTACATGACAGCAAAGTACTTAAATACCGGTTGGTTTTCAACTTGCTTGGTCAATTAGAGTGTAACTCGTGATCCGAGTAATTTACTTGATGATGATTCTACCTCTTGATCAGTAATTAAACTTTCTTGTACCTAAGTGTGTCAGACTAACTAAACAAAGATTCAGTACTTTGACTGACTGGGTCTTGACCTCACTGTTGCTCAGACCAATGTTTGAACTCGGATTTTTTCTAGTACAGTCTGATACATTAAAGCACTTACTCATCAAGTAAAAGTAGCTTTGCTTACTGACTGGGACAAGTGTATTTTCAAAACATTTTTGGTCTTGCCCTTCCCAACTCATCCACCCCCATGCTGCTGAACAAATGTGGGATCTGATCCCATGTTTTATTTAAAATATAAATTTTGGGGGCTTTTAAAATAAGTTTGTAGATTCAGATATTGGACCATAAGGCTGAAATGTCTCTGAATGGATTGTGTGTTTGACAGATATCAAGGACACGGTCTGAGAAGCTAGAAGAAGGTAGGCATGGGGCTACTTGCCATGACATTTTCAGAGCTCCCCTTGTTTAATTGAGTCTGCTCATGTGGATGTTGTACCTGTTGCAAGGACAGAAGGCTGTTCTCAGCACATCAAACCTTCAGGCTCTCCTTTCTGTAAAATAAGAGCATGTACTTGTAAAGGTTATGTGTTGACTCTGGAATTGTTTATTAGACAAAGGGAAGGAAAAGTTTCTGGAGTCCTTGCCTGCTTTAGAGAGAATCATCTTAGAAATTGGTATTCTATGCTCTACTAGTGCAAGACAAGTATAATTAAGCTGAAATCTGTGTACAAAAAGATGCTTTGGCTGAATGTAGCTTATAATGGAATACAGAATTTAAGGGTATTTTGGATCTGCAGTTGTCTCATTGAATAGAGCATTTTTTTATTGTTTTAAGTATAAGATCCAGCTAATACATACAAGAACAACAGTGTGGGTAAAAACACCTTATAAACTGTTGAGGTTACCTTCAGGATTGGGGGAGATATTTTTTTTCTTTGAAAGCACAGTTTAAAACTTACTTCTAAGCAGTCTTTAAGTCCCTCTTCATGGCAAAATTTAATCGTGTTCTTAACACTTTAAAATGTTAAAACTGTGCAGATGGAATGTGTGTGTGGTTCTTCTGTGGTACACCATTCTATTTTAGCAGTAAACCAATGGTTTACTGCTGAAAAATCTTTTTATAATTGCCTAGGAACACAGTTGATTTTGTAGAGCAGACCAGGCATTACTACATCTTCCATATGTTGGTTTCATGTACGAAAGCCTACAGAACTGTGCTCCACCTACAGTGCTAGCTTGATTTCTTTCTGTGCTCAGACTAGTATATCCTCTGCAAGACCCGAACTTCGGTCCCTTTTACATTAGTTAGTGTTTGTATTACACTTTGAAAATGTAAAGGTTAATATAAATGCTAAGTGTTGGTGATCTGTATTATAGCCTGTGTTGACTGGAAGGATGTAATAAGCACTTGCCAACTGTTTTCTACCTCTTTCAATTTACTGCAGACACCCTGTAGTCTGTCATCCATTTGCCTGCTATTTGTGATAGCTGCCATACAACTTTATGAATCTAAGTGTTCACAAACAATTTATGATTGTATTTAATGAAGACATTGTTACTTTTCTTTTTCTTAAGAATGTCAAGCTGTCAGCTGAAGTAGAACCGTTTATTCCTCAGAAGAAGGGTCCAGAAACACTAATGATCCCAATGGCACTTCCTAATGACAGTGGAGGAATTAATGGCATGGAACCAACACCTATCCCTAACTACCTGATCACTTGCTATCCATTTGTACAGGAAAACCAATCCAATAGGTAAAATGTGGTTGTGGTCTTCATGGATGATCTATTTTGAAATGAGTTTAAACTTCTGGTAGCCTTGAGAGGAGTCAGTGACTTGTGGCTGTATATTCATGTTGTTCACCATATTTAATCTTCTGATCCTTCAGGGTGAGGATGAAGTTTCTCTGTCCCCAATCTTTTTTTGCTTACTTACTTCCTTCCCTCTACTTTTCTCTATTCATATTCTTTGCCACATTTCTTTCCCTGGCTACAGAGGTCTCATACAAATCCCTCACAAAGTCACCTGCTGTGCTGTTGCACCTTCCAGGGCAGTCAAGAGGTCTGTGTCTGAACCTCTGATGCTGAAGTAAGGCTGCAGGTGTCCAGCTTGGATCCTGCCATGAGGAAACAGTATGCAGCTGATGCTTGTATGGAGTGTAGCTGTATCCAGTTTTCTTTGCATAACTAGTTATAATAAAGTAAGTTTAGGAACTCTTTATTCTAGTGCAAATGTGGTGTTCACTGAATGCACAGCTTCAATGTTGATAATTTTATATGGAAGGGATAAATAACTATTGGATACATTTTTCAAAATCAAGCAGCAATGTTTGCTTAGGATAGTGCTTAAATGCTGCTGCACTTGAGTAGGTAAGACCAAAAATAATCCTTTATCAAAGGCCATCTGTGGATCTGTAAAATTATCCTGAATCTTTGTTTCCTATTCTCCTGTCTAATATTCAGGCCTCCGCATTTTCTGTGTAGATGGTCTCCTGGTCTCTTGGGGGTTTGAAGAGAAAGAGAATTGGGTTCATAGTTTCCAAGGGGGTCTTTGTAGTATGCTGTATCACAGATAAACACAGGAAGAAGTAGTCTCCACACTTGGTTTCAGTAGTAAGTTTGTAAATGCCTGTTTTCATGTGTGCTTCCTAAAGCCTACATTGTCATAGGCATTTTGAACGAGGGTGAGTTGGCAACTTAATATACTGAAGTACTTGGCCCTGAGTTAGCTAATGAATGTCACTGTTCCATATGTCTGCTAGCTTACCTTGTGTAAGCTTAGGTATCTACTTAGGTTATATGTGTTTTCTGAAACAATGAAATTGTAATTGGTTCAAAGTACTTGTCAGCATAAATTACTGCATTTTATATTTCTAGGTTAAATATTTGAGATTTTATAAGTTTATGCAAATGCCAAGATCAACGAAGATTTTTATTTTGCCCTTGAATGTAATCTGAGCTTGTGAATAATTTAATTGGCACCTCTAAGAAGTCCTAATAAGTTTAAGTTCAGTCATTAAAAGCTAGGAGCTCATGAAACAAATGAGTTACGGTTGTTTGGGTGTTGTGTTATTTTTTTAAGGGGGTGGAAGAGTTCTGAATTTCCTGGGGGGGGAGGGGGGAAATTATTGAGCAGTTGTCTTTCCTTTTGACTTTTACAGACAGTTTCCATTATACAACAATGACATCAGATGGCAGCAACCCAACCCAAATCCTGCAGGACCATACCTTGCTTATCCTATAATACCCGCGCAACCACCTGTTTCTACAGAATATACATATTATCAGCTGATGCCAGCACCATGCGCTCAGGTCATGGGTTTCTATCATCCTTTCCCTGCCCCCTATTCTGCACCCTTTCAAACAGCAAATACTGTAAATACAGTTACTACAGAATGCACTGAGCGTCCCAACCCGTCGGGCCATGTCTTTCCATTATCCAGTCAGCGGAGCAGAAGCAGTAACAGGGGACCAGTCATACAAAAAGTAAGTCTGGTTTTTAATAGAATAAGTAGAACTGCATAAAGAAAATATCTTTGCACGGGAAGCATGCATCTCATTTGAGCAAGAACAGGTATGGCAGTAGTATCAATGGAAGGAAAGGTGGGCAGAAAAGATGTTAATCAGAGGGTACCAAAGCTCTGTCTACAGAGACATTTTGTGGCAAAATACTGAGTTTATAAAGCCTGCATGTATAACATAAGAAAGTCCCTTCCACTGCCTCTCTGCTGGTTTGGTCTGAGCTTAGAATTACTTTATTAGAGAACAAAGGAAACTTACCCATACTTTCTTTACCTTTTTTGATACTTCCACATCATAACAAACAGTTCATGCAGAAAATACTGCCAAGAGGTTAATAATTAGAATATTTTTATTAATATTTCCCTTACTCTCTTGTCTTTAAACATGTGGCTCCTATAGAGAGCATTAGAACTTTTAATTGCTTTGATTAAAACTGAAGTGAAATCATATGACTTACGTGTATGTGTGGCTAATCTTTTAAAACAGCAACAGCAGTTACAGACGCACATAAAAAATAAACGTCCTCCAGTGAAAAATGTCGCCACTCAAAAGGAGACTAGTTCATCAGGTCCTGAGAACAGATCAAAGATTGTTTTATTGGTTGATGCATCGCAGCAAACAGGTGACTTACTTTCTTGTGTTCTAGGTGTACGAAATAACTAGAACTACATGTCACTCACTATCCTTCCTAAAAGAAGGTGGACTTTACCGCTATCGGAAACAGACTCTTCCTGAAGGAGTTGGTTATGTCTAGGTCCAACTATTAATAATAATTTTGTTAAAATACACTCCTGTTTTTAGTCTTATTAAAGGGAAATTGTTGTCATGTGGGAAGACTTTGACTTTTTCCATTTGTTTTTGATGTATAGATTTTTCATGTCTCTTAACAATTCCTGCACAAGTAATTATTTTTATTGTGTCTTGCAGACTTTCCTTCAGATATAGCTAATAAGTCACTTTCTGAGAGCGCCTCTACAATGCTCTGGAAATCAAAAGGCAGACGCAGAAGAGCTTCTCACCCTGCTGCAGAGTCCTCTAGTGAACAGGGTGCAAGTGAAGCAGACATTGACAGTGACAGTGGCTATTGTAGTCCTAAGCATGGCAATAACCAGGCTGCAGCCATGACTTCAAGAAGTACAGATTCTTGTGCAATAAATGTATGTAAACATAACTAACTTAACTGTATTTGTATCCTACAGACTAATAAAAATTACTAAAAACTTGTTCTTTCCTTTTCAGGTTGTAGAACCATCAATAAATACAAGTAAGCATTGTCTTCACTGGTGAGCTGTTTAAAATTTGGCTAGATCACTTCTGTATTTTTGCTTTACACTTCGCTAAGAACCATCTCTTGAATTACTTCCAGCATGCTACTCTAACTGATCAGATACTTCTGAAGATGTCTTTCCTGTGATTTCTACCACCTCCACCAAGACCCGTGTTACTTGTTGGATGAACAAATTTATAAGTAGCTGTAACTAATGATTTATCAACTGCTGCTTTTCTTTAAAGGATTAAAAAAAGCCAGAGACTTCAATGGAAGCACTCAAAGCTGTACTTCTGTTGTATTTTGTCCTCAAGCTTTCTTGCCCTGTTGGACCACAGTTTGTACCTGGGTAGTAATAGACCTAGAGTTCTCATTTGCTATTTGAGAAGTACTGATATTTTTTTCAGAAGCTTTAAAGTACTGTAACATGAACAAATATTTGATTAGTCTGGTAGTAGTGGATAATGCTAGTGGCTATTATTTGATTTATAAATTGTTATGGATATTAACCTGAGATTTCCTTTCTCTGACTGCTTCCTGATGATCAGTTGTTGGCAATTCAAATGTCTGTCATCTGACTACTCATAAAGGCAATTCTGCTAATTTCTAGAAACAGCTACAGAAATAAATGTTGTGAGAGAAGGATTAGACTTTCTTGGAGAACTTTATTTGTAACAAAATTGTGTTCCTGGCCGTGGTGGCATGTGAATCATTATGATGCATTCTGTCATTCTCATTCATTTTTTTATAGATGACACTTCTCTTTCAGGTGGTATAAGTTGGACTAATGTAAATTCCCAGGCAACTCAAAAAAAACCTTGGATTGAAAAAACTCAGACGTTTTCTAGAGGTGGAAGACAAGCTGAACAAAGAAACAGTTCACAGGTATGTTGTTAATGCTTCTAAATTTATGCATTCTGTTTCTTTTAATATATGAAAATGAGAAATTTGGAATGTGTTATAGAACTAACATACAAAGAATAGTTACTGAAAACAGTGGTGAAAGTATAGGAGCTCAGCCTAAAAATCCAGTTGTGTATTTCTACCTTCTATGTTTCTTGAGCTAGCACTATATTGTGTGTGTGTGTGTACATATGCCAAATTATTTTATAATCTTCTGCCTATAGCCTGTTTATATGTGCCTACATAGGAAAAACATTATGTATGTAAAGTAACTTGTGAAATGAAGATAAAGTGGGTGTAGAAAAGCGTAGTTGGTTTTGACCCATTCACACTTTAAAAGAAGAAAATCTCAAACTTTCTAAAGAAAGAGTTTGTGATGGTGAACTAGAATCCTGTATTCTCACTCCTGTTGTCTTTGAAACTTTTAAAAAATTCATTTATTAATAATAAAATGCTAATATGAACTTAATTGTATGCTAAAATGTGAAATATACATTTCTGTGAAACTCCCTTCAATTGGGACAGGATTTCTGTAATTAGTATGTGAGGAGAAGGTGGCCTTCCTAATTTTGATAGTCTGATTTTATTGGGGATGGTGCAGAGGGGTACAGAGAGAGGGCTGAAACATCTGCCTTTGCTTAAACATAGATTTTGCTGGAATTCAGTTATTGCAGACAAGAATAGCTGAGCTTGAAAGGGGGGCTTTATCATAGACGTGCCTGCATGCACAAAATATGCACATGAGCTATCTTGCCCTGTTTAGTTTTTTAGATGAATTGTTAATTTGTCTTGAATATTCCCATTTGGTATCTGTGGGTTCATTATAAAAGCAGCTTGTTGATGCTCGTATCTGGTGGTGTAGCAGTTCTGAATCTTTTTATAAGCTGTAGTCAAATCAGAGGCTTTTAGAACCCGCTATTTGTGGTTTATGGCATTGGGATTAGGAAGAACCAGATTTCCTTTCATCCAGTCACAGTTTAGGCCCTAAATCTGGCTGTTATTTTTGATATTTAAAAACAAAGCTGGCACAAAGATTTTAAATCAGGTTTCCTCAGCAAATTCACTGTACCTCAAGACAGAATTGTCCCAGAAACTAGTTTCCTTTGAAACTAAACTTGTACCAGGTCTGTAGAACATTTCCTTGAAATGCATTAGTATGAGATCCAGAATTTCAGATTCAAATCATGTTGTGCCTTTAACCAACCAGTCTTGCACATGGGTTTCCACCAACCTTTCACTTAATCAAGAGAAGAACATTTATACCACTATAATGAGATCCCTGGTCCTTACAGAACTCTGTGCCTGTGCATTGTCATAAAACACATGTTGAAAAGGCAATAATTGTATGCAGAATAATTACGTAGTGGGAGAGAGTTCTTTTGATTTATCATGGTTACAGAGTTCATCAGGATTCATGTGTGAGTTATAGAGTCACCAGCAACTCTTGTGGTTTTCTTCATGTTTGGCCAAAAGGACCCTATTTTTTTAAAATAAGAAATTTAGATATTAGAATGTGTGGAGATACTGTATTTGCCTTGGGGGGGGGGGGGGAATAGTCTGATCCTGTCTGTAGAATATTTTTGTGCAGGTTTAAACAAAAACAAAAAAAACCCACTCCAAAATCCCCCCAACCAACCACCCCTCAACAAATACCAAGCTACAGCTTGTTAGCTGTAATTCTGTAAAAACTCTACCTTCTTAGCTGCTAAATAGCAGACATGAGAATGCCTTACATCCATGTACATGCATCTCAAAAAATTGAAATGGCGAAATGCCAATCACTTTCATTATTTTTAGTCTGGTTTCAGATGCAGAGACCATAGCACATCTTCAGAAAGAAGGCAGAATTTGCAGAAACGACATGAAAAACCTCTAACTACAAGCCAGTCAAGTAGAACGGAGCAGAGTCCTGAACCTCTGTATTTTGAGGTAGTGGTGTATGAAAACCATTTCTGCATCAGAGTGATGCAAGCTGTGTGTGGAATAAGTGATGTTCTCAACAGGGATAAGTTGCAAAACATCTGACTCCGAGGTGTACAATATAGTGCACCAATTTAATTATTATATGATGCTTGCATTGTGTATGTACAAAGACTTGATTTGGGTGTCATGGAAAGTCTTAAGAATTTAGCACTATCCATGACTGACAAATTTGATAAGCAACTTTCAAGCAACTTTTTATGCTCGTTTGTGAACTAAAATTACTGTGTGTTCTGGTTTATCCCCCCCAACTGTGACTGGATTACATTACTGAAGTTTATTAAATTTTGCTTTTGTTTTTCTTCAAAAGGTTATTTGGACCCAGAAGGACTTTGTTAATTTTTCATCATTTTCTATTTGTGTCACTCTTAAGCCATTCTAGCTCATGTGGGACTTCAGAATTCAATTAATTCTTCTAGCTTCAGCTGTTTCAGTTGATGCTTTTCATGTGACTTTTGGTTCCATTCCCTTAATTCTTAATTTGTGTGTTGTTTAGGATGAAGATGAATTCCCAGAGCTAAATAGTGAGAACGGCAGCAGCAAAAGTAGTAACATCCAACAAAAGATTTCACCCAAAGTAGTAAGTATACTGTTTTGCAAAGCATTTTTAAGTTTCTTTGAGACTGCTTGTGTAACTTTTTATTACTCTCTGCTACAGTACTTAAAATGCAGTAATTGTGATGTTCTTAGAGTATGTCTGTTACCAATTTTGGATGCTAAAGAAATGCCAATTAAAATAAATATGCAGGGACCCATCTTTTAAAAAAAAAAAAAGAAACAAAAAACACTGCTAGATATGTCTGCTAATGAGATTGTATCTTAGTTTCACTTGTTAACATATAGACACTTAGAATCATAGAATGTCCCAAGTTGGAAAGACCCATAAGGATCATCAAGTCCAGCTCCAAACTGAAATGAAAATAAACTAAACTTCATCTGGCTTAAGGTTGTAGAAATAGTTGTTGGAAAAATGCTTTTCTAATACCTGATCTACTTAAATATTTCGTTGCAGAACTGTATGTAGACACTACTTAATCTATTTGGCTGCTTTCCAGGGAAGTCCTACATGAAATCTTTGCCGTGGGGGTGGGGAACACCCCCTTATTTAGTATTCAGACTTGAAAACCTTCTGAAGGCATAATTATAGATAAATACAATAGTTTTCCCATACAAAAATGAAATATACCTGAGTATTTTATTAACTTATTGTGTCATGTAGCTTTACGTAATTGGGATGTCATACTGCTGACCAAAGCAATGGTTCATTTGGTTTCTGGAGTGCCACATTTCTTACCGTCTTGAGATAAAGGTCTTTAATTGTGGGTTTTTGCATTTTGTTTAAAATCCTAGTTGGATGACTTACCAGAGAATTCTCCAATCAATATTGTCCAAACTCCAATTCCCATTACAACTTCTGTACCAAAGCGTGCAAAAAGTCAGAAGAAGAAGGCCTTGGCAGCAGCACTTGCAACAGCTCAAGAGTATTCGGAGATAAGCATGGAACAGAAAAAACTTCAAGTGTGTAGCACTCCCCCCACACCAGCCCCCCAGTAGTTGGTAAAGAGGTGTATCAGTTAGCTGTTGCTCCTCTTTATTCTATAATAGTAAGAATCTCTTTGTAAATAATGTTTTGCAGGCACTATTTTCTTGTATTTATCAGCCTGTGGTGTTCATGTTTTAGGAGGCTTTATCAAAAGCCGCTGGAAAGAAGAGCAAGACCCCTGTTCAGTTAGATTTGGGTGACATGTTAGCAGCTCTTGAAAAGCAGCAGCAAGCAATGAAAGCTCGTCAGATCACCAACACCAGGCCCCTCTCATACACAGGTATTTCTAATCTACTTGTCTACGGCTGAATCCATTTTGTGACAATATAAATGTGATTGATCTGAGCATCTTAAATAGGCTTTTTTTTCTGTCAAGTTTTAACTTCTGAATACAAAAGTAACAGAAAGCTGGGAAGACTTTCTTAATGCATTTCTCAAAATTCACTTGTGCTACCCTTCTGAGATGCAGTATGCAATGGTGAAAGTCCATGTAGAACTTGGGGCAAACTTCTCTTAAAAGACCTACTATTCTAAACTCAGGATTCATGTCCTGAGTGTAATTCAGTGCTGAAATGAGTATGTGCAAAGAACTGTATCCAGTCAAACCACACTTTGACTACAGATATTACAGAATTCTCTTTGAAAGCAGCTTAGAGAGGATACCTGTGACTATGATACAGAGGGATACCTTGCCAGGATATTCCTCCCACGCTACTGATGAGAATTCAGGGCCTCCTTACCCAAGGCTTTCTTGAACCAAATTTGTTCTTAAACTCTCCATGATTTCTATCACATTCTTTCATTGTCTATAAGGTCCAATGGCAGTGAACTCTAACCTTACTGCGTGCTGTATGGAGAAGCTTTTTCCTGCTACTGTGGTTTTTTTTGGCGTGGAGTTGAGGTTTTTTGTGTCCCACTCATAATTTTATTAGTTTTCATAGCCTTTCTATTACAAGGAGACTGAGCTTATTCCCTGCTTGCCTCCCCTATGATTCTTAGAGGTCTGTCATCTCTTTTCTAATCTGAAATTTTTCTAATCTGAACCTGTTTAATTATTCCATCGTGGAAGCACTCTTCTGATAATCCGTTATCACTTTCTATGTACCTTCGTATAGTTCTACTGTATCCTTTTTAAAATAAGGAAGATCAGACATGCACAGAATATTAGGTTACAGTTCCATCATGAATGTATGCAATAGCTTAATTACACTTTTTTGTTCTCTTTATCAAGATTTAAGTTAGCTTTTTTAATGCTTGCTGCTGAATACAGAATTGACACTTATGTAGTTATCTATTATAACCCATGAACATCATTCCTGGGCAGTAGTCTGTAGCCTGGAGTCCATCATTATGCACATAGTTACCATTGTCCTTCTCCTGTGTTGCTTCATTTACCTGATTTGAGTTTCAGCTGTGTTCAAACATTGATTTCAGTTGGCAAGGCTATATTGAACAAAGCTCAGCAAAGAACAGTTGGCATTTCCATTGGAGACCACATTTGTCTTATTCTTGTTCTTGCAGAAAATACACTTAACTACATGCTGCATGCTGTCACCTGTTTTGTCCTGTCAAGTAATCAAGTCTTTGACAACTAAAAATCAATGTTTGGATAAATATTTACAACTTCTCTTACTATTATCTTATTAATAAAGCTAAATGTAGTCATTTGAGAGAGATCCCTAACCAGTATTAAAGAAATTCCTTTCCTGGAATCCATAGCATCCTAAAACATGAGGCTAAGTTGAAAAAAGCTTAAAACCATCTGGAAGCAACAATATCTGATGATGTAATTTTCCTGTCATTATGAACTGCTTTTTTCCAAGGAAGGAAAATGTACTTTGAGAATTCATCAGTGGAAATTCTGAAAACAGTGTTCAAATAAAGCTGACGTCTTTTGGAGAAACTAATATCTTTCTTGTATTTAGTTGGCAGTGCTGCTCCTTTTCATGCCAAAGAATCTGCCAACAGAAAGTCCTTAACAAAGGGACAGCCATCTATGGGTTGCCTTAATCCGTTGGATTCAACTGCCCCAAAAATTAAAAGAGAAAAGAGAGAGAGATTGCAAAACTGAAACGCCCTACAGCGCTTAAAAAGGTAAACATGTCAGCCCTGGAGTGTCTTGACCCACACTGATACTTCAAAGATAAAACCTGGTATCTTCTTAGTTGAGACTAGTGACCGTGAACATAGGGTAAGGGAGTCATGAGCTTCTGCCTCTAGTTCCTGTTACACTGGTGTACTGTGCATTGGACCTAGGCATGTAGCATAACTTCTTATACCTCTCAAAATTAGTTGAAAGTGATACAAATCTATCTCAAGAAGGATGGCAAGGATTTTTTAAACTAGGACGCATGGGAAGACTTGCATAGCTTTTTTCATGTTGCTGTATCTTAATTTGTAGTGCAGTGTAATATGCTAACCTTAAATTTTTCTCTTTTTTTGAGATAGGGGTATAGAATTTGAAGTAAAACCACAATTTTTAACTGAGTAAAATTAGAAATAGTTGGTTGTATGTATCCAAGTACATGCACACATAAAGTAGGTATGTACATAGAGAATAGAGTATGTATGGAAATCAGAAGGTAAAACACAAAAACTAGCCCTAGAAAAGAAAGTGTGAAAGCCCTTTTTTTGTTTGTTTTTTTCCTAAACATGGAAGTCACTTGTACTCATGTACCACGTTTCTTGTCAAGATCACTTTGATATGGGCAGTTAGAATCTGGTAAAGCTGTGTTTGTACGGAAGTTGGCTGTGGCTAAGTTGCTTCCCACCACCCTAGCTATCTTCTCTGACTTCTCCATGATCTACTTGAGTTAGAAATTCATAGCTACCTGTTCAGAAGAGTTTTCTAAACTCTGTCAGTGTCTTTATGTTGTTGTTATTTATTGTAGTAATACCAATATATCCATGGCTACTTACCTTTGCACTTCCCTTTCTTTTATAGAAAGGATTCTGTCTGTTGTGGTGCTTCACAAAGGTGACTAGTATTCTTGCATACGGTGTTTATTTTACAGGAGTGGGAATAAGGCGTTGTTAGTGTTATGTATTGGAAAGAAGCTGTGAAAGTACTTAATACTTAAACTGTTGAAAGCACTCTTCATGTAGAAGTATGCGTATACCACCTGTAAAATGCTGGCATGAAATACCATTTGTGAACAAAGAGGAAATGGAAAAGATTTCAGGGTTTTCTTTCCTGGCATGAGTAGGAAGGTTCAAGACAGCTTGATTAACTTTATTCTGTGTAATGGTCAGTCAAATGGACACACCTTTACAGGTCTATCTATAATTTTCAGATGCTGATAACTGGTGTTCTGTTCCTAGATTATTTTGAAAGAGAGAGAAGAGAAGAAAGGCCGTTTGTCAGTTGATCATAGCCTTTTGGGATCTGATGAACAGAAAGAGATTCATATAAACTTGACTGCTGATCAGTCTCAGGAGCTGGCCTCTCAAGAAGGTTGGTCTCTAGTCCCCCTTCCCTCCTACCATGGTTGTACTAATCTGCTTATTTTGGTGTTTTGTCTTTATCTTTTTATCCAACACAATTTATTGATGTTATCTTTTAACTTTTTTAACATTATGAAACACTAGAAACTGGAACTCTTTTCTCCTAAAATGTCTTGCCTGTCCCTCAGTTGTGGAAGGCTCAGGCAGTATAGGTACTTAGACCCAATCTCCATACAGCCTTTTAATTAATTTCTCTTGAGTGGATATTCCCAACATGTCAGAGTTGGTAGCGTTTTTGATAAGTGGGCAAAATGTGACATGTTGTCGACCATGCCATGTTGATCACAATGCTTTTTAATGATGAGCATACTGAAAGTTTTCCAGGTATGGGAGTTGCAAACTGTAAATAAGGGTTTTCAGTTTGAACATTCTTGTCAATCAACTGCAATGTCTGGATTGTTGATTTGCAGCAACAGCTCTGAGCAGCTGGGAAACTCCAAAGAATTTTCAATGTCTTTGTTTGGGGTGGGGGGTGGGGGAGGACGTGTCTATCAAGATTCCAGATGTGTTGTTTCAGAACTTTCTTCTGAATGACCTGACTGAAGATAAGTCTGAAAATCTTAAATGGTCTAGGAATAAGTTAGTAAAATATTATATATATAAAAATAGTTAAGAATTATTGGAGGAAGTTGTAGCATTTAGGCAGGGTTTCCCTTCTGTTCTATCCATTCCCCAAACCTAGCTTTGGATATTTGTTTAATGACTATTCAAATATTGCTTATTTACCCAACCCATGCTGAGTGGTGGTTATGTGCTTGTTTTGTTTCCCTCCTCGTTGCTACCCCTCTAGGGAAGAATACTGTTCAGTGTTTTCAGAATGTAATTTGGAAAAAGCAAGGAAGCAATACATAAGTGTGGTGCTGTTTCTTTTACGTGAAAATGTCTTTGCATTTTATGATGTTTTAAAACTGTCTTTCAGAAACTGGATTAAGCATGCCTAGTGATGCTTCGCTTTCGCCAGCAAGTCAGAATTCTCCATACTGCATGACCCCAGTGTCACAAGGTTCACCTGCTAGTTCTGGAATAGGCAGTCCAATGGCTTCCTCTGCAATAACCAAAATTCACAGCAAGAGATTCAGAGAGTAAGAGTTTTGAATTATTAATATAAATTCAAGGCTTGCACTTCAGTCACCCTCATCTTTTAAGTGTGGATAGGTTTAGTAGACTTAAGAGGAGCTTAACAAACATAAGCTACCCTTTCATTAATAGAAATTTCTGCAAGGTTTGGGGTTTTTTACCATAGTAGGATTGCGCTCTGTGTGTGTGTATATATATACGTACACATACATGTTTTGGACTTCCTTTGGTTGCTGCAACAAATAAGCCAGGTGGAAGTATTCTCTAAAAAAAACCAACCCTATTTTTTAAAGGAGGGCTACATACACTTTAGATGGGAAAGGAAGGAATGCTTATGAGTGCTGGAAATACTGTAATAGTAACTCTTAATACATTACTGCTTTTTTTAATTAATGTATTGTTATAAAGTACCCAGTTAACAAAAAGAATAATTGCTTGCAGCACTTATTGGAGTGTTTCTTTGTATTTTTTTAATATTCTTTTTTACTTCTATAGGTAAGGGATGTTACTGGAAATATAAATGTTTTCAGGATGTATTTTTAACTTACAATATACAGTCTGATTTCTAAATCCTTCAAGTGACTTTAATGACTCTTCTGAGGAAGTAAAATTATTTTTATAACTAAAAGAAAAGGCTCAGTGAAATAGTATTGATTTTGTGCTATGCTAATACTTGATTTTTTTGAATTGACAGATACTGTAATCAAGTTCTAAGTAAAGAAATAGATGAGTGTGTGACTCTCTTATTGCAAGAGCTTGTCAGCTTCCAGGAACGGATTTATCAAAAGGATCCCATGAGAGCTAAAGCAAGAAGACGACTTGTTATGGGGTTGCGTGAGGTTACTAAGCATATGAAACTAAACAAGATCAAGTGTGTAATCATATCTCCCAACTGTGAAAAAATCCAGTCAAAAGGTATAAATGATAAAACAAGTGGTGCACTTAACTGTTTACAATTTTCTTGTGCTGATTAGCAAAGTTTAGAAGCATTTTTTAGTTACTATGCATGATGTAACACTTCCAGAATCAATTGTGTAATTGCCACCCCACATTCATTCTCTTCTACTCTATTCTGGAAGAAACTCATTCATGAATTTTGAATAGCTTAAAAATAGATATCATAAGCCCATATAATAGACTTAAATTTTATTCTGTTCAGTCTTTGATACACCTAAAGCCTTGAGCTCTGGGTGCTCTTAAGGAGCACTCATTAAGAGGAACATGGATTGGTTAGTTAGCCAACCAACACATTTTGCCACAAGATACGAGAAGAGCAAAGCTCTGCTCAAGAAGTGAGCTGTGAAAAATTCTGGTTTAATTTGTGTGCAGGACTAAGAATATAGAATGTTGCCTTGAAGTATGCTCACTTACTATACTTGAAATGTATAGCTTGTTATCCTTTAGGACATAGTGGCTGATGATTGTATGTATTGAAGTTTTACTGACTAATTACAGCTAAAATAGGATAGAGAATTGTATTGTGCCATACTATGATGTTAACTGACTAGATACATATTTAAAATTGCTTTCTTCAAGGTGGACTAGATGAGGCTTTATATAACGTAATAGCCATGGCACGGGACCAAGAAATTCCTTTTGTCTTTGCTCTTGGCCGTAAAGCTCTTGGCCGTTGTGTGAACAAGCTGGTTCCTGTTAGTGTAGTGGGTATCTTCAACTTCTCCGGTGCTGAGGTGAGTAATTCCATTCGCATAAATGGCTGGAGTAAACCATTACGTTCCTTGTAGATAAGAATTGATCTGGCATGGAGATCACACCTAATTCCATTTGATAATGACCCTGACCTTATCTATATTAGGGTGTGTTTGTCTTTGAAATTCAGTATTTACAGAACTGAGAGACTATGTTGAAATACTTTGGCTGCAATATGTCTGTAGCTTTCAAATAGACTTAAATGCCATCTGAAATCCTCTGGAAGGCTTAAGGTTGTGAGATGTACTTACTTTAGGATAACTTTATCTTAATATTGTGTAAGCATAGACTGCGTTTAGATTTTATCTGTATTAAATAAAAATAATTTTTAGTTGACATAAAAGTATTTGGTGTTAATAAGCTTAAGGCACACTCCTTTGACTATAAAAGGAGTAATTTAAAGTGAAAATTATGAGTAAGAACAACTGATGATAAAAACTGCTTTCATACTTAGGACCTGTTTAATAAGCTGGTATCACTGACTGAAGAGGCCAGAAAAGCATACAGAGATATGGTTGCTGCAATGGAACAGGAACAGGCTGAAGAAGCCTTGAAGAATGTCAAGAAGGCACCCCATCACATGGGTCATTCTCGTAACCCCTCTGCAGCAAGTGCTATCTCATTCTGTAGTGTTATTTCTGAACCCATATCTGAAGTGAATGAGAAAGAATATGGTAAGTGTGCTAAAACTTACTTTTGTAACTAGAAGCTAGAATTTTCTAAATGCTGCTTATTGCAAAATGTAGCTAAAAATACAACATTTCATCATGACTTAGTATTCTGCAGTTTTCAGGAATAAGAGAAAATTGGTTAGTCTCTAGATAGTCTTGTAAGTCACTTTTTTCCCTGAATCATATTGAAAACAATAATTTTAACTTCTAATCCTCAGAAGTGTTAGTTACCTAACTCATGTCAGTGGAGGTGGCTTCTCCAGTTTTATTGAACTGGTATAGAACTGATAACAAATACAGAATTGACTATATGATGGAGGAAGAACTAATGACAGAGGGTAGGAACTAAATTATTGAGGTGTCTGAAAATAGGACATGTAGTTTAAATTTTGAAACCTCAGATGGCAATGAATGATTCTAGTGTGAGGAAAAGGCAAATTTATCTGGTTGCTTAAGCAGATGACAGGAGGAATAAAAGGGAGAATGCTTGCTTGAAGACTTCTGGGTTTTTTGGTCTTATGGTGAATTATAAAGAATACTATCCTGATTTTAGTTAGTTCTTTTGTGGTGTCTCAAATTTACTTAACTTCTTAAACTTTTTTTTTTTAAAATCCTTAGATGACCTAATACTATAGCAATCTTCTGCATTTAATTTATACTTGAGAGTAACCTCTTTGTCTACGCTCACTGTTATATCTGATTCTTCCACAGTTTACACAGGAGACTAAGTGCACAAACCTTCAACTTTCTAATGTCTGGTTTATGATACTGTAAAAACCCGAAGTTATTCACAGCTCTTTCTATTTTCTCTCCAATTTTCTAAATGAAATTTTTCTAGCAAGAATAGAATAATATTAAAATCATTAGCTCCTATTGCTATTTAAACAGTTCTAGGATGTTCAGGAAAAATATTTTTATATAGAAAGAATTAATGTTTGTTTCTTATATCTCTTTTTAAACTTGTAGAAACAAACTGGAGAAATATGGTGGAAACCTCTGATGGGTTAGAAGCATCTGAAAATGAGAGAGAATCCTCATGTAAGACTGTGGTACCAGAAAAAGCTGGTAATGGTCAAATTGAAAAAGCCACGCTTAATAAACAACTGCCTCTGGCTACAACTGGCACTACCTCAGCAACAAATCACGGCAAATCCACACCAGGCGACAAAGACGAGGTGAAACCAGATGACAATCTGGAATGGGCCTCACAGCAGAGTACAGAAACAGGATCACTGGATGGCAGCTGCCGAGATCTTTTGAATTCCTCCATGACCAGTACCACCAGTACTCTTGTACCAGGAATGCTGGAGGAGGAGGAGGAGGAGGAAGATGAGGAGGAGGAGGATTATGCCCATGAACCAATTTCTGTAGAGGTTCAGCTTAATAGCAGAATTGAATCTTGGGTTTCAGAGACCCAGAGAACTATGGAGACTCTTCAGCTTGGGAAGACCCTTAGTGGTGCTGAAGAAGACAATGCAGAGCAAAGTGAAGAAGAAGAAATAGAGACTTCTGAGCAGGCTGATCCAGTCACTGATGGTGAGGAATGGACAAATGATAAGCACGCAAGTAACGCTCAGCATAAACCTACCATCTGCGGTTCTCTGAATAAAGAACACACAGATTCCATTTATATACCATAAAAATAAGGAGGAACTCAGGAACTTCTTAAAAATTATATTAAGACTAACTGTTGTAAAGGTTGCAGCCATTATTTCATATGCTTCATCTCAACATTTTGCACTGTTAAACATTTAATATGTATATTTAATTCACAACAATATTTTTGTAGCTGTCTGTTACCTGTCCGATTTAAAAACTAGCTTAGCTTTTAATCAGTATCTATTTCCCAGAATTGAAACTGTGTGGAAAAATTGTAAGTATTTGAACTTTTGTAAAAGGAAACATCTTGTAACTGACCAGTTCTAAGCAAAATTCTTTTAAGATGTGACTCTTTAGCTCATTTTCAAACAGATAACCTACATTAAGACTGACAAATTGCCAACATTTTACACTGGTGTTATGGTGTTACGCCAGGCACATCAGTGTATTTGGCCATGATTTTCTAGTTCTATCTAGAAATAGAAGTAAAATTTTGGTTCTCCTTAAAGAAAAGCTGGAAAACCCCATTTGCAGTCTTAATGAAAAGTAAATAGTAGAGAAATCTGTGCATGATTCTTGCTATAAGATAGATGCAGCTCTTCAGTTGGTCTCGGTGAATGCATCGTCAAAAAGCTGCTGATAATTGAGATGGTTACAGTAAGCTATAATAACTTTGATTCCAGAAAAACTTTAAACCAGAGGGATGTAATTAATGTTTTGGGGTTTTTTTACAAGGTGGAAATATTGCATAAAAACCCAGGAAAGAAAACAGAAATTCCCCATGCTCTCCACAGTTGCTGTCTGCCAAACCACATTAAGTGAATCACTAACCATAATCCCTATGCAGGGCTTTTAGTAAACTGATGACTTCCTCTTTCTACTGTCACTTACCTCAGGAATGCTGTTTTGCATATTGTAATCGACATAACACTGCAAAAAGCAAGAATAATCCTTTAACAGCAAGTGTGAATGATATGGTGGCTTAATGTATTTACATGTTCATCTGCATGTTTTGACCCTGGCCACCCTCATGTTGAGTTCAGGATGTATCTTGACAATTCTTACTCAAATTGTGACCTCTTTCTCTTCTCACAGTTGTAGCAGCTTTAGGAGTTGACCTCTAGAGTGGAAAAGGAAGTAGTTACTCCAGGAAGGGAGGAAGTGCCCTGTAGTATGGGGAGGTATTTCAGTGATTCAGAGGTAAAAGAAACAAAAAATATGCCCTCCCTAAAACACACGTGTTGTGGGAGAATTGTTCCATCTTTTGTTCTGAATATTGAACCGAAATCCATTAACCAATGATTTCATTTCAGATTGAAGATGGAGTATGTGTCTAAGCCTTGCATGTTAAGGAGTCTGTTTTCCATCTTTGTCTTATATTGGTAATGGATGTACTGAAACTGCCAGCAGCAGGAGCTTCACTACAAGAGTAGCCAAAGAGTAACTCACATGAATAACACTTTTATAGCAAACATATGTTTCTTTTAATTCCACTTCATTTTTCTTGATCACTTGTATCAGAATGCATAAAAAGCCTCTGGGTAGGCTGAAAAACACAAGAAATGGGTAGCTTAGTTAAGTATTTAGTCCACACTTATTAATATGGGACCAACGCTTATAGTACTAGTGAGGCTGGCATTTTAAGTTACACTGGGAAAACGAGACTCCAGGTTTAGAAATCATCTTCCCCTGGGCTTTTCGGATGCTAATGAGAATAATAGAAACTGTGTGTATTCTGTAAATAATGCTTTGATAGTTATAGGCATAGCAAATGCTGTGTAGATAAGCAGGGTAGGATGCTGCTAGGACAACTGGCTGTTCTGTCACGTTCTTAGTTCCTTAATGCAATCCTTCTAGATGTTTGAACACGCATTTTATAGGAAAACAAAGACTAAGGAATGATGCCTCCGAATGTTAAACCTTTTACTGTACATATGGCAGATTTCTATTGTATCTGTGTTTTGAAAGTGTTTTTGCTTTAGGAGATGATAGGTGTTTGAACTGCTGACAAGCAAAACTTGCCCTTGGATGTGTAAGCACATGTCTCGACGCCAGCTGAGATCAGTGTATACACTGAGGGCAAAACTTCACCAGAACATCAAAAAACAAAGGTGTTTGTAATTTTTCCTTTTGCTTTTTCGGTGCCAGTGATTCAAATAACTTTTGATCTTGAAGTATTAACATCAAAGGCGCATCTTTTTATATGTCTTTTCTGAACTTTGACTGTCATTTTAAAATTTTCTGACATTTGTATCAAAGTCGTCTTGTAATATTCAGCCCACTATTTAACTGCAATTTTGCTACAGGTTTAATAGAGTTCTTGAAGGTGATATAGCACTTCTAATATCTCTCAATTTGCCAGCAAATAAGGAACTGGTCTCTCTTTAAAATGTGGCAGATCACCCTTAGAGGAGCAAACTGAGTAAAGGAAACGGTTTCAGTGCTTTCTTTTTGGTAAGCTGGGAATGAGCAATAACTGTGAGAATGAAATTCGATTCCTTTGGGAGTGATCCATTTGCATCTAAAATTAGGGAAGTTCCTTGCTACTTGAAGCACTTGAGGAGAGTATCTCACTGTGGTAATTTTGATTCTATTATCACCAGAATTTAAAAAGAAAGCATACAGATGTTTTACAATACCATGATTTTTTTAAGAAGTAGTTGAATTTCTATTTCGGAATTAAAGTATGCAGTTTATTATACAGGTTGTTACTGTCCCCAAGAAAAGATGTTTCTGTAGTTATAGGTGTATAGATATTTTTGTTGTTAAAACGATTACTTGGAAAACAAATCTACTTTTCTTGATACATGCTTTATAGAAGTTATTTCACCACTCAATTTAACTGGTAAAATCAAAAATAATATATCTGTGGTAGGGGTAGGGATCTTTAAAACTGGTAGAGGTGGCTATGTGTACAACCTATTTATATAAATGCTTTAGGTATCTCTGTCAAAATAATAAAACATGGATTACAAATACGTAAAAGGGAAAAATTCTGAAAGGCTTTTGTCCTTAGTTGGGCCGAGTAACAGTGGCTGAGTAAGGCGAAGGACCTGGTCCTGCTTACACACGCTTAAGAGCATTAGTTCCACTGGCTTAAAGCAGTGGCCTGTTCATCTGCTGAAGTTGTGTGCAAGTAGTTGCAGGATTGGAGCTAAACAGTGACAGAGGGTGTTGACCTGTGTGTTAAAAACTCATTACAGGAGATGTTCAGTAATGCACTACTTGGTGGTGTTCTGGTAAAGATAAGAGGTGTCTTTATGCTCATTCGAGTGGGTGGGAGCTTACACAATGTGGTTCTGTCCGGTTCTCTAACACAAACTTAAATTTTAATGATGTTACTTTAGATATGTATGTAAAAAAAAAAAAGTATTGTTTGAAAAGCTGCTCTTTGCTGAAACTGTCATTAAGTATTTCCTGTGAAGTTGTGCCAACTAATGAAACCATGGAGTTGACTTCAATGTTAGCCATTAAAAATTTGCTAACAAAACCAAAACCAGCAGAAGCAAGCCATAGAAACAAGTAATGGGGGTTTTCTACCCACCCTGCCACACGCAGAAATGTGAGAATGTCTAACCTGGAATTTCCTCACCAATTAATGGTAACGCTGCAAATAGAAACCCAGTTGGCACAGCCTACCTTCTAAATGTTCATAAATAGTTCATATATTTTACTTTTAATAGATTCTAATAAGGATAGCTGTTTAATGTCTTAAAACTAATAGTAATATTTAGGTTAAAGCAGTAGAAAAATCACTATGAAATACAATATGAAGGGTTTTGTTCCATTTCTTTTTTGCTGTATGAAGGATAATTGTTCTGTCTACCGTACTTTTTGGAGTAATAACAGCTTTTTTGCACTATGTAAATACTAGTGGGGATTCTTCCATAACTAATAAAAATGATTGTAGAAATTTATGACTTATTACAATATATGTTTGCTCACAGCTACTTTATCCTGAGCTCACGTCTGCGAGTGCTGCCCTGGCATGACAGATGGAAGCGGTCTGTGTTACACCGTCCTTGGCCACAGGGTGGAGAAGCGCCGCGGTGGCCCCTCGCCTCTGGCTGGTGGTGGCCTGGGCCCCAGGGCAGGCGTCAGGGCCCGCGCAGGGGGCAGAGTCCCTCCGCTCACCTACGCGGAGTGGGCACTGGTGGGGAGGTGAAGGGAAAAAAGGAATTGGCTGAGGATTTTTCACATTATGGAGTCCAGGTCCCTGTTGTCATGCACCATCACAATGATGACCAGAAAAATATTATATACAAAACCCTACCATTCTTGAGAGACCATGGGACTGAACCAGGGACAGAATATTGAGTTGGAAATAACATTTACTTAAGACCAAATGAGTAAGAATAACCACAGGCACATCCAAAAACTAGAATTTCTTGCATGCTGCTAATATAGGAGAATTTAAGTTGACTTGCCTCTATTGTTATACTGGTGCATGAAGTCACCTTTGGAAAATAACACGAAGTTCTCTGCATGTTGTCCCCTGTTCTCCAGTGACTCACTAGTAACTACTCATGCTTCTGCGGCTCTACTAACAATGTCATTAACTGGTTTTGCAACTCCCACGGGTGAGATTATTTGTAGCGATTCAAAAAGAATACAGCTTCATCCTGTAATTTTGAATTTTCTATTTATGTGCCTGAACTTCATGTTTCAATTCTGCTATTGCAGTTGTCTTCTGTTGAAAGTGCTCCTCTTACAAACCTTACTTTGTAGGTGCTATCACTTGCTGTCAGAATTATTCCTCACATCTAGGTTTTGCCTGCATCTTTTCAACCAGATACGAGTTTGGGAAAGTACAAAAAAATAGGTGGCACTGAGTGACAAGAAAATTAATTACCCTCAGCCTTACAAACTGAATTTTCTTCTCCACTTCTTCACTACTAAAAAAGCACTAACCAGTTTGCAGTTCCCTTGAAGTTCCTTGCCTCTACTGAGAATTTTTAAAGTAATACCATGGGCAGCACTGGGCATTTTTTATTGCTGTGCACACAGAAGAACTGCAAGAGAAAAATGGCTCCTGCCTTTGCTGCACTAAAGTTCCTACAAGCAGCACTAGCCCCACCTGTGTTCCCAGAGCAGCGTTGGCTCTTGGGTGCCAGGTGTATACCAACTGGCCTGGGAGGATATGATCCTGTGTGTCTGTAATGTGTGGAAAGACCCCAGTCAGTTGTATTGCACTACTTTGGCAACATAGCTTGCTCTTCAGATTTGATTTCAGATTTTTTAGGATCACTGTGTATAAAAGATGGAGAGACTTTATTTTTAATAGATTTTTTAAAAAATGTTTTTGTTCAAAACTGCTTAAAAAAACTCAAACAAACAAAAAAAACCACCACAACACACGCTAAAGGAAGTGATGCAGCTGGAGCCTTTATCTTTTGGTGTCTTTTATGAGATAGCAGTCACTACAAAATGCAGGGAAACCAAGGCTGGAAGGTTGGGTTTGGTTTTTTTTTTTGCAACAGCTACACACCCCTGATACAGCTGTTAAGTTACAGTTTTCCACTGCTGCTTGGTGAGCTCTCTTGTGAGGCAGATGTGTGTGGGTATCCATCTGGACACTATCTGAAGTGCCCAGCTATCTCTTTCAGTGGTGTTTTCCAAGGATAGTAAAGAAGAATTCAGTAATCATGTAACACTGGTAACAGGCTTGCTCTCATATAAAGGGAACAGGTAGATGGGGCATGGAGTAAACTGTTTCCTACAGTTACCTGTACAGCAGCTCTGTTTGTGCTCAGGTTCCCCTGGAGGCTGCAGAAGCTGTGGTAGCACCGTGCATGCAGGCAGCGGTTTGGTCTGTAGTCATAGGGAAAGCTAACATGCATCCATGCTAAATTTAAAACAGCTTTGTGTTTCTACAAGGCTTCATACCTACATTATAGGCTACTCCATTTCTTGAAGAATTTTAAAGCAATAGTATCACCCTAATCTTGTGGGGTTTTGTACATTTTTCAAATAAAAGTTGCAGTAAAATTCCTGTTGGATGGCATCTTTCAGAAAAAGAGTTATTTATAATACTTTTCAAGCAATGGAAGGGTGTATTGTCAGATAGACTCTGCCCCTGAGAGTATGGGTTCAAACTCCTGAGGATTTTCCAGCTGCAGTTGAAAAGGTGAGTACCCTTTTTGCTATCGACTGTCTTGAGGAGTAGGTGAGCACTGGAGAGGTGAGGACATTTGGCCAAAAAAAGCTTAAGTAGCAAGAACTGGAAGAAACTCTTGCAAAACCTTCCTTGTGGAAGAATGTTGACGGTAGAGAAAGAAAGCAAATTAACAAAAACAAAGCAATCAGAAATGCCCTAATATCATGGTTTCCTTTCTGATTTACTACAGCCAAGTTAAAGGCAACCATCTAAGGATGGGAAATGCTGAGTGAGGGTATGTCCTTCAGCATTTTCCTTGGATCTCTTCTGCACAGCTGAGGAGCCACTGGGAGAAGTTCAACTGTGATGCAGGATTTATTCTTTTCAAATATGTGCTAGTGGATTGCCCTACAAAAATATAGCTTTAAGCTGACTTGCAGGAATGGATGTTCCCTGTGTGCTATCGCATGGGTACAAAGCCCTGTGATGCCACTGAAGCATGACTGCTTCTAACTTCCTTTCAAGGTGACCATAGTTTTGTGGTGCTATTGATGAAACTCAATTCATGTGGTGAGCAACTCTGCAGAGCTGAAGCTTTAGGCTACTTTAGGCAGAAATTTGTATCCCTCCTGCTGCGGGCCTGCACGCAAAGCTGGAGCCAAGTACTAGACACTTAATCTGCTATTGCTTTCAGCACTTTGTGGGACAACAGACATCAGATGATGCTGGGTTTTGCTTATGGCCACTCGGTCATCTTTCAAGTCGTGCTGAGGCAGGCCAGCAAGTGCTACTGAAGGTATCTTTAGGATATCTTAGGATGCAGATCTCCTTTCAGAAAGCAGTAGTTAAGGCAACATGTTCTCTGATGGCTTGCAGTAGCTCTGTCCAACTCTGATGTGTTCAGTACACCCTTGTCGAGCCTGCAGAGGCTGGTATCACCCCTCCTGCAGAAGGGTCACAGGTCCCCTACACTGCTCTCTTCTGGTGTTCAGCTCAGCTGCTCGTAAGTGCTGTCATAGCTGCAAGGACTGGCTTTGTGTTGGCTGTTGAGCAAGTTTTGGGCTCTGAATTTCAGTCCCTTGCACAGGAGTCTCCAGCTTCTTGGTCTGCCCCTGCGCTATGGAGCTGTCCTGGTAGAAAAGGCAAAGCCCACCAGAGTTTGAAGGAGGAGGTGGTGCTGTTGCCAGGCAAAGAGGAGGTGAAAAGAAAGGGCATGAAACATGTTCACTGTGCTGGGGCCTTCCACTCGCCTGCCCAGCTGCAAGAATGTGCCCATCGCCCAGGCAGAGGTGCCCTTTGCTGTTTTATCCCAGAGGGGTTTGGCTGACTTGTAGCTGCCGTCTTGGACAAAGTAACATGGCTGTGAATGGTTAAACTGCACCGAGCAAAACACAGAGTAGTGCCCGAGAAGGAAAATTGCAGCTTGTCTGTAACTCACCCTAGGACATGTTTTTTGGGATTAGCGTTGTTGGATCCTTCAGAGCTAGAACAGCAGCAGAGTGATAGTCTAATCTCTGACTTTTGTACCCAGGGATGTGGTAGCAGCCATGACTCTGTCCTTCTCAAACCTGTTAGCTCTCTGCTCTGCATCTTCAGCCCCTCCAAACCCTCTGTGACTCTCCTGAAAAGTAGGAGATGGGCTGCAGTTGCCAAATATGCCTGGTTTTGATCATTCTCATTCAGAACAAGGAAAAGGTACCCATAGGAGATAAAACAGTGAGAGTGATTCAATATGTGGGAAAATAAATTTTTCTCAGTTGAAATGAAACTCTGGCTGTGCTGGACTTTTGCTAGTGCAAATAAGCATGCTCTAGGGCTTCCCAAAGGTATCTGCTACCACCTTGTTGGTTATGGGGTTTTCATGCTGTTCTGTAACACTTGGCTGATTTCTGCCCACATCAGCCAGGCATGTCAATGAGGAAGGAAGGCGGATCAGCTCAGTGCACCTTAGCATGAATTAACTCTGCTGTTGCTATTTATACAGGGAAAAAAAATCCCCTGTTTACTCAGTGCTCTAACAGAAATGCTGAGCTCTGTCACGCTGGTTGCAAGATGCATGTAACAGCTTCCTCTGGGCTCCTGCAAGGGTACAACTGCATTTTGGGTGTGTGCTGCAGGCAGCCAACAGCTTCGCTCCCTGTGCTGCCCACACACATTCCCAGTGCAAGACTGCTGAACTGGCTGCTCTCATCTAATTTTGTCCCCAATTTGACTTGAGCTCTCCTGTCACCAGCGAGTACCATGTGCATGTGTCCCGGCATCTGCCTTGCCTGGCCCCTGCACTGCTAGGGGAGAGTGGCGAGGCAGCGTTAACTGCCTTCTAGAGCTGTGATCCCTCAGCCGTAAATCTGAAATGGTGTCATTCCCAAGGGTGCCTGGGGGCTCCTGGGGCTCTGGGCTGGCACTGCTCCTTCCTGCTGCAGAGGCTTCCTGTGGTGACACTGGAGATGTGGCTGTTGCTAGCTCCCCTCCTTCTCTGCAGCTTTTTCAGAGGGGTGTTGGAGGTGGCTGTAGCTGGTTGCTTGCTCCCGCTCCTATGCAATAGTGTTGCCCTGTCAATGTGGTTACACCTGCCAAAGCTCCTGTCCACGTGACAACATATGACTTGGGGCTGCTCACATCAGCTTTTCACACAGCATATTTGAGGCTGAGAGACTGTTTGGGGCTGTAAACAAGGTGTGATGGAAGGTTTGGGTGTGATAGGCCTAGTAACGTAGTGAGCAAGGGAGGTTTCAGATAATAACTGCACCAGAAGGGCATTCCCATGTATCCTGAGAAAGCTTGCACAGTGCAGACCTTCAGCAGCATGTCAGCAGCCACGTGAAGGGGCAAAATGCCCTTTTCCTGTATCTTCCCTGGGCCAGACTGGGCAGAAGCGGGCAGGTGGGCAGTGAGCTGGGGCAGCTCCCCTGGCCCTGAGCACCGCAGGTGACTGGGAACTCAAGCCATAACTGAGAAACACAGGCCCCTTTTAGGCTGAAGACAAGGCTGTAGGCTCAGTTTCGCCAGTGCTTAAAGAAGCTTTGTTCTCTGTGCTGGTTGGAGGCTGATTTCCCAGTATCTTAAACAGAAATCTTGTTTTTAGCCTTGGTAAAAAGGCTTTTTAATTTATAAAGGCACAGCATTTTTCTTTTTCTTCCTTCTCCCCCTCCCAGCAATGACTACTATTCTTTGGACAATGCCGCTCTTTGCTGCGTTCTGCTCTTGAGCTTCTATTCCTTGATCACTGCTGAAAACAGAGTTTGTCACAATCGCTTTTTTCTCTGGAACTTGCTGTTAAACACCAGCTATTCTTCACCTCCCACACCGTAATCACACTCGCTGGTGCCTGTGAGCCGAGAAGTGCCAGTTCATGTATTGGCCTCCCTCGCCCCTCGGCAACCCGACCCAGCACTCGGGTGACACTTTGGCCGTGGGGCAGCAGGTGCTGTTGCCACGAAGGGCTCAAGAAATAGCTCTTGGGTGATTAGTGAAGGACAGGCTGTTGCATTATCACAGCTTTGTCTTGAAACGATCCCCTTTCACCACACAGGTTTAAAGCCAGTCCTTTACCCCTTTTTACCTCCAGGCTGTCAGCTGCAGTAGGACACAGAGGGGATTGCATCTCCTGCAGGGCCAGCAGGGCCCCCACCTGTCCCTCTTCTCACTCATGCGGGTAAGGAAGGCTTGAATTGCCTCCTGGGGAATTGGACAAAAACCTCTTGGAGCAGCTGGTTAGAGAGCTCAGGAGATGAGGCCCAGCATGAGGGCCAGAGGCGGCCCATTGCCATGAACTAGTCTCTGCCTGAGCCAAAGCACAGGGGAGCATCCCGGTCACCAAGTCACCCTTTCCTGGTTGCCATCATCTATGCTGAGGGGCTGTTGTAAGGCAGGAAGACCCTTACTGTGTGCTCAGAGAAAAGGTCGTAAGGCTGATCTCGCAAGAAGATGAAATTTGGTTTGTCCAGTTATATGTTTTTCATGGCAGTAAAAAGAGAAATCTGGGAGGTCACCCGAGACAGGAGCCTGGGGCACCAGCATCTCCCTGAACACCGGTCCTCGTTGTCCCCTCTATGGTAAGCGCAGCTTACCCCCGCTCTGGTCCCTCATCCTTGCCAGTGAGGGCACTGTGGCCTGGCCATCCCAGAGGTTTCTTCCAGCTGTGCTGATGTTGCGTTTGAGTGTGGAATTAAAGAGTTGAGAAATAAAAATGTTCACGCCGAGAGTTGCTGTGCTTTAATGTACAATCAATAGTGCTGCTAATCACTTCTGAACATCTTCTATCCTTTTGTGCTGAAAGCCATCATTTAAGCTTCATGAGACATTAGTCACTCTTTGTAACTTGCGGCCGGTCCAGCTTTTGCCTTTGGGTTTGATTTTGTGAGCAGTCTGAGATGCCTTCCTCAAAAAGGGTTGATGCAAAAGCACCTGCTTCCTCTTTGGGCCATGTTTTACCAGCAGAGTCAGGACTGGGGGTTTTCCCTACTTTATTGTAGCAACTGTTACATCTTTTAGGATTAATACCAGCTCTCATACAAGAGGAAAAAAATGCGATGGCTGCGTTGAGCTCGCTGTCTCTCCAGCTCTCTGCCCATGACTTTCTCCTCCTGTCACAAGCAGGGCAGTGGCAGCACGGCCTCTCCTCATCCACGGGCGGCTGATTTACAGCACTAAATGCGAGGAGAGAACGAGGCCACTGTCACTGTGAGCATGAGGAAGGTGAATTCAATGTTGAAAAACTCAGGAGAGAGAAAAGACCTCAGCTAACGGTGGGAACCCAGGTCGCTGTGCCGGTTTTCCCCTTCTGGCCTGGCCCCCATGACGTGGCATTTTTCTTTCCACCACACTGCCGGAGGCGTCGAAACCCCTCACGGAGCGGAGGTAACTCGTGCTGAGGGCCCAGATATTTGCAATGAGTAAAATCAATCCAGCTCGCTTCTTCCGCTGCCTGAGGCACACGCAATGGGGGAGCTGGGCTGGCCCCGCCGGGGCTGGCGGCTGGAGCGGAGCCGCGGGGAGGCCGCCGGGAGCAGCGCGTCCCTCCCCGGTGCGGGGGGTAGCCGGGGGCGCCGTGGCGGCGGCGGAACCCCAGTCCCGCGCTCCGGCGCCGGGAGCCGCCGCACTAAGGGCTTTTGGAGGGATTTTCGGCACCACCCGGAGGGTCGCGCCCGCCCCGGCGCCCCCCTCGCTCCCCCCCTTCCCGCCCCGCTCCCCGCGCGCTGAGGGCGCGTGAGCCGGCGGTGGCCGGCGATTGGCTGCGAGGCGCACCCCGCGGGCCGCCGGGCCGCGGCCGCCCGCCGAGCGCCATTCACGGCGCTGCCCACTTGCACGCGCCGAGCCTCATTCACAAAAACTTCATTCATAAGCGGCGGCGGCCGGGGCTGCGGCGGGGCGGCTTGGGCGGGGTGGAGCGGAGCGGAGCTGCTGCCTGGCGGCTCTGCGGGAACCAGCGCCCGAGGCGCAGCAATATTCGGTTGTTTCTGGATTATGGTGCTGAAGGGCTTCCCCGCAAGAATTAGCGAGCCTGACGCCGAGAGCTGCCGGCGCCGTTCAGCGTTTTTCTTAAAATACGGGGTTTGTGCCTGACCGCGGGGATGCTCGTCGTCTTTGGGGCGGCCGGCGGTGGAAATGCAGAGAGCCGCGCACCTTACGGGGTTCACGCCGATCTGAAAACGTGTTTGAGGCTGTAGCTCTTTTGCTCTGCTTTGTGTGGAATGCGCTTGAGCCTCCGCTGCAGCCAGGACTGCGCGGTGAACGGTGCTACAACTGTGAGTCGTCGGAGCTCGGCGGGATCTAGTGCCTGGCTTGAGGCAGGAATGAAGGCAGGTTTGGCTAGCGGCTCTTCACCTTAAGCTGCCGTACCTTTATACTGCTTTTATTACTGCTTACAGAATACCAAATGTCCATGCAGTTTTAAGCCTCGTCAATTGGGGAAAAGAAATCACTCGAGAGGGAGTCAGCAAAAATATCCAATAAGTTTCTGGTTTTAAAATTGTTTGACTTGCTTGATTTCCATATAATTAATGTACAAGAGCCAATTTATGCAAGAGTATCCAGTTACAGAACTGCCAAGGCTATGAGAGAACGCAGCCAGCAAAGCCTCGGTGGACACGTCCTGTATGTGGGGTTATTCAGACATCCAGGAATGCTGCACAGGGCTAAGTACAGCCGATTCAGGAATGATTCGATAACATCCCTAGATGAAGGTACGCAAAATACATCTTTAGATATCAAAGGTTCTTCTTCCTCTTCCCATTCTTCAACACCTAATTTACTGACAGAAGATGTCTCCTTGGGGCCACAGGACACCTGCAGCACCCTGTGCACACTGATCCCCCGGATGGCTAACATTAAGCTTGCTAACCCCTCAAATCTGCCGGGGCTGAAAAGCTTCTGCCTGGGAGTGAAAGAGGTTCCCAGAATTAAACTCACGGAGTGTGTGACCATCCCGAGCAGCCCAACCTCGCCTGAGATCAGCTGCCTCTCAGCCTCTTATCCACAGCCGGACCTGGACAAGCTGGCCCTAACCCCAAAACCGGCGGGTGACTGCACCGTGCGGGTTGCTGAGGAGGCCGCTCCTGTGGGCAGGCAGGACAGGACCCTCACCCAGAGTGGTGAAAACACGGGGGAGCCAGGAACCACCTATAGTGTGCGGGTGAGTGCTTCTCCCAGGGTTTTCATTCTCTGACAAAGCAAACCGTGCAGGTGGCTGCAGGGTGACCTCTGTGGTCCCACTCCTGCAGACAGTGCCTCAAACCACAGACTTCGCCCATGTATTTCCTGTCCCCTGATGTATGTAGGGGTGTGCTGTTGAACTAAGGGAGTTAAAAGGCGCACAGCCGTTCCTAGAGGTAACACAACATCCATTTCCAAAAGGCTATCTTTAGACTCTCTGAGGAGTGCAGAGGTCCTCTGAATTGCAGGAGCAGCAATTCAGACAGGGTTTGCTCTGGCCTGAAATGCATGTTGGAGGGAGAAGGAGACCCACAGAAAGGGCTTCCCATCCTTTGCAGAGCAGCTCCCAGGCACTAGATGCACGCTGGCCCATGCTGCTGACCGGTTTGCCATAGGTGACGTGGGAGAGTTGCTGGGACCATTGGTGCTGCCCAGAGCACCTCTCCCCTGTGCCTCCTACCCTGGGAGGTGAGCGGGCAGGATGCAAAAGCCACCCTCCTCCTTTGATGCTATAGGGCGGTGTCTGATTTTCTTGGTGATGACTGTGTACAGAAAACCCTGCCTATTTCTTCAGAAGACACCCTGGAATAGCCTTTCTGGGTATTTTTTATGTTGCGGACTGGGTTTGATGGGTGTCATCTTCTAATTAGCATTCAGTGGCCAAGAGGAGACCATGCCTCCTAGGTTTGGCGCTTTCGCTCCCTCAACCCCTGCCACACCTGGGAGCTTTTTAATTTTCTTTTCCTCTCTGGACTTCATATTTCTGTGCCCAGGCCTTTCCATTTGTTAGCCATTGCTTCCTTCTCTAAGCTCTGAACCTCTGACCCTGCACATTTTAGTGCTTACGCTTCACCTGTCAAAAGCACTCTGGGGCAAAAACCACCCACTGGTTGCATGGAGGGATCCAGTGCAGACCGTGGGGAGATAGCAGAGAAAGCTGTCTAAACCTGCTTTGGAAATACTCATGCAATGGCTGGGTTGGCCGAGGGGTCCTGTAGCTGTCACAGCCCTCATGCCTGCCCCTGACATGCAAGGGGGAACCACAGGAGCAAGCCGTACAAGGAGTTATTAACCAGCATCTATTCCTCCTGGTGGGCTGCAGGCAGGGTGCTAAGAGAGCATGTGTGTAAGATCTCACTTTGGTGTACAGGAGGTATCAAAATGGGCCAGAAGGAGTAAAAAACCATAAGCCGTGCAAATTTTGTCTCCCATGTGATGTTTTGCAAGTAGGAAAGTCTAAAGAAAGGTGCGAGGCCAACAAAAATGAATGAATCAATCACTCCCATTCCAACTGCAGCAGGAGGGCAGGCAAGTCAGAGGGGAGAAAAGCAGCATGGGGAAATAGCAGTGTTCACCTTTCACCAAGCAGGAATGAGACACCTGCCTGGCATCTGGCAGCAGTGGCACAGCTGGTTTGATGGGTTATTGGCTGAAATGTGCCGGTGTCCCAGCACAGCACCAACCGCTGTGAGTGGAGCAATAGGAGGCCCTCGGACATTCACCTGGGGCGCAGCAGATGGAGGGAAGGGATGCACTATTTCATCATGCAAAGGCCACCACAGCTCCAGATGCTAAGCTTTTGGCCAGCTCACAGAAAGGCCTGTGCTGATGGATGGCGCCCAGCACCTGCCGCATGGGATCTGCCTTGTGTGCTGCAGTTTGAACAGCACCCTATGCAGCAGAGCTAGTGATTAAGGCTTTGAAGTACCTATAGAGATTCAAATACTGAAATGCTAATGCCAGAGGCAGCTTAAAGAATTCAGTTCCTGGCACAGGGAGGAGACAATGAAGCACGGGGGAATTTCCCAGGTTTCTGTTGTGGCTCAGGGCCAAGAGCAGAGGCACTGAGGTGTTACCTGCCATGGAGCACATGAGCAAGAAAGACAGAAGGAAGAGCAAAAAAAGAGAAGGACTTGATGGGAAGGTTGTGTGAAGCAGGGAAGGGCTTGTCCCCTCCTGCTGCTTCCCAGGTTGTATTTCCAGTATGGTTTTTCTGCTGGTCTTTCTGGAAGTCAGGACATTTCTCATGGAATATCTCTGAAAGGGTGTTGCTGGCAGGAGCCTCCCAACACAACGGGGAAATGTTTCCTGCACCTTTCCTGCATCATCCCACTGTAGTTGCTCCTGTGGCTGTGGGCTGCAGGAGCCAGCCCAGGAGAGCTGCGAGAGCATTGCCTATTTGTGCCAAAACATGTCCTGGCCAAACGCTTTGTGTTTTTTTTTCAACCAGCCCCTTTAATAACAAGCAGGTTGGTAAATAAGCAGCCTGGGGGTTTTGGGGCCTCTACATCAGAGCATGGGCAAGGTGCTCATTTCCCCAGGGACCACGATGCTTCTCCAGGAGCTTGCAATGAAGCCTCAGAGGGCTGGGAAGCACGGGGCTGCAGTGTGAAGGGAGCGTGGGATGGTCTTGCCTGGAGGCACAGCGGGGCTGGGAGACTGTGGGGCTGGGCAGCCATGGGAGCTGCTCCCAGTCCTTACCTAATCCTCCCAATCCTTACTCCCTCCCCTGGCCCTTGTCCTCATGCCTCCTGTGCTGTCCCCATGCAGCTTCTGGCACTCTGTTAGGGTATAGGATCACCGGGATCTCCCCAGAGACCATTTGAGGAAGAAGGTCAGGTGTATGTTACAGGGATTGCTGCTACTGGAGATCTTTGGCTTTAAAAGCTTAATCAGAGTCTGAAGAGGATTTGGTACTTACGTGGAAATGATCTGCAGTTATTTTAGAAAGGCAATAATATGGTGAAGTCACAAAATGCCTTAGGGCAGAAGCTGTTCCATATGGACTGGATTGAGGCAGAAATTGTCTTTCAGGGTTTGGGTTTAGAAGAGGCAATGCTGTGACTCATTGTGTCTCCCCAGGAGGGAGCTGTGGCTGTGCGTGGCTGGTGCTGACAGGGCACCTGTGCTGTGGCCATGTGTCACCTGGGCCCTGGCAAGAAAGTTGAGACCTGTAACAGCACCTGTTCCCCTGAGATGCTTATGCAAATAATAATTAGCCCAAATAGTCATATTTGATAGGAGGCCGGATGGCTCTGATTCCCACACTGTTTTCTTTCAAAACATACTTTGTACGCAGTTTGCTGCAGGATTTACAAGATGGATATTTACCTTGTCCTTGTTCACGTTCTGCCCATTATGTGCCTTCCCACAGCGCCGCCCATCTGGAGCTGAGCTTGTCTCTACACAGTGCCCATAGCAGCCATGGCACTTGTGTCTCCTGCTGGTGTTCATTATGGCTGTGACAAGCCTGAGGAATATTCCAAGAGGCATTTGCCGCCCCTGCTCTTGCTTGTTAGGGAGTGCCAGGGATGTGGCTGCTCCTGAACAGGAGGATGAGACCTGGCTCTCAGCACTGTCCCACACCAGTGGCCCCTCTGAGACCAGTGAGAACCAGCAGGATGGTGTTACTGCACCTAACATGGAGTAACACTCTGTGGCTAAGCTTAAATCAATAATGCATGAGTCTTTGAGAGGTGATGTTCAGGTTAGTAAGTAAATGTGCTATTTAAAATACGGAAGGGAGATGCTATTGCCAGATATTTTAAAGTGTAATACTATTATAGTGAAATAATGTGGTACTTGTTATTTGTAGCATCCTTTGTGATAAAGGATAGATATATTGGAGTTTTACCAATATATAGGTCAATTCTCTGCTAGCAGTTTGGCATACATATATATTTAATCAGTTGCTAGTCTCTAGAGTAAAAGGAGCTTGGCTACTGTACATGTAGCAGTTCAGAACGATGTGAAGTATGTCCTGAAAGGGTGCATGTGGGCACCTGTCCCCTGCACAGTCCTGATTTTGTCCATGGAGGCTGTGACATATCAGCCTGGGGAACCTGCTCCCTGACTCTGTGTGGCAGGGGGGTTCAGGGCAGCCCCTTGCTGTTCCCTGGCAGCTGCCAGCACATCTCTGGTGCTCAGGGCAGGGAAATAATTAAGGTGTTTCAGCTGCAGCTGCTTCCCTTGTGCACAGCACCCTGACACCGCACCCGGAGATCTGCTCTGGCCTCAGCACCCTGTGTCTACTATTGTAAATAAATAACTACAGGCTTATGTACAGCCGGGGCTTTTGCAGGAAGGAGATGGGCTCTAGTGATTCATGGCTTCAGAGCCACAGCTGGGTATTGTGAGCTGGGGGCTCAGGGCTGTAGGTTGCTGGGATGGCACTTGCTCTGCCAGGCGCAGGTGGACGGGGCGTGTGACAGCCCCACAGCACCCACCGGTGCATGCCTCACCCTGCGGGGCTGTGCCTCTCCACAGCCAGCACTGTTTCCACGGCCCACCCGCTTCTCTGGGTGATTGCTTCTTAACAGAAACCTGCAGGTTTTTAGGCCATTTGCTTTGTCACAGCTGAGAGCACGGGGACAGGGCAGTTTTGAACCAATTCTGTTGGAGCTCTGGCCTCAATACAGCACTGCAGAAAGTGTTTTTTCAGCAAAAAACTAAATAGAAAGGAAAATGTGTGTGTACATTTACAAAATTTTCCCTGGGTTTTTCTCAAAATTAATTTAAAAATCGAAAATGGTGAATGAAAGGGTCGAACTTTCCCAGGAGTATTTTTCCATTTAGCAGAAGCTGTTCTTCATCACAAAAAGCCACAGCTTGCTGCCCCTTAGGGAAGAGGCCATGCTGCGTGGGCAAGAGGAGCAGGACAGACCAAGGGCCTTTCTCTCTGTCTGCACCACTGCTGCTACTGGGAGGAAGATGAGAGCAGGGCAAGCACATGAGCGAGGTCCTCTGGAACTTCCCATCTCCAGAAAACAGCTGTGCAGGGACTTAGGCTAGCACTGAAACACCACTAATGGTTTTTTCTGTGTGCTTAATGGTCATTAGTGGGCTTTTTTTCTTCCATGAAGCTGTCCAGTCTGTTTTTCAGCCGGTTTGCCTGGGTTTTGTGCTCTCTCGTAGGTGGCCCAGCAGTGGCCATGCCCGTAGTGAGGCACGGCTGTTGCTGTGGGCTGCCTTCACCCCTCCACTCCCCTCGGGAGGGATGGGAGAGCAGTCTCTACTGGCTTCGCTTTCGGCTCTGGAAGGGGTTGGTGTTTGCTGGAGGAAGCTGGTGTGGTAGGCTGAGGAATGAGGTGGTTAATTCTCCTGCAGGGTGCAGACCGGAGCCAAAGCTCTTCATTAGCAGCCTGACTGGGCTGCTAACAGCATTACATAGCATCAACCCCAGCCCAGTGAAATGCTGCTGTGTGCTGTAGAATGAGCAGCCAGGCTGACCGGCTGGTCGGCAGTGTGGTGCAACCTATGAGCTGACAGGAATGCAGTGCCGCTGCCAGGGTAGCTGAAGCAGTTTTTGCTTTCCAGTGGACAAGTGGCTTTTCAGCCCCAAAGCCACCGCAGGCAGCATCTAAGGAGGAACTGAGAAAACTTCCCCACAAGAACTACAGTGATCTGTGCATTGCTCCTTCCCTGCACCCCTGGCTGGCTCCTGGCATTGTCTGTGGAGGGAGGCCAGCGCTTCACCTTCTTGCCAGGGTAAAAGCGGGGGGATCTCCATTGTTACAAGACGTGAGAGCCTGTCTCTGAGGCTGGAAGCCAGGCACAGGGGGGACACCACCACAGCTGTTACAGGCAAAGTCATTTTTCCTTGGTGTAAAAGGCAGAGGCCTGTCTCCTCATAACTCCAGCGTCATCATCCTGCCACATGCTGGTGGCTACTGCTCGCTTCTGCTCCATCTCTCCTCCCACGAGATCCATCAAAGCTAGAGGTGAGTGATTTAAGCAAATCAAAGCAAAACTTGACCACTGCTCTGCAACCACTTGCCCTGCATGGCAGAGAGCTGCACCCCCAGCCCAGGGGTAGCACCTACCCTAGGCAGCCCTTGCCTGCAAGGAAAGAGGGTGGTGGGAAGCTCAGAAATTGTTTTCCCCCCCACTTTAAAAGCACCTTGTTAAAGCAGTGCTGGGAAAAAAAATGCTTGCATGGGAGTCAGCTCCCTGTCGTGCTCACGTGCACACAGCATTGCTGCCTGTGGTGGGTTTCTGCCCAGGCGGCTGTGTTATGTTTTTAGGAAATTTGAACCTAGTCTCACATATGTTTGGGCAGAGGCTGTTTAGTGGCAGCGTGTTATCTGACTGCCTCTGTGAGCAGAGAATCCCACCTGGATTCTCTGTTAGTTGGCCATGGGGTCTGTAGGAGCTGATCTTGGCATTATGCATGAATTAATGCCTGTTAGCTAACAGTTAAAATTGCAAGGCTGCAGCTGTATTGTTTAATTAGGAGCTCTGTGTGCTGTTCCCTGTATTATTCCTGCTGGTGAATCACTGGCTGTCATTCAAGCTAGAGCTGGAGACACTAACTGTGTTATGGCAGGGAATGGAATGAGATGTGGGTCTGGATTAGAGGGTGCCTGAAAAGCTTATTCAAACGAGTCCTCACTAGTGCCCTCACACCTCCTCCCACACAGTCCCTTATCCTGTTCGCAGTCACTCTCTATCATCTCTTGTAAATAGATGTGAAAAGATGTGTGCATCTTCAGTAACCAGCCTTCTGTCCCCCCCACCTCCCTGCAATCCCAGTGGTGCAGAGGAACTGCAGCCAGCCCCAAATCACCCTCTGGATTCAAACACTGAGAGATAAAGCAGCCTGGGTGCCAGTGTTCTCCCTGGCCCCTTGCAGGGAGATGGGAGGACAGTTTTGTGCACGTCACTGTTAGAGGACCCGTTCCCTTTCCAGCAGGGCCCAGTGAGTCTCTCCTCTCCTCTCCCTCCAGAGAGCTGTTGCTTGTCCTGGCAAGAGCTGCTGACAGATCACTGGGGTCAGCATCCCCTTTCATTGGCGATGCCAAGTTTTTAGCATTTGGCTTGTTTCAGTGTTGGCATTTTATTTTTCTATAGGTAGCTGAATTCTGCTGTTAGATCTGTGCTTGTTGCCTGGGACTGATTACAGCATCCTTGTGCCTGTGTCCAGCTTGCTTCAGCTTCCCCTAGCAGTTTGGTGAAGCCAAGCCATACACCTCTTTGTGGGCTTCAGAATATGAACCCCTTCCTTGGACACCACCTTTGAACCTTCAATATCGCTATTGCCACATTACAAAAACACCTGGCAGATAGCTTGGGCTGGGGTGAGGGCTGTGCATGGCTGCAGCTGCCTCTCCTGCTGCTGCCCTGCCGATGCTTTAGCTTAACCCTCCCTGCAGCAGGAAAGCAGGAGTTGGCCTCGACCCTGCATCCCCAGGCGAGTTTACTAGCTTTTGTGGGAGGTGCTGTTTGGGGTGTACAAGATGGGGAGCGGGGCACCACCTGAACTGGAGTCCAGGTGCAGGAGAAGTCTCTGAGACAGGCAATGCTCCGAGACATGGGTCATGCTGCTCCATGGACTCAGCTATAGAGGGCTTAATCTTTTCCATGGTTTTTTTTTCTTCCTCCAAGAGTGTCTTTTTTTCTCCTTGAATAGGCTTCTGGTATCCCATTGTCCTTTATGTGCTCCATGTCTTTTCCCCGTCTCTGTGACACCAAATTCCTCTGCCCCAGTCCCGTGTCATTCCCCTGCCCAGGGGTCTGCTGGTTCTCTGTACCCTCCTACTCGGATGTGAAGGTTCAGCCATTACTAACTGTGCTGGTTTAGATAACCAACAGCAGCTAAAATAAATGAGAGATGCAGTGAGGTGCCATGTTAATGCACATCCCTACTCAGGCTTTTAAAGGAAAAAAAAAATCTTTTGTGAATCATTGATAAGTTCAGCTTCACTCAGGGTCACTTATGCAAAAACCTAATATTGATTTTTCATCTTTGCTTAGAGTAGCTTCCCACGCATCTGTTCAGGATGCAATGGGGACTCACTTATCAGTGTATGACTCACCTACTCTAAATTTTTCTTTTTCAAGGATAGAGGAGCCAACCAGCTTGCAGGATGCTTGACCTTATACTGTAGGATCAGAGGTCTCTGCTGTGCTACAAGCTAAGGCTCTAGACATATTTTCCATGTTTGCTTTGTTCCCATTAAGCAGGAATATCTTTAACAAGTAAGATATCTCTCTGAGTCCTTTACAAAGTCATTAAATGTTCATTAGGGAAGCAGTTCTGCTAACCCTTCAGATTCTTATTGATGTCCTTCCAGGGCTCTGACCTAATTCTGGAGTTCTCCCAAGGGTTACATTACTATCTGGAAAGAAACAAAAATAGGGATAATACAATTGTTGTGGAATCCCTGCTTGACTGCACACATACATGCTCTTTTTAACACACATTCATTTCTGAAAGTCTCCAAAGCTGAATCAGATACCTAAATCCAACCACCTCTGAATGGCCCAGCAGAAAAATCAATTCACAGGCAAAGCGAAGCAGAGGAGGCAAATACAGTACCCTTCTCTGGACAGAGAGTGCTTCCTCTGTCCATTCAGAACAAGAAGATAGAGCATGCATGTCCCTGCTTGGGACTTCCAGGCTATCTGTTGCATCCCAGAGGCTTTGCCTTTCTGCAGGAGAGGTCTGTGCAGGCAGGCTGTTGCTGCAGCCCATGGGTACTGTGTGAGCACTGCAGGATGCGCCTGAAAGCCCTCCAGGAGAATGCATTGTGGAAGAGGGGATGCAAACTGAGAGACTCAGACTTATGCCAGCCTTGTGAAATGGAGATGTCAGGGTGCTTCAACAGCAGAGAGATGTATATCAACAGAAATGCTGAAAGAATTAGTGAGATACGTTTTGGGAGAGGTAAACTCAATGGATAGACTTAATCTAGCACACTTCACTGAGATGAAAATGTTCCATAGGTTTGTACATAAGGTCAAAGGAGTCTCTGGGCTGACACGCCATCATATTTTTGATGTTTCTGAAAATTAGTCCTATGCAAATCCCAAATGAGTACAGGAAAAGCTCCCAGATCTGCCCATACAATGGAAGCGCGGGAGTCAGCCTCTAATTTAAAGCAGGTCAGTTTATAGTGCAGGCATTTAAGAGCTGTTGCTATGAGCTGGAATTGCAACTCTACCTCCTTCATCTTCTGCAGAGGTTATTTGTCATCAGATGTGCAGCACCATGGAGCCAGTGGTTTTCTTCATGCCTAGTAACACCTCCCACTGTTCTGAAGGGACGTTCAGCTCTTCTGCACAGAGTTTCTGTGTGCATTGCTCTCGTGAGGCTTCCAGAGCCCCTCTGCTCCTGGGGAGTTTCCCTCCGATGTTCATGTATTCCTCCCAGCTCAGTGCCAGAGGCTAATCAGTAATAATAAGCAGAACTGGAAAAAAGGAGTGATCGGATTTTGTGTCCCCAGAGTGTTGTTGAAGCCACTGCTATCTTTATAGCTCTTCTCTACACTTTTCAGTAAAACAAGATCTACTTAGGAAGCAGCATTAGGATGGCTGATGTGATTTTCCATTTAGACTGTGGTCCTGCATATACTTAGTGGACTGAAATCACATTTGCTTCCTTCTGTGATCCTCCTCTTACCTGTGTGCTAGATATTAACGAAGTCCTCATTTCGTTCTGTCTCTGTTTTCCCCTAGTACATGGGCTGTATTGAAGTGCTGCAGTCAATGAGGTCCCTGGACTTCGGCACGCGAACTCAAGTCACCAGGTAGGCAGTATCAAACTGAAAGTCAGCCCAAGAACGAAAAGCCTGAGCGCTAGTTTCTGTATAAAGCCAAGGGTGCATGCCAAGCTCTGAGACAATTTTGAATAGGAGTTTGCATGTTTTGTTTTGTTTTTCCCAAGCAAGGATTTGAATTATTTGGTCATTACAATAGGCTATTTGCATTGGAAAATGAATTGTTTCAGCCACAGACATAATTTCTCTCCCAGTTCTTCTGGATGCAGAGAGCCTTCCCCTGCAGTCGCAGCACAGTGCAGACATCCCCAGCTAGCTGGGTACCAGCAGCAGGCAGGCCACGCACGTGGGCTCAGTGCTGCCCGCACAGCTCACCCAAGACACAGAGTAAATCTGCTGGTGCTGCCACGGCTGCGGGTCACCACGGTGATGAGCCTGGATGCTCGCAGGCCTCTCTGCCACGCTGCTTCGCACCTGACGCAGAAAGTGCCATCGGCCCCTCAATATAGCAAGGTCATATAATGAATTTTTATAAAGACAGGTTACATCGCTTGGCCCCATCTGCACCAAGGCGAGACTCAGCTGGAAGTGAAGTCACACGGAAAACATGTTGAAATACAGCCATTTGCAACTGTACTGCAGGCTTAAGTTTCCAGGCTGAAAACCAGAAGAAGATGGATATTCCACTCTGATGCAAATGAATGTGGTTTAAATGTGAAATATTTTGTGGTCTTTTGAAAAGCTTGCAACTTCTGTTGCAGATTTCTGCCCGTCGCTGGGTGTAGGTTATTAACATATGCACATGTGGGGTGTTGAAATACCCTGTCAGGAACAGAAAAGCCCAGTTTTATTTTTACCCTTATTGTTTTAAGTCTGTCTGTGCAGGAGTGTTTGAGTTTTCAAAATAAGCACCCTCTTTCCAGCTCAGAGCACTGGATGCTGCTGGGATGCACTCGTGGTCCAGCAGCCAGGGCTAATGCTCCTCTGGGCAGCCCCAGCAGCCACCTGGCATCCTGGCACCTCCAGCGGCTCTTTGGAGGGGTGGGTGGGCGCAGCATATTTTGGCCCGGCCTTAGACATGTTCCCTCCTCCCTTCAGCTATTTTTCTGGCATGGTTCCTGCTGAGGATGCCAGGAGTGTGGTTGAGGCTTCCTGTGCCTGCCCAACTCTTCCTTCCTGCTGCTGGATGATTTACAGATGCTCTTCTGCTTCCTCAAGTGCTCATGTCAAAGAAATCCTGGAGAAAGGAAAGGAACATGAAGACATAAGTGTTACACATCTACCTATTGACTCCCAGACTTACCAGCTATAAAGGAAGAAGCTGAAAAACTTGAGCCCTTAAATGCCTATATACCACACTCAAAAGCTGCCTGATTTGTTTTATATTCAAAATCAGTGGTTGTTGACATTTACAGTCAACACAAGCATGCACTCACCCAGTTCCCCTCAGCCTAGTTGTTCACTGATCAAAAAGAGCCACGTAGTACGCTTAGCCCAAAGCAATCAGCCCAGCGCATTCAGACCAAACCACTCTGTTCTTCAACAACCTCGGCCAAAGAGTGAGGTTATCTCCCGTTTGTGAGACACAGAATGTATGCTGCTGCACTTACAAAACAGAGCCTTGGAGTGTTTGTCTGGGAAATAATGGATGTGAATTACTGTGTGACAAGAGCTCGCCAACTTAAATTTGGCCCAAATGGTAAGGTTTTGTTAACCAGAGCTACGTGAAAACTTAACAATGGCAGTATTTCCATCACCTAAAAAAAATGCCACTGCTGACCTTAACAGGCTCTTCTGTGCATGAGAAATCCAAAACTTAAACTGTTTGCAAACTGAATGCTGAAGTGCTGAGCTCATGCATGCAAACTTTAAAGTTCGATCGATTACAAGCTGACTGGAGCAAAGATGCCATTGATTATTCCCCTATTGTTCTCCCGGGGGAGTAAGTTTATAGACGGCATGCACAATGCACCAACCAAGGCATTATTGGAAATGATCCTGTTTTAATTATCTCTGTTATTTGTACTGGGGGTAAAAAACCATTTTTACTCCAATGGCATTTCACTAAAAGAGGCATCTTCTGTTTTAAAGGTCTTTAATTATGCCTGCTCCCTGCCTTGCTTTATGTGCATTTGCATTCTTAGCCTCCTGATCTCTAAAAATAAAGATGTTATTTACCTACCTCACGTCAATGTTGGAAAGATCAACAAACTCATGTTTGCCAAAGTGCTGTGAAGAGTCAAAAGAGATGAGCGTGGAGGATTTATTTTCTAGTTTCTTGCTGAACTTGCATTTTCACTCCTTTACCAGGCACAGGGTTGGGGAAGGCAGAAAGTGGCCTCTCCAGTGCTAGGAATGACCATAAGGTGCAGAGGTGCCCTATGGCCATCAGGCTGACTGACTGCAGCGTAGCAAGGGAAGGGACAGGCACTGAGGTGCTCTCTATCCTTGGCGGCTGTGCAGTGAGGAGGTTGGCAGAGATTTTCCTGCAGCAGTTTTCCAGCTCTCTGCCGTTACTCGCCTGTGACCCAACTCACACGCTCTTAGGACATTCCTCCCATTTTGCAGAAAGTTATGATCCCAAACTCCATGTAGATGGCAAGAGTAACACCAAAAAATAACAATAAGGGTAACAGGTTCCTCTGCTTGAGATGCTTTGTATTTTTTTGAACAGTCACCCATAAATGTGCTGTGCTTGCTGTTCTCAGTACAAGACATGTTTGGGCTGTTGCCCTTGTGCTGTGGCAGGTCCTGCCTTTGCTTGACCCTGACACGCACTTCCCTTTTCCAGCCCTTCAGCTCTTTTCCTCATACTCTCCCCCTTCTGTTAAATCAAGCTTATTATTAGTCATTATATTTGGGCATTTATGGGAAAAGGGATTCTGTATCTCAGGTCAGGACGTTAACTTGCAAACTTGAAAATGGTCAGGCAGTGAAGGGCGAAGGGCATCTGAAACGTGCTGCTGGGGATGGCTGGTGGAAGAAGGCTGACTTTGGAAGATTCATTTCAACTCTGTTGAGACGCACAATCGCTTTCTGTTAGATAGCATAGGCAGAGTTTAAAAGCAAATCTTCAACAGCATGCTTCCTTGCTTACATCAGCCGATCTCTTGTCTTTTACTCTCATTTGGGGGAACAATAAACAAAGCAGCTCACTGTTACTGCCAGCACAGCGCTCTCCCACATGCTCTGGGAGGAGAGGGAAGGAGTGTCTGCCACGGGTTTCACTGCAGAGGTACAGATCCAGAGAAAACCTGTAGACTGTACAGATGATCTGATCTAAAGGCTATGGATGCCAAAAACGGGGCTGTCCTTGCCACTCCGTCCTGTCCTGGAGCCCTTGCCAAGTGGCTGCAGCCTGGCTGCTAACCCAGCGGGGGCAGAGAGCGCAGTGCCCTGTGGGTCTGCACCAGGCTTCTTGGGGAGTAACCAAGAATTCCCTGTGCTGCCAGCTCCCGCAGCGCTCAGCCACACAGGGGTTGTGTCACTGTCCTGGTTCAGTGTGTCCCAGCCCAGAAAGTGGGGAGCTGCCTACAGCAGAGTACTCAGGAGCCTCGGTGTCCCAGTTGAAGAAGGATGGTCCTGCCTTCCCATCCCCATCCCACCTCCCAGATCCCACAGAGGTGCCCCCAGGAAACTGTGCCAGCCTGGATCCTCACCGAGCTGGTGCCCAGCAGAATAACACCTGGGAAGCTCCCTCTGCAATGGATGGGCATCTGCTGGGGCCAGGAGGGGAACCTCTGCTTCTGTGGTAGGTCTGCTGCTGGAGACAGCCCAGGAGACCAAAGTGCTTCAGAGTAATATTTTTCAGGATGGTGAAAAGAGCTGATCCAAATCTCTCCCTTTCACTACGGAAAATGAAAACTGTCAATGAAACAATGACCAGTTGATGTAATCGTTTGGGCACTGCAGGACCAACAGGCAGTGATTCCACCTCAAATGGCCGAAGATGCCTGAGGAGTTGAGAAGCAAGATTTTCTTTGCCTTAAACTACAATAGCATGTAACTTTCTCACGGCTATCCTGATTTCATTCTGTAGCTCCCAAGGTTGAGAAGAGCTGCTGCAGAGTACACAAGTGGAGTTCTCTCATTCAGGGTGATTTAAAAGAAAACAAAAAAAAACCTTCAAAGTGTTTTGCTTTGGAATGAACAATGAGGAGAGAAAGAAAAAGCAACAACGTGACTGGAATAACAAAGCCACATTTTCTGCTAATGCCTCAGGTTTGGAAGATATCAAAGGGACAAGCAAATGCCAGAACCCATAAGGCTGCACATTCATCCAGGAACAAGATGATGAACTGTGCGACCTATGCAGAGGTATATGCTATCCAGCAGATCTAAAAGCAGAGACTTGCCCAAGAAAAAGAATGGCTGTAAGAACGAATTAGTAGCAGTTTTCCAGGAAGAAAACACAGATACGGTATATCCTATTTCAGGTTATTGTGGGCATATCCAGAGTTTCTTTTCTTCCTACTGTACAGTGCAGATTGTAGTTCAGGTCCACCTGCCTGGTGAAAATGACCAAAGGTTAGAAGTGTTCAGCTGTAGCAGCAAGGTGTTACCAAACTGCTGCTTTTCAGATCTTTGAAATAATATTAGAGAAGGTTTGTTAGATCATCTGGAAGACCACCCAGAGATACGCAGCAAGAAATGTCTGTAAGAAGGTGATTTCCCCTATCAAAGAAAGGTAACAGAGACTATAAAGTAGAAATTATTTACCTACTTTTTGGTTCCTGTTTGCTGGACAAGTGCTTCAGAGCTTGGTGAAGTGACCACACTGGCTTGTACAAGAACGAGGTCTGTTGCTGGCAGTGTTGCCTACGACTCCTTATTCCACATGGGCTGCCTGAAGCGTGCGAGAACTCAGTTGTCACCAAAATACTGTTTTCCCAGTTTGTTCTGTATCTGGTTTTCTTTCTAGGTAGAGCTAGACTTGAAGGCTCCAGGTAGCCTTAATGTCTTGGCTCTGATTTTAATTTCCTTTAATATTGAATGAGAAGATGAGCTCTCATTTTCCAAGTTGATTATTGGAATCTGCAAGATCATCCTGCAGGATGCCTTTCCCATGAATTTTTTTTAGCTTTGGCCTTTCTACTAGTAATACCTAAATAAAACAGGAGCTAAACAAGAATGATATCAGGAATTCACTGCAAAATCATATTTTCAGCTGTGCAGAGGTAAGTGCTTTGCTTTAAAGGCTAAAAAGGGGCAGCATTTAAAAAGCTGTGTTTCTGACCCATCTTGTGTAGCCCACGAAGAGGTTCATTTTCTTCCCTGCTGTTTTTACTCAAAACATATTAATTATTTTGTCATGGATGAGGTCTCCATTCATTTTACAGTCTCCAGGTTGAATTTCTCAGGATGTTCTTTGACAGGAGTACTTGATGTACCATCACTGATCTTCAGTGCTTTAGGCACCTAGCCCATCAGCATAGAAGTGTCTGTGGGGCACTGAGCAGGAGGCAGCCGCGATGCTGTGGTTCACTGGCGCTGTGCTGGCTTTACTTGCAGTCTGATCTGCTCCCCAGGCACAATTCAGGGTCCTGGGGGGACCACGCTCCTCACCAGGGCACCTCTGCTTCATGGGACATATCTGCCTGGAGCCTCTCACTGATACTTTTCAGCCTTTCTGAACCAAAACTTTATCAGGAAATGAAGCCCAGTGGCATGTTCCTTCCAAGCACGTGCCAAGATCTGAAAACTGACAAACTTTCCTAACTAGCTCATTTCCTAGTTAGCTCTTTGGGTAATAATCCAATAATATAAACAAATGATTAAACAAATTAATTCCCTTCTGCTTAAGAACAAAACAAAATCCCAACCCTTGAAAACCCAAGTCTGAATTAAGCTCTGACAGAAAGGCTGAGACTATGACCTTAAAATAAAATCACCCAATGTGGGAACTGAAGCCTGGGAGGGTGACTGGGGGATGGTGGTGCAGCTTGCACAGTCCCGCGGCAGAAGGCAAGGGCATCTGGAGAGGTCAGGAGCTGCAGGTCAGACAGGGGTGTCTAGGCAAAGTTAAGGAAACTTGCTAAGCACATCCCAGCCCGGTAAGTCACCATTTTTCCACTGACTTCAAAACAGTGAGTATCATTCAGGGGAAAGCCTGCGACTGCCAGTGAGAGGGTTTTTTCCAGCTACTGTGCCAGACTCAATCAGGGCAGTCGAGTGCTCCATCAAATGTCCAAACCAGTCACGTGCCAGAGCATATATCAGAATTGGCTTTGTTAAAGTGTGGAAAACAAATGCAGTGCACCACTATATTATATTAGATGTGTAATTTAGCTGTCTTTGATATAGACCACAGAATCATTAAGGTTGGAAAAGACCTCTAGGATCGTCAAGTCCAACTGTCAACCCAACACCACCATGCCTCCTAAACCATGCACTGAAGTGCCACATCTACACATTTTTTTGAACACCCTCAGGGACGGTGACTCCACCACCTCTCTGGGCAGCCTGTTCCAATGCCTGACCACTCTTTCAGTGAGGAAATGTTTCCTAATATTCAATTTAAACCTCCCCTGACACAGCTTGAGGCCATTTCCTCTCTCCTCTCATCCTATCACTAGTAACTTGGGAGAAGAGACCAATACCCACCAGGGTTGAGGGTTCACCTACTTTTCGTAGAGCCTCCACCTGCCGCCTTGATCCCAGGGATGATAGGGTGCTGTGAGCACTTTATACCTTACCCATCTGCTCCCCTGAGAGGTGTCTGTAGAGAACTGCAGGTGGCTGGGAAAGGACATCTGGCTTGGGACATACCTGCCAGAGATGGAAAAGTACGGATTGGGACCTCAGATTTGAAAAAGAACTGGAGAAGCTGATTACACGTCATCCCTGCCCCTTTTTTTAAAAAACAAAAGAGAAACCCCAAACCCCAGAAGGGCAATCAGGGCACCCAGCTGGGCTCACTTAGCACCCCCCCCAGCTGCTCTAAATCAGGATTAAGGCAAGAGACCTATTAACCATACTGAGAAAAAGGATTTGAAGGCATTAGGTTGTTTGAGTTTCTTGTGATTAGCAGAGTTTTTTCTTTTTATTAAAAAACAGATTTTCATTAGGTGAAACTGAAGTGGTTTATAAAGAAAAAGAATCAACCCGAATGAGCCTGCTGCATCATTGTATTTTGTTAAATAGTTTGGGTTGCTGGTTTTGGGGTTGTTTTTTTTTTTTTTTTAACAACACTGGGAGGAAAGAAGAAAGAAAAACAACCATGAAAGACCTTTCAGAGCATTTAAGTGTTCATAACTGGGATGATAACAATAAATCGCAGGGTTGCTGGCCCTGTTACAGATGATGCATGTGAAATGATCCAACAGTTTGTGCTGTATTTTTCTGTTTGCAGAGAAGCAATAAGCCGACTGTGTGAAGCTGTACCAGGTACAAATGGAGCTATAAAAAAGCGGAAGGTAAATACTGGTTTTAGCTGAATGACTTCTTTTCTGTCTGCTTTTGGTAACCTGGATACATGATTCTCTAACAGGCTTCAGCCCATACTGGAGTTAGTGCATGTTAATCCATCTGAGCTCGGTATAACATGAAAAAACGCTTGTAGTGGGGTGTTTAGTCTGCTCGGTTTGGGGCTGAGGCTATGCCCTACCTTATTTTCTTCAGGATTAATGCTTTGCCCAGATTTCCTGCTTTTACCAGTCTTTGCAGTGCTCAGTGCTTTACAAGTTTTAGGTTCTGGCTGGTAAAATGTAGGAGACATTTTTGATAGCAAAAGGGAGCTCATTCACTGGAGGATTACCTGATTGTTTTTTATATACAAAAAAATAAACATGACTAGAATGGCAGTGTTTAATGTGCCAATCATTTATTTAATAACTGGGGTGCAGTGGGGGGCAACATCAGTGTCTGCTGTTGGGTCATCACCAGTGGAAGTTACTGGTTCTCTTCCATAACTGCGGGGCTTGGGAGGCATGGATGTGGTCCTGAAAAATGAATACCTGAGAAAATTTCTTGATTTACTCAGAAACACTTCATCCCTAGGAAATGAAGCAGAGTTCAACAGGAAAATTACATGTTCTGAATTACTGAGCCAGCTATAACATTTAGCTCACTGGGATTATGCTTTAAAACTTTTTCCCATTATTGACCTAAAAAATATGCCTGTAAGTATTGTATTCAAAGCTGATATTTGTTATATCTATTTGTATTTGATCAAGCCATTATCCTTGCTCCAGTGAAATTCTCAATAAGATATCATAAGATCTACTTGACTTTGATATGTTTCTGCCTCTGACAGGCTCAGCTGACAACCTTTTTCTTTTGTGTCTTTGAAGCCTCCAGTGAAGTTTCTGTCTTCTATACTTGGCAAAAGTAACCTTCAGTTTTCTGGCGTGAATATAAAACTGACCATTTCAACAAGCAGCCTCACTCTGATTAATGTTGACACGCAGCAGGTAGGATACATATAAATCAGTGTCCTTTTCTCCCTGCTACTGTATTCTCCTCCTTTCACGGCTTCTGAAAGAAAGGCTGGCTGCTTCAACGGGAAAGCAGCAGCCTTTAGTCGTCTTGTATATGCCTGGTAAAGCTGAATTACATGATGCCTCTGAACTTAAAAATGAGAGCATGTTGGAGGAATTGAACATGCAGTGCATACCCTTCTTGTTTATGATGGTGTCTTCTATGGGGAGAGATCTTCAAGCACTTGGCAAACTACTTCTCTGTGTGTGTGTGTCTGCCTGTATATTGCCTAATAAACACGGCACTAGTCCTGACTGGAGTTTCTGACAAGTCCCAGGGAAAAAAAAAATTATATAAATAATGAGTCAGAGCTTGGCTTTGGTGTCATTAAAAGCTTTTTTACAGCTGGGAAATATATGTGCATAATGAGTTATACTATGCAAAGACTCTGGGCTTCATCAAGACATGTTTCCAAGAGCCTGGATCTGCCTTGGAAGTGGGGTGTGCTCCCTTCTTGGCAGATGTGATGAGGAGCTTTGTGCTGCCCACCTAATTCCTCCATCAGCTGTTGGCTTTGGCTCCCAGCACGATCTCACCTGGGGCCAGGGGGAAGTTTCACTCCCAGCTGGAGCAGGGGAACATCATGGAGGCAATTTTGGCTTATTGGCTCTGAGGAATCATTGCACTGAGCTGATTCTGTGCTGAGTGTCAGGCAGCTCTTGGGGTTTCACCAGATCACAGAGGTCTCCTATCCCTTGGAGCCCTGTGCTGGGAAGGATCTATAGCACCAGTTCGCCCTTCCTTTCAGGGACAACAGCAAAGGTCTTCCCTACACTGTGTGAAACTCTGGGGGTTGGCAGCTAAAATATGGCCCTTTTAACCTGTTCCTGTTTTGAACAGGACTAAAAGCCAACTGGAGAGATCTGCTTCCAAAAGCACTGATGTGCCCTGTTACGGCACACATGGGTGTGCAGGGCACTGTCTTGAAATTCTTTCTTCTAGGTCTTTTGTTACTAGACCTTTGCAAATAGAAAATCCTATTCATTCTATTCTTGCACTGCTGCCATGTTTCATTGTGTTCCTACTTGCATGATCTATTGCACTTGATTTTATAATAAAGAACAGTTTGACTCCAGAGATGAGGTAGTGTTTGAAACCATGAAAAGCTGATGTTTGATTTGCCTAATGGTATCTCTACCAGGTAACAACTTGGTGCTAGTGGTGAGAGACATCATAGTATTGGTGGGGCCCTTTCATAAAAATGCTACCATTGTATACAACATGCATTTAAATAAGTTAAGATGGATTAATTTCTCAAGATTTTGTAAATGCATCCAGTGTCTCCAGTTATTACCGTTTCAAAGTTTCATTAGCTTCATACTGACCAGGTTAGAAGTTGGTGGTTAAATTAATCCTGAAAACCCTTTAAGGAAAATTAATTGAGGATCTAGACATTACAAAACATGAAGGGGTAGTCTCAAAAATTCTATTGTTAGCTCCTCCCTTCATAAATGATGTGTGTTATGTATTAATGGATTGGATTGTCATTAACTTAATTGCTTGCTCTGGGAAGATATAGGCTCTGCTGTTTTCTAAATGTGTAGCACATGAGCACGTTTAACCAGTTGGTCATGCTTTTTCAGATTATTGCCAACCATCACATGCAGTCCATCTCATTTGCTTCTGGAGGTGACCCAGTAAGTATTGATTTATAAGATATACTTCCGCAGGTATAATGAAATTATTATGAGAATAAAAGTACCTGCACATACTTTGCTTCATCCCTTCCTATCCACAAACACTAACAGAGTACACTGCAATTATGCATAATAACCAGTAATACAAGAAAACTGAGGGACTGAGACTGGAAAGGAGTCTTGGAATAAAGACTCAGTAGATCTTTGATAGAACTGTGTAGTTCCCTTTCCCGTTCTCCATCAGTGAGCCTCGGTTCTCTCAAAAGCCCCCAGACCTGGGGACTAAAAATAAGAACACACAAACACAGGAATTGCAACAGTTCTGTGGTCCCTGTAATCTACCACCTATCACAAAAGTGGTCAGCACCAGCACCTCTAAATTTTAGATTATTTTTGAGTCAAGCAAAGCTCCTATAAGACAGATGTGACATAATCTTCTTTTTCTTGCAAATATGGGTTTTTCTCCTAGTATCATAGTCATGAACTCACTGATGTTGTCACAAAAGGTTTTCTTTCCTCTTCCAAACTTTATTGCAACGATTGTCAGCAGGGAATTTGTCATCCATAACCATGCCCTATTCCCTCTTCTACTCTAAGTAAGACCAGCCCTGCCAGCGTTATGAATTTCACACTCCATGTGTTATGAAAACAGTATTTTTTAATCAGTTTTGAATTTTCTGCCCTTCAGTTTTGTTAAATGTCTTCCTGTTCTTGTGTTATGAAACAGGGAAAGCAGAAGTCTCTGGGTCATGCTCTTGATAACACTGGGGTGGAAGCCAGATCCAGCTTTGACTGGAAAATGACAGCTCTGCCTCTTTGGATTTCGGAGCAGGCAAGGGGAAGTAGCTGGGAACTGTCCCTAGGTGTCTGACAGATCTTCTCTGGAGGGCCATGTGGGTGATGTAAGGAACCCCTCTGCTCTGCTCAGAGAGATGCTACCTAGCCTGCCCGGGAACAGGAGCCCTCTGGAGCTGGGCTGAGAAGTGGGGAGGGAGCATGTGTGCATAAACCTGTTGGTCCTGCACCCAGGAGGGAGGTACTATAAGGATGTAGTACTTTGGCACCAGGCCCATGAAGATCCTATTTAATGATTAAGGTGTTTTGAGCATCCAGGGAGTCCAAAGTTCACCTTTAGGTGCCTGTGCTATCTTAATACACCACACTGTACGATACAGTCCCTGGCCTTTGCAGACCCCTCCTGACGTGGATTTCCAGGCAGCTCCAAGAGCTGGCGTGCTGTTGTGCTGAGCATCACAAAGCTTCATTTCCAAATTCCAGTTTTCTTGATAGTTAAATGATTTAAATATGTCCTCAGGCTGACACTTCCTACATGCTGCCTGTCTAGTTTGTCTTTACATAACACTTCCAGTTTTGAAAACTCAAGAATGTATTTTCAGATCTCTGTTCAGTGGGTTGGATGGGTAATTCTCCAGGGCTTGTTTACCTTTTTTGTTTGGGGTTTATTTTTTTCTTCTTTTTTTTTTTAATTTTTATTTATTTTTAAAATTTTTTTTTTTTATTTTAATTTTTAATTATACTGCATTGGTCTTGTACAGTGATCCTATCAGATCTCACAAGCTACCCAGGGCTGGGTTTGGTCAGTGCTTAATGGCAGGACCTGCAAGAGATGTGCTTGCACGCAGATGTGCTGCAGGAAATGGGTTTGGTGGTGCAGCTGGTGACACTTCTTACTGGGAGAATATGTAAAATGGAGGTCTTGCTCAGCGGTGGTAACTATAAATCTAGTGGCACTTCACATAGGGGGCAATTTTGGTGGCTTGCTCAGGTAATTTTTCCAAATTTCCCTTTACATTTAAAATGGGAGATATTTCCACAGGACATGTGTCTCCACCTGCCCCCATAGTCAGGGTCTAAATGCAGTTCAGTGTTGCTCTGCACTTTTAAGGAGTAGCAATATTCTGCCCAAGAATAAAGCCTATTCTTGCTTTATTTTAAAGCAAATCCATCCATGCATGTACTTAAACCTTACAAAGATAAAAAAATAGCAGGTACTTCTCCAGTCACTTTAGTTTCTAGTTGCTCTCTAGATTTAATTTATTTTAAAAGTGTATTCTAAAATATTTATGAACTTCAAGACAAACCTGAAAGGAAAAGGAAAGAAATTTAGTTCACTAAATGCATAAGAAATAGTTAGCTTGCTTTCTTTTAATGATGTTAACTTTGGAGATTAAAAAAAAAATTATCTAGGATAAGTTCTGCTGTCCCTAAAACCTGCCTCTCCTGTCATTTATTGTGAATTATTAAATGATTATTCTTGTGCATATTGCAAATGGGGGCCTTGTTTCCTGCCAGCTGATTGTATCTTCCCTCAAGAGAGTCATGCCTTTAACCTGCAAATTGCATTTTCCCCACCCTGCCTTAAAGAGCCAAAAGAACAAAGTGCATCTCTAATAATTAAAAGAATGTTATTCATTACCTCACCATTTTTACTATTATGCTGAATTATCAAGTGGCTCTTCCCTTTCAGTTTTACTAGAAAAAGTGAGGATTATTTCAGTGTTGGCTGGAAAGAAAATCTGTAACAGACAACTAATTATACTGAGGTTGTCTGATCTCAGCAGTAGCCTTGATGTCCAGAGTAACTTAACCTGATTGTAGCTGGACTCAAATCAGGCAGCAGCAATTGAGATACCTACTGTATTCTGTGATATTTTAAAAGATCAGCTTTTCTCTCAGATGCCTTTAAAACTCAATCTTCATGCTATGAATTGGGAACATTCTAATTTGTCCTTTGCAGTATATTAGCACTATTTTATCTTCCACTGACATTGATAAGGACTGTCCCAGCTAAAAGCTGTGATTGGCAGTCACACAGCTCTAATGCATTACACAGGGGAGGCTTCGAGCTCTGTGGGAGCAGCGGAAGAGAGCAGCGTTGCCTGCTGATGAGGCACCAGTTGTGTTTCTGCTCCTGTTGCATAGTTTGGAACTGAAAACACAGTTTGTTGAAGACCCAAAGAATGCCAAATGGTCTAGTGCGTTTATTATAAGAAGGAGTTTCCAGCACAATTACTGTGTTGATAGCCGCCAGTATTTCACTGACCTTTCCCTTAGCCCACTTTGCTAGCACCTCAGTTGCTTTCCCTGAAAGAAGCATGCTTTTTAAAGCTAAAAATACATCCTTCTATACTCAGCTGCTTTGTTATGGTTGTAGGCTTGTTCATAATGATAATTTTAAATATATTTGTTGTCTTTTTCCTATAGGATACAACAGACTACGTTGCATATGTAGCAAAAGATCCTGTTAATCAGAGAGGTAGGAAACCATTTTCAGATTGTTATACATGTTTATATGATTTCTTTATCTGTACCAAGTAATTGTTTGAGTTTTAAAATAAGAAAGCTACTGAACAGCTCAATATTCTGTACAATTTCTGACTTCCTTGTATAGATATGGGTGATAGTATGCAGGCTGTGGCTTTAAATGTCATATTCTTTGTGCAACAAAGTAAGAATCTTCAGGTCAGATTAAAGCTGTTGGCTCCGTGTAGGGGTAGAAGGCTTCCCAAGCCAGCCTTGCCTGGGGAGGAAGGGCAGAGCCTGGAAAGGTGGGTGGCTTCCCTGCTCTGGGACAACCTCCAGATGAGGGAAAAGGTACTGAATGAGCCTCCTTATCTAATATAGACTCCTGGGTATGTTGCTGGAAGGCAGAGTGGGGTACGTACTCAGGTGTATGAGACCTTGTTTTCTCTGGATGCTGACCCAGCGGATAAAATCCCTTTTGCATTGCTCTCATTATTTGCCTGCAATAGAGGAAAGACTGGCCCTTGGCTGCTTCTTTCACGCCAGATTGTTCTCAGAGCAACACTGCTAATCGCTATAAAGTTGATAGAGTGGCAGTTCACAGGAGAGCTCACTCTAAGGTGCCATGGGTGGCTCATTAAATCAGGATGAAAATCTGGAGAAGCTGGGCTGCAGCATTAACAGTCTGGCCTGCCACCTCTCTGTAGCTCCATCACCTGCATATCATCTGCTTTGCTATTTTGACTAACTTAAGGCACCCTGCAGGTTCAACAGTAAGTCCTGGTATTGACACTGGGATGTGCAGAACTCCTGTACCCTGGTAGCCCGCAGGCAGGGCTGGCGGCTGGCCCAGCACCATCCCTGAGTGTTGTCTCATGGTAGCTCTGCAGAGGGGACAGCAGGTCCTGGGCGCATGGCACTTGCTGGAGTGAGTTTTCTGAGGTGCGTGAGAACCAGGACTGGGGCAGGAGCATGGTATTGCCCCAAGGTTGCCCTGTCCTAGGCTGCCAGAGCCACCTATGCTTTTGTTGCCGTGCTGTTTCACATGAAAACTGCACACTAGCAGGGCTGGTTCTATCCCCTGCTTCTGCTTACTGCCAGGCAGGGAGAGAAAAGGAGATACAGGAGCACCCGACACAGGAAGCATAAATGGAGTTTCGCTTTGAGGTGTAAGTGATACTATGACCAAAAATACCTAAAGCAATTTCCTTAACACATAAAAAATTTCAGTCTGTATAATCTAAAGCCATCTAGATGCATAATTTCATAGCTAGCTTTTCTGCTGTAAGCAATGTAGCTTGTGTCTTTATTTTTAGCATAAACTACATTTACTTAATTAAAATAAGGTGTCTCTTTGCAGCATGCCACATACTGGAATGCCCCAATGGGATGGCGCAGGAGGTGATAAACACCATAGGGCAGGCTTTTGAGCTCCGGTTCAAACAGTACCTGAAGAACCCATCCAGCCTGGTTATGCCTAATGAAAGGTCAGCACATTCTCAGTCACTTAACTGGCAGTTCTCTTCTCTTTAGTACTTTTCAGGAAAACAATGTACTCCAAAGAGTGATCCATAAATAAGATGTTTTGGATATGCTTTCTGGACATATGCTATTTGTTAGTATATGCTGTATGTACAGAGTATGATAGACTAAAATTAGCTTATTCTAATAAAGTCCATTGATTTCAGTGACATTTGTACAGGTGCATAGCAGCATAGAATTCAGCCATATTTTTCCTTAGCTAAAACAGCCTTATCTTAAATGATGCAAGTACATTGAATAAATGTTCAAATTGCTCTGCTCAAGTAAACTCTGCTCTATAAATACGCCATGCACACACTCTGCTCAGCCTTGACCCATGCCAAGTTTGAGCTTGCTGCAGTAAGTGAAAGGTGTGTGGTGGGGAAAAAAGCAACTGCAATTCACCTTGCTGCTGTTCTGTTCACATCCTGCACATTGCTCAAAATATGGGGCTTAGATTAATTTTCGGACCACTATTACCCATTTCAACGACTCTTTTTTTCATTGCACTGGGGACATAATTCTTGCGCTAATTTATGGCTCTCCTCACAGGTTAGCCATGCCTATTTTTCTCAGTCTTCTTTACCATAACACCAAATTTGATCACTTGCTACCTCCCATGTGTAGGTAAAGCTGTAACACCACTTAACTGCATCTTGAGCACTGGGAGTCACCGTGCAGGTGGTATCACTGGTGCAGTGCCTGACGCAATGCAGCAGAACTGTTTTTTATTCCAGAACAGCAGCCCCAGCTCCAGTTTACATTTATTTCATTTTATATAGTGGTTCTTGCCATTCCACTGCTGATACTGGTCTGTTTTCCTGGGGACAACTAGAGGAAGAGCCTCCTATGAAACTCTGCTAGGTTATGCCACAAGCAAATCAGAGCAAGGAGAGGTGGAAGAGGCTACTTAGATTCCCTTCTTGAGCCTAACCTGCAGCCAGCCTCAGAGAATAGTCCTCGGACAGAGAAGTCGGATATTGCTGTGTGAATGAGTCACCCACTTCGAAAATACTATGAATCACATAACCAAGTACTTGCACTGCATATCACATAATCGACTACTTGAACTTTATCTCTTTCCTGCTTGAGGCCTTTTATCCAATTATATTCTTGTTAAACAGAGAAGTAAGATTTGAGATGAGCTTTTTATTTCAGGACCGGAGACAGTACAGGAAGCACCTAGTTGTTTTGCAGTGTATCAGCTGTACATTTAAACTATCATCATTCTGGTTTAGCTCAAGAAAAACATTGGGTGCTCTCCTTCATGTCGTTCAGCCTTTTCTTCAAGCTGAAACAGAACAGTTATATTGATTACAGTTATTAAAATCAGGGTACATTCTACTCAGGAAAACTATTTTATCTGATTTTCTAAAACAGTTGCAGGCTTGTCTAACTAAATGCCATGATGTTTTAATTTCCTCTTGTAAGTCATTCTGCCCCTGCCACCCTGGAATCCCTAGATTTATATAGTTGAGACAAGAAGCCAGAGGAATTAGTTTTAGGGTCTACATTTTGGACACCTTAATGAACGATGCATTGGCACTCTTCTTTTAAAGTTTCAGTAGGTGGCTCTTATATTTTCATGGCAAAGAAAAGGGATCTAGGCTGCCCGGTGCTAAGAAAATGGCTGTACCTCCCCGCACCCCAAACTGTGATGACTTAATTTTCAATTCAGGAGTAAGTAACTGGAAAAATAACAGCTCTGAAAGTTCGGGCCCAAAGCCCTTTACAGCCTCCATATGGCTAATCTGTGTATTGTGTGATGCGCAAACACGGTGATGTTTGCCTACACTAGAAGACAGTTGATTACATCAGTTGCTTCCTCCCCCCCCCCCCCCCCCCCCCCCCCCCCATATTTTTTCAGTGAGGCAGCAAATGCTAATGGATCAGCTGGGAATTCACAGGAGAGGGAGGATCATGAATATTACAACGAAATTCCAGGGAAAGAGCCTCCCACTGGTGGAGTGTTAGACATGCGAATGAAAGTGCAAACAGACCAAAGGGCTAACTGTCTCATACAGTGCAAAAAGCAGCATTGCTTGGTAAGTACATCATCTTTGTGGATAACTATTCACTGGGAATGAATAATAAAGTGTTCCTGTGGTGTAAAGCATGGCATTAACATCAGAACCAGGTCTTGATTATCCTGGGAGAGGTTTTTTTAGGCTAGATTTAATGATGCTTAGTACATAATTGAATCCCAAAGCACTTTCTGAATATTAACTGGTTTGTCCTTAGAGTACTTTTAGGAGACCAAGTAATACTCCCTTGTTCACTCATTAGCTGTGAGAAGAAAATAGATACAGATTTAAATGGCTTGTCTGAGAGAACATCTGCAAAATCTGGGACCTCCTGGCTCCTGATTCTGTGATCTGATAAATATTTAATCCTGTCCATTATGCTCTACAACCTATATATACAACATTAATAGTCTGCAATGTATATACAACATTAATTACCCTTGGAGCATTTCAAAAGGCTCTGTTAAATCAGCCATAGCAGCAGGAGATGCATATATCTGTGGCTTTTGTCTGGGATAGTGAGGAATAAAACCCAATCAGTCAGGGAGTAAAACCAGCCAAGTTCAGACTGGCTGCACGGACTTCAAAGCCTGCTGTGTGAGTTCTTGGAAACACCAGCATTTCCCCACTTAAGGAAGCAGGCACCACTGCTTTGCTCAGAGCGAGTGCACTCAGACATGCCTGCTGGAATTGAGTTGGTGCTGTCTAAAAAGTTGCTGCTCCCAACTGTTACTGGAGGCTGGTGGCAGCTGCTTCCCAGGTTCCTGTGCATTCCTGTGCTACTGCTCTGCCCACTTTTCACTTTGTTAACCTCAATCATATGCCACATCTCAGCTGTGGGCTTGGTGGTCTCTGCCTCCCCAACAGTTCTCTAAAAAGGTGTTGGACTATATCCTGAATTGCATTTGAAGCTCACAGAGTTGTTGCAAGGAGTCACCCTGCAGCATGTAAATGCAAATGCCTTTTTTTCCATGGGGTGTTACTTTTTGGTTTTCCTTTGAGTTCTGATGACCTTCTAGTGCTGTTCAGACAACTTGCCGACCATTTCACTTTCAAACCATGATGCCTGTAGTTATTTCTTCTTTATTGCAAGGAAGATTTATAAGAAAATCTGAACTTTATTATCTAGGAGTTATACAGTATATACTAAACCTCAGATATGTAACTGGGCAGTTAATGGTCTCTGTGAGGTTGGAGTATGCCCAGACATGACTCCCTGTAGAAAGAAGAGTACCAACATGAAATATTATTTAAGGAGATAGGAATTTTTTTGTCAAGAAGATACGTTCAGTTACCTGTATCCCAATTAACTGGTGCATGGGTGTTTTAAAGTTACGTGAGGTTTCTAAGGGACTACTGTTCTTAAAATTTTTCTACAGACAAGCAGCCCAGCATTCATCAATATATACGAAAATTGCCCAGAAGAAAACAAAACTGTGGGTATGTAGTCTTCTTTCCTTCCCATGCGTATGCGGAATTAACCAAGGCAGACTGCCTGGAAGAGATGCCCCTTGGCTTTCAATACAGTGGTGAAAAGTGTTCTACTTAATGGGTCATTTCTAGTTCCCTAGATGAAGGGCAGACAAAAAAGCCTTACAGCTTTTCTAAAGGCCACTAATCTGTCTTCATGTCTGCTGGCAGACTTACTCATTTTACTTGTCATGATACTGTACAGTAGCTCTTTGTTATTTTATTCTCTTTCATACCCTTTGTTGTTTTATTCCCTTTCATACCCTTTGAAAAAGGAAGATACTTCATTGCTTATCAGTCTCTGAAAATACCCCTTCCCCCTACAAATGCTCGATGAGAGCCAAACTATATCAGCATCAGGTGGCCATTCCAACGGGGCCTGTGCCCTTGGTTCCAGCATTGCTGGCTTCTCAGTGTGACTGTACCTTTCCTCTGCCTCAGGCTTTGTGCCTTTAGCAAAACCTGCTTTCTGGGACCCCAGGAGATCACAATCCTCGATCCCCTTCTGGCCTTCCCTTGCCACAGCTGATGTCCTGAGCACATTTCCTCAGCTCATGTCTTTCACTGCACAACGAGGTCCTTTTTGAATTCACACCTGCACTGCTTAAAGCCATCCATTACACTGTCTTCAGGGGATAGTTCAGTTTCTTGTGTTATTTCTGATTTAAGGAAATGACAATCAAATGGTTCCTACAAAGAGAGGGTAAAAAAATAAAAGAATGAATAGATCTATGAATAAAATGTTTGCTAAAGAGCAAAAATATGCATGCTATTTGGCTAGCTGAAGTGCTATTACTTTCATACCCTGCAGGGGATATTCTGTTAGCCTGTTCCTAGGCTTGGATCCTAACCTGACAGATATGACTTTGGTTCTACAGGCAGAGCCACAAAGCGCCAACCTCCTCCACCTTCCCTGCTCCACCAGAATAGCAAGAGAGAGAATTGTTCAGCTTCTCACAAGCTTTTTTTTTTTTTTTGGTGCAGAGGGGAAAGAAAGGGTTTTGCAACAAACAATGTATATGGCTTGTGTCTCCATAGAGTCATGCATATTAATTTCTTTTCAATCAGTGGCAGGTTTACTGCTGACATTGATTGAAACAGAACTGAACCAGTGCAGGACATCCTTGAAAACTTAATTCTTACTAATTTTGGATAGTGTACCTTGTGCCTTCTAGCCATAAGGAAAAACATCCGCCAATTTTTCTTTTCCTTCTGAATGACTTTAGTGGGATATATAAGAACAACTGTGTTCCTATTTCAGCTTTTACAGTTTTTTAATTTGAGTTTAAAAAAAAAAATAGAAGGAAGTCTGTGCATACTATATACTAATTGCAGGTAATTGTGGTGAAAGATCACGGAAGACAAAAAAAGAGGCACCATTATTGAAGCCTGCCTACAAAACAGATCTTTTTGATGATCCGTGTTACATCAACACACAGACCCTGCAGTCCGCAGTCTGTACAGCCCGCGGTACAGCAACAGCACAGATCCATGGGAGCCCACTGCGTCAGGCCAGTAGGTTCCCATTGCAATACCATATCTTTCTAAGGTTTGAAAAGAGGGGGTCTTGTCATATGTGTGCATGGCGAAAGATTTTTGGTTTCCCTGTAAGAAATATAGAAAAGACAGGGAAGAAATCCTTCCTAGTTAGTTGGTTTGCTTGTTAAATTCAAGACAAAAGGGATTAAAGAGTAAAAGGAGTGACAGTAAGCAAGCAGAGTGACCTTTCATCTTCTGTAGTTGCTTGAAGAAAATAGTGTTCCACAGGTAATAATAAGCAAGTCTTTAAAATGATATGAAAGCTTGGGACTGCACCATACCTCAAGGAAGAGGGTTCTCCTGTATGCTCAAGATCTTAACCTCTCTAAGGTGGAAGTGGCCTCAGATGCCTTTGCTTCACAGGCAGTAGCATGCCAGGTCACAGTGGGATCATTATGACCGTCTTTTCTGAATTGCATAAGTGGCCATTGAATCTCATCCAATAATTTCTAAATCAAACTCTTTGATCAGTAGTATCTACTAAATGTATATCAAATTAAGTCTTGATTTACAGACTCCAAGTGGTGGGTATCCATTAAATGACTATATAGCTGCTACTGATTGTCCTCATTATTGAAAATACTTTTTATTAGCTTTGCCTTTTATGGTTTCCCACTGAGTATTTTCTCTGTCAGAGCTGGCTCCACACAAGAAAGTGGGCAAAGGACTGGACAGAACTACAGCAAAGGAAATCTGTGACCATTGAGACGTTTCCAACCTGGGGCTGTATTATGCTCTAAAAGGAACTGGCTATATCCTGAGGAGCCTTAGGTTGTACAATTCCATTGAAGAAATGGTGTCAGAGGATCTTCCTCAGCAAAATCCTGCCTGTGAATCATTTGCAGTCTGCCTGGCTATATCCCAAACCACCCAGTTTTGTTAGTACATTCAGTAATTGTTCGTTTTTTCACAGCAGCTGCATTATGCTGTAATCCTTCCCTTCTGGCTACATTGGCTACGTTGTCTTGCATTCCTGCACACAGCTGGAGGCACTCAACATGACTCTCCCAATGATCCATGACAATATCTTTAGAGCTTGTTAAGGAAGAAGGGAAAACTAGATATCAAAAAAAAGTGGCTAAAACCCAACAAAAATCTTGATTTTACAGGAAAGATTTGACTTTTTAATACAAATAAAGAAATACAAACCCCAAACAGTAGAGCATCAGAAAAAGTCCTGTTTTCAATCCCTGTTGTCTAGTGACCAAAGGCTTTCCCATCTAAGGTATGGGAGGAGATGGTGTGATCATTTTACCTAATGAACTTTGGAGGGTTGTGAGCATTTCTGTGTGCATATTATTACAGTCTGTAAAGTTGGTTGGATCACAGCTTCAAGACTGAACAATTTGAATTTTTTGAAAGCTATAAAAAATATTGTCTCGCATACTTTTAGGATGAAGCTGTAGGTGAAGTGTCCAATACATTCCCTTTCATTTAATTTTAGAGTTATCGGAAGCTGTTCAGGATAGTGCCACAAGCAATCCAGCTGGTCTCTGTGTTCTGCCACAAATAAATCAACAGCTAAAGAATGAAGATTGTTACCATGGCAAATTAAACAGGAAAGCAGCAGAGAGCCTTTTAGTCAACGATGGGGATTTTCTGGTGCGAGAAAGCACAACGTCACCTGGTCAGTATGTCCTCAGTGGACTTCAGGGAGGGCAAGCGAAGCACCTGCTCTTGGTGGATCCTGAGGGCAAGGTATGAACATTTCCTATACTGCAATTTCAAGGCTGCTCAGGTGTTTCAGTCAAAATGCATGGATGCATTCCAGGAAGTGGAACTGATCTGATTCCATCCAGGTTAATTTGAATTTAGTCTTCAGTAGGTTTGAAAGTTCAATTCAAGAACTTACAAAGCACAGAAGTACCATGGAAACAGAAGTGAGGTACTTTAAATATTGTTGTTAGTCCAGGTGCTGATAATTATTGTATACACTTAATACAGCCTTTGAGCCATTATTATATTGCTAGAAAAATAACCCTAACATTAAATAATGAATTTGAATAGTAACACACTTGGATGCAGAAAAGGTAGAGCTGGTTTATTGTCAATTCAATTCTACTCGCTTCCGCTCAAGGCTAGAAGAGCAGTCTTGAGTGATGTCGCAGCGGAGAGAGCAAACGAGAAAGGTAATCCTCAGTGGGATTTAGGGGAAAATCTCTCTTCTGTGGAGAAAACAAAATGGTTAATTCATTTTCCATAGCGGAATCAGCCCAGTTCTACATATAGTCTATTTAATTTGGTCCTCTGCTTTTCATGTCAGCTCCCGGTAGCTCAAAGGATAGGTCTGAATTGCTGTTTACAGCCTAATGATCCTGCTCCAGTGAGTTCAGTGGCTTAAATGCCTTTTGACTTTAATGTGTTAGGCTCATGTCCAACCAGTTATAAGCACAATGTAACCATAAATATATTATTTTGCTTCTTTCATTAGGTGAGAACCAAAGACCGTATATTTGATAGTGTGGGTCATCTTATTCAGTATCACATGGAAAATAATTTGCCAATCATCTCTTCTGGAAGTGAAGTGAGCTTGAAGCAGCCTGTAAGGAAAGAGAGTAATGTGGGACACATGCAATATCACAAATAATCCCTTGGATTTTGCAAATCCCAAGACAATTCCTATCTGAAAACTGTACCAAGGACTTTATATTATGAAGACAATTCAAAAAAGTATAGACTGCACTTCCTGCTGCTGTTCCAGAAGATACCTTTTTTGTGTGTGTATGTATGAATATATGTATATGGGTATTCTATGTAGATCTGTAGAGATCAAAAAGCGTAGTTACATAGATATCTATAATCTTAATCCTAACAAAATTACACCTTCAGAGTGTGAGATTCATTTGTGAGAAGGTATTTTAGACATGCACAAATGTCACTTTCAAGGTCATACTGAATCAGTAACTGTTTAAAAGCACAATTAAACCTCTACATGCAAAAGCTCACTTGAACGAACTGCTGGAACATTAGTATGTGCCTTTTAGCATAGAATTATTGGAAACTAATATTATTTATACTGAATTAGTTTTGGGTGGTTGAACAAACATATCTAACCTTTTAACTATTTGCCAACACAAATACAATTTGAGTATTACTAAAATGTCATGTGCTTTCGATAGACACTAACAATTTTATTTTGCTCGTAACAGCACTTTACTTGCAAGTAATATTTGAAATGAATAGCATTCACAATACAGAAGGGTTGTCTGGTTTCTTAATCCTTTTTTATCACTGTCTGACTACTCAAAAATTTGAGATTATGCAACATTTACAAAGTTGAAATTAATATATGTAATATAATTTTTGATTAGAACTTGTTCAAGGACAAGCATGCTAGATCCTAATATTTTTGTCTTGCATATGATTTTACTATTATTACCAATTAATACTGGAGACATCTCTTTTTAAAGGTAGGCTAAATATATTTTCATTGATTAATAGCTGTTTACAAACTAGAGAAGCTGAACAAAACTAATGATACATTTTGAGAGAAAACTATTTAAGACTCTCTGAACTTTGCATGTCCCCTTATTCAGTGTTCTTTCCAAAGCAAGATATGGTTTTCCCTTTCTTCATGTGGAGTCCATTTGTTCCTGAACCTGGAAAAAAAAACTTTTAAAGGAAACCTATGAATTGTTTTGCCACAATAAATACTCTAAAGATGAGCAATCCTATATTCCAAGTGAACAGTGATTTCTTGGGCTTCCTGTTGAAGAAACAGTGATTTGATAAGTAACTGAAGAAAGGCAGGGGGGATTTGGGGAATGAACTGGTAGTCCGGGTGCTGGCCTGAGAAAGTTGTCCCTTTAAGACAAGCAATGTCTTCTGGCATGAGCGGGGACATTCCTGCTGTATCCCAGCCCACCAGCTCAGATCCATAAGGCAGACAATTGTTGTGGAATTCAGCAATTGCTGGAAGACTTGACTCTAAAAAACATACATTTTGTTCTTTTGCCTGTGTTCCTGTTAAATGGTACACTCCAGTAAGAGCTCTTTTCTCTGGAAAACAAGAGGGGTCATATACACATAAAATTATTGAAGACGTAAGCTTTATTGGAGAGGAAAATATGATGTAAAATGCCACACTTAGAACTGCCTAAAAACATATTTATTCTTATCCTGAGATTATAGGCATAAAATATATTTCATTCCTTGATAAAAACATGATTAAAATACTCTATTACATATACCAAAGCAGTCAGCAGCTTTAAAACATTAGTAGGTGATTTCCTTGCTAGTAGTGTGGCATTATATTTCAAGCCTTTAGACTAGAAGCTCAAGCTTATGCCTCTTCTATCCTATGCAAGGTTTTCACCTGTAAAGAAGGCCTCCAGCAAGAGTTCATGCTCAAGCTTTGTGCCACTGCAAGAAAACTGTAAGTGGAATATTAAATCCCTGCATAGTATCCTTTATATTCTGACATCTTAACAAACTTCATAATGTGCTTGACGTGACTTTATTGAGCAAACAATGAAACAAAAATAGCTATTTCTGTGGTAGAGAAAGACTTGCATAAGGCAGTTTTGATTTTTGCGTCAAAGCTTAGTTTTATTACAGGTCATAGAAGGTAAGCGTGCAGAATTCCACCCATTTTAGTACAAATTGAAGTTACTTGGGACTAGAATAAAGTGTTGGAGTTGTGATAATATGAGATCAAATTTGTGTGATTTTGACAGCCAAATACTGACTTGGGGACTTTTTTCACTTCACCAATGCATAAAAACATCTAGAGTCAGTGTGTGATGTTTGGATCACAGTATGACAGAGTCTAAGTTCCCCCCTTTGAATATCACTAACTTAAACAGAAGACCAGAATCTTTGTTTTGTTGCTCCTGCACCTTTTGTATGTGTCTGAAGCAAAACTGTGAAGGGAAAAGGGGAAGAAAAGGGAGGTAATTGGGTGCTAGTGCAATAAACAAGCATCTCAATATCTTTTGATGGGAAAGAAAGCAAAGAATCCAACTACTTACAGATCAGTTCAGATGCATGCGTTACAGACAACAGACATTTTCCTAGAATAAATGAAATCCATTCTTCTGGACCTGTAACTAGGAACTCGGTTTTTGGTTTCTAATATTTATGTGCCTTCACTTTGTTATTAGTGCTGCTTTTAGCCTCTGTGGACCAGCCATTTCATGTGAAGTACACTGTCATCTCCCGTGTGCAAGTCTTAGAAGAAGTAACTATGGTAAAAAAAAGTTACCTGAATTCTGAGAATTTTTCCAAAATACTGTTCTTGAGAAAGTTAATCTGAATTGTCAGGTACATTTAGACTTTTTTGTTTTTTTTAAATTGTTTCATGCTTGCGAAAATGCTGAGGAGAATTGGTTACTCTCTGTTGTAATGGTTTCTAGTAAACCTCTGCGGAAAACAGCTAATTTCATCTATAATGTCATATTTACAATGCATAGCATGTTCGTTCTTTTTCAAAGCTCCTATAGATTTCACTGAAACACATTAACACACGTCTGTTTGCTTCCATCAATAAAAATATTGTAACAAGTGACCCAAACGACTCTCCTACCACAGCTTCCATTTTCGGTTGTTAGGGCAGGCAGGTACGTTATTACCGCTGGGGGCAAGCGTCACCAGATGGAGCTATTAAATACCTTCCTCATCTCTGAACAAACACTCATTGTTCGAAAAAAACGGATTTTTTTTCTTTTTTGCTCTGAATGCTTGCTGCAGGCAATTCTGTGGAAGAAGTTTGTTCACTCAGAGAAATTTTTAATTTTTCAAAGAGATTGAAGTCAGCCCTGGAAGCGGGGCGCCTCCCCGAGTAGCGGGCCCCCCGACCTCAGGGAGGCCGCCCGAGGAGGGCAGCTGGCTGCTCCCGCGCTGCCTGGGGGCTGCACCGGCCAACGGCCGAGCCGCTCCGAAGGGCGTCCCCGTGCGGGGGTCAGCGCCGTGCGCCGTCACGACCTCGTCAGCACGGCCGCGGCGGCGGGACGAGGGGGCGGCTCCGGGGTGAGGACGGAGCAGGAACTCGGGACAATCCCCTCCAGGCGCGCTAAAATGATAGGTGCTCGTTCCACCCTGCCAGCTTCCATCACGACTCTGTTGTGAGGGCCAGCCCCCGTCACGTGACGTCATCCCGTCGGGCTGCGACTTCACGAGAGCATCACCTCTCCGACAACGCCATTGACTCGTTGCCAGGTAACGGCACTGAGTCAGATGGCGCCTCCGCCGCCGGCATTCGCCGGCCTATCCGCGCGCACTCGTGACGTCATGGAAAGACCCCGCCCCTCCGCCAAGTGACCACAGCCATTGGTCAGCCGCGTAGCCAATCAGCTAGCCAGGCACGTTCCCGCTACCACGCGCGCCTGCTTTCGAACAGTCAGCGCAGGCGGGTTTGCAGCGCAGCCTAGCATGACTGGACCGGGGCGGGCGCGTCCCGCTCTCCTTTCCGTCTTTCCTGCGCAGCACGGCGATCTGCGGCCGCTGGTTGGTGCCTGCGCCTGTCAGTCAGGGCGGCAGGCGCGGGGTTCGGTTGTCATGCGGAAGAGCGGTGGGCGCGCCTTTGTTGTGCTTGAGGGAGGTGAGCAGCCGCGGCGCCCGGCGGCTTTGGTGAGTCTTGGTGCTCGGGGCCGCGCTCTGCCGCCGCCTCCTCCTGCCCTGCAGTGGCTGGAACGAAGCCGGCCAAGGAGGCCCCGGCGGAAGGCGTTTCCCTGCCGCTCCGCTCTGCGAATAGCGCGTGGTGCCAGCCCCGCGCCGCCGCCGTGAGGGGCTGAGTCGGCGGCCGGCCAGCTCGCCCGGCGCCTCCGCCGGGCCCCTCGGCCGGGCCCCACCCCGGCTGTGTCCCCCGTCCGGGCATCTCAGCTCCTGGGTCTGTGAAGGGCGTTAAGGGAAGCGGGGGGTCTCGGGGGTCGGGGGTCGCTTGGAGATGGTACAGGTTTGGGGGGAGCAGGGCTGAGCTGCTTCAGCATCTTCCCATGGAAGGTGTTACGAGGCGGCCTCACTGTGGAACCTGGTATTGTAGAGGGTGCACAGAGACGGGTGCTCGCGTCGTTAGGATTCCTGCTAACTGTATTGGAGAGTTTCCTTGAATATCAGTGGGCAAGGAGGTTCTTTAAACATAATGAAGTAAAGGACACCTCATGTGTTTTAACATGGGATAATGCTCTTGTAAAGCTTACTTTATACTGAGCAAAGACTTCAGCATGCGCTACACCAGTATGGTCAGAGAATGTGCCATTCTGTAAAATCAGTCATTTCTTGTTCATAACTGCCTGCAGGAGTATCTCTTCATCAGGGAGTAACTTACCTTGCAAACAAAAGTGGGCCAGGACTGTACACTGTAGCTTACTGTAAACTCAGTGTAGACAAGTCCTTGCGAGTCTGAGTCGCTTCATTAAGTGGTTAAATCTGGAACTGATGCAACAGTCTTCCTAGTTCCATGATACTTTTCCTACTTTTCCAAATGTGCAAGCAGCAGCATACTTTCAATATTTAGTATGAAATATTGTTATTCTCTAGAAATAAAGCAAGGTTTAAAAGTGACATAACTATCAACATGTATTACAGTATATGTACAACATACAGTGTTAGAACTTAAGGAAAATAGTGTCTGGTTGTAAGGGAACTTATATGATTTCATAATGTCAGCATATGAAAAGCCCAAATAATCTGTTTTAAATGCTGTCTTAGAAAAAAGTAGCATTGGATATACTGAGAAACAAAACCTCAAGTTTCAAATGTTTGTTTCAAAAAACATATTTGTGTGTGTTTGTGAGGAAGTGAGGGTGGTACTTTTTTGTTTCCCCTATGCACTTTTACTCATGGGTGATGTTTTCGTGTCTTGAGATAGGTTTTGCTGGATGCTCAAAAACATTGTTAGAAAACAATGTCCCTTGACTTTGATAGTGGAGCTCTCCAAACTCAACATGAAGATGAAGACTATGACCAAGAGGATTATGCGAGAGAACAAGAGGTGAAAAAGAACAGATTATTTAATCTGACTGCTTGTGTATCTGGCGTCTTCCCATTTTTCTCTTTTAATTGTTTAAAAAAAAGTTTTGTGCTGTCTTTGGTAAGAGCAAAAGAGAGTGCAGACTGTGCTTTGCAAGAGTGGCATAAAAAGTAAGGAAATAATGAGCCTTAAGAGCCTTGCAATGTCATATGTAATAGCTGGAAGACTGTTACTCCTTGCTTATGCAGTAGATCAAATGCAAAGGCTGGTGTCACCTACATTTTGTATTTCTTGACAGCTTTTTCATTTATTCCTTTTCACTTAATAAGGGCCTGTCAGTCTTCTGTGCCTGGCAGAATTATGGAGAAGATTATTCTGGGAGTTATTGAAATACACCTAAGAGATAATGCAGACGTCGATCCTAGCTAGCACAGGTTCAGGAGGGGAAAGCCCTGCTTAACAAACTTAATTTCTTTCTATGACAAGATTACCCACCTAGTTGGCCAAGGGAAGGCAGTCGATGTAATTTCTTTGGATTTCAGTAAAGCTTTCAATACTGTCTCTCACAATATCTTCCTGGACAAAATGTCCAGCACACAGCTGGATAAATGCGTAATGTAGTGGGTGAGCAATTGGCTGATGAGTTGGGCTCAAAGGGTGTTTTTGTAAATGGGTTACAATAAGTAAATGTGGTTACATTGGGCTAGTGGCCAGTCACTGGTGGGGTTCTGCAGGGATCCTTCTTAGGGCCAGTACTCTTTAATGTCTTAGTAAAATACTTGGATGCAGGCCTTGAAGGAATATTAATTAAGTTCGCAGATGACACAAAATTGGGAGGATCTGTTGACAATCTTGAGGGCAGAGAGGCCCTGCAGGGAGATCTAGGCAAATCAGAGCTGGGCAATCACCAACTATATGAATTTTAATAAGGGCAAGTGCAGGATTTTGCACCTGGGGCATGGCAGCCCTGGATGTACATACAGACTGGGGAACGAGAGCCTGGAATGTAGTTCTGCAGAGAGGGACCTGGCGTTTCTGGTCGATGGCAGGTTGAACATGATCCAACAGTGTGCCCTGGCAGCCAAGAGGGCCAACTGTTTTCTGGGGTGCATCAAGCCGTGCATTGCAGCTGGTTGAGGGAGGTGATTGTCCTGCCCTACTCTGCGCTGGTGCGGCCTCGCCTCGAGTGCTGTGTGCAGTTTTGGGCGCCACAGTACATTAAGGATACAAAGCTACTAGAGAGTGTCTAGAGGAGGGCCATGAAGTTGGTGAAGGGTTTAGAGGGGAAGATGTTGGACTTGATGATCCTAGAGGTTTTTTCCAACCTTAATGATTCTCTGATCCTTGTGGGTCCCTTCCAACTCAGGACATTCTGTAACTATGAATCTGATGTCTGTTCCAAAACTTTATACCCAGATAAAGAATGTTGTGCTTGTGCAGGAGAGCAAGTAGTGAAATAACTGTAGGGTTAATACAGTGAGTGAGAGAGCGCATAAATAGGATTGTAAATTCAGAGTGTTGAGGGGAACATCTTTTTTATAAGGAGAGGCTGGGAGAGATGGGAATGTTAACCTAGAGAAGAGAAGGCTCAGGGGAAATCTTATAAATGTGTGTAATTACGTGAAGGGGGAGGATGTAAAGACAAGTAAGCCAGGCTCTTTTTGTTGGTGCCTAGTGACAAGACAAGAGGCAATGGGAACAAACAGAGCAGCCTCTTTGGAATAAGTTAGTGGTAATCCTTGTAGGTCATACACGTTTGAACTGGGGTGACATGGGCTTCACAAAACTGTACATGTATGTATTTCAGTGGGATGTGACTTTTAGTCTGCTAGGAGGCTGAAACACAGGCTCTGCTATGTTTCCTGGTCAAGATGTAATCCAAGACACTCTGCATTAGTTTTTCTGGCACAGCAAACAAGGTGGTGGTTTTTTTTTTTTCTTGAATACTGGGGAGATCTACATGGTAGGAAAGTACTTTCACGCTAACTTAATAATTGGATAACCCTTACCTACATCTGGGGTCCTGTGCTAGCTAACCTGGTAGGCTGAGTTCAGTTTAAATATAACTCTGATTATGATGTTTTGTGAACTGTGTACGTGCTGCTTTCTCTTGACTTTGTTTCCAAAGCAGTGGAAGACCAGCGAAACCTATGGTACTTGAGTATGTCCTAGGTTGCAAGTAGGGCAAAGGAAAGGGGATCTTCAGTGAATGATGCTGCCTTTGCTTTCCTGCTTCCCTGGAGCTGAGATAAAATACATCTAGCGAGTGCTTTAATTATAGGAGAACTTCTTTGTGCCACTAGTGAATTTCTAGGAACAAACTTTTAGTGTTCTGTTGTTCTATAGACATCTAGAAAAGTTGTTCTTAAGTTCTCACCTAACCTTTGGTCTTAGAGAGCATCTAAAGTAGCATCTGAGAAAACATGACATCTTTAAGATAAACTTTTTATAGGTGATAATTTTTGTTCTGTGGGTTTTCTTGGGTTGGTTTTTTTTTTTTAACAAGTAAAAGCTGATAAGGTATTTAGCATGGGACAGCTAATGTTTCTGCTCTTATTAACGCATGCTTTGAGAGATTGGAGAAAAACAGGGTTAGGGTTCAGAAACTGAATGTAATAACTCTGAATATATTGTGTAGTTCTCAACTCACCTAATAAGAAAAAGAGAGTGCATAGCTCAGTTCTACAAGAAGCCCAATATGTGGCCTCATATCAAAGCCTCTCTGAAAATTGGAAGAGGAGGCACATTAGATATGCAAATGATTACAACAAGTAAGTTCAGGAGTGTTTTGGTTGTGTGGTGGGTCTTTTTTCTTGTGGCACAACTATATTTCCTGAATGGGAAATGGTGGTATTTTTCTCTGTTTGTGTCCAGTTGTTTGGTGACTTCATCTGAACACGGGCAGATCACTAATCATTGCAGTGATGACTTCTTGCATTGAGTACCACTGGCTGGAAAGTTCTTACCTGGATTTCAATCCAGACTTCTCAGAAAAAGCATGTTTTGAATGTCCATTACCTCTCTTGCCTAGGGTTTAGGGAGGAGAAACCTTGTCATAATTAGTTTGCAAATCATTCTTCAAAAGTAGTCTGTCCTGGGATGTGTCTATGTGGTGGCATTTTCCTTACCTCTTTTCAGTGCAGCTTTTTTCTTAAAATGGATTTGCCAGAAAATCATTAGGTTGGTACTGTAGTCTATTAAGCATTCTGTGGTATAGGTCTCTGGGTGAATTAGGGTGAACTTTTCAATGGAGGAGGAAAAACAGGATTTTGTGCAAATGGCCTATTTTGCCTGTCTCTTTGGACTGAATGTGTATCCGTTCTTTTGAAAAGCATATGATGAATGTTTTGTTCTGTTTCAGTTGCAACAACTATTGACAGACCTTCCCCATGATATGCTGGAGGACAGTGGAGACCAGCTCTCGAGCTATTCGGACTGTAGCATTCATGAGACTGAGGAGCAGTAAGGCATTTTGCACCATTTTTTATTATTTATGTTGTGCCTTTGAAAACAGAGCAAAATCTCAGCTGATGAGGTGTGTAAAAGCAATCCAAGTGAAAGGGGAGCTGTAGTGCAGTTCGCAGTATGGTTTGTGTTCCATGAGAAACAAACTAGATGCCACTTAATTTAACAAAGAGGTTGGCTTTTTTTTTTCCCCGAAGTTAAAAGTACTTAGTTAAGATGCTTATCTTTCTCTAGATCACATGAGCCTGGGAAGCATGATGGAAGGTGGAACAATCGTCCATTGATAAATGATCCTCAAAATGTAAGCTTGTATGAGCAGTGATGTAATTAGTAGGAACTTCGTGTTCACAACAACATGCTAATTGTTATTTAAATTCATTAGAGTAATACTTTTCATGTAGGTGATGTGTTTTGCTATTCATTGGAAGTATTTCTAACTTGAGGGCTGGTAACCCCAGAAAAGGGCAGGAGGGTGCGGGGAGATCTGCATTTTGAGAGAGCAGTTTTAAACCCCTTATCCATTCATAGGGTTATGAACAAGGACAAAATCTGTACCCTGAACAATTCTTGTGTGACCAGCAAAACGATCATGTTGAAAAACATGGAAAGAATTGGAATGGCCTACATAACAATGAAGAGACGAAACATTTATATGACGTTAAAGAAAATTACTGTGGCCAAAATGGTCAAGAGGATCCTGATGATGTGTATCTTGGTAGAGATGGGTTTAATGCTGCAAGTTGCTGCCAACAGAACAATGTGTATCATCTTCCTGAAAACTTCAGGCCATATACAAATGGACATAAACCAGAATTTAACAATCAGCAAAATAAAATAATAACTTTTCCAGATGCTCCAAAGGAACATCTTAAGGTATTTCAGAAGCTGATGCATTTTTCTGTCTCTCTTGGGAAATTTTCACAAATTTTCACAAGTCTTTAACTATTGATAGTAAAATTTCTAAATGCTTTCAGTCTCTTATTATCAGTTTAAACAGTGATGGGAGGCTTCTGTATTCTATTTTCCATGTTAAAACAATGAAGTCTTAAATAATTGGATTTTCGTATGTGCATGTTTTGATTTTTTTATTGCATTCTTGTTGGCTAGGTAGAATTCCATGAGGTAGAGTGAATGTGATTCACTTAAGTGTGTGCTTATGTTATTGAAGTTGACACTAAAGTGGAAGCTTTCGTGAAAATTTCTATTGCACATAAATAGTGTGCTGGATTGGAGCCTGAAAATGAACAGCTGCTACAGCTCTTTTTAATGTTAACCTGTAAAATGAAAAATATTTTCATTGAGCAAGACTACAATTGTAGGTTTAATTTATTTCCTCTTATGTACTGTCACAACAGCAATTTGTTGCATCTGATGTTGTCAGTGGCCAATCTCCAGAATCTTACAAAGTGACTTATAAACCATACCAAAAAGGCATTCATCAAAAAATGCCAGTAATCCAAGAAGGAACCAGAAGAAATGAAGTATTTGAAGATTTGCAACATGAATTTATGGGCAGTGATGAAAGTAAGTGCTCGCTGTTTAGACTTGAAATAAGCTTGTGTGAAAAGTCCACTGGAAATCAGCAACAGAAAACCAGTTGATTTCAGTAGATTATTTTTTTTTTTTAGTAAGAGGACACCTAGAAGTACGTTGACGTATATGATCTTTTATTTTGCTCTAAGCTTATATTGGGAGAGCCCTAACTTTATTTTTGTGGGGGTATTTTCCACCTTATCTAGGAATCAGCTTTTTTTGATTAGGGTATTCGAATTTCAAGCTATTAAAAATGTAGTTTTGACTGGTGCGACTGTGAATGAAATTATTTCCGACGGCTTGATCTCAAGTCTTGCTGGTGGTTTGTTTTGTTTATAATATTGGAAAATAATGACTTGCTGTACCCTAGGAAACATACTTTACTTGATTTTCTCTTAGGTATATTTCACATGACAGAACTACTTTGCTTTTTAGACATCTTGAAAATTTATAGTTGCCACAAGACTCTGAATCCACAGCATGTAAACCTTTATCAGGGCTTGCTGTTAGGTTTGAATTGCATTGGTAGGTCCTACAAGTCTTCAGCCATTGCTACCAGAGCAACTTGGGTGATGGGAATCAAACACGGAGGAAAAAATGATGTGATTTTTGTGAACCAACAGTGAATTTGGCACTGAATGAAAGAAGTATCTTGGGGCAGGAATTACTTATGACCATGACTTTCTTGGTTAGTTGACTGTGCTGACTTGTCTGTATGCTATTTGAAATTTGGCAGATTCTTCAGAAAATATGCAGATTCTTCAACTTCAAGTTCTAAATAAAGCAAGAGAGAGACAGCTGGAAGAGCTTAATGAAAAGCTAGAAAAGAGTGCACAGCAGATTAGGTATTTGAATCATCAGCTTTCAATAGTCAAAGGTAAAACATTTTTGTACGCATCTGTAATTCCTAGTATTTTATTTTATTAATATCTTGCAACTTTTTTATTCTGAAACTTTGATTCAGATAGTGTCTCGGCAGGTATTGAACATATTTATAAACTTGATTTGGGATTACGTAGACCTAACTTCTCCCCCAGCGTTGTTTTAAAGAAAATTCTCTGGCTTAGTGCCTGACTGCTTACCTTTTACTGCATTCTCAAGACCGCCATTCTATTCCAGAGTTCCCATGTGCCAGGCATTGAAAATGCACAGAAAAGTGAGAAATTTGCCAAAGTAGTGTGCTAAGTGTTTTAAAAAAAAGACACCCGCCCTGCAAAAAAAAAAAGCCCCACAGAACAAAAACAAAACAAAAAACCTCCAAGCTCCAATAGGCAAAGTCTATATCTACGGGGGGAAAAAAAAGCCTTCTACTTGTGCTATCTGGTTTAACAAGCTATTTCCTGGACTGTATGTAGAGACAAGTTCTTCCACAATTATCAAAGCTGTACTGGAAACTGGTGGTTGTCTTGGTGTCCCTTTTCTTATAGGGATAGACAAAGAGTTTTGAGCTTAAAAAAATTAAGAATATAATTTTTAGAATGCAAAAGAAGCAAAGGAGAGAGAAAACTTCAGCTGTCAACTGTTTTGCTGTGTCTTGGCTGTTCATCCAGGGGAATTATTTTGTTTCCCTCTTTAAATGGTGAAAGGGATGATGCTAGTTCCTAGTGCTGACAGAACGGGGCTTATTTCCACTAGGGGTTCTGAAGGTACAACGTATTAGAGTGCTTCCGGCTATCAGAGGGAGAAAGTGGTTACTGGATGGAGACTGACTGAATGTTTTTGCTCTGTCTTCTGCTTGTTGCCTGCAGTGTGATTCAGAGGTCTCATAGTGAATGGTTCTGTAGAGCAGGGGTATGGAACAGTCATGTTCCATGAAGTTTTTGGGTGGCTGGCCATGTTTCTCACACAATTATGATGTCTCTCTCTTTAAGATGAAAAGGATGGTTTGGCTGTTAGCCTTCGTGAGTCTCAAAAACTCTATCAGAGTGGAAAGGAACGGGAAGTGCATCTTGAAGGTCAAATAAAGGCCCTTGAAACTCAAATTCAGACTCTTACTACCAATGAGGAGCAGGTACTATAAATATTCTTAAACTGTTCATTGTGGAAGTTCTCTACAGTTATATTTGGTGCATTTGCATTAAACATAAATGCTAGTCTCTTGAAACACTGCTCATGATCATTGCAGAAGCTGAATATATGATGAATGAATAGGATGCATTGGTGGAAAATAGTTTGTATTGAAATCCAGGCATTATCTGAGGACTTTTAGGAACCCTTGCACAAAAAAAAAATCCAACTGACAATACAGAATATTTGAGCAAAAGTAAAATATGTAACTTGGAGCTACTCCAATACTGTTCCTACAGATATTGAAGCAATCCAAAGTGGCAGAGGTTGCCATGGAAAGCATGCAGAAGCAGCTGTTAGAACTTCAGCGATCAGATGCCCTTCAGCGAGCCAGAGACCAACATGAGGCCATTATTTCAGCACTCAAGCAGAAGTATGAAAATCAAGTATTATCATTAGAGCAGAAACTTGATACTACAAAATCTGCACTCCGAGAGCAGGTAAGAAATTTTCGTAGGATGCTGAGGACTGTACTGGAGAAGCTGTAGAGCTCTCCGTGTTTCCTAAACTGCACTTCTTGACCTATAATTTCTAATGGAAAGGAAATTCTACACAAGTCTCAATATTATGAAGCCCACCTGGTATGTTTTTATAAATATCTCCAGGCAGCTGTGAGCTCTAAGTTGTGTGTTTGCACACAGCAGACGCAGAGGGGGCAAGAATTTGTTATCTTAGTTTCTCTCCAGAGCTTTCATTCTGTGCAAAATCTCTTTTTGAAAGAGTAACAGCAAATAAATCTGGGAAAGAAAAGAACTAATTAAGAAATGATGTGATATTTTTGCTGCAAGAAAAACTTTATTAAACAGGCTATTGCCAAGCTTTAGTCTCAAAATAATCAAGGACTTCAAACCGCTCAACAGTCACTTTATTTTAGAAGTACAGATTTAAAAGTAGGTGGGGGCGGGAAAGGCTGGCTTTAGAATGGAGTTTGGTATGGATTATGTCATATGGTTATGGAGCTTATTAAAAATATTCTACCTGACATGTAATAAGTCGATTACACTATTAGAAATATTTAAGCAATATAGTCTAGGCAGGTCTTAATAAATTGTCCTTTTCTTTCACATAAAAGAACTAAAATTAAATTTCTTTAGTTCTAGGTCTGTAATTCTTGTCTCAACATAAATATGCATTTAAAAAAAAGGGTTATATGTTTGAAAACGTAACTAGCAGTTGCTTGTAAACAAGAATGCACTGCTAAATTTCTGTTTACCAGTACCACAGCAAAGCTTACACAGCTTTGTCTCTACTGCAAAAAATGTTTTTTATGGTGGTATGTTTGGGTTATTTAGAGAGAGATCTCCTCTTTTTGAGAGAAAATAGAGAAGTCAAAAGGTGTAGAGATGAGGTACTGTGCCTCCTGGGTCTGTGTAGGTAACTGTGAGCAATGCCATAAGAAGGTCTACTTTGTATACCATGTGAAAAAAATACAGTTCCTCTTTTACAGAGCATTGGAATATGCTAGCTTGGCTTAAGCTCAGTTAAAATTAAGCTCAGGCTTAATATAAATAATGTGAAGGCTTGATTTTTCTGCAGTAGACTTACTATATGTGACTAATTACAGGGGATAATCTGATGTGCTGAAAACTAACTGCTCTAGGAAATTTGAAATTGTTCACATCTATGTGTGTTTATATACGAGCATACTAACTGTCTCCTAGTGAAAACTTAACTTTGATGCTGGAAGAGATGACTTGTCAGCCAAGGATAGCATTTGATCTGCGATTGATTTAGCTGGCTTCAGTCCTTTTATGTACCTAATTGATTCTTCTTCTCCTGTGTCTTGTATGTATTGATTCTTCTATATCTGAAACTGTCATAGATGGGTAGATGTTTGTAACATAAGTAAAAATAATCTCTCTCCCTAGCAAGAGCTTTGCAAAAATCTAGGAGAGCATGTTAAGCAACTTGAAAAAATGCTGGAGGAAACCAAATGCGAAAAAACCGAAATAATAAATCGACTGACAAGAAGCCTAGAAGAAAGCCAAAAGCAATGTGCAAATTTACTGCAAACAGGTCGGCCTTCTACTCATACCTTAACTCTCCTTGCAGAAATGGCTCCAGTTTTTTTTAAGTATGAAATTGCACTTCTATGTTCTTACTGAAATGGAATTAACATCAAGCTAAATGTGTACTACACCATTTCATACGCAGTGCATTAGTCAGATATAAATAAAGTTAAGTTTAAACTGAAGTGTAAAAGGCAATAAAAATAAAATAAAAATCACACACACACACACACACCCCGCCGAAAAAACCAAACCAAAGAACCCTATCAAAATGCCAAACAACAGTAACTAAACTATTTTTATCTGTATTTTGTGCTGCATATGTATAAACTTAATTTTGGACTAAGTAACAACCTTTGGGAGCAAGCTACTTATTTTTGTCTTAGGCATTTGACTTGAACTGCCATTCTAAGTTCAAATCTTAACAAGAAAATAATTTGTTTTATTGCTGGAGGCTGATTCTTGGAAACTTCTATCAGTAGGAATAGCATGTGAAATATTCAGCTCTTTGCATATTTGACTTGTGCCTACCTTTACACATTGAAGTCTTTTAATAGTAATGTATGCCTTTTCATAGAATCCAAACTTCTTAACTAAATGAAATGTCTGTTTTCCTGGATTCTAATTTAAGAGCATCTTCTGCTTAAGAACTGTGTTAGTCTGGAAGAAGAATCTCTCTAGAGATAGCCTAAATGTCACGACTGAGAAGGAGAAAAGCCTTACTGGATTGGTATTAGGTAGCAAATAAGTAATTATAAATGTGATAGGATATTTAGAGAGTGCAACTGCCAGTTGAAGAAATGCCATGATTTTTCTGTGCTCTATTCATCAAATGCCTTAAAGCAGTAATAAATGGGCAAACTGATAAAGCTAAACTTTTCACCTGGGGAGGAGAAGAAAGTGGCCTGTTTTTAAACTTCTGGTACAATTGTATAATGTCATTTTTTGCTTCTGGTGAGCTACAAGGAAAGCAAATATTTGGCACATCTTGCTCCTCATGGTATTTATTTTAAAGCTACTATTCAAAATCCTGGGGGGGACACACACCACTGTAGTTCCCAAACTTTAAAACAAACTGCAGTTTAAATTGGAGACCTGTAGTAACCTTTGCCTGCTCAATATTCAGGAAGAAATATTTTTGCTTTCATTATCTGTATTTTCTATTAGTGAGGTCAAGGAAATAGAGAGTAATGCCTATTACCAGAATCAACATCGCTATTTTTAACTGTGATCTTTGTTCAGCTTTCAGTCTTTCTTGCATATTTATGACTTGCTGTTTCTCTCCCTTTTCTTTCCTGCAATAGGCTCGATGCAGGAGACAAATCGGTTACGGTTTCAGTTGCAACAAGCTCAGTCTGCGCATGTGATAAGCAATAACATGAACAAAGCTTTGCAGGTTAATTAATTTTATGAAATATTTTACTGTTTTGATTTTAGGGGGCATTATATCTAAGAGGTTGGTAGCTGAAACTTTTATTTGATGGGGAAACAGGCATATATCCTTACAGTAAAGGACTCCCCTCTACTTTATCTCCCAGTGTTGAGTGTTGCTTTTTTTTTTTTTTTTAAATTAAAACACAGTGGGGCGTATCTATTGGCATAATCTGATATCATACATCAATCTAACCTGCTTATGGAAAAAGAAGAATTGAAGTCCTAAGTGCTGGGAATCTCATAACTTAGTTAGGCTATGGGGACAGTTGAAGATATTATGTTCTAAAATTTAGCTTTTGCCAGCAAAAGGGAATGCTAGAGCCCTCTAAACTATGAGTGGACGTCTGTCTTTCAGATTAATATATTTTACTATCATATTGGAAATTATTGAATCCTAATAAATACTAGAGTAGTAGGCTGTTTTTCCAGCTATGTACTTTTCTGTTGTTATTCATTTTACTATGCACGGGCAGCAGGAAAGAAGACATAAGAGCAAAAGAAATAATACTTAATTTCGTATATGAACTGTAATAAGAACAACAGAATATACTGAGCAACAGAAAAATATTACCTTCTTTGTATTTTCAACATAAGTTTTGCTAGAGTTATCAAAAATGATAGTGTAAATAAATAAAAATGCTAGATGATTCAAGTAAATACAGCTAAATACAACTATACTTAGAAAGAATAGCTCTGTGTATTTGTTTTCTTTGGAAGAGTTATCATGGGCCTGACGTGTTTGCTTGGAGTTTCTCTGCTCAGTGTAATTTTTTTTTGGTCTGTCTCTTTAAGGAAGAATTAATGGAACTGAAGGAAGAAATAGCTTTGTATGAATCTGCTGCCAAGCTCGGAGTATTTTTGAATGACACAGGTGGAGAGCTGCATACGAACCTGGGTGATTCCTATGTTGATTTGGGAATTAAAATCACTGGGAAGAAACCAAGGTTCTGCAGGTATTGAGTGATTCTTGTTGAAAGAAAAATCTAAAATCCTCAAATTATACAAGTGATGTGTAAAAAATGGTCTTGCTGGATCAACACATATTTTTCAGTAGATATTTGAAATACTTCTTGTATTGCCAGGTAATCTTGGAAACAGGAAACTGGACTAATACCATAAAGTGGATGCCTAATCACTGCTTAACAAATCTTCAGATTGTATACAGTTGTCTTTGCTGTTCCTTGGATTGTATAGATTATATGCAGGGGTACATCTTTGCTCAAAGATTCCACATAGTTTCTTAATGGTAAAGCTGTCTCTCAAAAGAACTGATTGAGTTGTCTCAAAATACCTCACATCATGTGAGAACGAATCTTATGGGGAACAGCTGAATGAACAAGTTCTCTGTACGTTAATTGCAACTTGATGAAAAAGCATAAGGCTTTTATATTAATGCTCTCATTCTTCTTAGTATTACTTCTTAGATATCTGTGTTTCTGGTAGCATTAGTTGCTCTTCTCTTTGCTACCATTAGCTTTCACATAAATGTTTTTTGTCTTACAAATACTGTACTGGTTATGTCTTCCCTCATAGTGCAATACAGAGCAGAGACATGGATAAAGAGCTCTCTAAAGATGAAATAATTGTAGAATTAAAAGCAGAGCTGGAGCGTTTGTTGAGCAGTAATAAAATGAAGAGAAACCAGATTACTCAATTACAAAATGATCTTAAAGATTGCCAGAAGACATTAGAAGAATACAAGCAGTTGTTGAAAGCAGAAAAAGCATCAAAAGAGTCAGAGGTTTGTTCTTTTACACTTTTTTAAATGTAAAGATGCACTGGATTTTAGTGAACCAAACCAACATTTAAACTTCTTATTAAAATGGACCAACAAATTTACTCATAGCTGGGTATTCTTTGTTCTTAAGGAAAGTATTGTCATTTGAATGAGACCTTGTTTTGTGTCTCTGGTGAAAAAGAAACAAACTGAATAGCAGAACTTTGGGCAGCATATGCCTTAAGTGAGTTCTGATATGATGGCTTACCTGCTTGATAGTACTTAATGGCCACTCTGCTTTTTTCAGAACTAAATTTCCTTGGAGAAAGTAGATTTTCTTTAGCCAAAAAGACCTTGTAATTTCTCCAAGAAAGCTAATAGTATCATTAGGTTATAAAAATGGGACATTAAACAGATTGCCTTCAGAGGGCCTTCACTATGCAATTTGATCAACAAAGAATCTCTTTAATATTGTGTCTCTCTTCACCCCATTATTAACTTCCCTCTATAAACTCCCTCAAATAAATTGATCGGACTTCTAACATCTGCTTCTGTAATCTATATATTGTGACCTGGATGTGGGATAGGAATATAATATGCTTGAGAAGTGTGCTCTCTGTTGGATGATAGTAGTCATTCAGTTTGCAAACACAATATCGAGTGTGTGCTGCTTTAAAACTTCATGATGCTATAAGTTTCAAGAATTTGTCTAGAGTAACAGTGATACTGTTGTATCTTGAACTGCAATAAATTCCTTTGGTGGTTTTTTTTTCCCCTAAGTAAAGTCTTTATTTGACAGCTTTAACTTTTTTTTTTTAAAGCATCAACTTCTAAATCATATATTTCTTGAAAGGTCTCATCTTCTGTTTATTTTTAGCCTGTCACAAATCTGAATGATACTTTGGTGGTCAGTCCTTTGGTTTCTGATAACCTTAAGGAAGAAGTTCTGAGACTCAGAAAGGCTAATGAAACTTTGCTGCAAGAAGTTGAGGTGAGACAGATGCTGCTTATACCTACAAAAAACCCACAACAACCTACCACCACCATGCTAAAACCTGCAATTAGTAAAGGTTCCTTACAACCCACCTATTACTTGACCCTTGTTTATCCAGAACCATACTTTGACTATTGAAGAGCTGAAAGAAAATGAGGAAAAACTGAAAAGCTTAAATCAAGATCTCTGTTGTCAGATGAGAAAGATGGTTCAGGATTTTGATGAGGATAAACAAGAAGCTATTAACAGGCAAGTCTGTTAACTCTCTTTAGTTGCATTTGTGAACTTCTAGCCTGCATGTATAATCTTGTACTAGCTGTCTATACAAGGGGAGGTCAGCATTAGAAAGCTAGTTTCTTATGTAAGGTAAAGTTGAACCTTATTTAAAAGGGGGGAAAAAGCCTAGGTAGCTTTTTTCGTTTCTTGAAAATATAGGTGTGAAAGAACTTATCAGCAACATCATGAGGATACAAAAGCACATTTTGAGAAAGACCTGATGGAGAGGTACGCTGCAGAAAAACATCAGCTTACTCAAACTTATGAAGAGGCAATCTCGCAGTTACAGTAAGACCTACCATTTTTTCCACCTTTACTGCAACTTTCACATTTCCTGTCTGGCCTTCAGTGCTAGACAGACTTTTTTAAAAACAGATTTGCTGTCCTGTGAGTGTAAAGACTAACTGATAATAAATAATCTGTCCTGTGAAGGGCTAACTTAGAAGAGCTGAACAGAGAGATGACTGCAGTGAAGGAATGTTACATTGGAGTCTGTGGGGAGAAGGACACCTTGGAAGCTACTTTAAGGCAGAAATTTGAGCAAGAGCAGCAGCTGAAGGAAGAGAAGGTGCTAATGGAAATAGCTATAAACCATATAATTTCAGACTGTTTTTAAGATATAATATCCATAAGTGTATTTAACTTTGGGGAAGATACTTGGAAGAGATGCAGTTGTATCAGACAATTAATACATGTGACCTATAGGTTGTTAGATTAACCTGCTGATGTGTCCTGGGATTTAAAATATTGTAGAAGTAACCCTTTCCAGAAGCTATTCATTTTCACAGTCAACTTCTGTAATATTTACTCTTGAGGACTGTTCAGTCAGCAGTGTGTGGTTTTATAGTCATGAGACATTTTCTAAAAACCTGACTGACAATACAAGTTTTATTCTCCCTATATAAAACTGATCTGAAAATACTGTGGTATCTTTAAGTAATAATGAATTCAGACTGCAACATTGATTAAAAACTTTGCTTTTCTGAAGATCTCAGTGCAAAATGACTAAAGTAGGTCAACTGTCTTGCTGAGCAAGTACAGTAAAGAGGTGCAGCTCAAAGTATGCTGGGAATAAAGATGATAAAACCCCCTTATTTTAGAGCCTATAATAACCTCCGATCTCATGCCTTAAAACACCTCCTTTTGAGAGCTGAATCTCTTGTCCAGGTGTCATCTGTAAGACCAGTGCACAGGCTCTAGGGAGTTAATCATGTCTGTCATGCATTCTCATCACTTTGTACAAGAGCAGTTCGCTATGCCTTGGAGAATACTTTAATATTAATTTTTTTTTCCTAGCTCAAGAAGCAGCTACTAGAAGAAAAAGAAGATGCTCTTAACCTTCTGAGGACTGAGCTTGAAGAGAAACACAGCAATTCCATGACAGCAGCAAAGAGGCAGTGGCTGGAAGAAAAAGAACAGCAGGTTGAAGAGGAAGTTGCATTAGCCAAAGTTCACTGGAAGAAGGAAGAAAAAGAGGTGTGGAACTTAGACCGGGGGTTCCATTTTTTTTGTTGTTGTTAGTTTGGTTTTTTTCAGAAGGAGAACTTCTATGATGTAGATAGACCTATGCATTGTTACTCTGCCATTTGAAGTGACTTAAGGACCTGTCATTTCAGGAGCCTCTGAAGAAGTCAGTAGGTATTTTACATGCTTAAGATTTTTTGGGGAAAAGATACCCCAAACCCTAGAACTTATAAGATAACATGCACAATGTTCTGAATGTCATAGCTGCTAATATGCTGGAGTTTTCCACCCTGATCCCTGGGTGTTTCATTCATTTATCATTATCATACAAAAGTCCTTTGTGTATCCTATACCACAGAAGAAAGCTGTGATGAGGAATTAAAGCGCACTCGTTCTTTACTGAACTCTCTGGTCTCTAGGCATGGTTTTGCTCTTCTCCTGTTAAGGGAAGTTATTTGGTGTAAACAAAGTTTTGTTTGTTAAATACCACTGAAATTCTAGTTATTTGGACAGTGGGGAGATTTTATTAAAAATATTTTTTTTCCTTAGAATACAGAACAAGTCTTTGCAAAAACAGAAAGAGAATGGCAAAGTAGGCTGGAAGAAGTTAGAAGAACTGTAGCTGAATGTAATGACTGCAGCAGCCAAACTGACCAAGTAATAGTTGTGGATGAAGATTCAACTAAAGAGTTAGAAGGGATTGTTGAAGACCAGAGGCTGCGGATCCAGAAGGCTCTGAAAGAAAATACAGCCTCTGAAGAGGCCTTAAAAGAATTAGAAATAGAACTGGAAAATAAATACCGTAAAAATCTTGCCAGCCAGGTAACAAATAATTGTTTTGTCTGCCTGGAGCCTGTTGTCATGTGCAACTACGCCACCTTTAAAAAAAATCTCTTCCACTAACTTGCTGCTTAGTAGTTGACATTTGCTATATTAGAAATATATTTTTAAAAAAAGTTCTGAAGAAGCTGTAGCGTGTAGCTTGTTTTTTCTAGCTGTTAATTTTTCATATAGTTGGACAAGTTTTGCAGGTGTTTTGAACAGAACTGAGCAAAACTGACTTAGAGCTTATACCATTTTGTTAGGAAAAATAAATTTAATATTCATCATTTTTGCATCAAGAAATGCATCAGATGCAGCTGGTCTGATTCTTTTAATTTATGTAAACATAGGCAATCCAAACTGAAGTCTGTTCTTACATTGTTACGTGAAAGTAATAAAAATGTATTTGGTGGTGGTGACTGAAGTAGCTTTTTTTATCTGCTTATAGGTAAATGCAGCTTTAACCCAAGCTCGTGCCAGGTGGCTGCAAGAATTAACAGACCTCAAAGAATACAAAGTAAATCTAAAGATAGAACAAGAAAAGTGGGAAAAGGAACACAAAGAGACTGCAGCAAAGCAGGTAGCCCCAAATACTTCCATATGTGTACTGATAAACAGTTCAGCCTTCCAAATTCCATGTATTACTGAGGAATGAATGCTGACATAGGTGCAGAATCATTAAGGAAAGGTGCTTCTAGTGTACTCTGGTTCTGATCCATTTTTTTTGCCTATATAGGATTATTTTTTATTAAATAATTTGAAAATAGTCTTCAATAGATAGATGATGACCCAGGGTTATATTTTATGTATATATAAAAGTATGTATATATTTATAATGACCATGTTATATATTCACCAGTTATCCCTAGTTCTCTCAGCTGCTGAAGACAAATGGAAAAAAGAATATGAGAATACGGAGAAATCTGGACCAAGAATGAAAGAACTTGAAGAAAAAGTAATTTCTCTCAAGAAGGAGTTGGAGCTAAAGAAAGAAGAAATCCCTGCAGCTATCAAAGCAGAACTGGCAAAAGCTCGTGCTCAGTGGAACAAAGAAAAGCAAGAAGAAATCCTGCAGATACAAGAGCAAAATGAAAGAGACTACCGATCATTCTTAGATGATCATAGAAACAGAATTAAAGAGGTACTTGCAACAGCAAAGGAGGATCTTGCAAAGCAGAAGAATGATCTCTCCATTCAGAAAGAGGCAGAAATAAAGATGTTACTAGACCAAAAGCAGCGAGAATGGGAGGCTCAGGAAACAAAGAGACTGCAGGACAAAATTAATTGGTATGAGGAGAAGACTCTGGTTGAGCTTGAGTACTTGTTGAGTGAAATACATGAAGAACTAGTCAAGTGCACACATAGTATGCATTCTCAGAAGGATAAATGTTTTGATGCCCATGTTCAGTTAAACTGTCATAGCAAAGACAAACTGAAGGCTTGCTTACAGAAGGCCTACAGAACCACAGTTTACACAATTCTGGAAAAGAAAGAGCGAGAATGGAAAGAGGTAATAATATTTCTCTAAATTATTACTGCCAACCAGAAGAGGGATTTGGGAAGTCACTCATACCTGTTTTCTCCCAGTATGAAAAATCCATGTAATCCTGAGAATCCAACATTTGAGTTCATTGATAATAACAGTCCTTTAAAACTAAAATACAGCTAAATCTACCATTAGCAAGTGGAAACAAAGGATGGGTGTAGCTTTGACACCTTCAATCTTTAAAGAAGAGAAAGCCAGGTTAGGAGTGTTCTTTAATTCTTTAATGCCAAGATTTATAAATAAAGGAGATGAATCCGCCATTTAAAGTTTGGAAGCCTGTTGAAGGTCCCTTGTGACCTCTTCAGTGGGTTCTGTCATGAAGGCCCATCTTAGATTTTTGCATAGCTGCTTTTTTGAGAAATGTAGCAGTTTGTAATGGTGATTGGATAGTGATCATGGATCATGTGACTTCTCCCCCCCCAATAAAGATGAAAATAGGAAATCCTTTTTGCAAATTTTCTGTAGTAGAACTGAATAACTGACAAACTGGTCTATGTTGGGAATAATAGTCTTGCTTAACTTTATTGTGGCTCTAGGAAATCCTTTTCAATGTGCCTGTCCAAATGAGGAAAGACATCCCACCCTCTTCTAAAGGAGATTGGGGCTAAGTAAAATTCTGTCCAAAAGCTGCGGTTCCTGCTGTTTTGGCAGATTCCTCTTTTTGCAATACGTACGTTTGTATTAATATGCTTGTATTGGTTATGGGGAACATCCCACCAGAAACACCATTGCCACCCAGCATTTAGCAGCTGGGGAATTATCCAGGAATAGTACAGAGAAAGAAGCTGTCTTGTTTTTCAAGAAAAGGTGGAATGGGGGAAATGAGTATGAATTAATTTCTTATGACAATATTTCTCAGTTTTTTAGTGGTAATAGGTTTCTGTTCAGAAAGTGGTCCTTCAAAGATTTCTTGTTATGGGTTACTTTCAAAATGCTAAAGACAATTGGAAATTTTTTTCATATTCCTGATGCAACTTCTGTAATAGATATGAATGTCTCTGTAAATTGTTACTCTGGTAACTGTTTTTAATATGCCTTTCAACTTCAAAACATTGGTTGGCTTGAACCCCCTTACCTAGCAAAGTCTTTGTAATTTCTTAGTAACATCTCCTCTTATGCAACCACAATAACAATAAACAAAGGAGTTACATTTTTCTAGACAACATTCCTGTCCCTCTACCACTCATATTTGTGCAGAAGCTCTAAATGGGTCCAACCCCTTTTTCTGCTGGATATGCCTTTTAAAAAACAAGTTAGCTTCAACTATTCAAAGACACTGTAAAGTTTTGCAATGTTAAGGGCTATTGATACTTTGAAAATAAAACTCAGGATACCACATACTGCTGTTGCAGTGAATTATGCTAAGTAAAACTTCTATATACACATTTTCCTCCTGACTTGAGCTGCAATCTACAGTTCTATTGTAGGTTAAAGCACTAGTGATACAATTACTAAAGCTACTTGGTGGCCAGGATTGCTTGTTTTTATGCATGACATACTAGTTTATCTACTTTAAGATAGAGTGGAACACTTTTTTTATATGTGTTAGATTTTCAGGAAGTGTTTTTCAATTGCAGAAATATGAAGAGCTAGTGAGTAATGTAACTAAAGAAGCATACTCTTGCCTGCAATGTGGTGAAGAAGGAACTGGGGACATGGCAAGACCTCCTGTGTACAATGTTGGACACCAAGCAGAACCACAAAGGAGGCTAAGACAACAGCCACCCTTGCCAGAAACTGGAACAGACAAAGGTATTGGGTTTATTTTTTAATTTGGCAAATTGTGTATCATCAAATTAAGCTTGTTAGTAGCAGTCTTTAATAGTCAATGACTTACTGATGACTCTAATACAAAGCTAGTTAATTAGTGACTATTTGGGTGATAGAGGAAGATGCAGTTCTTCTGTCTGTAAGGTGGTTTAATGTTGCATAAACTTGTGCCATGTTAAAGTCACAAACCACGCAACAAATGGTACTGGTCTCCAGCTTACTGATTTAATGCTAGGCTTTGAGGTTTGATCTTATTAAATGCTAGTAGCTTTCTGCTTTTTAAAGCTGTTTTTCAGGAGTAAAGAAATAGCTGCCATATCTGCTGCAGGTGTAAATACTGTTTGGGGGTAGTGGACATGAACACTAATACCTCTGGTCTATAACAGCTCATAAGCAAGCTAGTGTTGATCGTATTGAGCAAGGTGTGGTCTAAATTATGTCTTGTAAATGGGTAATGCTATACCAGAGCTTTGGAGATTGAATTATACTACTTGCTCTCGACATTAGACAAGACAGGGAATTTTGCATTCATGTAAAAGATGTTGTGTCAAGAATTATACTTTACCTGGAATGGTAGTGTTTTTTCTGATTCTTTTGATCAAGACTGTAGTGGAAAAAATGGAAATCCCCAGGGTGATGCTTCTCTCTTCTTCTTTTTTTTCTTTTATTTTTTTCCTCTTTCCTTCCTTCCCCCCTGCCACCAGTACATACTTTAGCATTGTAGCTCTTCTCAAAGCTGTCACATGTACTATGGCAAAGCTAGAGACAGCGTGGCTGGGGAGAAACTTCATGGGAGGCGCAGAAATCTTTCTGAGGCTTTCTGTTTAGTTTGAGTTCTTATGCAACCAAAAAACATAAAGCAAGAAAACCCAAGAGAGTCTTTGGCTTTATGCCTATAGGGTGGCTTGAATTCCTTCAACACCAAAATAACAAACCATCTATTAACACAAAACAATACAAGCAGTGCAGCTCTTCTGCCTCTAGAGCTCCCTGTCCTGACTATAGAGAGCAGCCATTGCTCTCCTGGAAGTAGCCCAGTCTTTGTGAATTTCTTAGTGTAACTAGACTCAGCTGCATGTGAGGCTTCCCAGCTGGGAGAGTCTCCCTCAGCTGACTTCAAAAGACCCTGCTTGGCTGTTGTTGTTTTTTGTTGTTTTGGTGTTTGGGTGGTTTTGGCTTAGGTTGTTTTTTTAAATCAACCCACAAGTCTCATTGCTGACTGAAGACTCACATCATCATTGATGGGAGCACACTGAAGCTGTGAGGACTCGAAGACTTGACAGATGCTGCTGCACCTTCTATAACAGGGTTCCAGCCTCTTGTGATTATTTTTGACTAATTTGTTACATGCTTTCCTAGCATGAGGAAGCCTAAGTAGAGCACTGGAAACAGTGAGGTTGGGCTTGATTCTTATTTTGGTCCCATTGTTGATGTATAACTTAGAGCAAAGACTGTTGCAGGTCAGAAATGTACAAAAAGGAACCTTGGGTCTTAGGAAGATTTTTGCTATGAATGCTGCTGCCAGGACCTTGAAAAAAAGAGAGTCTGTGTGCCAGGACTTGAAAAACAAGCTGGAGGTAGCCTGCAAACATCTTCAGCTTGCTGTGAGGGAGCATGAAGCAAATCCGAGTTTAGGATTTTTCGTCACCTGAAGAAAATTTTGAATGGCATTGCCTTGCTGGCTGGATGAGTGTTTGATCTGTTGTATCGAGTTGTCATTTTGGATAGAATGGGGGTGTGTGCATACTTTAAAAAACAAAACACACACACCCCCACCCTCCCCAACAGAAAGACCCACAAACTGACCTCCTCTCCCTCCCTCCAAGAAGCCCCCCACCATCTTGGCTTTAAACATTACTTATCGCTGTAGTAATCTCTTGTGTGTATCAGGAAAGGAATAGAGGAAAATTGAACACATGGCAGGTGTTCTTTAAATATGTGTACATGCGGATCCCATTGCCCATGAGGGTTACACAGGTAATGCACATGTGCACAGACGTACTTTTGTTAGTATATGTATATGAACCAGGGAGGTCTTTAGCTGTCCCCTTTGGGGCTGTACCACTACTGTGCATATACTCAAAACCCCATAGTGGGAGTAAAAAGAGCAGAGTGGCCCCAAATGTTACGTGGTTCCTCTTGTCACCAGTAGTACTAAGCTACTGACCATGGTTTTCTTGTACTTTCTCCTGCAGTTAGTAGCTTGAAGCTATAGTTCTGTTCTCTTTCTGCCTGCCTACCTGTCTGTCGTTCTTTCACCTTAAAGTAGGTTTTAAGTAGGCTTTATGTAGTCTCTTTTTTCTTTGTGTCATTTTGAAATGAGAAAGACAGGACAGATGACTGAGAAAATGCCTCTAGTTCTTAAATCTTTTTCGTATGTTATGACTATCTCTACCAATGATGGATATGAAATATCCGCTCTGGTTTTGGAGGAGCCACTAGGAAGGTGGCTTCTGCCTGTAGAATGGAAATAAAGTTTTTTTCTGAAGCTACTTCTGATAGAAAATGATGGCGTAAAGTAACTTGCTTGAGATTCTCCCATTGTAGGAGACTGCTTCTGATTCAGTAGTGGTGTCATCCAGTACTCTTGTTTAATACACACCCCACTGGCTGTGGGGTAGCATTGTTTTGTTGTGATTGCCTTCTCTTTGCTGTCCAACACCTTATTTTTGGCATTTTCAATATCCGTATTGCCTTCTGTGGCCAGATTGATAGTGCCTGGTTTTACCACCAGAGAGGTGGTAAAACCTCTCTGAGGCTCGCCCATCAGTTTAGTCAAATGCAATATTACCTGACTTGATATCGATACCTGCATTTCTTGGGATTGCTGTTCCATCATGTACATCTGTTGTCCTTTCAGTATAATCCTTTCAGTCCTTCCATCCTTTATTATTTTATTTAACTTGCTAGAAGTCTCTGGCCATAGTAAAATCTGGGCTAATGAGGATGAAAATTCTTTGCTGTATCAAACCCCTTTGCCATACGTGTAACTGCTCCTGCGGTTGGGTCTTCCTCTATGGGCCTTGCATGTAGACTTTTCACTTGGAGGAAGTCATATTGATTCATCTGTCTCTGATAGCAACAAGAATTTCTTTTGTCTACATTTATTTCTGAGAGGATTTGTAGGAGGAATGCCTGCTTTACTTTGTTCCTGTGCTCAAGAACTTTTTCTTTCCTACTTGAGCATAAAGTACCCTCTGGAGCACAGTTCTAATTCAGTTGGTATCTGAGGAACTCTGTCCCCTTACTGAGCTCTACTGAAGTCAGTAGAGGCCTTTGTTTTAAGGAGCAGAACAAAGAGAATTATGTTTTCTCTAAGGAAAATATGTTGGTGATTGAATAAAAGGATCATTTTCCCTGCAGTGTTTTAATCAGTTGAAGCTGTACACAATACTGTTCAGGGCATTTTTTTTTTTAGGCTCTCCTTAGAGCATGGCAGGAATTGGACTTGCTGAAGGCCCTGATTCAGGAGAGGTCTCAAACTGCATCCTGAGGGTCAGTAACTCTGTAGAATTGTTTGAGCATACTTCAATGAAAGGTCACTGTGGCGACTGTAAGCAGGTTTGGCAAATGGTCAGTTTGGAGAGAGGAGATGCGAGGTAGTAGGTTGTACGAAGTGACTTACTTGCTGAAGGCTGTGGTTTGTATGTGTTGTGTGGGGTGCGTTTCCCCGCCCCCCCCCCCTTTTTTTTTTTGTTTGTGAAAAGTCTCAATTGCCTGCTCTCATAAATGTTGTGCTCAGTGAGGATGAGTAAAATGCTGTATGTTTGTAAGGGAAGGGTTTTTGCCAGCTTGCAGGTGTGTGAGCAAGGCCAGGTGGGTAAGTTGCACAGATTTGCATAATACTATTTCTGTGGTCTTTTGTCATCAACCATATAGCATGTAAACTTCCTTGGGGACTGGAGGAACGATTGAAGGATAGTAAAGACGTCTGTTAATGAAAACAGAGGCTACTGCTGTCACCCAGGTCATCACGCATACAACTCTTAACTGTTCAAAATGAGATTTAGACCACAAATGAGGATCTCTGAAGGCCATGAATTACTTCTCTCTGTATTCCAGGATGGCTGCTTGCTTTTTGCTTTTCTGTGCATCATCCTAGAGAAGGAAGAAAGCCAAATTTGTCTGTCTTTCCCTGAACTCAGATCCTCATATTCTACCTGTGAAAGTCTTGATTCTTCCAGAAGGAAGATTTGTCTTTAACAAGACATGCCCTCTGTTTTGTGGCGACAATCTTTGTTTTCCTTAGGCCATGGTTCACGTGAGAGCTTCTGTGGCTGGGTGTGGTGGTGGTACCTCCAGCATCAAGTGTACGTGTTCAATTCATGTTGGTTTTCTTTCCTAAAACAGGAAAGCTAGTAACCAACTGTTGATTTTTATGGGTCTATCCAAGTTTATCCATCAGTTCTTCAAGTTATGGTAAATACCTGTACCCTTTTTTAAAATAATAATTTGCTTAGATTAGATTACATAACTAATAAACACTTTTAAGGTTCTTTAACTTTCAGGAGATGACTCACAGGTGGACTATCTGTATGCCATGATCAACAGTCTTCAGTATCTGCCTGAAGTCCTGTGCTTTCGGCTTTTTCAGCTTCACTGTCTTCTCGTTCTCTGTGATGGCTCATTACAATATTTGTATGCTTCTTAGTAGCATTGAGCAGAGTTCAGCGTGGAAGTCCAGCCTTTCTCTGTAATACTGGCTTTTGACTATTTAAAAAAAAAAAAAAGACCCCAAACAAAAAACCTACCACCAACCAAGTTTTATCTTTTATGTCTCCACCCCAAAGAAAGCACACTTGTGAACCCATAAATTAATAATTCTTTTCCAGTGTTTGTCAAAACAACTCCTGTTATTTCACACACACCCCTCCACCCCCTACCCCCAGTCCTTTCGATACATGTACACCCAGTATCTCTGAAGTTTTGCCTCCAGCATAGTGTTAGTAATGGCATATGAAGGCTTTAAGTTTATTTAATATCCGATTAGGTGACTTTTCTATTCAGGCTTCATTGAAGAGTATTGTAGTCGATTCCTATGTGCTTGTTACTGCAAGAGCTGTACACTTGCTGATGATGCTTTGTGACATTGAGCTTTTTTACCAGAGACAGCAGTTTATGTAATAACTTCTGTTGAACTCAACTTGAATTTAGAGAAACAGAGTCAACTATGGTTCATCACTTTTTTTTTTTAATAGAAAATGAGAAGGTTCTAGAAGCTCTAATTGCAGAAAACTCTGAGATGAAGACTAAACTGAAAGACCTGGGAACACCACCAAGGTATTAAAAAATTTGAAACAAGCCAATTTTTTTTAAAGATACAAGCTGCTTTTCTTGGGCAGTGTGACTTGTGCATTTCAGGTCACTGTCGAAGGGAGGCGTCTCAAAACCTTGTACATCCTGTGATGCTGTGAAAGGGCTGGAAGAAATGCGTGCTCAGTACATTAAAGCTGTGAGCAAGATTAAGTGTAAGTACTAAAGACTTAGCTAAAATGTTGGGAGAGCAAAATAATTTACATTGTAATTTCCTTCTCCTTCAGCCAATTTGCACAGGAATCTGACAGCCAAATCGCAGGAGAAGTAAATTTTTCCTTCTTACTAGAGTGAACGTGAGAAATGGAATTGTCACTACAGTCTTAAACAAGACAAGTTGCAATGGGTGGAGCCTTGTTACGCCATCCTTCCTTTGTTGCACTGTTATGCCTTTGAAAGTGATAAAGTGTATTTTGAGAACTGATCTTGTTTCTTCAGCAAACAATCTACCTACTCTGCAACTTGTCCCGAGGGAGAATCTGCTTTTTTCTTGTGCTGTATCTTGCCTTCTGGCTTAATCAGCAACCTTCTGGCTGAGGAGAGAGGGTTAAGTGTAGCAGCAGGTCCCCAAAAGTCAGCTGCCATCAAAGACTTCCTAGACCTGCATTTTACCAGCAGTGTGTATAAATGCCGCAATGAACACGTGCGTACTGCAAAGTGTGACAGAGCTGTGATTAAGATTCTGCTTTAATTTCCAGTATAAAACATACCATATTATTACTACTGCATTTTGCCAGCCAACATTCTTCCCAAATCCCTGTGCCTAGTGTTTTATGTTGCTGCTGAAGATACAGATTTGGACAACTGAATTCCTGTCTGGTGCTTCATATTGGCCTGCTCTGCTCTCCAGTGGCATTTATCCAGCAGGCAACATTTGGCACAAGGATTTAGGTGGAATGTTGGCAGGTAAATCCAGGCCCTTGCTGACTTGCTCCAAGTCTGCTAGACAATCCCAGTTTGTGGTGTTGGCTTTTTTCTGCCCTCTGGGGGAAAACTGGTACTAATGAAGTGTGTTTATAGGTGATATGCTTTGTTATATCCGTGAAAGTAAGGAGCGAGCTAGCGAAATGATTAAAGCGGAGGTTTTAAGAGAGCGCCAAGAAACAGCACGGAAGATGCGCAAATACTATTTGACTTGCCTTCAACAACTTCTTACTGATAATGGGAAACACGAAGGGTAAGTTCAAGTATGTTTGGAAATTACTGTTGGTTTTGAAAGAGGTGTGTAGACGGTAGTCTGGTATTTGTCCGCCTTGGAGCAAACGGTGTCTGACCTGAAGCCTTGCCAGCCTGCTCAGATTGGCATAGGGTCACTGCTGAGCAGTCTGGCATAGTGGCTTTCAGTATTCTTTGACTCTCGTTAACATTACCTTGAAGTAAAATGCAGAGTTGAAAAGGAATTACCCTTAAACTTTAATTTTTTTTTCCATGTTCTGCAATTCTTGGCAGAGCTGAAAAGAAAATAATGAATGCTGCCAGCAAGCTTGCTACAATGGCTAAAGGACTTGAAACACCTCTTCGACACATTCCCCAGAGCAAATCTACCCGCTCAGGTATGTTGGGTTCTATAGTTGGTCTCTTGATCGTACTGACTGAACGCATGTAGTGATGAAAATGCAGATGGAAAGTGAAGTATGCTTATTTATAAGCTAATAATGGAAATGTAAATATAAGCTGCTTATTTCCACAATGCTTCGAATTCTTTATTTAAAAACAAATAAACAAAAAACCCTAGTTTTTCTTCCAGCATTAATATTTTCTTCAATTAATCTGTTTCCTTTCCTCTTCTAGCTCTGCTATTAAATTCTGATCTGCCACCTGGAGCTGAGTATTCAAAAAGAGATCGCGTGCTTCAGGCTAGGTCAAACCGTATGGAAAGCGAATCATGTGGCAAAAGCATTACTGAAAAAGCCAGTGCTAAAGTTGTTCAGAAACACGTACCACATGACATGAGACAGTTTGATGCAATGGAGGCTGAAAATCAACATCTGCTTCATGAAAAAGTGACTTCAAATGTTCAGAACGGGAATAATTCTAAAAATCTGGGTGGTGCTTCAAGAGATGCATTGTCAGAGTTTTATCCAATTGAAGATGGAAGAAGAGAAAAATATGGCCTCATCGTAAATGTAGACAAAAGACTCTTGTGCGCTGCTAGTAATATAGTGCATCAGAATACTCTACCTGTTTTTCAAGTAACATCAGAAGATATGCATGCACCCGGCTTTACAAATGGCCATAACATCTCTGTGCCAACCCATCATGCGTTTAAGAGCAAGAATGAAAGAACAGTCTTGAAAGAAGATAAATGTATCCAGTCATGTGGAAAATGGAAAACTAAATCTAAAAGAACTCAGGAATTTGTTTTTCAAGGATCTCCAGAAAGTGATGAAGGAAGTTGCAGTGAATGGAGTTCTGTGAATGGAAGCCTGCATCTGGATGGTAATGATATGCCTTTATCGTATCCTGAACAAAAAAACAGTACTAATGTGCAAGCACAGACTGCATACTGTGAAGAGCTCCCTCACACCAGCTCATGCTCCCCTGCAGATGAAAATGCTGTTACATCTTGGAGAGAAAGTTCTAATGGCAATGGCAAGATTCTCAGCACAAAAAGCAGCACTAAAGTTTACAGTAGAGGCCACCTGATAAAAAACCCAGAGCATACTTCATTCCTCAACTCTGACAAATCAAACTCTACTGTCACACAACTCAATGTATCACCAGATTCAAATGAAGGAAAATGCTGCAACAAGTGCTTGGGAAAAAAATGATGTGGGATCCCCAGTCTCTTCAGCAAGATAGTGGTTTTGATAGCTCACTTTCTAACTTGAACCAATGCCAACAATTCCTCGTTTGAAGGAAAAAGATAACTTGATATTTAAATAAAAGCGCGAGGATTGGGGAAAACCTGTTCTACTGTGTCCATCTCATGATCAATGTTACACAATTTGTATGTTATGTGAAGAAATTCTATAAAGTTACTTGAAATATTAATGTGAACTTTTGTTTACCTTTGTAATAACACTTTCATAATTGTTTATATTGTATTATATGCAAATTTATTAAATAATCTATTTTTGTATTAAGTTTAGTTTGCAGTGCAGTGTTTATCTAAAAGCTACTGTACGTGCAGTAATCTTTTTAAATGACTATGAAAATTCCTTCAGAGCTCAATGAGAGATGTGTTAGGATTTGTCTGAAGTATTCTAATTGACTTTTCCATTTTGAAGGACCCCCTGTAAGCCTCCCTCTGTGTCTCCTATAATAAAAACAAAAGTACTTGCATTTTTCCATTAAATTATTATAACAAATCACATTTCAAGTAATCTTCCCTTTGAAGCAAAAAATAGCTTTTAATGGGCGGAAGAAAGGTATAAATTAGAATAACCACGCTTTGCAGGTGTTTCTTAAAAATTATAGGTTATTAATGTAAACTGAAGATGTAGTCATGTTCCTTCTGATGCTTAGAAAGCTTTTATTTTAAAGGCCTGCTCACATTTTGAACAGAGTTATGAAATGTAGCTTTTTTTTTTCCCCCCCTAGACTTTTTTCCTTGGGATAGCATTTCATTTCTAGTGATTCTGTGAGGAAAAGAGGTGTTTTGTGGCTTGCTTACACAGGGTATGATTAAATCGTAGTTTTTCCTGCTCCATAGCCATACTACTAATTGCAATTCATATCAACAGTAATGTGGAAGACATAAACAAAAATGTTTTCCTTGCTATTTTTCTGTGATATTAGAAAAAGAAAAAAGACTGAATATTCTCTCAAAGATGATGTATATGCCTTTCATATGTAACAACATTTAATTGCTGTAAAGACGCTCATTTGGTCTTTTAGAGTTGAACAGCAGAGTCTAATCTAAGACTCTCTTCAGTTTTAAGAGGAAAACAGTACAAGATTCAACAGAAATCTTCTGAAGAAAAATGTGTTTAACTTCCTTTACGAAAACGTCCTGCCTGTTTATGTTTCAGGCCAGTTGGCAAGGCAGAATGCATTACAGCTCTTGGTACACAGGACTGGTTTGTGACTTAAGACTCTCTCAGGCAATCTAATGAGAAACTTGTGAATTTCTAGGTGGCCTTTAATGTTGCCCATAAATTCAACTCCACTTCCTTTTTAGTGAAGGTGGGGTTTGTCGTCGTCAGTGGGAGCAAACTGAGGCCACGAGAGACCGCTTGTGCCTAAACAAACATGGGCAGCGGTCAAGTTCAAGGCCCAAATTCCAAGCTCTTAGCTGAGGAAATAGCTGTGGCCTTGTCTGTAGGGGAAAGTTTTTACTAGTTGTCCTCTAAGCCCCATGTGGAGGCTTTTTTTCCAGTGATGAGTGGCTTTTTTTGGTTAGCTTAAACATTTTCCCAAATTGCACAAGGTAAAAAAGAAGCACATTTATTCCCTCAAGAGAGGTACTCGTACAAGTGTTTAAACCAATACATCAGATTAATTCATTCCTTCAGCTAGTTCAGAAATCGTACCCAGATGAAGAAGTCTGCATCTACAAAATTAAACATGCAGCTGCCCTGTAGGACATCCCTGACCATTCAGCCAGAGCAGCTGAGGGCCCATCATCTCACGGATGTGGATTACATGGAGAAGTATGTTTGGTCCTTTGAGGTGGGTTCAAGAGCTTCTCTGTAGTTGCTCCCCAAAATACCATGCTCAGTACCAATGTGCAAACTGCATTGAAAATTCTCCTTTTACAGTACACTTTATTTCTGTTGCCTTGTTCAATGTTGTTTATACGTGTAACTCCTACTGTCATTTCTCTCTAGCTTTTAAAAAATTTCCTGTGTTTAAAAGCTCAGTGGTTTCAGTGCAGAATGAAGTACTTAATGATCCTAGTCCTGCTAAAGCTTTGAACAGTTGATGATTTTTACATATTTAATTTAGAAGCTGGGGTTCCACACTGATGAGAATGGATCTTCCGCATTAGTGACTGCTCTGGAGAAAGCCAAGGATGCAGCAGATCCCAGCTGCCATGAGGAAACTAGGGGAGTTTTCCTCAGCAGGCTTTGTTGCCTGAGGTGAGAAAAGGTTCTCTTGTGGGTGTCCTTCCTTCCTTATGGAGCAGGAAGATGTTATGCAGATGGGGCAAAAGGCAGTGGGGGTGGATCTTTCCAATCCCAGCCAGTAAAAGGCAGAATTAAATAATGTGGACATTAGGTGCCCAACTAGATTTGGTTGCTGTTTCAGCTGTATCTCATCACTGTACTGGGCAATTTCAGTGATCAAAATTGCAGTGCATGTGAGAACGTGCATGTAGGTAGACATGCAGTTAAATCCTTGCTCACCTAATGTTTATTGTGTGTCTTGTTGCACTGAGAATCCCAGAGAGCTCCAGAGCTGCCGAGTGGATTTTAAGTTTGCCTTAATGAGAATCAACTGTAGAGGCCTGGAGGAAAGATCCATACCCAAACAGGAGCAATCATTCCCTGGTGAGTAAAGTTTGAGGAACAAGGCAATATTTAGCCCAAGAATCAACAACTTCTAGTCAAAAGCATTCCTCAGCCCTCCTTCTTCTAACGTCAGTAGGAAAGAATGAAGCAGTAACAGGCTAGCATAGGGGGTGGCAACTCCTGAAATTGGACAGCTGACACCAGTCGGAAAGGGGGATGTAGTGTTGTAATACATGTGGTTGGACTTGTATAGTTGAGCCAAGATTGTAACAGAGCCACTAAATGAATCTTTTAAAACAAGTTTGCCATGTATTTTCACCCACTAGGTTATACTGCTGAAAGAACTTATCTGTTTTATTCAAGAATTTATTACCTGCTGTTATGTCTTTTTTATTCAGAGGATTGCTTGTTTAGTGCTGCATTTATGCTGTAGGAGCCAGATCTGATTTTATTCTAGTGGTGTTGCAGTTCAGCACTATTTAGCTTAAACTTTGTTTAACTGCACCCCACCCCCAGCCCCAAAGTAGAGTGCGGCGGTACTCTTTTCCTTGCTGTATTTTTGTTCTTTTTATTTGCTTTAGCTGATTTATCTTGTAGCTATAGTATATCTGTATGTTCCTGCTTAGAACAACCTCTTTGTAAAAATGCATCACTCTATTTCATTCTAAAATGTTGATATGATAGAAGCTATTTCTAAGATTACTTTTTCATACTATATTTAAATAGTAATCAAAATTTACATTTTTTGTATATCTTAAACATCTTTTGTATAGTTAACTGTGCATAAAATGCTTTTATGTGATGTACAGAACAGGAATGCGCAGGATTTGTCTAACTCATGCCTGTTTTAAGTAACTAATGCATTAATTATTGGTCTCAAATTCTAGTGTTTTAGCTTGTCTGTTCAGCAGCCTCTTTCAGCTGTAATGAGCAACACCTGTAGCTATTAATGAAAAAAAGTCTTGCATAATCTAGATTTAAATTATCACATTCTTTATTTTTGGTAGACATATATGCACATCTGAAACCTTGTCTCCTATCACAGTAAGGTGCTATGCACAGGAGTAGTTATATGAGTAGGAACTGAGGCCATGAGAGTTTAGGTAGCTTGCTCAGAAAGTTAGGAAGGCTTAACAAGGTATTAAACCCAGGTCTTTTATATCTTTTAACCACATTACTGTGCTTTTACACTTCTTTGAGTTGTCCTCTTCTAGTGTGGTTTTGCACTTAGCCTGGCCCCCCCCGCACCCCCAGCAATTTTAATCTTGGACTCTTTTTACCTTTGGCTTTGCATGGACTGTTTTTTTTTTTTCTTTCTTGTTTTTCCTTTGAGCTTAATGTTGTTTTAAGAGGTATGTGTGCCTCCCCTCATCCTCTTGTTCAGCCTTTGCTGGTGTGAAATTGATTCATCCTTAGGTATTTCTTCTCCAGAGTGACAGATAACATTTTTTTCTTGTGTTATCTGATTAATCATATTGCATGATATTAATGAATTACAATTTACATAATATCACAGGTCTCTTCCACCTTTACCTTTCCAAAAAGGTCATGCTGTCTGTTTTCCTGGTGCAAGGCACATTCACCTGTACTGATGTTGATCCTAATGTATGTTTGTCCAGTGTGTTCTGAAGAGACTCTGCAACTGCCCAGACAAATCCTTTCCAGTATTCTTACTGCTGGAAGGCTGCCTCCCCATTCCCTTTGTGTCTTACCTGAACTCTTTTTGCTGCAATTTAAGCTCATTACTGCTTCTCCAATTTAGCAAGGAAATGGGATAGGGATTTCTTTTATGTCGTGCTTAAAAACTATTTTCTTCCTCAGTTTTCTTTCGCTTAATTAACACCACTTTTTCCAGGTTTAGGGTTTTTTTTGCATAAGTCAGCATTTAAGACTCATAGGTCTGTTGTTGCATGCAAATGTGGAAATAGTCCAAAGGACAGCAAATTGTAAATGGAAAAAAATTAGACCCAACAGTCTTGGTCCTACCATGCTTAATATTTTGCAGACTGGTTCAATTGGTTGCCCGTTCTGCAGAATTACTACAATCTTTGCAAAACACCCTATCTGTGATTGCGAAAGCCTTTCAAGACTGCTGTGATTAAGTCCAACTTCTGTAAGCGTAACCTGTGGATATGCAACTAAGGAGATGTCTGGCTTGCTTGCATTCCCAGGCTTTCCTTAAGACCTTTGGAATTTCGTATCTTGTTACCCCCTTACCTCTTATTTTACTTTGTAGATGGCACTTTCCAGTGAAGTTTGGAGATCTGCTTACTTGTGTATAGTGTCCCTTTTCCCATAAAATCTCAAGCTGGTTAAACTTCCCAGAAGTATTGAGATACACAGTCACATATATATATTTCAGTCATTCATCCTTAAAATTTGCTGTCAAAGCCATTCTTCTGCTGTTGGAACTCTGTTCTCATGTTTCCCTTTGTTCTGTGGGAGTTGCTAAGATTTCCCATTGAAATTTATTTTAAACGTTTGCTCTTTTGTGCAGATTCACTGCACAGTCTTGTCTCCCACAGTGTAGATGGGTTACAATGGAGACGATGGTAACCTGGCAGTGATACAGGAGGACATTACTTGCAGCTGTAGGGAGATTTCACCCAGCATTCTGATGCAGAGTACTTCACACTTCCAAATTAATCATGCTTCTCTCTCTGTTCTTATTGCTTGGGTAAATATTTCACTGTTGTTTAGGCTTGAGCAGTGATCTATGTGAGAACCATGGTTCTTGTTTTCCTGCCTCTTGTAGATGCTTACCTATGAAGCAAGCTTTTAGGGCCGGTGCTTTTTTCACACTTGATAAAATGAGTCTGTTTCCATCATGTAGCGTTGTGTCTTTGTAAATCTGAATACAAGTAAAAAAATTCATGTCTATTGCCAAATGTTCTGGCTGAATGCCATCCCTGGTGTTCTGGCTTCATCCAGATGATGAATGTTCCCTGTCAGCCTGCAGCCTAGTGAGAGGGGACAATGGTACAGAAATGCTGTAATTATCTAATCAACTTTGCTTAGAATGTTAAGCAAATGCAATTCTTTAATACTCTGGTTTTACTATAGCTGTTAATTAACATGTGCAAACGCAATTTGTACAGCAAAACCAAGTAGAGGAAACATTCACTTTTAAGTTACTTTACTCCCCTCTAGTGGTCTAGTACCATACGTACTTTTATGTAACACTTCATCACTATAGATTTAAGCGTGGTGTTAATATTCTGCAAAAACCAAAAGTCTACTGGGTAACTTCTCCCTTCCTTCTGCTCATCTTCTCTTTCTATAGAGAAACCTGTTCAGTGACTGGGATTCTTGCCAATGTAACTCTCTAAATGAAACTGTCCTTTATATGTTGACTTTAATTAAAGGCCAAACTGTACCACAGCTTTAAAATCAGCATGTACAGGAAAATCTTAAAGCTGTGTACTAAACATTTATTTTCTGTGCCCTCAAACCTGTTCACAAGGGGTGTTAGCGTTAATGTCACAGTGACTCAAACTGCAGCCAAGACTGTAGAAACATCAGCAGAAGCAGAACCCAGTCACATCTGTAGTGCTGCTATATGTTTGTTCTGTGGGACATGCCAGTTTTGGTGCGTGTCTAATGCTGTTTGGGCCTGTGCAAGTGGTGGGACATATGGAGACTGTTGAATGACTGGGTTCCTCCTTTAAGCTTGCCAGTTGGCCATTTTGTGTAGGATGTGGCTTCCACTAGCTGGAAAACAGATGAGAACCTACAGGATCAGAATGGAAACAACTACTTTTCCAGTAATCCCCTGGTTCTTTGCTCAAGTTACTGATGCTGTAATCAATGCTATACAGGTGTGCAGCACAGGCTTAATTTAGCAATAGTTAATGGGTAAGTTCTTGGCTAAATTTTTGTTCACTTCCTGGAGTCTGTATTTTAAAGGTTTTGAAATTACTTGCTAATACAGTGTCCTTGGATAAGATAGGGCACCTCATAAGATGCTTGCGTCCTTTCTTCTTTTTCTGCTCTGAGAGAGTATATTAAGAAAAATGTAGATAGAGGATTTACTTTCCAGAAGCTAGCTTCTCTTTTCAAACTACCCACTCCTAACTTTTCCATTTTCTTCTAGAATGCCTTGGACTAATATTTGGAACAAAAGAAAGGGGAATAAGAGAGGTATAGATTCAATAAAGAAAATGTTGACAATTTTCCATTTGAAAATACAGCTCTCTGAAAATACCTCATAAAATTGTGCTTGTCTTCATATTTAGTTATGGAAGAAAAATGGAAACATTCCAAGAAGCAAAACATTTTAACACTATTTGAGTGGAACCTTTTGTTTCAAAATCAGTCTTTGTAAACTTTTGCGACTCTAAAAAGTCAAAATTGAAATGAAACACTTTAGGAGATCCAAACCCGGCCTTTTTTCGGCATGATTTTTCTTTTGTGGAAAACTTAAGTATCTCAGTTTCCTTCCAAGCTGGAAGGAAACCAAATGTGAAAAGTAAAATCCTTCATAAAACGTAACTCCTGTCTTCCTGCAGTGCTCTTACAAGAGATTATTTGCCTGTGTCAACAATGCATATTATAACAACCAATAGCTGGGGAAACTATTTCCTACGTTTCTCAAGATTGTTCCCTTTAGGTCATTAGCAGATAGTTCTAATAAACATGAGCTGAGCCAGTAGAGGCTTTGACTCTATTTATCACTGCGGATGTCTGAGCAGTCCCTGTGGGAAGTTGTGAACAATTCATCAGCCAGGAAGTTTAACTTGTTCTTAACTCTTCTCTTGAACAGCAGTGTCAAAAGTCAAACTAAATCAAAATAATTTACATGTACACATGTAGGAAGCAGGTAAGATATGTAACGTTGAAATAAAATTATCTGTACAGCTGTAAAAATCACACAAGCAGGCAGCTGGTGTAGAAGTTTCTTTACTCAAATGAGCTGCCTTTGGGAGCTGTCAGTTGGGGTGTGCGGCCTGACCCCTGGAAATTCTGCAAGTGGGCCCATCCCAGCTCTGCCAGTCCAGCACTGTAATGTGGGCACTGGGGCTTGATAGTTGAAACAAGTTTGCCTGCCTCCTTTGGCGGTATTGCTGTTATTCTCTTCAGGTTCAGCTTGTTAGCTCTCTGCATCAAATCTGTGTAGTACTCCTATAACCTTGCAATTTCAGGCATGCATACTGTCCAGTACCTTCCTCCAAGAAGCCTTTGTGGTTATTTAAGAACTCTGCAGCTTAACATGTGAGTCAAAATAGAACTTCTGGGTTCTTGTGCTTAGGAGAACAGGAAACTTGGCCTGTATGGATTCAGACTCAATGATTCTACACCTCCGAAACGGACAAAATCAATTGAAACACTGTGCCCCAGTAGAAACATCAGAGAGGAAGTGATTGAATAGGTCCCAATGTGAAGTTCATGATCTCTGTAGCCCTACTTGTCAGAGCACAGAATCACAGCGTGGTTGAGGCTGGCAAGAAGCTCTGGAGGTCATCTGGTCCAACACTCCCTGCTCGTGCAAGGCCACCTAGAGCCAGTTGCCCAGGGTTTTGAATATCCCCAAGGATGAAGACTCTACAACTCCTATGGCACAACCTGTTCCAGTGCTCAGTCACCTTCACAAATCTTGGTAATAGTTCTGTAAGGTTTCATCTGGGCTAAGAACACACCTGACGGGTATTTGTGAGGTAAGGCAGGTTCTTTTTGCTTTGTTGGTCCCTGTTAGATTTAGTGAATGAGCTCCTACCAGATTCACAGAATGGTTGAGGCTGGTTGGACCGTAAGCTGTTGTCCAGCCCCCAACAACTTATGCCTTTCTCCTAAAGCTTCTGCCTTTTAGGTCAGCATACTTCCTACACTTGAAGTATATATTAAGCTGTTCTGAAATTTAGAAGGGGAGAGCAGGGAGGATGCAGAGAAAACAGTTGTGGGGAAAAAATCTACAGCCATTACTTCAGCTCACAGTAGCAACAGTGGAAGAGGAGGAAGAAATCTATGATCATGTCAAGTAGTTCCTGTGGATTGCCGTATGTGACGCAGTATTTTAAAACATTGCTCGATGTGAGCTCTTCCTATCTGTTAGGTAGCTCACTGTTGTTACTACCAGAATCAATGATATGACTGATGAGAAATATTTTCTAAAATCCCTCATAATGGGACACCCTACCCCATTATAATTATTCTCATCCCTTTTTGTAGTTTCAGAAGAATTGGACTGTTGAAAAGGAAAGCAGGTCTTAAAATTTACTATGCAAGTAGTCATATCCAAAAGCTGTAAGATCTAGTTATGGTAAATGAAGTTCTGGAGTCATCCTAGAGATGGACTACTTACTGCATATGTTTCTGTCTTTACTGTCAGAATGTCTTTCCACCACTCCTACAGTTTGTCTAGACCTGGTGTCGAACAGCAATGGCTATTATGGCTTGTTTTCTATGCTGTTAGTATAGTGCAATAGGGCCACAGTCTCACTTGGGGTTTCTGAGAGCTTCTGGAATATGAACAACCTTATAAATTAAATCACCATACTGTCTGCTGAATCCTTTCTTGCAGAAGTTCTGGCAACTGTGGAAAATATTTTGCTAATCATCTGAAGAACAGCAACCTCTACACCTAACAGCTGTCAGACTGTGTTTTCTTGAAACAAGGCTGGCTGCTGATAGCTCAGGAGTAGGGTTGAACAGTGAAGACTCAGACAGGTTATAGCTGGGATTTGCAGATTAACACACTGTTGTCCTTCCCAGCATTTTCCTGGTCTAAATCCCACCTGCATTCTGCATGAGGGGAAGAACTTCCTCAGATTTTCTTTCCACTCCAGTCCTTCAATCACAATTAACAGAACACAGAATTTAGTTCCAAATGCATTAGAAGAGCTCCCTTCTCCAGGATGGGATTTGATTAAACACAGGGCTAACCTTTCCCATGTTATGGGGTTTAACCAGTGGCATAAATTGTATTTTCTCAAAAATGTTTCCTTTTTTTTTTCCCCCCAAGTGATATTATACAGTCTTTGACTGCGGAAAGAGGAAGGAGAGCTTGTGAAACAAACCTGTCAAAGCATGGTAAGTAGCTACCAGGGTTGCTTAAGTCAACTTACCCTTAAAATGCAGTTTATGATACTGCTGGATGGGAGGGGGAGAGGTGGAAACCAAAGAAAAAAAAAAACACCTAATAAGATTTCGAATGATGAGATGCCCTAGATAAAATAACTTTTTCCAGGATTCTATAGAGAATGACCGTTGTCAGCACATGCGTATCGGTGATCCAGTGAACTGGTACAATGGTGCAGTTGTCTTTGTAATGCATTTAGCTCTGAATTTGTCACAGTTGAACATGTGTATTAGAGCATGATACATATGTGAATTCTAAAGACTTGTTTTTTACAAGTCAGAGTAAATTTAAAAAGCATTAGCTTTTTGTTTTAGACAACACTGCCAAGATTTCTCTTTGTATTTTCAGTGTGCAGGACTCTGAATATTTAGTCAGCAAGACTGCACAGACTTGTTGCTGTTTTACTGTTTGTGACAAAAACTCAGGTGGGTAAAGAGCCTTGTGTAGGGGCCAAAGAATGCAGAGGACTGCGTATTTTGAAAAGGAGGAAAGACTTTGTAGCCATTGTATAGAAGGAATTGTTTCCAGTTCTCCATAATGCATCAGAATCCATGTAATATGCTGTTTTCAGAAACTTCACAGTTCTAGCTTAGCTTAACTGATGGAACAGCGTTCATCACACTGAAGTCAGGGCATGCTCTGAAGTCCGCTGAAATAAGTGGAGTGGAAAAAAATTATCTCAGGCTTTGGACTAGACTTGTAGTGCCAGAGGAAGTTTCTCCAGATCTTTGCAGTGCAGAGAAACTCTGTTTTCTCAATAGTTTATCATAAGCTGCGTCCAGACTGGAGCCTCTGAAAGATTTCCTTATCTTGAAAAGGCAGCGTGGATCTCCTTATTTACATCACCCACTCTTTCATCCATAAAATTAGACTTCCTTCCTTTTACTCATGAACAGGAGTGGGAAAAGTCAGCCTTACTCTATATCCATATATCTGTAGATAGATAGATATAGATGTCCTTTTTCCCAAGCATCTCCTGCCCATGAGTATTTTTGCTTGGCTCTCCCTTACGGGTGTCAGATGACATTTCCTCTGCTGACTGTGTGCCTGTTCGACCTCTGTTCTTATTTGTCTGAAGTAATGTGAGGGGGTTTTTGGTATTGAAAGGCGTTCACAAAGCTAAAAAGAGTTTTCAGCATCTTAATTTAACATTTGTAAAGTGTAAAACCCTGTTCCTTTAAAAAAGAAATGTAGAAGATCAATCTCTTCTGAGCTCCACCCCATTCATCACAGTAATAGCAATTTTGGGTGGATCTGGTGTTGATAATTTGCAAACCATTAAGGATGTTTTAGAGGCAGTATTTTTTTTAACAAAAAAAGCTTTAAAGATTTTTTTTAATGTTAGAATTGCTTCCCCATTTAAGTTGTAATCTGAATAATTTCTACTAGAAACACTGGTAAAAGTTACTCATGTTTCAAGTGTTGTAAGTAACAAATTTTAAATTATCCCTACAACTTAATTCTCCTTGTAGGGAAGAAAAAAATCGTTTAAAAAAACCTAAACCAAACAACAACAAAACCAAGACAAAAAACATACAGAGCTTTCTTCCTGTCCCTTCTCATTCCCACTCTGAGCCACAGTATTTGGAGTCTATTGCAACTTCCTACTCAAATAGCTTCCTTAATCTCATTTGGTTATTTGTAAAATGAATATATTTTTGAATTAACTGCAATTATTATTTCCTGTTTTCTTATAAAGAAAGGCAACCTGATTATTTGCATTATTTATATGCATTATAGCTATTTGATTTAGGACACAACTTTCTGCAAGTTGAGCCAATACATAAATGAGAAGGGACTAATAATGAATCAAAATAATCTTGAAGTTAATAGGAAGTTTCCTATTGGCTTCTGTGAGCTGAATACACCCAAGTAACAATACTGAAAGTGCAAGATCCAATATATTAAAGATGTATGTATTAATAAATGGATCGTGTTCTATCCAGTGTTGTGTATAAAAGACATTGCATCTGATGGGCACTTTGAGGCAATGAAGACTGGCTGCTGAAACTTAGGAACCTGGTAAAACAACCCCCAGTGATTCTCAGTAACTAGATTTTAATACTTTCAACAGACAGGAGTGGAGGAAAAAAATCCCCAAATAATTTTATACCAAGTAAGAAATCACAGACTCTAGATCAGATTGTCTCACTTAATTTACTGGTATTTAGAAAACCTGAGGAAATGAAGTCAGCCTTTGGAAAGTTACTGAATAAAGGGAAGTGCAGATGAGAGCTGTACTGAGCTATTTGCTGGCTGGAGGCTCATCGCTATTGTACATGGGTCAGCAGTGCGCCCTTGCAGTGAAGGTGGCCAACTGCATACGGGGCTGTATTAGTGGGAGTATAACCAGGCAGTGGAGGGAAGTGATTCTTTCCCTCCTTTGGTACTTGAAAAGCTGCATCTGCAGTACTGTGTCCAGCTCTGGGCACCCTGGTAAAACCAAAACAAAAAACCCCACCCCACCCCTAAACCCAGAAAACATTGATACCTGGAGCGAGCCTGGCAGAGGGCCACCAGGATGGTTAGGCACTAAAGCAATGCTCTCTGAGGAGAGGGTTCGTTCAAACTTAAGAAGCAAAGGCTGAGGATCTTATTGCTATCTTCAGGCTGTAGAGGAGATACAGAGCCTGGCTTTTCTGAGTGGTGAGCAGTGGTAGGATGAGAAGCACAGGCACAAATTCTGACAAGGGAAATTCCTACTAAGAAAAATGAATGGCAATCAAGGTTGTAAAACAGTGGAGTATGTTACTCCAGAAAAGTGCAGTATCCATGCTTGGAGGTATTGAGAACTCAGCTGGATAGGGCCTGAGCAGCCTACTCTTGGTACTGCTTTGAGCAGGGGACTGGACCAAATGACCTCCACGTGTCCCTTCCAACCTCAATTCATCATTGATTCTATCAGAGCTGTATGCAATGCTCTCATAGTGTTATTTCTCAAAGGAAGGGCCTTGCAAATGGAATGTGGTGGGTTAGGAGTCTAATCCCTGGTCTCTTATTACCTATTTTATTATTTCAACTGCATCATGGGGCAACTCCCTATCAACCAAGACATCTCATAGCTAGAGGAACACTGGGATGGAAAACAGAGGCAGAGACACCCAATCCCTTGCTGACACAATGTTAGAAGGAATGTAGGGTCTGATTCAGCTGTCTTTGTTCGAGTCAGTAGGGAGTTCTGCATAAATGAGAGCTACAAGAAGAGACTCCTAGTTACTGATTTCCACCCACTTGGAATGTATTAATTCTAATAAAAAGCTATATCCGTTTTGCTCAGTATCTTAGCCTGAAAGTTCACCCAGCAGTTGGCATTTCATGCTAAGCCATGAAATTTGTTTCACTTTGCTTCTGAGCTTACAGGTGGGATTTACGAGGTCATCTGGGACAAATGTAAGATTGAGGAAACTCAGCTTGCAAATGTTACTCTGGCAAAGTTCCCATTAAATTTGATGGGGTTATAGCTGAACAGAGTAGTAGTATATATATTTCCTTTTCTTGCACTAAGGCTGGATTAAAATTTTTCTCTTTAAATCAAAGAAGCAATTGCTATTGTTAAACTTTATGCTTTCTAGCTGTATGCATAGAATTAAATATGTTGGTGTATATATTGTATTAGATGGATTGGGATTAAAAAAAAATCCATTCCACTGTATTTTAGTTGTATTTCTGTTCAAAACTAGTCTTATAAAAATAGGTTGTTCTTCCCCTTCTTGGAGGACAGAAGCCATAGGATTTCTTCTGGTTTAGTTATCTTTTCTTTAGGACTGCCATGGATAACTGTTAATGTAATCTTATATGCCTTTAGTAAATGGAGATGTAGTATAACAGTTTCCTTCTTACTAGGTAAGGATTGATTTAAAATGAGACCTAGTTTTAGAACAGAAAATAGCTATGAATGTGGCACAGAACTTCCCTAAAAATAGTACTGAGAAAGGGGTGTCTGAATTCGGACATCTGTTGAGTTTCCTCGTGCTTTCTTTGTCACTGATACTGAAGAATCCAGGTGTTTTAGAGGATTAAGAATATCTGTTTCATTCAGATCTTAGTAAAGACAAATCCAATTATTGTTTGACTTCTACAGTTTTTGGTGGGGCGATATCAACATTCACCTTGTTCTTGTAAATTAAAGGAATAGTTTTGTTTAAAACAACATAAATTCTGTGTGAAAACTATTCTATACAGGCATAAACAGGAAAGATGTGTTCTGAATCTGCATGAAATGTAATAGGTTTATGGTCATCTAGGATGCAACTGAGATAAAATACTGGAATTTCCCCAGAAGCACATAGGCCCCTAATGTCTGAGCTAAGAGAGACCTTGTTTTAATTCTTATAGTATTATGGAAATATTACCCCAACACTTTGCACGGTACCACCAATTATGGAATTATGTGCTAATGTAGATTGGATTTCTTCCCCATCACTGTAAACTCAGCTGACAGGTGAAAACTTCAAATAAAACCATTTCTAAAAATGAAGTAAAAGTCTTAAGTGAAATTTGTCCCCCAAAAGCTATCGTTAATAGATTTCATAGTTAGTAATCACAGCTTGTCTGACCAGACTGCATTAAGAAAAATGGGTGTTGTATTTTGAGTTACCTAATTTAAAAAAAAATTTAAACTAGTTAATTGTTTGTCTGGATGTAATTACTGTTTGTGATTGTAATGTACTTAAAAAAAAAATACACACCCCAAAACTTTCCCACATTTGTTTTCATTGGTGTGATCAAAACTTTCTTAATAAAGAAATATGTAAGATGGTCATACTTACTTTTGCTCACTTGGGTTGGCGTAAATTTACAGATCAAAAAACACAGTTATTGCAAAACTTCATGTATATTGAAATTAAAAAACTTAAATGAAGTGAACTCCCAACTCTATCATAGTACTTCCAGTGGTGGTAGGATTTTTTGTTTGCAACAGTTCAAAACAATTTGTCTAAAATATGAATATTCTGATAAGCATCCTACAGGAGGAGAGGAAGGAACTTTAGCATAAGATGAAGAGGACTGGCCTGGTAAAGGCCAGGAAGGAGGGAGACCAGTACTTTGCATCACTGCTGCTGAACACAAAAATCGTCAGCACTGAAAACTTCAGTTCAATGTGTTTATGAAAATCAAATAGGACAAACAGGTATTTCTCTGACAATCAGTTATATTTTAATAATTTAGCCAGTGTATAAAATGATTTATGTACAAGATGTTGATAAGCACAGGGAGGTGCACAAAAGCATGGCTAGCTAGGAGCGTGTCTCTTACTAGAGGAATGTACTGGGCTTGATTTAAAGTGCTCATGTGTGTATAGTTATGTAAATAATTAGGATTGTTGCTTTCAAGCTGATATCTAACTGCAAAAGGTAGACTGTCTTCTCTATCACTCCCTGATATCATCAATCTACCTGTAATTACCATCCCCTGATTTTGGCCCTGCCACCACAATCTGTGCCATCTAGATCCTCCAAGATACAGCTATAAGATGCTCAAAATCATCTGGAATAATCAGCATTGTGGAAAAATAGTTGATTACGTGTTATGGCAAATTCTGCTATGCATGTAGCAATGATGTATGCCTTGTTCTTGGTGTCTTTTATTTCTGGGTTTGATTCCAGGATTTGACCGAGGAGCTAAAATATCACTGAGCTTCTGGATCTCGGTTAATCTAAGAGTTCATCTTTTTGTTTGTCATGGGAGATGGTGATCAGCTGGATCATCAGAATTGCTTCTTTGTGATTTTTTTTTCTTAAGTGAAACGTCTCAGTGGATGACGAGTGTTTTGGAGGCCATATAGGAACCTGTGTGTCTAGATGTTCTTCAGAGTCCAAATGTTTGCAAAGGCTCAAGTGTCCATAGGAAAGTGTTTGGATGGCCCTTATGAGTAGCTCTGCTCAGCAGCACTGAGCAGAAGCTGTTTTAAGTCTTTTGCTTGTGACAGTGTATTTGTCTAGTAGTTTGAGAATCCAGGTGGGCACTATTTTAAAGTTGTCAACAATTTAAGTACTTCTAATATAAGCATGTTCTTTAAAATGACACATCAGAAGTGAAATATGTAGCACATCATCAACTAGATTAATTAATGGACAGCCCACATATCATGTAACATTACTTCATATAGTGTAATCCATATTTCTGCAACCATGCAAGACACCAAATAATACATCATAAAATGTCCTAGAAGATATGAGAAAATCATCCCATTAACCTGTGACACACACTAGATATTTCTCTGGTAGCTCATCAGAAAATTAAAGCTGTTGAAACAGAAAATGTTGAAACTGAAAGAATGTTTGAGTAAATAGTAACCCAGAATTCCTTTCATAACTCACTTTTGTTTACTGGTAAATCCTGTCTTCGCATTATAAATGTAATTAGTAAATATCTGACAACATATCTTTTGCAGTGGTTTGGTTTAAACATATTTACTTTCTACATTCACTAAATAAACTTTTAGATTTTGCTGTACACATAGGTGAGAGTGAATGAAGGGACTTGTACATCAATGTACTACATGTCCTGGATTTCCTAATAGCAGGGACAGTTACTTCCACCTTTACCCTGGTCTCTTTTCTTTTTTGAGCAAATTTTAATTTGCCACTGCAAAAGAAATACAAACCCTTTACACAATGCTATGTTATCTCTTCAACAAGCATAGGCATAAAAAAAAATCTCATCTTTCTCTGCTTATGTGTCAGACAAACATGAAAAACTTTGAGAAATCAAACTCCTATTTATCCATCTGGGTTGAGGAGGAAAATGAACATTTTGTATTTATCAAACCCCTCAATTTCTACTTCTGTGGTGAAAACTGCAAATCAGTAATACTCTGCATGCAGAATTAAAGTTAACTCCCTTGATTCATTTTGTACAAGTTACAAAATAGTGGTATAAGGTTTGGGTTGCTATTGTCTTGGGCCCTGTTCAGACACACTGAAAAGCCACACTCCGAATCCCATTACTACTTTCTTGTGCCAACATCTCATAGTATTTCACTACACATCTACATTTTACCTGTATACTGTATCTGCCTGGAAGTCTTCATGTTAAACTGTTAAACAGTGATGTTGGAATGGTCAAAAACCAAATGACTGTTTTGTAATTTGCAAAATCCATCACTTTTCTTGATAAAAATCAGCCAAAATTATTAGAATGCTGTTAATGATGTATTTGTGTGTGCTCACCACATCTCCTGCACTAGTTTGAATACTTCATGTATGTTTAGAAGGATAATACATATTTCTATAAATAATATAAAAACTACTGTGACCTGACTCAAACTATGTGTTTCAACTAGCATCTATCATATTTAGTGTCACCATTACATTTCAGCTGTAAACAGAGACTGGCAATAGGAAATCTTACATGGTAATTCCTTTGTTCCTACTCCTGTTTTAGTGGTACACGATACACCATGCATTTATTTTTGGGCAGGGTGGTTTGGCAGCTGTGGTGGGTGGATGGTCAGCTGCTTGCTTATAAAATTGTGCAGCTGAGCTTTTGCAACATCAGTTCCATAATACAGAACCATTCACCATCAGTACCTGCCTGAAACTAACAAAAAATGAAAATACCTGCAAAGTAGGAAATCCAACATTTCTGCCAAAATATTTGTGAAGAGCAGCAGAATGTGTAAATATAATTTACTTTCAGTCTAATAGGTTTGCTTTTTTTTGTTTTGTATTTTCTGTGTATCTTGAAATGGGATAATCCCAGTGTGGAGCTACTTGACTGGAGCATATAAACTGGGTTTGAACTCTGACTATTAACTCTCTTTCCCCCACCCCGAATTATTTGTGTATTAGAATGTTCTGCCTTTCAAGATGTGGTAGTGGCTTGCTCTTCAGGGTTTCTAAGTCAACCCAAAAGCATAAGTAAAAACTGTAGGGCTTTTCTTCCTTTCCTTGATAAGGATGAGGCATGCATTTGTTCTGGAGCTGGCTGTAGAGGTTTAGGAGTGTGTACGGGAGAGCTCGCTGTGTCGGTGTCTGTGCCATGTTAGTTGCTAGAAAGCACACTATTCATTCTGCAGCAGCCTCTAAGGTAAAGCCAACATCCTTGCTGGTTTTCCTTATAAGGGAAACTGATACGATTACGCTTTTTCTTAAACCCCTACCTAGATGCAAACTGCTGCACCTCTAAGACTTCTATATATTTTTAGACGGAGGCACAGGCGTGCACTTTCTTCGGTTCCCCCAGTCCTGTGTTACACGCTCACGCCGCTGCTCAGCACTAAGCCTAGCCCAGGCGCTAATGCTCCTGCCTCCGCGTAAGCCGGGACCCGCGGGGCGAGCGGAGCAGCAGCGCTGCCTGGTCGCGGCTTCCCCCGCAGCCGGGGGAGGCGGCAGAGCCCCGGCCGGGCAGGACCGCAGCCTTCCCGGGGCGCCCCTCGGGGCAGAGCAGGGCATCCCCCGGCCCCGGCCCGCCGCAGATGACCGTCCGCGGTCTCGCAAGGGGCCTCCCGCCGCAGCAGCCGCCCCGGCACCACCGATCGCCCCCGGAGCCCCGGGGTGGCGGTTCGCGGGTGGGGGGACATTTTTATTCACCTCTCTCTCGCGAGAAAGTGGTGCGCGGGCGATACTTGAAGAGGAGGGGGGGAGAGAGGAGGGGAAAAAGGAGGAGGAGGGAGGGGGCAGCTGGAGCCGCAGCTGGAGCAGCGGTGGGTGCAGCGGCCGCATCTGGAACAGCAGCGGGAACGGCAGCCGGCGGCGGCGGCTCCAGCGGGTGCGCGCCCCTCGCAGCGGGCTTCTCCCGGGGCGGGCGGGCTGGGCGCGGGGTCCCTGTCCGCAGCGCCCCCCGGCCGCGCATCGCGCTCCGGCCGCCGCGGCTCGCCGCCGTGCCCGGCTTGGGGGGCCGGAGGGGGCTTCGTGCCCGGGAGACGCTTCCAGCCCCGGAGCGGCTCCGGGAGCAGTGGCGGCGGGCGCCGGAGCCCCCGCGGGTACTGTTGGAGGGAAGACAGAGTCCGGGCGGCAGCGGGCAGCCCCTCGCCATCCCCCGCGGGCGGGCGAGAGCCGGGCTGGCCGGGGGCCGGCGGCGCCGGGGAGCGGGGACAGGCGGCGGGGGGCGCGGGGCGGCCGCTTTTCCTCGGTCCCTAACCACCCCTCCACCCTCTTCCTCCCCTTTTTTTCTGCCCTCGCAGCTCGCCCGGAGAGGCTGGTCGGAGGCAGGGCGGCGGGGACCGGCGGACTTCGGCGGCGGAGGGGAGTCGGCGGCCGCTCGCAGCCCGGGGGCTCGGGGGACGCGATGTGGCGGGGGCGGCTGCTGGGGATCGCCCTGGGAGTTGCCGTGCTGTGGGCGTCCCAGGCGGGCGCCGCCGCCGCCGGGCACGCCGAGGGGGTGAGCGCCAAGGAGAGCCGGGCCAGCCGGGCCAAGAGGCGAGGGCAGGGCGGCGGCGGACACGACGCGCTCAAAGGGTAGGTGCGGGGCCGGCCCCTCCCGGGGTGCCGCGGTGCGGGGAGCGGGCGTGGGGCTGTCTTGATACATGCGTGGGCGCATCCGTGGCCATTGCTCCTCTGCGGCGGGTGCTGGTGGGGCTCCCCGAGCCCCCCTCGGGTCTGCCCCTGCCGAGGGGCAGGGTGGGCCGGGGGGCGCCGGGAGTCGCCCGCAGCATCCCGGGGTAGCGGCGGGGCACCGGGCGCGGAGCTCCGCCGCCCTCTCGGGACCCCCGCGGCAGCCCGCGGGGCAGGGCGCTGGGTCCCCTGCGTGCTGCTGCCGCGCTTCGCGTTTGGGTGGGTGGTACGTGGTGAGGGTGAGCCTCTGCAGCTCGGAGGTTGCTAATTTAGCTTCTGGGAAGGACATAGATAAAGTCACGCTGCGGGCTTGTGCATTCCTCCCGCGCCCCGTGCTCCTGCTTTGCATAAAGCAGAACAGCGATGAGGCCTAGAGACCACAGCATACCCTTTCCGTTAGCTGGCCTCTCTCATCGCCAGCTTAAACCTTTGGCAATGTGCATCTTCTCTTGCGCTCAAGTGGACTGTCTTTGCTTATGTGGTATTCTTTGTGACCTGGGTATGGCAGGGAGGGAAGAATGAATAGGGACTGCTTTTTGGTAACAGAGCTATCTAGTGCTAGTACGAGTGAGCCCAAGCATGCAGGAGTTTAAAATCATTATGAAATGTTGTGCTACATGCTTAGTGGATTGTTTTTAAAGAGTAAATCTGTGCCAGGCAAACTGTTTTCCAAATTCTAATGGAACACCTTTTCAATGCAAAAATAATTGTCAGCTGAAAGCCATTGCGTGTGTGTGCAGTTGAAAATTTAGATTGCTGTAAGGGTCAAAAGCTTGCAATGTTGGAAGACAAAAAGAGGTTTCCTTTTTCAGGTGTTCTGATGCACCTTTTTAGCCCACAGCTAGATTTTTCACTCATCAGGCAGAGGGCAACTGTAGCAAAAATTATATGGAGATAGTTATGCTTTGGTAGGGGATGCAAGATGTTTTCTTTCTTTTCCTGATTTCCTCAAAATGAAGCTATGACAACTTTATTTGTAGAGGCCTTGATGAATATGCTTTAATTTCTTGCTAACTGCCTCATACTTGTATAGTTCTTTTTAATTTATATTCAGATTTGCAATGTTGGCTTTTTTTTATGCTTGCCTGATTGGAAAAGGTTTATGTTTTTAGGTCCCCATGCTGCAAAAATGGATGCAAGCTTCCGGTATTGTTTTTCAAGGATCTGATTTTGTAGGGTTAGAAACTGTTATTTCATTTCCTTATACCTTGTCACAAGAGAAATAGTTGGACAAAGTAGGTGCTTCCTGTGACAACTGTTCTAGGAGGTGAGGAGGACATATAGCAAAGTTTGTAGGACTCATTGCAACTAATGAAAAATGATAAGGAAAAATATTTATCAGAAAGAGCCTTTATTCTTCAGGATGTTTTAATAAACTTTCTGATTGTAGAACTCCGAGTTAATATCAGACCGACAAAGACCATTTTCTGATCAGTGGGACGGTATGCCATCTAGCACACATGTGTTGACTTGGTGGGAGTTAGAGGCACGTTAGCTGAGGATGAAATTTCTTTGATGAATGTAGCTGCTCTAAAACTGGGCTGTTTGGACAGTAATAATAGGGCATCAAGAGATGGTATTTCAAGTGTTAATTATTTTTGGAATCTAAAATGGGTTGGGTAAGTATTTAGTCTTACGAGTTGATTCTTAAGTTTAACTATAGCCTTCAATTTATTACGTACTTTGCAATGATTCTTCCTTTATTGTGTATTGCCATGAGTTACTTATCTGCTAAGTGATCTGCAAATCTAGAGATAATGGCAATATCAATTTTAGGTATTTTATGTCTTGCTCAATTATTTGGGATATTCCAAATCTGAATGAATGCCCTTGGAAAGCAGGTTCTTAACAAGAATACAATAACTTGCTGGATGATCTGAGATACAGTAAAGACAGAACAAATTATTAGTTTGGTTGCTTGTTAGACTGTTTTTTGTGAACTCTCATTTGAGGCTGAGTGTAGAGTTCCCAAATTGCCTGGAGGAGGTTGTTAACACACGGCCATCTTTCTCATTGTTGGGTGAGTCCTGCTGGAGATTTCCAGTTTACAAATCATGAGCACTTCCTTAGGTGTGGTACTGTACTGTACAGTATGAATAAAAAGGATTGTCATTTTAACAGACAAGGTTGGAACTAGTTCTTTGGAAAGCCAGATGGAAAACATATTTTGAACGTACAGGAACTGTATATACATTAGACAAGGAGAATTGGAGAATTCATTCTTATTGAAGGACTAAAATGCTAAAAATATGATTTTACAAGAAGACATATTTTTTTAACTTGCTCATCAGTACAAATACATTTGGGAATCTGAGAGTTGTAATACAAGTCATAACAGATGCTGGGAAACTTTATTTTCATGTTATTGTAGTTGACTAAGACTTTTTCTTTTTGCAGTGAACTCTTGCTCTGATTGTAGGAGCATAGGGATAAATTTTTAGAGAAAACCCTTTACATTTTGTCTTTTTGGCTGTTTGATTTATAATGACTACTGAAAGTCGTTAAGCATTTAAAAGTATTGAGGTTAGCCTCTGTGTGGATACAGGTCTTGTATGTTAAAATGAAGAAGCCTAAGATCTGTTTCAATTTTCATTTCAATTTTCATTATTTTTCCCACTTAACTTTTTTTTTTTTACTGCAAGCTGTTGATTGCAGGAGATGTTTGCTTTCGTCCTTGTGACCTCTGCCTCATTGTTTATGCCAGTGAGCTGTCCGAACATATAACATGATTCTAAAAGTATATTTTAACTTCAGTATTTTTAAATTATGTGGAAATGCCTCTTATGTACTAATTTTAAGACTTTAAGCTTCATGCTCATGTACTTTGAATTGGTCCAGCTACGAAGCATTAGCAATGAAGCCCTTGTAATGCCATCTGTTTGGTCTAAGGCAATGGGTGTTTATGTGCCAAGTGATCAGAAAGCAATCAGAATGAAGGCAGTAATTATTTGAAAACATAACTAGATTCTCCATTCACTGAAATGGTGCTAGAATCCATTGGGATTCAGCGAGTTAAAATAATAAGCTGTTACTGAGACACTTTTATCCTCTGGATCCCCAAAACTTTAACACAAACATTAATGTATTGCATTTTAAGGCATCAAGCCATTTTCCTGCTACCCTTTAAACACCTAAGAATGTAGAGTCAGCTTCTGAAGAAATAAAACCTACCTAACTGGCTGTGAATGGGAAGTTCTTTCTAAACAATGTATACTTGAAGTCAACCACTTATATATGTTTCAACGATTTGAATATAAAGTAAGAAAAAATTTGCTGGTGATTTGATTGGTACTTTGCTGAATACAAGAAGTACTTAAAGATTTTAGAATTAATTAGGATTTTCCATTTTCTGATGATCCTAGGCAAAGACCTTAAGCTCTAATGAGGATCAGTCAGTTCTTAATAATATTTTAAGGAATTTTTATCATGTTTATCAGTCTCTTTTCAGCATAATGGCCAAAGAAAGCAATTATTTGCCTAACAAATAGCTCAGCAGAAATTTTAAAAGAACTAAAATTTCTTCAAAATAGATTAATTTTGACATTACTCTAATTAAGTCACTAATTAAAAGCATTTGTGCAAGAATGACTTAATTTGTTTTTATTAGGTTAAAATGATAGTCAATATTGAAGAACAGAATAGCTGGCTCCAAAAATGATTCATAATACTCTTGGATTAAAGCTGTTCAACAAGGATTGAGGTTTTTCTAGACCAATTTCTTCTGGTCATCCCAAATGAAGTCCACAGGTTTGCTGATATGCTAAATGGAGTAAACTCAGTTGGATTTGATCCTTTTTATGCATCAGTGCTCCCTGAAATAAAATAAATCTTATAAATCTATAACATAATTCCAGTATTCAACTATATAATTAAGGCTTCTGGTTTTCGTTTTAAACCAATATTTACCACTAAAAGCCTGCTGAAGAAAAGCAGACTTTCCGTACTGGTAAACATTGGTTTATACAGAAAAACCTCAAACATTTTTCTTACCACTTTTGGCCTGCACACCTCTGGCCAGCTGCTGGTGCCACACCTTGTCAGTGTCACCCTGTGAGCAGGAGGCAGCCTAAATGCTTGGGAATAAAAATCTTCATTAAAAATGCATGTAAGTTGCTGTAATAACCTGATGTGCTGGCACACTCCCCTGGCTTCCAGGCAGCATGGCCGACCTCCTTCCAGTCCTCTAGGCCTTACAGGGTAAAGCCTATATGCAAGATGAAGAACTTTTATGCCAGTGAGTCCTAATGTAAAACCTGAACTCCTTGGCAACTACATGTAGTGTTAAGATTCTGCACCTCTCCGAATTTATTTGCCAATGGTTGTGATACTATTTTTTTTTTATTACATGATGCTTGGAAATCTAGTTCTAGAGTGGAATGAGTTCATAGATCTCTGCACTGTATCTCATGTACATGTTTTCTTTCATTCAGTAGGACTGTATGATGTGATTTGATGTAGGTGTGACTTTCTCTGGGGGGCAGGATATGTGGATGAGGACTAGGGAAAGCAGACAGAACCAAGCAAGAAGGCAGCACAGAATCTATTCTGAGGCTGGCCATAGCTGTTATTAACACTTGCTGAAGGGCTAATATTTAAAGAGGGAATAACAAGTTATTTTCAGTTCTGATCATATAGATGTCTTCCCCTGACTGCCACAATAGGTTTTAATTACATTTCAGAATATACTAGTGTAGATACTATGTGAAATTTTAAAATGCATTTAATGAAAGCTGTCTGACAATCATCTGCACTGGATTGCTTTATCCAGAGCCAGTAGCAATGCAAAGCTCCTGTGCTAACATTCTTGTTACAGTTCCATGTTGTTCTTCAGCCTGAAGAAAAACAGTAAAAAGTAAATAATCTTCAGGCCTACGTAGTCCTTGTACTCTCCACTTAGATTTCCAAATCCTGTCATTTAGACACCATCTCTTTAAAAGGCATGGCCTTAATCCCAGTTCTGGTTTATGATTTATGGTGATAGACTTCTGGACCTGTGTAGTTCGTAGTGCAGAATTAGGACTCAATTCATTTTGGGTGTGCCAAACCATCCTATGGTTAAAACTTGTGGTGGGTACTGTTGTAGTCTCCCTTTCACTGGTGTCTTAGGCACATGTGATTCTGTTACCAATCGCTTAGCCAGTCTTCCCCTCTGTGATCTTTTTGCATATTATATTATAGCTGGATGAAAATTAAGTGCCATGTGTCTGTCTGAAATTTGAATCAGACACAGCCAAGGTGACACACTGAAGATCAGGAGGGCAGGATTGAATGTCATTCTTTCCCTTTTCACCCCGTGTTAATTAATTAATTATTCAGGTCTGCATAGCTCTTAGCTATATCAGGCTGGCCTGATACACTGACCCAGATGCTGCAGGATGAGTCACAGATGGCCTGTGATGGGTTTGTACTTCATGTACAGAGTGAATGGAGAATTTCACATTAGGTTTGCCCCTTTGTGTTGCATCATAGGTTGGTACCTTGCTGTCCTCCATCCTGAGGTGTCTTGTGTAAGGCTGATTGTGGCTATGGCTTAATTGCTTGGCAGGTTAGAAACAGATTTATGCTACAGCTTTTACTCAGAAATAAGAGATGTCGTATATCATGCACTGCTTCTTCCCTGGTGTTCTAGGAAGTAATTTTCTTCCGTGGCTATGTGATGGAATTGTCTAATCTTTTGTGTGGCTGTGTCTTTCTGGAGATTTTTTGACCTCAGTTTGTTGGTGCTTAGTTGAACTTCTATTGAGGAGGCACAGGTCGTGTTCAGTCTTCAGAAACTGGAGGCATAAAAGGTTGGGGAGAACAGCACATGCAGAGAGCGCATCTGGTTGCAGTAGGGTACAGGAATTTGCAGGTTGCATTTCAGGTTTCCAGAGAGAGTTGTTTGGAGGAGGCAGAAGCAGCCTCCGGCATGTGGCTGGGATGCTAACCACAGCTGCACTTTTTTCAAGCAGGAGCCCACTTAAGGTTTACAAAAGTAGACTTCTCCCCTGTTGTTAGCCGGCACAGGATACATTTTGTGTTCAGTGGTGGTTCCAGAAGTTGTTCACCAGGTTCAGTTTGGGTATGTTTGCTTTGTTACCTGGATAAGCTACTTGATGTGCAGCTTCACACTGCTGTGACAGAACCTTTGGGGCTATACTGGGCTTGAGGATGCAGACTTGTAGTAAGCATAGAGCTGCTCTCAGTTTATTTGGGAGCAATGGGAGGATCACTGGGTTAGGGTTTGGCTGGGACGGTCCATCTGTCAGCTTCATTTACAGTGATCCTTATTGAATAAAACTGCAGCTTCTGTTTTCCTGTATGCTTATTTTCCTTTCCTGTGGTGTGTATATTTCAGCAGTGCTACTCACTTAGGACAGTCTTTTTCATTGTCATTCATCTTCCATCCTGCAAACTTGAATGTTTTATGCATGAACTTCAATACAAGTTTTGACAAGGGTCACTTTAAATGTAGTTTAAAACCAGACTCAGCAGCCTGTGATTGTTAGAACAGTACTACCCAAAACGCAAGACCCAAACTATTTACTCACATGGATCGCCAGGAAAACTTCCTCTTGAAAGAAGTGTAGTAGACATTGGCTAATAGGGGACCATATCTACATGAACGAGACTTTAGGAGCTAGGGATGTTTGTGTGTGTGCCTATGGAAATCATAAGAAATTAATCATTAGCTTTTTCGCTTTGTAGTAAGATCACCTTCCATCTTGTTCCTTTTCTTCATCTCCCTGCTGAACCCTAAAGATGGAAAGGATATAGATGCATGTGTGTCACTTTGGTCTTACTCCCCAGACTCAGTAAATATTTTTGTAGAATGAAACAATTGTGGCCTGGAGTGTTTCTGATTAACCATTGCACTGTGCCGGAAAATATATTTGTAACTCTTTGGTCTTGTATTGTGGATGTCTGCTTTCATTATATTCTCATCTATTCTGACTTTCTTGCTTCAGTTTTATTTATGTATTTATTTTTAAGGATTTCAGACCTACTGAACAGCCTCATTCATGTTAAAGTTCATGTGCAGATAGATGCATGAGAAAAAATAATTTGCTTTTTTGGTGACATTTCAGTGAAGTTGGGCCCTTCTTTAGAAGATACACTGGGAGGTAAAATGTAGCCTGTGAAATTAAAACCTGTGCCTTCTGGTTTTGCTTATAGATCTTCACTAAAGTATGAAGGAGCTCTAGCTTTTATCTGGAAGAATATTTTGAATGTTGACTTGCTGGAGAATCTGTTGTTTTCCTTTCTACTTCTCATTTTATGAAATGATTCATGGCCATTAAAGCCTCAGAAATACCAAATGAAAGCCACAGTTCTTTTGTCTATGGTCTTAATAATTTTCATCCTCTTTTCAAGCTTCCCCCTCTCTCATGTTTTGCTGGAGGACATCAGAATATCCAGTGATGTTCAGCTGAGGTTTCCAACTAAAATTTGTTTCCTTTCAGGAATGTTTTTTCCTGTCTCTTTTCTCCTTCTGTGTTTTTCCTTCTGATATTTCATCTTCATCTCTTTTCTGTATACAGAATAAAATACCAGTGGCTGCTAGGAACAAGGTGAGCTAGAACAGTGGGATCCATATCAACCGGGTTTTCTTGTTGTGTTATGGCAGATGTGCAGTTAACTGGCCTTTGAAAACACAGTATCACTATACCAGCAAGGAGAGAGGCAGAGGGTAGGATACAGTGTGTTGTGAAGGGAGGAGGAGAAACGTTGCTATCTTACCTAAAATAAATCTTCCAGTAGCCTAAGGAAGAGCACTTTGAAACACAAATTAATGGCATTGCTTAACACCGAAGGGTGTTCACTGATAAGTGTGAGGTTTATGAGACTCTCTTCCTATATGCTTGCATTTGCTCCACGGTGGGGATGGTTAGTAGCACCACCTCATCTTGCAGCCTCTAGGAAAGCCGCGGCAAGGGGCTGACTAGCCTTGGGGCTTGCCTGGCCAGGGTGCCCCATGCCAGTCCTTGCACTGTGGCGCAGCTCAGTGGGCTAGCAGAGGTCCTGAGCTTGCCCGTGTCCTTTCTCTTGGGAGATTGTTAGAGGTCTACCTCCATCAGTAGCCATTAGCAGGTACATGGTGAGTGTGGGCAGTGGTGCATGAGGTGTAACCTGGTCTCTCTTGGTTCCCCTGATGGAAATGACATCTGGAGAGCTAAGCATTGTCCTAGTCCACAGTTATATCTGTTTGCCATGGGATGCTATTTAGTGGTACCAGGGTAGAAACGCTATGATTTCTTGTACCCTGAATGGACCCTTTTTTAAAAAAAAAAAATTTAAGAAAATACCTGCTGGATCCCTCCTGTTTTACCAACTGTGCTTGTCTGGCCCAGCAGGTAGTTTTTTGTGGTCACATACTTGTACTTTACATGTCTTATACAGCTATGTAGATTGGGTGTTGAACTGGACCCATTGACATTCTCAAGTGGAGCAAAGAGGGAATCCATGTCAGTATTGTATCTGTCTGTGGCTATGAATGAGGACAGTGCCTGGCTGTCAGGTTAGATGAGTCTGTCCCTGCAAAAGACACAGGTAGATTTTCAGAGCAAGTGCGGAAGAATTCACTTAATGTCAAATGCTGCTGTTGGATTGCTGTGTTTAGCTGTCACAGTGTGATGGAGGTTAGGGTGAGAAAAGTGTTCAGTGTTGCTGCAGGAAACTTGCATGTCATTTTGAACTCTTGACTTGCACATAGGCTGGAGCCAAAGATACCCGTAGAGCTTCTCAGCATGTTATTTTTTCAGTTGAACTGAGCCAGGATTCTGGGACAGCGGTGTCCTTACTGTCAGAGTGAGAAATAGTTATCATATTAGGCTCTCTGCATGGCACAAACATCCAGGCTCACTTACTGCATGGTAAAAATTAGTACATCAGATACATTTTTTACATACAAAGGATCGTATTTTGCTTAAAAATGCATGCTTATCCTGTATAGGATAATAGAAGCTGAATTTTGTGTTTGCTCCCAGAGTCTAGCATTGTTTCCTAAATTTTCCTTTTATACAATTGAAATAAGTAGCTTCAAGAGTCCTCTTAATAATCTTCACTGAATGATGACAAAGAGCACAGTGACTAAACCTGTCCTGTTTTCTAATATTTAGCTAAACAACAGAGAAGCAATTCCAGTTTAAAGTATTTGGCTACCTGGAAACGAGGCTTATGCATGTTAAATGCAGGCCTGTGTCTGTGTTTTTTTGCTCTATCCCACCACATAGTTGAGTTTCTCTGTTTGTGGATGTGGTCACTGGAAGTGGTGAGGTCAAAGGATAACCAGGCTGCTTGGCTGGTCCCTCATGTGTGGAGTGGTGTGTGTCAGGGTGGCAGGAGGCTTGGGAAGGCTGCCCATCATGTGCTGTAGCTGTTAGCTGCTGCTAGCCGGACCTTCCCTTCCTGGTTCTGCTTTGCATGCTGCTCCTTGGAGGAGGGGGTAGGTTCCAGCATAGCAAAAGGAGATGGTTTCTGTATCAGCCTCTAATTAGTGCGCCAAGTACCTGGCTTCTTGTCATTGAGGTGGGGAGGGACTTTGGAGGGCCAGGTGGTCCAACTGCTGCTCAGAGGAGGGCAAACTGAAATTGGGTTGCTCGTGGCCATGTCCACTCAGGTTTGGAGTATCTCTAACAATGGAAATCCTTGATTCAGTGGGAAAGCTGAGTAAAGCTCCAGTGGAGTCAGCAGAGCTGGGCCTCTCTGTGCTTCCCTGGTTCACTCTGAGGTGCTGAGGAGTTTAGGAAGGTACATAAGCTGTTTTACAGCAAAAGGTGTAGATCTGACTATGCATCTCTGGAAAATGACTAGTAAAAGCTATTCCTGTTCACATTCTGGAGCCTGAGCTACTTGTCCTTGGTACATTGGTTATACTCAGATGTAGACAACCGTATTTTTAAGACCAGACTACCTTTTTTTTCAGGTGCAGTTTGTGATTCATTTTATTTCCCAGTGCAAGCATGGAAGCACCACACCAATTCTGTGTGGAAATGATCAGCAAGTAATTCTGGGTACAGTTTTAGCAGGTACCAGTGTTACCCACATAAGAAATAAAACAAGCAAAGGCTTCTCTAAAAATAACTGTTGGCTGATGATGGTGCTTTAAATTGTACCTCTTCTGCCAGAAAAATTGGGTCCCTACATTATGTTAATCATATGCTAGCTGCTGCAGGCAAACAGTTAATACAAGCTCTTCACTGAACATTTTCTTGCAAGGAGGAATGACTGTGTGTTTTCCTAGGGAGAGGAAAAGTGAGTTGAGGGAGCGATTAGAAACTCTCCCTGGTATCCCTGCATCTCAGCTCAGCTGTAACTGGTGATCAGCTGCCTCTCTTACTCTCTCAGCCACTTTCCGCCCGCTCTGTCTGGTCTCTGTCTAATTTATTTGAGACCCACGCTTTGGGTTTGATTCAGCCTGGGTTATGCCAGCATTGGCCGGTGCATGGCAGTGCTGCTGACAAAATTTCCGCCTGAAGCTTTGCTCACCGCAATGCCAGAAATCTTCCTCCCATGGGAGCTGCAGATGGGCAACGCTTTCTTCAGGAGAGGGCTGTAATTTCCTTGAGCGTCACAGGCAGGGCAGAGTGGGGATGTACAGAAACGAGCACAGCCCCTGGGCAGGCTGCAGCATGGGGCTTTGGCTGTGTCTCTGCCGGGGCCCTGGAGAGGACAGCCACAATGCTGGAGGTGCCCCCACTGTTGCTGCTGGGTGGTGTTCCCCACTGCTGGTTTCACACAGGGCTTTTGAACACCTCCCTCACTTCTCTGGCTGTCATGTACCCTCGCTGCCTGGTTATATCTGATAAGAAGGCTCTGCCAAGCTTAGCATGATTTGCTTGCCATCATTTTACATTGGTGTGCCTGCTCCACAAATCCACCCCCAGTTGCTGGGTGATTGCATGTGATTTGGGAGACCCAGGCAGCCATTCATGCTTGCTGAAAAAGAGCATTGGGAGCAGGAGTAGCAAGGGAGGGATGGACCCAGTTGGTCCTTTCTGTGAGGTGATGTCAGTGTTGCCCCATGGAGGAAGGAGACCGTTTATTTGAGAACGCGTGACAGACACAGGCTGTGCTGCAGCTACAGCTTGGGGGTAGCACAGTGCTGACCTGGGGCAGGACCATGTGTGTTTGTCTGAAGGAGCTGATGCTGCAGTCCTGCCCGAGCTCCATCCCCACATGGGTGGAAAGGGCAGACAAAGCTTTGCTTCATCTTAAGAATGGAAGTTCCCAGCAGTAGTTCCTGAAGAAGAGTATCTTCTAGTTTGGTACACAGGGATGCCATCAGCCAGACCTACCATTCTCAAGCGTTAGTTAGCAGAATTTCCAGATGAACTTCTTTCTCTTTGCTGTTCTAAGACTCTTCTAGTTGATGACTAATGTCTTTTGATAATTATTCAGCGCATTTCACTACTGAATTTGTACTTACATATCATTAATCAAAGACATAATTTCTTGTTTATTTTGGACATCTTTGATGAAACTCTGGGCATCAGTCCTACTGTCTCTCAGCACCATACCATTACAGAAATCCTTTTATACTTTACAAGTTCATAAGTGACTCTAAAATAAAGTGAAGCACTTGTCTTTTTTAAATTGCAGTGAGAACTGCTTTGTTCCAGAGATGCTCTCTCCCTCCTCTGGGCTTTGGAGTGAAAAGAAGGTGCTGTGGGCACCACAGGTGGCTTGGGCTGTATAAATGCATTTTTGCTTATTTTACCATTACAAATCAGGTTTTATAACTGAACTCTGTTTGTAGTGCTGTTCAGGAAAACAGTTTTATGAGAATATAAAATGCTTCTTTAGTATTCATAGCCTATAATATCCGCAGGAATGTATGCTCTATTAAACACAACAGTGGGTAAACTGTTTAAAGTACCCTGATAGAGCCTTTACAATTTGATTGATGGTTTCCATGATTTTATGAGGTAAATTGTTATTCCCTTGAACAGTTTGTTTGTTTATTTATGGGGATTTATTGCTATAGTGTCTGATCACCTCATAAATATAAATTAATTTAACCTTCAAAATTAAGTCTTTTTAAAGACGTTTTACAAATAGGCAAAAGTAAAGAACATTCCCTCTCAAAGAAGTAGCCTTCAGACTTTAATATAGGTTTCTTTTATAAGCTAGACAGCAGCTTTCTGATGAAAAAGTGTTCCACTGGAAAATGCACTTGTCAGGCTCAAACTGTTCCATGGAAGTACAGTTTGATGACTTTTTTGTTAAGCTAAGCACGCGGCATCCAAGTCGCTGCTTCTTGGGTGTACAGTTTAGCCTATCCTGTGGACAGCCTCAAGGCTCCTAGAGTCTCTGACTTCATGGTTGCTGGCACATCTAGGTATTCCAGAGCCCCATTTTGGAAACAGATTTTATAAATCAGGTTTCCCCATGGCACAAAACTCTGCTCCTGACTCTTAACTTGGACCAGATGGTCCCCAAAGCCATGTATTTGCTGAGACTGAAATTTGACAGGGTACCTAAACATCACTTTGTCAGCTGTTTGTAGATTCTTACCAACTTGGATCAGATATGCCTGTAGGTTGTAGCAGGTAGCAACAAAATAATTCTGTCTGTCTTAATAAGTTCCATTATTTCTTCTGACTGGAGAAGGTGAAAAGCAATCTCACTTGTCTGCTTGCCAGTCTTACTTGGCAGATGATCGTGGAGCAACATTTGGCATTGATGAACCAGGAACTCTAGGAAAGTTACATGGTTATAGCCCTGCAGGGAGAAGGAAAGCTGACATTACTAAAACTGAATACATTGGAATTATATGAATAAGACTTTCAGTCTGTAATACCAGTTGCAGGAAGGGAGAAGGGCCCTGCAACAAGTCCAATTGTGTTGCTCTCGTTCGCCTCGGTTATCACTTTGTAATTACCCAGAACCAGCGGAATGTAATGGTAGTGTTTGCTTTGTCATAAGTAGTTTCTAGTGAAGCACTTACTGAAGACTAGGTGTCACCGAAGTTGGCGTAATCAGAGTACTTGAAATTGCATTAACAATGCAGATCCCTAAATAAATACAGTATAAAAGTCTTATTAGTTAGAAAATGTGCATAAATAAATTTTTGTATATATTGAGATTGTTTGTCCTAAGTTGCCTCACCATGTGAGGTAACTGTTGTTTACTTACACGTTGCAATACTAGGGATGAAGAACTTTCTCAAAGACCAAGGACAAAATAACAATAGAAAACCCTTCCTAAAACAATAAACACTTCAAATCTGTCTCTAATCTGTATACAGTATTTTAATAAAGCAATTTCTAGGAAGTACTAGTTTATAGCTAGCATTAGTTGCATTGGTCTGTTGAGTAATAGCTCACAATGTTAATAGAGATTGTAAAATTTTCCTCTGATAAGATTATTAAACATATAATGAAAGAAGGCACATTTTTCCCATTTTTGAAGTGATTCTTACTAGCTTTAGTTGCATGGATAGATTAATTAAATAGGACAAGTTAGATTAAAAAAAAGACTTAGTATCAGTGAGGCGCATAAAACCATTTCAACCTATTTTTGCCAATAAAATCATGACAGGAATAGTGCCATGTCCTGTCAGCTTTCATTGTAAACTCTAGTGATGTAGTTATTTGAAAGGGTAAATATGGATGAGAGGAGTGGGTTGGAAGGAAAAATTCCTATGGAACCATCATTTATGAGGTACAGTAGGCCCTTCATATTCATTTCACAGGACCCTATCTCTCTACGTGCACCCACATCCTTTTATTTTCTGTTTTTATAGTAGGTCATTTTTGCTAATGAAGTATTTACATATTTTGGCTCATTTATTTGGCTAATGTCATGGTTGGCATGTTTCACTCATACATATGTAGTTTTGCTCATGGGCAAAACAGGGAACAGTAGTAGTGCTTTAGAGTAAAGAAGAAAAAGCAACATGAAGCTTAAAAATTGTCGTTCAAAAGGCACTAGATTTCCTCTGTGTTCAGTAATGATGAGGAGCGTGATCCTTCATTTTGGATTTAAATGGGAGTTTTGCTCAAAAACCCTGTATGCTACTTTTCCAGGTAAGGAGTGACATGAGACAAGTTTTGCCCATTCTGTTCCTGGTGTTCAGATGATACTGATTTGATTTTGATTTATAATGTGATCTTCACTTCGTGAAAGTGTATTTTACCTAAAAAACCCAACAACCAAAGGCATACAGTTCTGCTGAAAACATACAACACTTCTAGATTTAATTATTGAAATCTATATTACAGTGATCTACTTTTTCCATTTTTATGTCTCTGCTTTTAAAACATATTTCTGAGAAAAAATAAGATTTCACCTCTTTTTTCCAGACCAAATGTGTGTGGATCACGTTACAATGCTTACTGTTGCCCTGGATGGAAAACTTTACCTGGTGGAAACCAATGCATAGTCCGTAAGTTAATCCAGTTATATGTTATGACTGAGGTTTATCTTTGTCCCTCTATGTCAGGGTATTTTTAATTGTATACCAGAACTGAAATGTGTTTCTATATGGTTTCAATAGCAGCTGTACATAATTTCTTTACCATTTTAAATATATTAAGCTAATATACAAAGTTTTGTGGGCTACAATACAGTGATGTGATACCAGTATTTAACAAAGGATTAATCTCATCCACATGTTCTGTTTAAGTCTGTGGTGAAGGGATCCAAGGGGTGTGTGGACTCTCAGGACTGAGTAGCTGTGGAATATGTTAATCCATTTAAGTAAATGGAAGGAGGCAACAGCTTCTGGCCAGCAAGTACATTTGCTCTGCTTGTTTGGACCGTTTCCCTGAAATATATGTGTAGAGATATAATTATATGCATACACACATCATAGCGCTGTATGCATATTTATGTGTAACAGTACAATGTAACAGAAATAATTGTTAAAGGTACTTTGTCTAAGGCTGATAAGACCCTCTCCAGAGATACTGAGGCAATGTTCTGTCAGATGGGAATTATTACACTTGTGTGTGTCTGGTGCAGAAATAAAGGGAGCGTTGTAATGCTGCCTCAGTGCCATCCTTCCTCCAAGCGTAGTCTGGTAAAATGGACCGCAGTTTCACTTTTCCAAGGAAATCTCCCTATATCTGGTCTGGCCTGTGGCATGTTCCTAGACCTTTTCATAAGAGATTGTGAAGCTCTACGTTTTAACTGTCTCCTGTAGAGATGCAGATGAACAGGAAGAACTGTTTTGGAACCTGTTGTATGCAATTTAATGAGTTTTTAGGTATTTATGTTATGGGGCTGAATGCATATTTTCTATCAGGTGTTTTTTATGTGTTTGGATTTTTTGAAGCATATTTTAAAGACATTTATGTTTTCTTTGTAGCAATCTGCAGACATTCCTGTGGGGATGGATTTTGCTCTAGACCAAACATGTGCACATGCCCGAATGGTCAGATAGCCCCCTCCTGTGGTTCAAAATCAAGTAAGTATTTCATCTGTGTCTCTGATACTGCTCTTCTGAGTCTGTGAAGCTACTAAGGTAAGTAAGAGAGTTCAGGTTCAGTGGTCAGTATTAAAGACAAATAACCTCTGAGTCACCAGCCTCCTATGATGAAACTGAAGAATGACTCAGAGACTAGCTATTGGGGACACTCTTTTTTTTTTTGCCAAATTAAAACCAAATTAGTTTTATGGGAGGCTATATTAATTTGCCAGTCTGTAACACTAATTCCAGTCTTCCTTGCTTTCTGGAAAATGCCTTACCTCTATTCAATGCTAGACATGCACGCATATACAGCAGAGAAGTTGTAAAGATAGAGAGATGACTGTTGACAGTTGGCTGAATTTGACTTACTTTGTCATGCTGCTCTTGTATTGCGGGTTACTAAGCCAAACACTATGCTGTATTTTACGTGCAGGCCTACAAGTATAGCATTTCCTTGCCGGGCTCAGTACTTATCTTCTGAATCTAATGTTGCTGATACAAAAGTATCAGGTGATACTTTTTTAGGTGCTAGAGGTACAGAACTGGTCAAGGTTTTTAAGTGGAACTGCTTTTCATCAGAAAAAAGCAGGTGCTTTGGAAATGAGACTTTTCAGAGAGATGACTTTTCCGCTAGTGTTTGGATTTCAGGTTTTCAAGGAAGGTTCCAGAGATCCAGGAAAAAAAAAGTAAAATTAAATTAATTCAATGAACCAGATAGCTCAATGGCTAATTGTAGGTAAAGTATCTGATACGAAGTAGGATTTCGCTTGGGATAGTATCTCAGTTCGTAATCTCTACTGTATTCTCATTTGAGTATGCTGCTTCTCTCTTAGAATATAGAAGATTTTGATTTTTATATAAAATGTGAAACTTCTGGGAAGAATTTTGGGGGAGATTTGTTCCCATAAATGCCCATAACTGTCTGAACAACAAATTCACTGAAGTCAGTGGGGGATGCACTCAGCTGTGGTCTGTAATATTATGTAAAATGGTAATCTTTTTAATTCTGAATATATTTTCAGACTCTGTGTGTGGTCTGCTTTGCCCCTGTATTTTTACCTTGCCATTTTTTTGCTTTCCTAGTTGATAAGAATTTTCCCACATAACTGACCGCTTCAGCTTGTGGCTTTAGCATCCTTTTCATGCAATAACAGTGGAAAAACAATAACAACTGTGGAATGTAATGGAATGGCATGTACTAAAATGGTAAATATTGTTCTTTGTAGTTCAACCCCTTTCTCAGGCTTGTGTGATATCTGTTAGGGAGAGGCCAGTGTGAGGAGGATCTGGAGCTATGGAGCTCACAGAGAGCGCTGGAAGGAGGAAGGGTGCAAAATGCTGCACAAGTGTGTGTGGTTGTGTTCCTGCCTTGTTTTGCAGCTACTGTTTTACCAGGTGCATATGCTTTAATTCTGTAAGCCAGTAAAGGGGACTATGACCTTCTCCCAAGTCCCCTTCAGGGTACAGAAGGAGATACATATCCCTACATCTGTTACATGTTTTGGCACCTTTGTAAAAGGCAGGAATGAGTGGGCCTTAGTATTACCTCATTTTTTGTCTTAGGCCACACTGAAGTATTTTATGAGTCAAGACTTAAAAGAAAAATAGAGTATGAGTAAAGTAATAGTTGTTCTTGTGGTTCTTTTTCTAAAATATTTCTAAAATAGTTTTAGCCCTCAGTGGAGTTGCATGGATAAATGGGTGCTGAAGGACTTTACTACAGTTTTTAATCAAGCAGCTTCTAAAGCCTACATGACATAGCTACTTTGGTTGTTTACAATTATTCTTCCTAGGTATGAATATTCTACTAATCATAATCTTTAATCAGTGTTGACATTATTTTCCTTACATTGCTACATAGGTTTGCTCACTTTTAAATGTTGCTTTTCTGTATACGATACAAGTATTAACACGTCACAAACAGACTTAGCAGTTGGCTTAGAAAAGATGTTGTTTATATCTTGTTTAATCAGTGCAATAATTTAAGATACATTTTGTGTGTGCGGTCATATCACCTCTATTTATTAAGACAAATCAATTCTAAAAGCAGAAGTGTCTTGAGTTGTTGTAAAGACTCCAGTGCCTCTGTGCACTCTTGTGTAATTATGCTTATGACCCAGCACCTCATTAAGACTTAGAGGATATACACTTTCTGTAAGTCATTTGCTCTGTTGGCACTGTAGACAAAATCCATGAATATGTATTTACACAATAGACCACGTGGACTTAGATCTGCTATTAGGAAACAAAGTAAACATAAACATAAAAATTACTGTTCGACATCAGAGGGCTACTGTTAGCTCCCATTAGTTACAGTTAGTATTTTGTCAGAATATGTATACATGAAACTTTTTTTAATTATACATTTTAATGAATGAGAAAAAACTCTTATTAAGATGATAATTAAAAAATCAGAAGTAGATGATACAGATTTGTTACATTCAAAATAAAAATAAAAATTATGAATGAAAAGACCATGATTTCTCAGGATTAAATTTATGGCTTCTGATATACGAGATGTATCTGAGTCATCTTTTGGATATTTCAAGCTGCCTGTGTCTTTAGTACTTAAGGTATCAGTAGTGGGCACAGGTTTTATAGCAGGTACAATCATAGGCAGAAACCGAATTCACAGTGGCTTTTACAGACTGGTTGCCTGTCAGAATCAAATAGCTAATGCAGACTGGAAAGCACGTGGATTGGAAAGCAAAGCCTTCAAGTTTGGTTCTTTTGCAGGTCAGTTGTTGGGACTTTTCTGGTTACGAGTCAGCTTTAGGAATCTGATTCATGGTTGAAGAGATCAACCGGGGGTTTTCTCAGTAGGGATTTTTGTGACATCAATGAACTTGCTGGCTGAATAGTGGTTATTTTTGTGTAATTAGTGATTTTTTGGGTATGCTTACAGTAGCTTGGAGATAAGATTGCCCTGTGTGGAGGCATCCCCTCCGCTGGCTCTGATGCGTGGGTGGCTCTGATGTTGCAGGTGTGCTTGTGCGGGGATGTCCTACACCTTGTGCTGCACCAGCTCTGTGCTGGATGCTCCACTGCTACCTCCCAAACCACCCAGACCATGGCTGCTTTGGTCTTGTCTGTTCATGCTGCAGCCGTGCCCCTGTTTGTGCTGCAGACATATCCTATGATCCTACCATGTTGTTGGAGTTGTTGCTTCAACTGCGGTGGAGAGGGGGTGGGGGGGCAAGTGAGGAGGATGGGGAGGGTCTTCCCTTCAGCATGGGGCATGCCCTGCTTCCCTGAGGGTTATGGGTCAGGTGTGTCTCTGAGCGCAGCCACTGGTTTTGCTTCCAACCTGTTTTAGACAGAATGACTTGGGCTGGCCTAAACAGAGAAGACATTTGCTGAAGGTGCTGTCTCTGAAGGAAGGGAGCTGTGGCAGAGGCAGCGAGAGCTGTGGTGGGTGCTGAGGGTGGCAGCTGGTGGGGACAAGTGTCTGCATCCCTCCGGTGGGCTGGTTACGCTGCCTGAGTGCAAAACCTGCTCCACTCCTGCTAGCAGCTTCAGAGGCACCAGCTGAGGGCTGAGGTCCTCCTCAGAGACCACGTGCTGTGGGGAGGGGAGGCCAGAGTCCCGGCCCTTGGCTTCGTGCCCCGGGTTCCCACTCCTTGGGGTGGTGTGGGAGATGTCTGTTCAACGGCAGTAAAACATGGAGCTCAGCCCCTTCCCTGATGTTCTGCTGCTGTCAGAGGTGGTAAAAGGTATTGAATTTTAAATGTTTCTGGAATTTTCATGGCTGCTGTGGGTTTTCTCAGCACCCCATGCAGGGCTGCAGGCCCACGTCCCATCCCAGCGCTAGCTGCATCTCTCTCCTGAGTAAGTCACTTGACAGAGAAAGCATGCTGAGCATCTGGGATGTGATGAGACCGTCATTCCTTGTTTACAGCTCCTGGCAGGCAAAGCCCTGCGTCATGCACGGCCAGGGTTGGGAGCGTTTCCTTGGCAGTGGCACAGAGAGATGAGAGGCGGCCTCTCTTCCCGGTGCCCGCCAGCCGGCCCTGCAGAGCGCCCTCAGCCTGAGGTGCTGGGCGAGCGGCTCTGCTGGCTTTCCCTCCTGAGGATTGCAGCCCCCACACCTTAAGTTTTTTAGTTTGGGATTGCAGGGTAGATGGTGTGTGTGTTACATTTCAGCTGCTGCGTGAGATCCCGAACGTTTCATGAGCAGTGGTGGTGTGACAGTGCTCTTGGTGTGATGAAGTCTTACTCAGTTTTGCTGAGAATTTATTAAGCAAGTCAGTAACTGCTGTGCTTAGTCATGCAGCTTGTTGTTTCACTTTGATAAACAACACAAACATTGCCCACACACAAGGTGTGTGTGGATGTGTTTGGTCTCACTGTCTCTTTTGCAGGTTTATAAAGCTATGTTCCTGCAGTTGCTCCTGTTTTGACCTCAGAAGTTTCCAGTGCAGACTGTTTACAAATTGGACCTGAAAGAGAACAATAATTGAATAAAAGCAATTATTTATTAGTTTTGTTAACATCTCCTGTGTATGCTGAAATAAAGCAAAGCTATATGTGTTGATTTGCCAGCCTTAGGGTAATTCCTGAGCTTTTTCCTTGAGTCTCTGTCAGTGTGATACCTTGGAACAGGTTATTTCATTTACTGGAATATCTCCGCTGACATTTAATTAAATTGTTGATATAGCTGAGAAGGAGACTCTGTACCTGTATTAATATGCAACTTTTAAAAAACGTAATCTTAAAATCATCATCTGAGCTCCAGACAGCCTTCGCATGTGTTTCTATAAATTTATAGAAGGGTAATATTTCAGAATACTCTGTATGACTTTGGAAACACTTTTTTCAACATTCCCTCAAAAAAGGGCAGAAAATAAATAATTAGTTTACTGACCATATGTCACTGATGCATGGTAATAAGGAAGAAATCTCACCAATTTGAATGGTTCATTTTAATAAAGATGACTGGGTGTCCCAGCAGTCTCCAATAATGATTTTAATTTAAAAAGGAGGAAGAAATATTTTACCTTGGAAAAGTTCCTTTAAGAAACAGTAAGACAAATTATGGAAACTTTTGTGTGTGCATTATGTGTAAAACCACTCCTTATCCCAAACTGGGGAAGTAAACTTTACTTTTACTTGAACAAATAATATGAAAATCATCATATAAGCTACTGTTAACCTTTTTATCTCAAATGTAGCTCAGACTATTAAAATAGGCTTTGGTCTTCATGTGGGAATGGAAATTAGCTCTTGGCATAGCTTGTTCTCATTGAAATCAGTTTGTGGTTTTTAAGTTCCTTCCCTGCTTGACAGATGATATCATTTCCTATGCTTTTTGTAATCCCCTCTGTTTTTCTAAGATTGTATAAAGCTAAGTTGAACTACACATTTTAAAGTAACTATACACCTTTTTCTGACCTACTTAGGACATTGTCCAAAAATCTTCACCAGATATTCACTCTGTATTTGCACACAATTTTACTTTTTGTTGAGGAATGTTAGTGCATTTTTCTTGCCTGAAGTACTGAAGTACATCCAAAGTAGAACAAAGATGTATCATAACTATTAGACACATAAGAAATATAAGATACAGTTTTACTTTTATAATGGAAGAATTAAGAGTACCAGTGTTTTAAATGCTAGATTGTTTTAAATCTTTTCTCCAGTTGCATGTTTAACTTCCATTCTGTGAATTGATATTGCTATAGAAGACAATATAGTTAAAATTATTATTTCTACTTGAAAGTAAAAGTAAAATTCCATTCACATACTTCTGAACTGTAAAAAGCCAAGTGATGCTTAAGGGCTTTGTGCAACAGGAAAAAGTCAGTAGTTGGCACGGCACCTGTTAGCAACAGGCTGTGGTGGGACATGCAATTTCTGTTTTTCAGTCCTGAGCATTTCAGACAGCATAGTGTAAGCATCCAGTGCTCAGTCACAATCTACTGAAATGCTGATCTGACCATACTCCTATGTGGGGAGGAGCCTTTCATGTGGTTCCTGTTAAGAAGGAAACAATTTCCCAGTTGCTTACTGGAGTGCCTGCCCTAGTTCACAGCTATGTTGGACAGCGGGATCTGTAAGAAAGACTCCACTTTGTCGGGGGGCCTACCCACTTCTCTATGCCTGCTGAAGGGCCTGACATACTTCAAATTGTTCCTAACCTCTAGTTAAAAATATATATTTGTCCTTATTACTAGGAAAATGCAGCACAGGTATTTATGCTTTACTGGCATGGGACTTAAGCTGTATGCTAATCATTATAAATGGTGGGGCTGCAGCTGAGGAGACCGTACTGCTGCTCCCCTGCCGCTGCTTGGAGGGGAAGGTTGTTAGCTCTGGGTAAATCCTGTCTGTGAGCTCTGTAGCCCCCAAGCACAGCAGCCAGCAGCAACCTGGGGATGGGGTGAGCCTACAGGTGGCATACAAAGAAATTGCTGTTATTTTTCCTTTTCGTGCAAGAAGTCCTGCCTGGGCAGATCAGCTTCTGGTATTGTGTGTTTTGGCAGAACTGGGCTATCTTCAGGAGCTTCCTTATGTGCTTCCCTTTAATACTTCCCTCTGCCATTGACCCAATGAGAATACTCTTTTTCTTCATAGTGGTATCTGCCAGAAGTTTAGTACTTTTCCCTTATTGATGGCCTTTTCTCATCACTGCAAACTAGGAGACAAATTCTATTGATTTATGCTCATATAAAATGCCTTTGACTTCAGTGAATAAGAGTGGTATCAAATTCCTGCACCATGTGCTATATTTGTTAGGAACAGTAAATCAATATTGTTTTCTGTACTGCCATTTTAAGTATTTGTCCTAAAATATACATCCTTGGTTTCCAATAGTACTTTTCTAGTTCATGGAATCAATCCCTAAAAAAAAAATTTAAAATCCCTTAGCAGACAGTTAAGTGTTTCTGACTGGTTTGATTTAATTGAGGAAAGTCTTTTTTCCTTTCAAGTACAACACTGTAACATCCGGTGCATGAATGGAGGTAGCTGCAGTGATGACCACTGCCTCTGTCAGAAGGGATATACAGGAACACACTGTGGACAGCGTAAGTACACATTTATTCATGTAGATACTGTGTACAGTTAACTAATTCTGGGATGTGTTGATCTGGCACTCTTTAGCACTAAATTTCAGATGATGTTTAGCTTATTTTTGATCAGGTACAGTGGAATTTTACAGGAAAACACATGACTGTAATGAATGCTGAGTGAATTCTTTCTGATCAAGACTACTAAAATAAACATCAAGTGAATTAATAATAATTGGATATAACTTGATCCTGTAGTTCTCACACTACCATAATTCCTGTTGACCTCCAGGGCTTTCCAGTCACTAGAGCAATAGGCCATACATTTAGAATTTACATGGGATTCAGTTTTCATCTTATAGGCAAAATTAAGCTTTTTTTAATACAAGCCTTGTTTTAATTTCAGGGGTTTCTTCAGACATAGTATGGTTTAGGAATTTTGCTCATTTTGATATTGTCGTCTTAGAGCTGATCAATGTATTTTTTATTTCCTTGATCAATCCTGAGCCAACAGCATTCCTGGATCCAGTGCTTGAAATCTCTCCCAAACTGACTCTGGTGGTCTCGTGCTCCTCTTGGCTGGAATGCTGTGCAAAATCTCAAATAAGGATGTAGACACTGCTTTTAAACAAGGTTGTCATGTTGCTATCTAGTGAACTATTGGTCTGACAGAGAAAATGTGTTTAGCTCATGAAAACCTTTTGTGCTCTGTCAAAATCAATGGCATGCTTTACATGAACTTTACATGGGACCAGGAATTTACCCTAGTAATCTGGAAGAGGATCACATGGTGAAAGGATTAAGAATTGTATATCGAGTGGATATAAGAGGATAAAGGGAAACCTTCTTTCTACTGAAGTGAATGTGAAATGGAACAAAGAATAATATTACTCAATGAGCATCAAATTGTATTTAAAAGCTCTTTTTTAATGTGAATTATATTTTCTGATTATTTTTGAGAGCAACTGCTTTTGGAGTTTATTATGAGGAAGACTGGGTTCTGAATCTAGTGACAGTATCTTACAGGGGAAGAATATCTTGGATTAACTTAGTCAAAATAGAGAATTACATTTTCCTCTCCTAGTTGATAACATGAATTTTTTAATATCAGCAAACAGCCTTTTAATACTGGATTTTTTTGCTATTATGGTAGAGGAACAAATAAATCTTTAAACCTGCTTCTGAACAGGGAAAAATTTTGAGGATTTAGAGATGAAATTTTCTTCTGCACCTTCTATCTGCAGTCTCTATTATTTCAGTGTTTCTTTGTTGGAAGTTTGAAAGAGATGTTATTTTGAAGTTATGGAATTGTCTAGCCATCCCAAAGAGAAAGGCTGTGAGAGGTCAGAAAAGCTGTGATTGTTACTGTGTTTATATTATGCTCCCTTGAAAATATGAATTCATGATACTAGTGGGGCTGGGAAATAGGTAAAGATCATAAGTAGATTCTGGAAAATAAAGTATTCTGTCCTGTTATGTTTACCATTTCTACTAGTTTACCTGAGCTGGTCAAGTACATACCTTCATGTCTTTCTGGAAATAGCTCAATAAAGATTGCTTTTGCCTTCCCTCTGATACAGCTGTCTGTGAAAATGGATGTCTAAATGGCGGGAGATGCGTGGCTCCGAACCGTTGTGCTTGCACATATGGTTTTACTGGACCCCAGTGTGAAAGAGGTACGTGCCCTAAAAAGTTGAAAAACCCTTGATGTTCCAACTTGCTTAATAGTAACTTAAAAATACTTAAATAGTATTATTCAATAAAATATTTAAATAGTAATATTTTATTGCTGTCTATGAAAAAGGTAAAATAGAATTAATGTTCTTGTAGATTGCAGTGTAAGGAAGCTTTACTGCACGGAAAACTCCATTTTCAGTCTAAGAAAATAGTGGAGATATTAGTTATGGAATAACATAAATTAAAATGGTAACGACTTTCCTAAATGGCATTTTTAATGAGGAAGAAAACTTTAGCATTGATTGTAAAAACAAACATTCAATCTTATCTTCTGTGATATTTGTATATCACAAGCATTGATTGGTGTGATTTTAATGGTTAGTTCTTCAGTTCACGGTAGGTTTACCAAGTGTAATTTTCTTTTCCTAGGGCAAAAATCCCCTTTTATTTACTGTAACAGTAAGGCTGTCAAGCCATTACCTCTTCTAATCTATAGTTGAAATAACTGAATTTATTTTTGTTAGTCTTAAGATTGAAAACAAATTTTAAGTAACATTTTTGGCAATAAGGGAGCTTCTTAAACACAGGGGCTATGAAAACACTCCAGTGGAAGAGGTGGCAAATAAAAAATGTTGATAAGTGTTTTTACTTAAACTCCAGTTTCTAAGTCATCAGAAAAGCTCCTTATAACTCTGATACATTTTCTTACCAATGATAAGCAGCATCTTGCCTCTGTCTTTAACATATTTTGTTTTGACCGAGTTTATTCAATTCTTTCCATTTTGAACAGATTTGTTGTTATCAATTTTAGCTTTTTATTTGTGTATCTGTAGTGATAATCACAGCTGTTTCCAGATGAAAACACAGCAATACCAACTGTCTTATCCAGTATATGGATTTTTTTTTTCAGGGTTATTAAACCAATTTAATGGTTCATTTGAGAGAGGTATAGTGAACAATGTTTAGGTATAATGCTACTGGGGGACTTCAACCACTCTGACATCTGCTGGAAAAGTAGCACGGTGAGCTGTAGGCAATCCAGGAGATTCCTAGAATGCATTGAGGATAACTTCTTGAGCCAGGTAATAGAAAACCCTACTTGAGAGGATGCAATACTATACCTGATGGTCACCAATGCAAGTGAGCTCATCAGTGATGTCAAGATTGGAGACAGCCTGGGCTGCAGTAATCAGGCACTGGTGGAGTTGACACTCCTGAGGGATATGGGAAAAGTGAGGAGCATAGTCAGGACCCTAAATTTTAGGAAAGCAGACTTCCAGCTCTTCAAGCAGTTAGTCATCAGGACCCTGGGAAAAGGTCCTCAGGGGAAAGGGATCAGAAGAGAGCTGGCAGATCTTCAAGAACGCATTCCCTAAAGCACGAGATCTCTCAGTTCCCAGGTGTAAGAAATCAAGCAAAGAAGGGAAGAGACCAGCATGGCTGAGTTGAGACATGCTGGTCAAACTAAGGAGCAAGGGGGAACTGCACAGGCAGTGGAAGCAGGGACAGGTATCCTTGGAAGAGCGTAGGGATGGGGTCAGGAGGGCCAAGGTGTGGCTGGAGCTGAATTTGGCAAGGGATGCAAAGAGTAACAGGAAAGGCTTCTACAGGTACATCAACCAGAAAAGGAAAGTCAAAGAAAACATACTGCCTCCAGTGAACAAGAATGGTGGCCTAGTATCAACATACGAGGAGAGGGCTGACGTACTTAACTTTTTTGCCTCAGTCTTCACTGCTAACCTCTCTCCTCACCCTTCCCAAGTTGATGGATCGCAGGATGGAGATCGGGGGGTAAAGCGTCTCCCACTGTAAGGGAAGATCAGGCTCATGACTGCCTGAGAAACCTGGATATACACAAGTCTATGGGACCTGATGAGATGCATCCCAGAGTCCTGAGGAAACTGGCTGATGTAGTTGCCAAGTCACTCTCCATGATACTTGAAAAGTCATGGCAGTCAGGTGAAGTCCCTGTGGGACGGGAAGAAGGGAAACATAATGCCCATCTTTAAAAAGGGTAGAAGGGAGGACCTGGGGAACTACCATCCTGTCAGCCTCACCTCTGTGCCTGGGAAGATCATGGAACAGATCCTCTTAGAAGCTGTGCTAAGGCATATGGAGGACAGTGAGGTGATTCGAGGCAGCCAGCATGGCTTCACCAAGGGCAAGTTCTGCCTGACCAACCTAGTGGCCTTCTACTGATGCAGTGACTACATCACTGGACAAGGGAAGAGCTACAGATGTCATCTATCTGGACTTTTGTAAGGCCTTTGACACTGTCCCCCACAGCATCCTTCTCTCTAAACTGGAGAGATATGGATTTGATGCGTGTTCTGTTTGGTGGATAAGGAATTGGTGGATGGTCATACCCAGAGGGTAGTGGTCAATGGCTCAATGTCCAGATGAAGACTGGTGACAAGCGGTGTCCCTCAAGGGTCTGTACTGGGACCAGTACTGTTTAATATTTTCATCAATGACATAGACAGTGGGATTGAGTGCACCCTCAGCAAGTTTGCAGATGGCACCAAGCTGAGCTATGCAGTTGACACACCAGAAGGAAGGGGTGTCATCCAAAGAGACCTGGACAAGCTGGAGAGGTGGGCCTTTGAGAATCTCATGGGGTTCAACAAGGCCAAGTGCAAAGTCCTGCACCTGTGTCAGAGCAACCGCCGATATCGATACAGGCGGGGGGATGAAGAGATTGAGAGCAGCCCTGCGAAGAAGGACTTGGGGGGTATTGGTGGATGAAAAGCTGGACATGAGCCAACAACGTGTGATTGCAGCCCAGAAAGCCAACTGTATCCCAGGCTATGTGGCTAGTGTAGGTTGAGGGAGGTGATTCTGCCCCCCCTCTACTCTGCTCTGGTGAGACCCCACCTGGAGTACTGCGTCCAGCTCTGGAGCCCTCAGCACAGGAAGGACATGGAACTGTTGGAGCAGGTCTGGAGGAGGGCCACAAAAATGATCCAAGGACTGGAGCCCCTCCCCTATGAGGACAGGCTGAGAGAGTTGGGGTGGTTTGGCCTGGAGAGGAGAAGGCTCTGGGAAGACCTCATTGCGGCCTTTCAGTACTTAAAGGGGGACTACAGGAAGGATGGGCACAATCTCTTTAGCAAGGCCTGTTGTGACAGGACAAGGGGTAATGGTTTTAAACTAAAGGAGGGTAGATTTAGGCCAGATATAAAGGAAAAATTTTTACTGTGAGGGTGGTGAAACACTGGGGCAGGTTGCCCGGAGAGGTTGTGGAGGCCCCATCCCTAGAGCCATGTCCAAACTGACCTTGAATGTCTCTGAGAAACTTGATGTCCCTAGTTGAAAATGTCCCTGCTCACTGCAGGGGGGTTGGGCTAGGTGACCTCTAAAGGTCCCTTCTAACCCAAAGCATGCTATGATTCTATGATTCTGTTGAATTTTGTAATACTAAAAATAAAACATTTTCGTTTGTTAGACCTATCAGTCTTTTTATTTGGAAGTTCATACATAATACTCACATAGCATGTAGTGTTACATATCTATGAACCTGGGACAGAATAGACATTAATAACATGATTTTGGCTTTGCATGTAGGGGATGTGCTTAGCACTTGAAACCTCTGGCAGTGAGTTTTGTCTACCTAGACTTCAGTAGAGCCTTTGACACTGTTTCCCACAATGTTCTCCTGGAAAAACTGGTTGCTCATGGCTTGGATGGGTCTACTCTTCATTGGGTAAAAAACTGGATGGATGGCCAGGCCCAAAGAGTTGTGGTGAATGGAGTTAGATCTAGTTGGCAGCAGTTGTGAGTGATGTTTCCCAGGACTCGGTGTTGGGGACGGTTCTGTTTAATATCTTTATCAATGATCTGGACAAGGGGGTTGAGTGCAGCCTCAGTAAGCTTACAGGGGACACCAAGTTGGGTGGAAGTGTTAATGTGCTTGAGGGAAGGAAGGCTCTACAGAGGGATCTGGACAGGCTGGATCAATGGGCTGAGTCCAACTGTATGGGGTTCAGCAAGGCTCAGTGTTGGGTTGTGCGCTTGGACCACAACAACCCCATGCAACACTACAGGCTTGGGGAAGAGTGGCTGAGAAGCTGCCCTGCAGAGAAGGTCCTGGGGTCATTGGTCGATAGCCAGCAGTGTGCCCAGGTGGCCAAGAAGGCCAACAGCATCCTGGCTTGTATCAGGAATAGCATGGCCAGCAGGACTAAGGAAATTATTGTCCCCCTGTACTTGATGCTGGTGAGGCTATAGCTTGAGTACTGTGTTCAGTTTTGGGCCCTTTAGTACAAGGAGGACATTGAGTTGCTGGAGCATGTCCAGAGGATGGCAACAAAGCTGTTGAGGGGTCTGGAGAGCAGGTCCTTACGAGGAGTGACTGAGGGAGCTGGGGTTGTTTAGCCTGGAGAAGAGGAGGCTGAGGGGAGACCTTATTGCTCTCTACAACTACCTGAAAGGAGTCTGTAGCAAGGTGGGTATTGGTCTTTTCTCCAAGGTAACAAGTGATAGGATGAGATGGCCTCAAGCTGCACTAGGGGAGGTTTAGATTGGATATTAGGAAATATTACTTCACCGAAAGGGTTGTGAGGGATTAGAAAAGACTGCCCTGGGGAAGTGGTTGAGTCACCATCCCTGGAAGTATTTAAAAGATGTTCGGATGTGGTGCTTAGGGACATGTTTTAGTGGTGAACTGGTGGTATTTGGTTTACGGTTGGACTCAATGATCTTAAAGGCCGTTCCCAACCTATATGATTCTGTGTGTATTCGTGTATCTGAGTGTGTCAGATGATCACCACTGCTGGTGCTACATCTGGACTAATGGTTGGCTTTTTTTATATGGGCAGTGTAGGTGGGTGATGCAGAACGACAAATCTTAGGGGACCAAAGCTTTTCATTCTGTGCTTGAGTAGATGGTAGGATGAAGCAGGTATTTCCTACAGCAGATAAAATTGCTGTGTTGCCACTGTGTGAAGTCTTACCAGTTGTCCACTCAGATGGTGTAAAAGTATTTCAAACTGATGGTGAAGTTTTTCTGAAGATTGAAAAGTAGCTCTATTCTGAACCTTTGAATCTCACTGCTGGAGAGGAGTAAGAGGAATGGAAAATTAAGTTAAAACTCCTAAGTTTTAAGGGAATAAGTGCTTTATAGGTAAAGAGTGTACTGAATATTACTGAAAAGGCTTTGAATGTCAAGCAATGACTGCTTATTCTCCATGGGTGAAGAGTTTGAGCCTTCAGCCTAGTGAGAAGGTATAAAATGCAAGTTCAAAAGAATGTTCAGTGCTTCTTTTATGTTGCCTGATCTGCAACCAGTTTGACTCCACCTCATCAGGGCAAGTTTCAAGGCTGAAGCCTGCTAACAGCTTCAGTCCTGTTCCTCAGGGCTCCTGCTTTGTGTTGGGTGGAGTGATAAACTGGTGACACAGAGCCATTTGAGCCAAATCACGCTGTCATGAAATCCCGTGCATGTTACTGCGCACAACTGAAGTGGAAATCTGTAACTTGTGTGCCTCATCAATAGGCAGTTTTTGCTCAGAACATGTGTTTGATTCTATAGTTATCAGTAAAAGAGAAGATAGACATTAATGAGCTGTAGTATTTCTGGTTAATGCTCACTGCAGCATTGAGGCCAAACGATAGTCATATCTTCCTAGAAAACCTCTGAAATTTGGCTTCTTTCAGAGATTTCCTGCAGTCTCTCTACCTAGTTGAGCTAACATGTTCCCCTCCTCTAAAAAGCGTGTGGTGTTTTTTTGGTGTCAGAATCACATTATGCCATCAGAAAAACTTTTTCTGAAGATAACTTCTCAAGTATAAGCTAATGTTGGTCTTAGTCAGAATAACTTGCATTGTTCAGCACATGCACCTGTGTGGTCATTAGGGAGCTGGCTGGCTGCATATGATTTTACACATCTGTCAGCTAAGCAAGAGGTTCATATTTTGAATCTAGCTTTGGAAAGTTATGTGGATTTGTGACACTCCCTGGTGGGCTTCTGATGTATATATGGATGGATGTTATCCAATAAATTGACAAGATTCATGCCTTGTAGAGTAAAACTTGTCTTTCTAATAAAGAAAAAAAAGGGGAGGGGGGAGAAAAAAACAAAACCAAAGCATCTCTATGCATGGGGGAGGGAAAGGAAATTACTCAAGAGAAATAGTCTCTTAAACTGTCCCATTTCTGGGGGAAGCAGGAGAGGCAGATTGTTTTGAAAACACCATTTCTGGATATAAATGTAATGTGAAGTGATACAGTTTCATGGCATACGCATTCTCCATCTGTTTGGCTGTGGTTTGACTTCTCGGTTATGCCATGCCACAAGCTAACAGTGATGTAAGTAATTTACTGCTGTGTATCACGCAGTGCTTCTCTCTACAAGCATCAACTAGTAGTAACAGTCAGTGTTTGTGGCACGTATGTCACAGACCGAAGAATATTCCAGCCTTTGCTGCATATGTAATAGTTTAGAAGTGCCTTGAATAAAACAATGTTGAGGCAACCAAATTAATGGGGGTCATTCCAATAATCTGATGCGGAAAACAATTAAAATGTTGCAGGTGGTTGTAGCAAAGTTAGAGCCAGTTTCTTGCATCCAGAGGCACGTTGAGTAGTTCTGTCTCTACTGTTCTAAGTAGCTTTTCCATACATTTGGTCCATATTTGTAATACAAATTAGCCTGATTGGTATTACTTCAGTAAATGCTGACCATATGATCATTAATGAAGATCTACGAGACTTTTGTGTAGGTCAATGACTTCAAATACATGCACAATGAAAGGGCTTTATCTGGTGAAAAACCTGCTGCTTTTGCAGTGCAGCAAACTGCATCAAATTTGTGGCATGGGTATTTTTATGTACTCAGTCATTCTTTGAGAGGGTAGCAGCTGGCCTTGGACAACCTTGGCACACAAATTGCTTTTTGTGTGTATTAGAAGTGTTAATGATGGTATAAAACACTATAAACATGAGCAAAAGGATTTTTTAGATTCATTACTATCAATGGAGTTCCTCTTTGTATTCTGGGAGTGTGTACCATGTCACTGGTGAGATACGCTTCGACAGAGCTGTATTGATAACTGTAGCATGGTTGAAAGTGGTACACATGTATCATCAGTCCCTAGGCTGCTGTGTATGGTGTTTGGCACCTTTCCAGGGTGGGGAAAGCCTCCTGGACATAGTGTCAAGTATATGCAGGTGTATCACAAGCTTTTCTTTGGGATAATGTTCATCAACAGGTGAACATGACATAAGCTAAACAGTGGAAGTGTAGTGGAGTTGAAAATGCTTCCTACAGCAATTTAAGACACATTTAAAATATGTAGTACAAAAGGAAAATATTTCATGGATATTGGCTCAGTTAAAATTTGACCTTCAAGGATTCCTCTGGAAGGTGCTGAGTTCTCTGGCTGTGATCTAGTAATGGGATTTGACATGCATTTAAATTCAAACCTGAGGTGTCAATATGCATAAAATTATTCAAGTGCTTAAGGGCCTTGCTGGATTTTGGCCCAAGCTTTCAGAGTCAGTTAAGATCTCAGAGGTACATTCAGCTTTTAGCGTGTCACTTAGCCATATTGTTAATGAAAAGAAATTACAGGTAACAGAAAATGAAGATGCAAGGAAGGCAAAATTTCTTCTTCTGGTTAAAAGCTGGATGTTATCTTTACGCCATTCAACTTTTAATGCTGCATAACTCAAGTGAGTTACAGATTCTGCCATTCCTTTTAGAGTTGCTGAAGAGATTGAGAGCAGAGACTTAATTTATGTTCCCCTTAGGATGATTGAGAATATCATTTATTGTCTGTAAAAGGGCCTAGGGGATTTAGCTGGCTGAGTGAGATGCTCACGTTTGGGTCATGTGAAAATACCCCTATGTCATGCACTTAATGAAAGTCCAGAGGGAAAAGTGATATTAGAAGCCCAGAGAGATCAGATGTTCCTATCAGATTTGGTAGAACTAGTTCCTCCAAACTTGTGCATAAAGCTTTTTTGACTCTGAATCTGGTTCTCTTTGGACATTTGGATGATTATACTTTAAGAAAGTGAATTCTATATAATATAAAATTATACATTGTTGTTATCCTTGTATTGCAAAAACGCAATGAAATGCGCTTTTCTTTTTCTGTCTGGATCCATTTAGAGGAACACAGTGGAAGCGTAGAATGTGTTACAGCCCTGTTTGTTTATTTGAATGCTTGTGACAACATCAGGGGCTCAATTCTGCTGCATTTTGGAGTTTTGCCACTCATTTCGCATAGAAGCTGAATTGGGCTTGATGGAGTTCAAATATTAAAAAAGTACCACGTGTGTTTTGGTTTTCTCTGTTCTCAGAATATGAGCAAATGATTGCTTTTTCTTCAAACAGAGTCGTTTCTGTACTGCTCTCTTCATGGCAGGAATTTTTGCATAATTTTTAATTATATTTGGCCATTATTAAAAGTTCCCAGAATTAATGCCATATGTAAAAATATCTTTCCCAGAGCCTCTCTATGAAAGTGCAGCCGCTGAAAGTGGTCGAGAGTAGTGTAGTGCTGTGTATATTTTTTTCTTTCTAAATATTACAACGGGTAGAATGTTTTCACAAAGAGGACACTGCACCCCTTAGTGTGCCCCGTCTCTGGTATTTAGTCTAAATGGAAAGTAAATAACAAAGTGTAGATAGCAGTAAAAGTATGTTCCCAAAGCCTTATGTTGCATTTAAAGTAGTATTGCAGCATATGGTAGCTGGCAAACATCTGAATAAACTTGATTTCTGTAGCTGTCTTCCAAGAAACACATCTGTTGACATAGACATGTAGTTTCTGCAGCCCTGTAACATGAATACATGTACAGTATTATAGCAGCAAACTAAAGGATGGATAAGCTTGAAGGCCTGGAATAAGGATTCTTGCACACTATTTTCCCCCTGAAAAATTATGAGAAATGGCTTCAGGCTGAGGGTAAATGTATTCAGTCACCGAGTGACATTTTACTGTCTTTAAAATAATTTTAATACATTTTGCCACCCTTTCAGTTTTAAAACAAAAATTCAGTATCAGTGTCTTGGATTATCTTTTCTATAAAAGAGGTTGAGATAAATGGGTTAGGAGTTTTTTAATTTTTAAAATTGAAGCTGCAGCTTAATGGTGGAGAAAACAGCCTCTGTGGAATAACTATGTGTGATTTAAGATGGTTTATAATACTTAGCAATACAGTCAATAGATCTCTGGATCAGACCTCAGGACTAAGCTCAGTCTGTTATTTAATGGCAAAAAGCATTTTTAGGATCTTGTGTATATGAAGGCTTTTATCCATTGTTCTACTCCTTTGAAATATACCCTATAAGCAGTCCTGTGTCGCTTGCTCTATGCTTTCTGCATCTCAAAATGTCACACAACAAGTTTTAAAATGTTTCTTCAGATATATGCTTAAATCTTAATCAAGATCCATAAATTATTCAGTACATAGGGGCTTAGGTCTCTTGTGAGATGTGATGGCTCCAACTTTTGTACATGAAGCCGAACATTTACATTTTGTTCCCAATTGAGTTTTGATTTCAGTCAAACAAGTCCAAAGTTTTCATTCAACTATTTGGCAGCCCTTTCTGTATTTCCGTGCCTTCTTGATTGGCTGCTAAGGGCACTGACCTTTAAATATGCAGTAAGGTATTATTTGGCCTTTGGTTTATTTTGATTTGGTTTTAGTCATAGAAGTGGAAATGCATACAAATTGAGGAGCCCATATTTTGGTATAAATTTTAATACAAACGTTTGAATGAAATAGCTACATTGTTCTAATCTGTAAGATTTGATTCTTGCATGTAGAACATTGAAGGTACTCAAGAAAATCACCGAGATTGTTCTCCTGGTACCACAGACAGTTCTGTTGTTGAACCTGATGCCTACCTCCAGGTGTGCTGGCAGCCTCTGGCACGTGTTTGCAATGCAAGAAATTCAGTTCTGCTCTCATTGCAGACAGGGGCTGAACCTTGCACTGGCTTTCCTCGTGTGTGGCACTTGTGATCTGCCTTGTAGCGTCTTAAGAAATGAAGAGTGGAGGCCTCTGCTTTCATCAGGAGGTTTAGCTGAAGTTATATACACAAAGAGATGTCTATGTTTGGTTATGGGATGTTACATTATTACAGATATGATTTTTATATACAGAGTGCAGGCAGTTGAAAGATATAACTTCCCTGAATGGCACTGCCAGACAGATTTGTGCTTTGTGGAGCTCCAGTGAGAACTGGGAAGAATCTGTCTGATGTGTTCTATCACGAAAGTCAGATTTTTTTGTGTGTGTGTACGGAAAGATTGTGTCAGCTTTTACTGATTTTGGTTGTTATTGCAGCATGGTGTGTTGCACTTGAGGCCTTCAGAATGAGTGTCTTCAAGCCATTCTTACTCTTTTAGTACCATTGTAACATGCTCATTTTTCTAATTTCAGCTGTCTCCCAATTCCTGGGTCATTACGAAACTTGTAGAACATTAAATAGCTGAGCATAACTAATTTCTCATGGAGCTTTCCATAGAAAAGATGCTTTCATAATGGTGACCTCTCGAGTTGAATATGGTACAGGGAATGAGTAAATGCAGCTGAGAAGTTACAGTGCCCACTTAGCCATTTATAGAGAGAAATGTTCCTTCTCTGGGCTATAGTATATTCTGATACAAGTAAGCACAGCTACCTGAAATCTTTCATTTGTTACACTGAAAACAAATGTTTTCCTTGTGATTCACCTTGAAGTTTTACATGAATTTTTGCCATTCATATCTTTTTATTTCTTATTGAGCTGCTAAGCTGAAAATTTTTGTTACAGTTGCAACAGAAAAAAGTCAATTCTGTGTGTGATACCTTAGTCAAGTTTGTGTTATGGACTTCATTTTTTTTCTTTGTGTGTTTGTTTTTTGAAGTGATCTAAAACTTTCGTAATGGTTGGTTCTAACAAAGAAAATAGAACCTCTTTTAAAACACCATAGTTCATACCTAACGCAGTGATAAACTGACACGGGCATTTCCAAGTAAAACAATTCTTTTATGTAGGTCAGCTGCAAAATGCTAATGAGAATGCAGCTTAAGCAGAGGTGCTCAAAATGGTCAGTGCAAGGTTTTGTCACATGTAAGTTTCCTTGCAACATATTTGCAACAGAGTTGATGAAATCTCTGTAAAAACCAAAGCTTTTCTGAAGTAAACTGTTACATTTAGAAAGATATCTCATACCCTATCTCAGCATAAAAGTTGCAAAAAATTATAGGAAATAATTCACACGTCCACTTGGCCTTGAGAAGTTCACGAATAATGACTGGTTTTAATTTTTTTTCAGTGACAGCTCGTACGGTTTGGCACTCTAGAGAAATGCTGTAGGAAAAGAAAAGAGGCCTAAATAAGGTCTGAAAAGAAAGGAGCCCTAAGAGAAAGATCACTCTCCAAATTCTGCTCCATTGTAAAACAGAGCCTAGCTTTGCACTCCTTATCCAGAAAAACATCCTTTTGGAAAAAAGGCAGTATTTCCTTATGTAAAGAAACCAAGATTCAATATTTCTCTTTGTAGGAAGATGTGTAAAGGCTAGGAATAAATAATTTTTAGAAAAGGGTGAAGTAATTGGAAGTGTATGTGTGTACACACGTGTATATATACGCATATAGTTTTATATTTTAAGAACAGAAATATGAAACCTTGTAAGCACCTGATTTTTTTATTGCCATCTTACACATTTCCTATGTGTCTATTGTGGGTATTACCCAGGCTAAACTAGCACAGGTAGGTTAACATAACTGCAGTCTGCTTTGCCATGGCCTTAATTTCTTTTTGTGGTGGTGTAAGGTTACAGGTCCCACTCTGAATGGGTGGCCTCTGCACTGTTTTCCTTGACCCTGAATGTTTAACTTAGTGTGTGACTCTATTTTTAAAAAGCATTTAACTCAAGTAAGCTGGGCTTACCAAATTATCTTGGTCATGTTTTGTAATGGCCCCATGCTCATCATGTATGTTTTTTTGCATAGTTTACCCAGTGATCTCCAGGAGTTTCAGTACTGTCCCTGTTTCCTCCTTATTCCTTGGGATGAATGGTCTGCTGTGACCCTCTGATGCTGCTGCTTCCAACACAGGGGTGCTGACAGTCATAGGGAAACAGGAGCTTAGCAGAAACCTGTGTACTTGCAGTTCTTGCCTCCTTGGGCAAGTGGTGACTGGTGGATGATGCTTCATCCTGCGCCACTACACACAGCATGGAACAAAGGCCCTGCTCTGCTGTGCTGAAGCAGGAGAAGGGTCCTTGCTGGCATTTCAGCAGTGGTAATAAATTCAGTGTGTTTTATTAGACTTACCACTTTCTTTCTTGTTTCTCTATACACAGCAATCTCTAAGCACTCTTTGGCCTCAAGATTAAGCCACCATTTTTTGCTGTAAGTCCTTTTATGTTGGTCCCACTGCTTACAGTGGCTCAGTTCAATCTATTCATAGATGAATTTTCAGCAAGACCAGGGAAAACAGTTTATCTCTAGCAAAAACAGTGCACTAAAATGCACATCTACTATTTATTGGAGTGACTTCTACCTATCAAATAATTTATCTACTTTTTTTTTTTTTAAATAGAGCCATAAGAATTACAGGGGAAAGAGCATAATTTCTAACAGTATTTCAGCTTACAGAATTGCTTAGGGTGGAAGGGACCTTTTCAGATCATCTAGTCTGACCCCCTGCTCAAGCAGGATCAGCTAGAACAGATTAACCAGGACTGTGTCCAGACACCTTCTGGAAAATGTGTTAAAACATATGTAAGTCTGTGATTTGTAACACCTCCAACTGTATCATTCATACCTGCTAGCCATTTAAGGAAGATCCAGTACTAACATTGTCAAAGCATTTATAATCCTGGATGTTTTGTGTTTTTTCATATTTGTGCTTGCTACTATCCAGAGGGTGTTTGTCCTGTGGCAGTGATTGCTTGAGTGCTGTGAAATGAAAGCACATGCTATGCTGATAATTTCTAGTGTACTTGCCTAATAAAATTCTGAAAATGGAAGAGGTAGTTTAAAAACACAAAATAAGATGACAAAATTACAGTGATTCATGGGATGTAGGATAGAGAATGATTTTAACTCCTAGTAACACCAGTAACAACAGGCACACTGTCAGGCGAATTTTCCTATTTGCACTTGTCACTGGCTGTACTTACCTACTTGTCACTTAAAACAAAAAGATGGGGAGATCTGTTAGGTACTTGACTGATAAGTTCAGCTAATTTAGGAGGAAACTGGGTCCATCAGTGATGGGACATTTTAGGATCTCAAAAGCTCCTACTTCTGCTTAAGTTTCTGAGAACTAGAGCAAGAAATGAAGCATAAACATACAGTGGAAAGAGCATGCTGTGCACTTTCTTCAAAGTGCAATTAAGATGGATCTTAAAGTGAAGCACCCTGAACTGCTTCTTCAAGGGCCATTGGACTAGGCTCTGTGCTGGAATGATATGCCCAGACGTCTTAGTTCAGTTGAGCAGTAGAGTGACAGAATACTACTTGAGCTTGAAATGTTTATAAGAGGTAATAGTAAAACCAGTGAGCAATGAATTATAATTGTCCTGCTGGGATATGATGAAAGCCTTTATGAGAATCTCCATGTCCCGGTGGGACAGTATGGGTGGTAACTTGGAGAGATTCATAAAATGGTAGTATGACAGTTTTACAGTCAGATTAATACAGGCTTCAGAAGAAACCACAGGATCAAAAATTACTTCCAGGCTGCAGGCTTTAAAGGCAAAAAGATCTACCACTGACATGGGCAGTTAAAAAAGAGGTAAGTGAAACATAGCTGTGAAAGGAGAGTCAATGTTAGATTACTTGGGCTCCAATAACCTTTAAGATAAGATGTAATTTAATGATGCAGATGCTACGCCTGGAACTGAATTGTACCACGCCGTGTGAATTATTCCACTTACTTGATTCTTGAGGTAAAGAGTAAAGGAGTAATAAGAGCACAATTTGTGAGCTTTTTGAAGGATTGAAATAAGGAGAGTGTAATGTTTTCATATGCTGTATTTGGGTAGACTTAGAGGGGCTCGTAAAGAAAAAGCAAGAGAAGCCAGTGAGGGGGAAAGATAGGTGAGAAGAAGATGGCAGAGGGGGTCTAGGCAAATAGCTTTCACATATCTCAGGAAGAGGGCGTTGAGGGCAGGTTGAGAAGTTTAGACTGCTGCTTGGGCAGGGGAAATCCAGCAGAGATGTACATACCATTCATCTGAACGGCTCTTCTAGTAAAAACATTGCTGGACACAAGCACAGTCTAGGAATGGCAGATGATGAATGACTTAGCAAGCTATCTTGCTGGGTATTTAATCTGTGTGGTTATCTAAATAATTTGAAATGCTTCTCTTGGCCTGAGCCAGCCTGGGCGAAATGAAGTGCCATGCATTAAACCTTGTGCTATTTCAGCTCTCGGGTCCCAGCAGGGACCCAACAAGATATGGCTCCATGCAAGGTGATACTATATTAAACTAACAGTGCAAGTTGCATCAAACTCTGTTCCAAATTCAATACAAAAAGTCATGGGTTTAGAAGGCATTTTAAATCTAGAACTAGCACTTCAGTCGCTTGCTGATGTCAGAACAAAAAAAATGCTTTGTACAGCAGCTGAATGCAAGGAGGATGAGAGGTTAAATTGGGTTAGCGGAAATGAAAGACGTGCAGTGGAAGAAGTATTGGTATCAGAATGTTTATGGAATTTGTCATTAAATAAGAGAAGTGTTTAAATTGGACGGCCAATTTAAAGTGTTCCTTTTAATAATTTTTCCCCATTTATGTGAAATTGAAATTATTTACAAAGGTGAACAAGGAAACATTATTTTCTTCCCCTCTTAATAAAAAAAAGATGGCAAATCCATCTTAGTCTCTTACTGTTCAAGCCTTCTTGAGCTAGGGCTTGAGCCACCAATGTGTATTAGAATAATTCTGCTATTCTTACTACAGTTGATTATAGTGCTCTGTTATAAAGGGTGGAGGCACTTGGTTGTTCTCCAAAGAAAGTGAGTAATAATTGACCTAATGTACAGAGCACATGAATAACATATTCTTTTGGTAAGAAATTTATGTTTTACAGGGTGTGCTAGAGTTCACATCCCTTTTTCACATCTTCCAAAAGATTTTAAAATACTCAGCTGCTCTATTAAATTTCTAATACAACAAATACTCAAATACAAAGTATGCATTAGATAAAGCTCTTGAATTTAATCCAAACATTGAAAAATCTTTTAATCTGCCTTGAAAACAGCTGTTTAGAATTTTGAATAGAAATAACAACTTCCTTCAGCCTATGTTGTTGATGTCTGCTTCAGCCTCAAGCTGGGAGGAATTTCTCTTTGTTACTCTGATGCAAAGTCTTGCTGCCGTTGCAATGATTCGAATATCCCCAAAACACACCACGAGTGCTATCCTGGTCCTGTTTGAAATAAATGGTAACACTTTCTTTGAATCACGTATAATGGAGGAGAGACTTACTCAGGAGACTTGAGATGGTTTTGGCACTTTAATTGTAGTTGTCTGGAGTGCAGCGATGGGAGCTCTTACAGACATCTCCCACTACTGAGAGACTGCCACTGTTCTTGATGTTTGTCTGCTGAAGGAATTCTTGTTATGAGAGTTGATTTCAGTCACTAAAAACACATTTAAACAAATTAGATGGGTTTTGTGCATATACACGTGAAACTTTGGGTATTCCTTGGGTAATGTTATAAAATGTTATGTGGTGACTCTGCATTAAAAAGCACAAATGAAATTTCTAGGGAACTGCCCATTGCATCCAAGGAAATATCAAAAGAGTTCAAGATGGCTAGCATTACAATGAACATGAAAAGCAGTAATGATTTACCACTTACTGTAAAATAATGCCAAAACCCTGCAGGAAGTGGCTTACATTTATTCTACAACGCTTCATTTTGCTATGTCCAGAGGGTGGATTATATGTGTATTTCATACACACACACACGTGCGCATGTACAATATTCAAACGTTAGAATGGTATTTTAAACTCGGAGGTAGAAGTCTTACATTGTTCAGAGAAGCGAAGCCTGGGTGAAACTTCTCAGTAACTATGGAAGTGATCCAAAACCTACTCATGTCAAAGAAAGGGATGCCCATAGACTTGGGTGGGCTTTGAATCAGGAGTTAGAGTGTGCAAGGTTATTGAGAAAGCAGTTAGCTCTGTGGTGTGTTACCACACACTACTATCAATCAGTAATTTTGGATAAAAGTAGGAAGTGCTCAAAGGCATAAGCCAGAAATATGAATGTGTTTTAGCAAAGGTGACTCTGTTATCTGTGGCTGTAGGGTATAGAAAATACCATTACATGGAATTCTATTTATTTAACAGCAATTCAAGATGATAAATAAGAAATATTCTAGTGGAGTAAATAGCAAACAAAACACATACAATCTTTTTCAGTTTTCTAATGTAGTGTGCTTTTTTTCTTTTGGGCTTATATGTTGCATGTACTATCTTTCATGTGGCGCTCTTCATTTCTAAAGTGTTCCTTGAATGCAGGTGTGTTAATGTACATTGGTTAACACATAGAGGGGTTTGTATGTGTGTCCTCCAGTAGCCTCTGATGAAGTGTAAGTAGCCCTTTTAAATTTGAAGATCTTTGCATTCATTTTAGTTGGATTTAGGTTATGCTAAAATTTGAGCAGATGTGGAAGAGTTTTGGGCCTGCCTTTTTCTATGAGATGATGTCTTTGTGGTGATTTTCTGGGTTTTGGGTGGGGTTTTTTTGGTTGTTTGGGGTTTTTTTGGAAGTAGTCCATATTGTGTGTGGTTTGCAGTGGTGTGATATTGATGCAGGGGTACAGATGGAGTACCCAGAATGCCAGTGACCCTCTATACCTCTTTTGAAGCAGAATGAGATCACAGGCAGGCAGCAGGCTAGCTGCCCCACAGAGGGGCAGCCTGATGCTCACGTGAAAAATAAACAAAATCACTTTTGTGAAAAGCGCTTTTAATCAGCTGTTTAAAAGTTGCTGATCCAATTTCAAGTTCGTAATTAAATGAAATGGGGGAAGGAAAGAGATCAGCATGCTGCCATGCAAGAGTTCCAATCTAGTGGTTATCTCATTTCAAACATGTGGGCTAAATGACATTATCTTTATAATTTAGGTTTATAGTATATTCACACACTAATAAAAAGTTCATCTGTAAGGGGCAGTTTAACCACTGCAGGCTTATTTTATAAGACTAAATTATGTAGTTGAAACCTGAAGCTTAATTATTAAAATAGATGTTCAGGCACTTTCCTGACAAGAATGATGTGGATAAAAGACATTGTTTCCAGGAGAAATCTTATACCTTTTGGATATAGGGCAAATACCTCTGATATTCAGGAATAAGTTTTCTCTTCCACTGAAGTGTCTGAAATTATGAGCTTTCTGGTGTTTTATGGGAATTTTTTTTAAGCCACCTAAAAGTTTTCCCACAGTGGTGGTTTACAAGCAGCTGAAACTTTAGACACCGCTCAGAACAGTCTGTTGTTCCATTAACATTGCTGGGAGTGATTCACATGTGTATTCGTGACCACCTAGCTGCCTAAATGTTCCTGTTCTATTAAAAATTAACAGAAAATACTTACTATATTTTTAAGTACATGTTTAAATTGGCACTGTAATTGCTACACTTTGCAATGCTGGACCTTGGATGCCAGAGCTCCCACAGAGGAACTTTAAACTGCATTGTGCTGTACTCTATACACTCACCCCTTCTAACTCTGCTGCTCCGCACAGTAGATGGGAGCTCCCTCCTGCATCCCTTCCTCTCTCTCCTCTTACCAGTTATGGGAACCCCAAGGTGCTGCCTGCCATGTACCATTCTCTTGTACTCAGTTCCAAGCAGAATTCAACTTTTAATACCTAAAGTATCCTCTGTCTTAGCTGTGAATCTGCATTTGGCTTGAGGGGGGCTCCGACAGTTGAATTGGATTACTAGTTTCCTAACGGCTTAATACTTCATTCAAAGCCCAGTGAAGTTAAAAGGAAAAAGATAGTCAAGGGTTTCAGTGGTGTGGATCAGTTTGTATATCCAGAAGGATAAGGTAAGCATTGAGACATTGCTCACACATGGTTTACCTCGCTTCTGTTCTTTCTGTCAGTCCTGATTTCTTGACAGGATCACCTCTTAGCATCATACGAAGCAGGTACTGAGGTAGAGTTACAGCAGGAAGACTTGTTGGGGAGATAAAACTGAACAGGATGGGTGTAACAGTCTGGTGACTATGAAATAGAGCTTATTCCTCCAAGAAATAATTTAAATCTATCTCTTTTACTGCTCGTTTATTTTCTTTTTTTTGAAAGATTTATTTTAAATCTAAAGATGGGAACACAGTTGGGCCTTGTCATGGTTTATTCTGCTCTACTCAACTGGTCAATTGTTGTTCTTTCTGTGTAAAAAATATTTCAGAAGACAGCACAAGTGTTTACTATATATTAGAAATCCATTAGCTACAGTTTAAAATTTTTCCATATTCAATACACTTCATTTTATTTCTTTGAGATGGATAGATAGGAGCTGCCTAATTTAACAGAGAAGCAGTATGTTGTCAGTGCTGGATTAGGCCATTCTTCATGTGGATTGTAACCCCGTTTTTATCTCATATCATCATTTATGACTGGCCTGGTGTTTATTTTTCCTGATTTAGGATTATGATATTGAACTATACAAATAATACTGGGGTACATAATTTGTACCTTATCAGCTTGAAAATATCAAAGACAAAAAGAATATGGAAATCAACTCTACAAATGGGAGGAAAACACCTTTGGGGAAAATGCATGGTTAATATTTTCAATTTGTGTGATTATTATTTATTCATATTTGGTCACCCAGTGCTAGCTAGTGGATAATATTTCCGAGTGAATAGCCAGGTGAGATACTCTGGTCTACTGTATCAGAGGGATGCTCATCGCATTGCTGGGATGTTCTCAAGCATCTTTTTGCTTCTCAGAGCATGAAGGTGAGTGCTGCTAACACCTGTCCCCCTTTGCTGCAGGTCACCCTGCTCCTGGGTGGAGCTGGGACGGCTCCGATTCTACTTGATATGCAGATGCCTCTCCTGGATGGCTTTGCCTGGCTGGCTCCTCTCTACTAGTTGGCTCTCCAGACCTCCTCTTTAACTAGTTAGTTGGCCGGCCTGTCCTGGCAAGTCTCCCTCTCCTGGTTGGCTGGCGAAGCTCTTGGGCTGGCCGGCCTTTTCGTTCCCTTCCCCTTCCTTTTCTCTGCTTCTCACACATGGTGTCTGCTGGCTCCCACTGTTTACTTCTCCATGTCTCTGTGCCTCCCACTCATTTGTTAGATTTGCTTTGATCCATCCCGCCTTTGCTGCCTTCCTGTTTTTCTTCCCTCTGCTCTTTTACTGTTTTGCTTTGTATCCTTGTTTCCTTCACACTTGTTCCCTGAAGGCTTTCTACTTTCCCCTACCTACAGGCAGCCTGTGTCTTTTCCAGAGCTTGCTGTCTCACTCTTGTCCATTCATCTGATCTAGCAACCACATTATTGGAAACAGTTACTAACAGAACACCGATTAGTGTTGTAGGTTGGAGAAACTGTTATGTTTATCACTTTTTATTTCCTATAGGCATTTTCATAACTTCCTTTATAAATCTAGTCTGTGCTTACCTAGAAATGTCTGTGATAAAATTCCAACTGAAGTGCTTTGTTGTGCTTCTGTGTCATGTTTCCCATAACTGGATTATCAAGTATCTGTGTATTCTCTATAACTCACTGTCATCTCCCTTTTGCCTCTTAGAAATGTCACAACTCACTGTTTTGATCCAGACATCGCAATTATAACTACAGGCTCACAAACACTTCATTAGTGTGGAATAAGTACTTTTGGGTGATCACAATGATAGGAAAGGAAGTGCAGGGAAAATTGATGGCAGTTGAAAATTTGCTGTTGAAGACCCCATGAGGGAAGGCATAAAATTCTGTGGCCTTTCTGCTCCTGCTTGTTTTAATCTTTGTTCCAGAGTTCTTTTCAGAGACAGTTCCTGCTCATGGTGACTGAAGTTTTGTCTGAGTTAGGACTAGAGAAACAGGTCTCTGTAGTTAGATGCTGTAGCATACCTCATGTCATCTGTGGTTAAAATCTCCGTAAATATCTATCCTTTTTGTTCTTCTTTGTTTCAAACCTATTTTCTAAGCGCTTCTTTTGCTCTTTCTCTCCACATGGCCAATGTTTTCTTTTTCCCTAATTAGGGGGTACCTAATATCATAAATCACTCTAAATACTGATTAACAAGTCAGTCCCTAATGGTAACTACACAACCTCATTAACTGGAAAATACTCTTATCCCCCTGTATAAGTCGTCTTCTTTCATGACAGAAATATGAATCCCACATGAGAGGGCATTGTTCCCATGTAGCAGCCCATTTCCTTCAAGTGCATATTATCTGTCCTTCTCCTCTAAGATTTTAAGAGTTTTTGGATTGCTTTTACACATGTGTATCCAGTATGGATACATTTCTGCAAAAAAGTAGTTCATAGCATCTATTGAGTTGGAAAATTAATTAGACGACCTAATTGATTGTGCATGAATTCCTCTGTGGAATGTGTTCTGCTGCTGTTGTACTTGCCCAGCACAGAAAATTTCAGGAGCTAATTCCTCTGGTCTTTCACTAGAAACTGAGAATTAATTGAACATTAAAAAAAACCCAAACCACAAAACCAACAAAAAAACCCCAAACCCAAACAACAACAACAACAAAAACCCAAACCAATGAAAAACCTTGAAGGGTCTTAACACAAAAAACATTACATGAACGATCTTTACTCATTTTATTACAGTAATACCAAGAGGCCTGAACTCAGCTTGAGGCTCCCTTTATCATTCACAAAACACACAAGTCTGTCTCTCAAAGGCTGTGTAGTCTGAAGAGGAAAAAACCCCAACAGCATCCAGGAGTATTGGCAGCCCCACGTTACATGTGGGGAGTTAATATACAGGGAGATTAAGTCACTTGTGTAAGGACGTACAGAGAGCCTGTAGTGGAGTCTGAAACTGAACCCAGGTCATCTCAGTCCCAGCCAAGTGTCTCAACCACAAGACTATCCCTCCTCTTCAGTATGTCAGTGTAGAAAGTAGGCCAAAAAGCAGTTTCCATCCTTCTATACACAGCGTTTTGTAAGGCTGTGAAGTATTATGTATTAGACAGGCATCTGGATCAACAGCAGTTTCTGTGGATACTTTTATCTGTAAACAGAAGCAAAGCCTGTAAGGACTTTGTAAATTTTACATAAATTATTATTTTATCTATAAATAGCATAGTTAAATCTATAAATACTATACTTAAATTCAAGGCATTTTAATGATTTTTAAGAACAGATGATGTATTTAAATGACTTCTGTGTTCTGTGGCTCTCTAATTTTCATATGTACTCTTCGTACCTCATAATGCATTAGCAGTGATGTGTAGCTACACAGGCTATGTAGCATGTTATATCATGCAGTGTAAGCTGAGAAAGGAAGGCTCAGGTCACATGACAGGCTAAGGACCTGTGTTACGTGAAGGTTAAGTACTCCTGTGTTGGGAGTTAGTAAGGCTTGTGGTTTGCTGACCTAAATCTGAGTGATTCCTATTATGTTGAGTATTTACTTACCTTTTGGAGAATCTGTGTAGCCAGAGTGAAACAAAACGTCTGCTTTAATCTCTTGTACCCCAAATGGAAGAGGAAAAAAAAAAAAGAGTGCAAGTATGTGCGGATATAAATACATGCATACCCATCATCGTCCTTCAACTGGGATCTCCCATTTTTGTCTGAAATCAGCATTACTTTGTCGAAGTATACAAAGAACAGGCCAGAGCTGTTCATTCCTCTCAGTGCCCTAGTTAGCTGTTCACAGACACCTAGCTCATTTGCTGAACGCCTGATTACTTTCTCCCACATCCCCCAAATAAAAATTACTTATCTGGTTCTCACTGACATATGTTCTGGAGCAGCACTTTTATGAACTCCATTAATTGAAACCATTTATTCCAGATGTTCTGTGCATTTACACAGATAATTTTCAGTGATTGTCATGGCAAAAAACAAAATCAGCCTTGAAGGACCACTGGGATTTATACAGCATGGAGGTGAGAGGAACCTTATTTTTGAACCCAGAATCTCTAAAATAAGTAGTGAGAAATCATCCAAAACTGTACGGCAATTGGTGAAATGGACCGTTCAGTACAAACTACGGTTTCCAAGATTCTGATGCTATTCCCCATGAGGACATAATTAGTAAAATACAATTGGAGTGTGTCACTTTTGGTTGAGCCAGTATGGCCCAGCCTTTGGAAAGAGGCCTCTGAAGCTGGGTGGATCTCTCTCTTCCCCTCACCCTGCTGATACTGGCTGTTTTCTATGTGTGGGTGTGTGCACACGCAGTCATGGGCAACGGGATACCCCCACTGAATTGTCCTTCTCTCATCAAAGTCAATGAGTCTAACTCTTTACTTGTAACTGGGACCTGGACTTCATGCTGGATGTCCATGTCCGGGCATCTACAAAACCAACAAGTCCTATCTAATAGGAAGAAAACAGAAATCTGTTAGGATTTCAGTCTCAGAGCTTGAACGTTCATGTTCAAGGTACTCAGGCTGGTGACTGTTTCCCAAGTTTTAATTACTTGCCCCATGTGTGGAGGCAAATGAAATGTTAGGACCTGACATTCCCATCAACAAGTAGAAAAGATGCCAGTTTCCCGTGCTGAGGTGAAAATAGATCTGCGATACCTGTTATAGTAAAATAACGTCTACACAGCAAGTGTAACAAATAAAAAAAAGACCAAGGGCATCAGCACAGATGCCATTAAAAAGTGAAGAAATGTTAAACAATGTGCTAAGAATATGGAGTTTCTTCAATACTGAGTAAAAGCACAAAGTTTTCCATGTTTGCCTAGAGTGTTCATGGTAATTCAAAGCCTTTTAGAAAGACTTGCAATTGTTCTCGACCAATATGTTAAGTTAAAAAATAAAAGAAAATGTGCTTTTCATTACATCGCTAACAGGAGTCAGTAAAGACCTTTTGCTTTTCTTGCCTGCAGCATGCAAGTAAGAAGAGAACTTGACCCTAAGTTTGACAATTGTCTGTGGATTCATGTCTGTCTTTTTCTTTTTCTGTTTTAAGGTACTTAATGATGATTAGTTCTTTACTCTCTCTCTGCTTGGGAAAATGAGGCTTTTGATGTAGTTTTAACAACGAGTATTTAATTGATGATTGTCATATATAGTTTCTATAATCCTTGAATTAAATATATGATGGATGCAGAAAGTCCTCTGTCACTTGAGGCCAGACATTCACTGACTTTGGGGGATATCTGCTTGTTAGTGCTAAGCAAAAAGAAGATTGCTTCAACCAAGTGGTCAGTGAAAACAGGAATGACAGTAGACCTTGAAGAAATCATATGAGTTTACTTTTAGAAATTAAATACTAATATATCTGATATTCATTGGTTCTTTCCAATTAATGTAGAAGTGTAGAAACTGTGCGAGCATCTTAGATTTTCTGAAGATCATTCACAGTTAGCAACAGAGTAATTTAATGCTTTAGTAAATATTACAGGAAAGTGTTAAAGAGAGCACCCTAGACTTGTTGAAAACCTGTACAATCCAAAGACGACCAGAAGAACAAAAACTGAGAGGTAGGGTCCATGGTAATATCTCCAGAACTGTACAAAAAATTAAGAGTAATGAAACACACAAGTGTTAGCATCTCATGTCGTTTATATTGGTAGGTATAATATATATTTTAAATAAAATTATACTTGCTTAGTTGAAAACATTTGTGAGTCAAGGGTTAGATCGTTCGCCTTCTTGGAAAGAGATGTTTCCTACTTCTAGCAATAGGTATTGAATACATGAGATAATTCCAGAATTACTGCATGTATTCTGTAACATTTCAACAGAGATACCATCAGACTTATTCAGAGTTAAGTAGTGCATGTTTTACGTGTTTATTTTTGGATCATAGTCTTAATGCAAATCCCATATATGTTGTTATGCAAAATGAACTAGATTCTGGTCATGATTACACTGGTGTACACACAGAGTGATGCCACAGTTTCATTGAGGAAGGAATCTGATCCTGTAAAACAGAGGGTTGCATGGTGTTTCAATTAAGTAGTTCACGTGTTTCACAATAGAGTTGGAGGTGAGATATTAATGTCTGAAGCAATTTTTGTACATTATTGGCTTAAATTTGTAACACTTTCTGAGAGTTTTCAGGGGGTTATTGTGCAGTCACAAAATTAAATAATTGTTAAAATATTTCTGTAGAAATCAAAATACTGTAGGTTATTGCTTTTCAGATATTTTTTGTGTCTTTTTAGCTGGCTATTTACAACATAAAAGTCTGTGTTACAACCTTACTCAAAACCAACAGTATTAGTTATTCCAAAGTCTTCAGGCTAGTGAAAAAAAATACATCGATATTTACATCATATCAAATCTGTCATCACTAAAATAATATCACTAAAAATACATGTATGTATTTGATATGTACTGAGAACACAAAAAAACCTGGGCAAGTGCCTGGCTGAAGAAATGTGGCCAGGGAACTGCCTGCTGTGTGGAGAAGAGTCTTCACGGGAATACAATCTGTGTGCTCCTTGCTTTTTTTTCAGTACAAGTTTTCCACTGCCATAATTTCTCAGGAGTGCTGGTCCTTTTGGGTGCTTGCTTAGGACAAGCCAGATGATTCCTGGCAGGTGTTATAAAGGAGTAAGAAGAAATTGTTGATTGCTCTAATTACCTTATTAAATAGCTGCCAGGACTTCAGAAGTTCTGCATTCTGTTAAGACTACAAAAGTTATTTCTCCATATGTCATTATGATAATATATACTGCCAACACCCATCACACCAATACTTACCGTCATTATTACATTTACTGCCTTCCCTTTAAGTGATCCACACTCAAAGCGAGTCGACTTCTCATTATTCTTGCTGTATGTTTACTCATTGTATTTCACTTAGGTTGAGCAGTGAAACTGGCTCCCTTCCTCCCTCTCACCTCCCCTTTTTATTTATAACTTGTTTTCAGTTCTGGACTGAGTTTCATTCTAGTTCTATGCAGTTGTATTGTGTTTCATGACACTGCAGAGGAACATTTGTAGTTTAGGAAAAAAAAAAAAAAAAAAGGGTTATTTCTAATGTATTGTACCATTCCCTCTCCTTTTTAAATGTGAGCACTGTCTCTTTAAATCCTGTGTGCTGCATTGTGTGAAAGCATTTTTCCTTTCTTTGGATGTTGGTCTATTTAGTATACTGTAAGTTGTTACGATCTATTTTTCTTACACAGTCTGCACAACTTTTGGATAGTCTCAGTTATTTCATAGTCAATGTCTTTCGGAGCCAGAGAGAAGAAATATAGAGAGCTTGTCTACTAGCTTGGTCTTTACCTTGCTATTTAATAGTTAATACTTTGTGGTATGTTAAGAGAGTTTCTATAACGTGGCACTTCTTAAGAACTCTTTTTAAAAAGTAGTAATAAACTTCAGCCAACTTCTTCTTTTTAAGTGAAACTTCCAGAGTTCTTCAATTGAATCCATTTTCCTTAATAATCATCTGGTCTTGACAATAAATATGTCACCAAAGTTAGTTACTTTTTTTGCAAAAAAGAGAGATGGAAATCAACTCCGAATTTTATTTCAGTGTTGCTAGCCTGTGAAAGAAATTGGAAAAATTAAAATCGACAAAGAAATGTTCCTTCGTAGCTTATACAGCAAAGTAGGGTGGGTTAGAGTTTGTCAGGTAACTGATTATTCAGAAATGAAAGTTATTATGCATTTAGCTGCATTGCTTACTGTTTTCTTCATCATGGAAAAGAATAAAATGTGGTAACAATTTTCTGTATTTGGACTGCTGCCGCACATAATTTGGACAACAGAGCTAAAGCCTTGATTTTGGTGAAATGCTTAGTCTGCGTGTTGGATTAAAACGTGTGCAACAAATCACTCCAATTCTATAATAATTTTTTGAACATTATTTTTTTATTATATTGCTGTGATGTTATTACTTTTCAGTTACAGACTTCAAGAACTTGGGTCGGTTGCAAGAACAAAATTGGCATTAAAATAGTTGTATATTTGTTCTTGAAAATGGATTGCCAAAATACTTTTGAAAATGGTCAGCCTGAATTGTTCTGTACATCAAATGCAGCTGATAATGTTAGTTTCACATGGCTAGTAAGCTGTTGTTTACAAGTCCTGTTCTTTAATCAGTATCCTAGGAAGACTAGATAATGCTTGCTAGATAGACATGTTAAACAGATCATCTGTGCAGAAATGGATTTGTGAAGCAGCTTACGGAATGGAAAATAAATTTAGGCTGAAGTGTGCCAGCAAGTCAATATATGAGAACAATTTGCAACAAGCAAAGGTGAGGAAGACATGCAGAAATGGGGTCATCAGAAGCATGAATTAGAGGATAATATTACTGGGGCTGGAATATATGAGGCAGGAACTGACTTCTGTGGCTGACTAATACAGAATAAAGAGTTATGATACCAGTGGAAGTTATTTATTGCAAGTGTTAGATATGCTTCCATGGATGTTTTTTACTCTTGTTAAAATAATGAGAGGCAACTTGGAGCTGTGATCTGCCCGCAGCACAGCTGTGGTATTTTGAGACATTTCTGCTGCCAAATTTATACCCCTGCCAGAAACAGTGCCTGAATGGTTGAACTCCGAGTCCCCAGTTCCAGTGAGATCTTAGCACTAGCCAGTGTTAAATCTCAGCAGTTTGAGCTCTGTGCTGCACTGTGTGCTGAAGCAGCTGGAAAAGGGTCTTGTTAATATGTGAAGCCATCTCTGGCACTGGAAGGGAGCAGACAGAAGTAGCATGGTGATAATTTCTTCACATACCGCAGTTAAACCTACCAAACCTCATTGGTAAGAAGTGTTAGACATCGTAGGAAATAAGTTTTAAAATATTTACAAAGTTTTGTTTTCTTTCCTTCTGAACACTCTCTGATATCTTTGCCATGTACTTTCCAATGATGACACATTGCGATCTGACTGGGGTGAGTAATGGTGTCTGGCTGGGGAAGGAGAGGACAGGGAGTGCATAACAGTGAGTAATTATTTAAGGAAATGGCCCATGTGGAAAAAAGTGTTGTGATTGGATGCATTTATCAACTAGCATTTCAGTGTCACCTGTGGATGGAGAATTATTGTGTCTGACTTTTCAGATGGTTGGAAGTCAGTGCATTGAGCTAACGTGGGAATGTTGCATTGTGTGTCTGGTCTTGATTCCGTCTGTGAAGCGAGATGTGTGACGAGTCCACTATTAGGAAAGATGGAGGTAAATAATAGTTATCCCATGGGTTGCTGAGCATGGTCATTCACTTTGCTGACCAGCACTTAAAAGCCACAAAATCCTGTATGCAAAACATGATTTCATGATAGCCCTCCAAGCTACTGAAAGGAACATGTTGCAAGTGAAAATGGAGTTACAAGCACATTGCCTTTCCCTATTTCTCTGTGTGTGACACACATTAATCTTCTGGGAGGGGTATGTGTGTAAAGCATTCTGTTTGTTCTCTCTGTCCTTATCAGGAGATTTTAGTATGTCTGAAAATACCTAGAATCAATTTGAAGGACTTTTGGAAATTGAGCCTGAATGCTAAACCTTTGTGTTCTGTAACTCTGTGCTGTGGTGGTGCTTACTGCTACAGTCAGCTTGGTCATGCCATGCTCTTGTGTCAGTTTTGAGAGACTCTAATTCCTGGAATTTTACTGCAAAACTTCTCATTTCAGGCACAGCAGATCCTGCCTTCTGAAACGAGAGACATGGTGTTTTTCTCCATCATCTTTAAATGTATTGCTACCTTCTCTGAAGAGAAGGAAATGATTGAAGTACAAAACATACAGTGATGGAAGCTGTGTTTTTCCATATATAATTGCTTGTGTAGTGAGAGGTATTGTATGGTTTCCAATCCTGTCAAGAAACATAGCTTTCTCAAAGAATCAAGATTTTAAGAGTTGGCATTTATTATCATATCCATGCTGCCATTGTGTCACCGTTTATTTCAGATTTTAGATCAGCATATCTGATACACATTTCTTCCATTCCTGGTTTTTAAACTCGGGAAGAGTGATAGGAATTTTGTTTGTGCAAGCACACCCAAATCAGCTTAGGTAAATATGGATATATGTGCATGCTTTTAGGATTCATTTAAGATCCTTCATTCATGGTTCAGTGAAAGCTTATTTTTTAAAACACTTTGTTTATCACTGTTCCAAAAACATAATTTGCTTGATGTCATTCTCATATCATTCTTATTGGTGACATTTGAGTTGATACATTCAGAGTTCCCTTCTCTCTCATTAATTTTTCCCATATATAAATGTTCAGCCACTGGACATTTTTGGAAACTCCTTTGGAAATCCCATAATCTATTTCTCTAATCCTAGTCCTACTTTTTCTAATCGAAAAGTTGTGTTTAAGGCAAATTTTTCCCCTCTGTAACAGAGATGTAATATCTTTTCTTGTATATAGCATTCTCAGCACCTGCCATTCTAGGCCAGGGGAAGATGGAAGCTTGATTTCTCATACTGTTCCTGCAGCCAACTGCAGAGTGCTGCATTTTAATTACCCAGTATTTTTTTTTTCTGCTTATAACTGCATAGTTACTAGTTCTCTCCCCATTTGAAATGCCTATTTGTACTTTAAGAATGCCACTGAAAAACAGAATTGCTATACAATTTTTTTTTTTTACATTAGAAATACACATGTTGGATGCTTGAGGAAAAATAGTTGAAATTTGCCCGAAGTCATGTGCTGGGTTAAAAGGATTCTGCTACTTGAAACTCAGAGTGCCAGCTGTTTAGCTAGCATTACTCCTTGGCTGTGTGAGATCAGTTTCCAAGAGCATTCTCAGGTACAACTGGTTGTGATTTTTTTTTTCTGATGGCTGGTCAAGCAGTGGCATGAGCCATTAAATGCAGTGGGTCACATGTGAGCAGCACTGAGTATGCTTTGAAGAGATGAGACTGGGTTTCTGCCTTGTGCAGTCTCAATTCCGATGTTCTTCTTTTATCCCCGGCTGGTAAAAAAAGCCCCAACCAACCCACCAAACAGCAGAAACAAAAATGCCGCTAGGCAGGAAAGTAAGTTGCAGTAAAGATCAGCTTTAAGATACTTCACTTGCCTTAGAGCCCTTTCTGACCTTTCTTTCATTCTTTGTATGATAATGGAATATTCTTTCTTTTCCCTTTCCCCTGTACTAAAGAAAGGGAAAGTTGCCAGTTTGTGTTGCTGGGGGTTGTTTCAGTTACACAGCAGTCTTGGCTGGATTTGGGGGTTCAGGCAGGATTTACTCATCTGAAGTGCTAATAGCTAGGAGGAATGCTTCCTCCCTCCAAGCAATGTTCTAGGTTTGCTGCTCAGCCAGTGTGCAGCACAAGGTAATGTGTGAGCTGTGCATGCTGTGTGCTGAGAACTGGAAAAGCAGCACTCATTTTATCGTAATCCATTTCTTTTATGATGGCAGGGTATGGCATTTTCGTGTTTCCAGTAATGAGATCTTGACCATGGTAAGATAAATGCTGGCTTTCTAGAGTTCCATCCTTTGACCTTTGCACCCAGTCAGTTTTCATTTATTTTAAGAAGGGTAGAGTCTGTCAGCTTCCATAACAGGGGGTTATCAGTTTGCAAAATCAGGCTATTAATTTGAAACACCAAGAAGTCTTCGTAGGAGATTTATAAGGAATGAATCTTGGAGGAAAGAGCGACCAGAATTTCATCCAGCATCCCTGCGCTAGCATAATTGTTTAATATGGGTTCTATTGGTTCAAAAAATTTTTAAACTGTAATTTAAATTTACAAACTATGCTGTGCTTTAAAACAAACAGATGTTAACATGAGCTGAAGGCTTCAGATGTGTATCTGGTGTCGAAAGTCCTTGCATTATCCTGGTGCTTGGAGTCTCTTTGGTGCTGTCCAGCATTACTTGGAACAATTACCATTATTTGTTGCTGTGCTTGGTTTTGATCAAAGCCTGCCAGTACTACATATTTCAGCAGTCTCTCTGGTGCTTTTAGGAACATAAAGGATCTTTTGCGAAGATAACTAAAATTAATTGATGACTGTGACTGAAACAGGAATGAGCTCTAGATCAAAATGTATCTTGATTCTTTCCTGCGGACTTAATAAGCTGGACTCTTGCACGGTGTAAACCAGCCTCATTCTATTGCCCTCTTGCTCTTTTTGATGGTATATGAACTTAATGTCATTTTACAGTTTCTGCCATCTTCTCAGTTGTCTGAGGTTCCCTGTGGAATTATTCCTTATCAAAACAGGTAAGTATGTGAAGAAGCAGATAAAGTTGTTAGATAACTGTGACTAATGCCTTACTGAAGGCTGCATGCACATGCTGAAATTTGCATTAGAAGTGACTTAAAACATTTGAATTACCAGTTGCACATCTTTAAAAAATCATTTTACTAAAATAATTTCAAGTCTCAACATGCTTCAGTTGAAATGACATTACCTTTGAAAATAGGCCCAAACTAACTATGTAATAGCTTTTCTGGCTATATTTTTCCCCTTCCTCTCTTCTTAGCTCCCGACTGATCTCTTGGAACCTCATTGAATTAGTTTGAGTAATTACAAATGACACAAAAGTATAAGGAAACTTTGTTGTTACAAAATAAATATTGGGAGTTTAAGCTCATATCCCAAGTCAGTGCCTTGTAGCATAGGCCCTAGGGTTTACTGCATCTTCTGAAATCAGCATAATTCATAAACCGAAACACTTTCAAGGAAAATGGCGTAGCTCAAGAAAATCTCTTTACATGTGATACCATTCTCTTTTCGTTTTGCCATTGTGTTAGTGGAATCCCATTTCCTTCTCCTTCTCGTAGGCCTTCATCTTGTAATGTGTCAAAAATTATTAATCTCACTCGTGGATGCTTTAATTTTAGAGCTCTTTTTATTAAGCCTCTGTATATAAATTACGGACTTGAAGTGTGTTCTCTGTGGCCATAGGTCAGTGTGTACACCCAAATGGTCTTTTTCTTATGCATTTTCTGACCTTCAGAATTTTCCATTAAGAATGCAAAAGAAAATCTTGTGAAAAGGCGAAATACACTATTTGAGGAAATAGAAGGAAAGTTGTACTCAGCAGAAAACTGAGTATTAAGAATAAAATTTATCAAGGCAAAGGATTAGGGGAAAATAAAATCTATAATTCTCCATCCTAAAGTGCTGTGAACTTGGATAATAACAAATAGGAGCTGGATTTGCTTGGTTTTGTGTGCATATTTGACCTAATTCTTAGTACTGAAACCTTGTGGAAAGATTTGCATGATTATAAAGTTAACTTCATCGCGTTCACCATATTTCTAAGTCATATTAGCCACTGCTAAGTCATTTATAGCTTGAAAGCAAACAATTGTAAATGCAGATCCATTCATATTCTACCATAAAATACAAGATGGGTTATTCACTACTGTCTGACACGTACTTCCCTCAGTGACAGAGGACAAAATGACTCCTTTTTAAACTGTCTATATATAAATGGCATAGGGACAATCTACAATGACGGATTTCATTCTGAGGAGGTATGCTAGAGATTTCCTGTTGCTGACACAAAACTGTGGTGTTTCTAAAGAAATTGTCATCTGTTGTTTTAATATGAGGAGTTTTAATATTGGGAGTTTTGCGTACAGTAGAGTATATATCTGAGACCTCATTTTGTTCAAGGATGAAGAATCAATCTTGGAAACGGAAACTTTTTAGTTAGGTATAACTGATCAGGACTTATTTGTATTCATTTGTGTACTAAAGGAATAAGATAAAGCTGGTAATATTTGATTTTGTACTACATGCTTCCAAAGCTGCATTTCTACAGTGAGATATGAGAAAGAAGGCAATGTAAGTTTTACAAAAGCAAAACAAGCCTGTCTACCTAGGAGAATGAAAGCAGTCACAAAAATGCTTAAAAAATGAGAGAAGAACTTGATAGAAGCTGTAGTGTGGAAAGTTAATATGGGAAGTGTTGAGAAATACCAATCCAAAAAAAGTTATGATGATGAAAAGGAATTAAGTAACCAAGAATAAGAGAGATGATACCAGAGATTCTGACCCATTTTGTGATGAGGCTCACAGAATTGTTAGGGAAGAGGAGGGAGAAATGTTCAGCAAATGTAGCTGTATTGTTTTAAGGGGATAGGACACTTAGGGTGACATTAAATAGCAGTAATTGCATTTACATATTTTTATACAACCAGTCCAGCTAACCAGCACCAGGGAGACTGAAAAGAGCTAGCTAAAGCGTTCTCATATCATGCAGGTTAATTCTCCATAAATCTGGAAATACAGGAAAAATTTCCAGAGGCTGGAAGAAAATCATTATTTTTCCAATATTTTAAAAGGAAAAGAGAGTATCTGGGTGATTATAGGTCTGTTAAACAAGCAAAAGATAGAATAGCAATTATAGGATGTAATACATAGTTAATGAAGAGCAAATGGTGTTTAGTGTCATTTAGTAGAAGTTTATCAGAAATAGATCTTTCAAACTAACTTGATATCCTTTCTGAGAAGGTTATGTTTAATTGATGAAGATAATAGTAACAATATGGCACTATTGTATAGCTTACAGGACTTCTGTAAGCCATTTTATTTATTCAGTCGAGGAGTGGCTTGATTAATCAGCAGAATTACAGCATATGGACATAGCATCCCTGGATTGGAATGAAGATTAATTAAATGATAAATTTCAAGGTGCACCTGGTGTGGGGAGATGGGGCAGATGGGAAAGGCATCTGTTCTTACTTCTGCCCTATTTAACGCTACTTATCAATGGTATAGTGGAAACATTATTGTTAACAAAGTTTGGAAGTGGAATGAAAATTGGAGGGGTTTATGATATCATGACTATAAAGCAGTGCAAATTACTTAGTGACCTTGGCTGAGGCACCTGGTAACTATTTCAGTACAGACAAACATCAGGTTCATAATTTGCTGGCTATGCTTACAGGATGCTGGACTGCGTCCTGGTGCACCATAACAGAGAAACATTTTAGGGTCACTTGTGAAGAATTAACTGGAGTGCGCACCCCGGATGTACAGGAGACAGCAGGAGTTGGCAGTACCACTGTTTGGTTGTTGCCCTTGGAGAATGGAACAAAATAAAGCCTACTAGTATTTTATTAACATCTTAGTTTAATTCTGTCTGTTGGCTAAGTGGCCTGTCCTACCATAAACAAATCAAAGCAGATGTGTTCCACATGCCCTCCACTCAGCTGTAGGCAAAACTTACCCACGTATCTAGTACAGCATATGCCTGAATAACAGTGAAAGCTGTCCTCAGAAAAATTCTGCAGCCTGTATTCTCTTCCCTTGAGACTTATTTGAGAAATATTTGTGGAAATAAACATATCCTAACTATTTTATCAGTATTATTTTAATCAATGCACTGAATATTTAAAACAAACTGATGAAAAGACCTCCCAGAGGATATTACCAGAGACTAAACCAAGCAGCAAAGGGGACCTGCAGAATTTTAGGTATATAATACTGGTAAAATAGTCACAAAGTGTTTATAGAGCTGCTTATTTTTAGTGTATTTGAATGAGAAGAAAACTTGAGAAAAATCCTCTGCAGAACACTGCTAAATAAAATTGGTGGGCTGGTGGGCAATTCATGTGCAGAAGACTTGCCTAAATGTGCTGCTGTTTTGCTTTATTATGAGTTTTGTTGTGTATTTTTATTGTGAATGCTGATTAGATTTCCTGTCTTTGGCACAGATTACAGGACCGGCCCTTGCTTCACTTTGATAACCAACCAGATGTGCCAGGGACAGCTCAGTGGAATAGTCTGCACAAAAACCCTTTGCTGTGCAACGGTTGGGAGAGCATGGGGCCACCCCTGTGAAATGTGTCCTGCCCAGCCGCATCCCTGCCGCAGAGGCTTCATTCCAAACATTCGAACTGGGGCCTGTCAAGGTACGTTAGCTGTAAAGCTTCCCCAAAAGCTGCTGAAATTGTTACTGGATTAATCTTAATTGAGTTACACTGCTGTGAATAACCTGTCCTAAGCCATTCTCAGCTATATGTGTGAAGAATGGAAAAACATTGTCAGATGCATTACTTCATGATTCAGTGAGTGCCTGATGTTCGAGTGAGTACATTAGTAACTTAGGTCATGTGAGAGCAGCCAGCATCTTAATGAATTTCTCACTGCCAGCAGCCCTTTCCCTTGGTTCTGTAATGGTGTTTTTCTGAGTGTACCACTCAATCATTCCACGGAGGAATTTATTCTGTTTCAAAAAGCACTCAAAATATTCAAAAAAAGCAATCTGTGGCAATACTGTTCCATTTATCCAGTATGGGGTTTTTTAGCTAAAATTTGTCGGTTTTGGATTAATCTTGGGTGTCTTATCTCTCGAGCTGTACTGCTTCAACCTGGAGAAAAGTGCGTGTCATGCCATTTGAAATACCCTATTGTATATTTTATACAATTTTGGAAACACATTTGCATTTGTTTCAAATTGTAAAATCCACCCAGATGTTGCTTGCTTCTTTGTGAGCCTTTCCATTGCCTTACCATAGAAAGTCCTTACACTGCTTTTGGCTTTTATTCTAATACTTCCAGCTGTATAAATTCTTTTATTGTCTGGATGTCTGGCAGGAAACAGGAGAAAGTTAACAGGGGCAGCTATGTATTAAACTGATGTGGATTATAAATTCCCAGGACCATATCTTTGGGGCTAGTTTAATTCAGTCTGTCTAACATTTTCTAATAAGTTACAATATTTTTGAAAAAAGGGGAGATAAAGATTATAAATCTATGAGTAATTTCATTTAATCATGAAATTCCTATGATGGACTTCAAGGTATTCCATTGTATTAAAAAACATAGATATCCTCTGTCACAGGCCAAGTCGTGGTTGGTTCCTGCGGAACAGGCATGATGAACTTCAAGATGGGCATGGTTGTGTACACCACATAATGTGCACATATTTTGACCTCAGCCATTCTGTTCCCCCTTCTCTCTGTAAAGCTCAGAACTAAATTGTGCAGAAATCTGTGAATCGAAATTCTGGATACTTCTGAAATCTTAAGTGCAGAAATATGTGGCCCACACCCCTGAACTCATGCCACACCTAGTTATATCCCTCTTGTTTGTGTCATGGAAAAGCTACAGTGACCTCTCCAATGGGTTTATGCAGTTCAGAATAAGGCTACTTCTGTTTGCTGCACATTTCTTAGCATGCAGCTATATATATGCTAATCTGTATGCGGTGCCAACACGGTTTTGGCCCTGTATGTTTGACTTGTACTTTCCAGTTTTCCCTGCTCTTGTAATGTGTTCATAATTTCAACAGATCTGCTATGGAACCACATATTAGCTTTATTTTTTCATGCAGTTGTACTAAATCCAGTCCTTCTGAGATCAGATAACATCCATTCAGACTGAAAACATTTCAGGGATTTCACATTCATATTCAATCTAAATAAAGGAAAGCAGGTTAAATAAAATCCAGGTTCTCTGAACAGAAAAAGGAACCGTTATGATTGTGTGGAGAAGTCAGAAAAAATAAAATGGAGGGGAGGGCAAGCTTATTTTAAAAAGTAAATAGAATATCACTGCCCACAGTTTGACTTTGTCTGGCTGGCTGAAAGTTAAATTAATATCACAGCTGAGGTTTTTAAAGATACAAAGGAGGAAAATGAAAGCCAAAAGGTGGGATTTTGAAACAGACGTCGTGACTCAGGAGCATGACTTCTATTTTTTTATTTATTTTTTTTTTAAGTCAGTACAGTGCCATGAGGTCTGGCTGATTACTGTTATTAAAGCACAGCATATTGCTGTAGCTCGAGTCCCTGCAACAATGTGGCTATGCTGAGAGTGTTGAGGCTGTGCTAGTTCTCTCTGCCTCCCAGCATAGCAGTTAGCTCAGGCACAGCACTGTTCTGGCTGTGCTGCTGCACCCATCCAACCCATTTCAGTCGGCCCCGGGAATCTTTACGTAACACTCTGCGATGTGGTACAGATATGCCCCTTGGCATTCCTGAAACTTCCTACTCAAGGCTCCCAGGGAAGTTGCCTCTTGGCCTTTTGTACAGACATAATACTTTGCTTTTCAGACTACAGGACACATTACAGCTGGCTCTCTGGGATTTATAAAGGGAGATTTGAAGGCGTTATGTCCTTCAGCTTGTGTCCCTGCATTGAAACCGATCCTAGTGTGAAGCCCAAGAATTCAAGAAATTGGGTTTTACCAGCAGCAGCTGGTATTCCTTGGGGAGATGGGGGAAGCACAGGCGTTTGGGTTGGAGGGTGGCAGGTGCTCTGTTTGCTCCCAAAAGACAGGAAGCGGCTGACACAGGGTAGCCCCTGGGGACTGTGAGTCAGACCTCCACTGTCTCCTATTGCAATGCCACTCCTCTTTTAGTCTCTTTTCTCTAACTGTTACTAAGCCATAGCAAAACTTTTGCATCTAAGTGACGACACACATTGTGCTAAAATAGCTGTGAGGTCAAAAACTGGGACCTCTTGAAAAAGTTTGTCTTGAGCTTCCTACCTAGCCTTTGATATCTTCGTTGTTTTATTTTCTTGAGTGAAAAATTTAAAAGCAAAAAGAGAAAAATAAAGGGGAAAAAACCCTCCAAATTTATTAATGTCTAAGCAGGTCATTAATAATTCCTTCTGATACATTAATTATGTCTGTGAAACTTCTTGAGTCAAATCCTAACCACAGCTTAAGGTCATTGGTGCTGATCTTACTGGAGTGACAAGTTAATAATCTCCATCAATAATGACTATGCAGTTCCCCATGCCTCTCACTGAGGCCCCCTCCACACACATTGCACACTGCTCCTCCACGGCTCCTGCATCTCTGTGCTGGTGGGCTGTGCACTGTATGGAGTTGCCAAGATTTTCAAAGGGGCGAGTGATTTTGGGTGACCAGCTTCAGATACTTTAAAGGAACCTGAGTTTTGGCAGACTGTGTTCTCTGCACACCATTCCCCAGATGTTTTGGAAAAACAAAGCAATAGTAGTTAGATGTTTAATGTCTGTAACAATAATAACCGTGTGATTTCTTGCAGGAGATAGTTAAAGTACTGTACTTAATCATACTTTGCATAGAATAATTACAAAATTAGCATCTCTTCACAAGCAAGTATCATAATATTATGATGGGTGAAGAATGGATTTAGGCATATTTATTTTAATTTCTGTGTAGACAAATTATTATGGCTGTTCTTGAGAAATGAAGTAAAAGTGGGCGTTTTTTCCTTTTTTATATGATAGATGTGGATGAATGCCAAGCCATCCCTGGGATCTGTCAAGGGGGAAATTGCATTAATACTGTTGGATCTTTTGAGTGCAAATGCCCAGCTGGACACAAGTTTAATGAAGTGACACAAAAATGTGACGGTAAGAGCTTTGAGAACTTTCTTCTGAAAGTAAAGGGGGGGAAGTAGTCTTTTTGGTGTCAACTTTGTTTAGAATTTTGTAACAAACTTTGCAGTCTTTTTTGCCTTGAATATGCAAATAACGTTCTTCACAACAAAGATGAATAGTGGTCCTTTCTCCTTCTAAACCAGAGAATCTTAATTATTGGCCCTGCAGCTTTTCCCAGCCTTTTATTCACGTAACATCTTACAGACTTAAAGGTACATATGAACCAAATTAAACATTAAATCTAAAAATACTTTTTAACTGATATGTTGCTTTAGAAATGCTTGAGGCACATGTCTTTGTGTGGATCTTTTAACCAAAAAGTGTATATGAGTGGAAAGTTCAACATATTCCCACCTACTCAGGTAAACTGTTTTTAACTTTAATGGGAGTTTGGCATTGAGTGAAGACTGCAGGACTAGGCTTTAAACTCATCCTTACAGTTGCAGGTGTTAAAGAAGGACAGACATCTTATCTCTTCTTATTGGTCATCCTATTCTGGAAGTACTGCAGGTGCTAGATATTAGTGAGGAAATCTGTGGAAATCTTGGTAAATTTTACACTGTGATCTGATAGTATTTTTTCCTCTGGGTAATATAATAGTCAGGCATAGACGTCTCCTTTGCTTTAAGAGAATTTTGAATATGTAAGGCAAATAGTACTAAAATGTCTCAATTGCGCAGTTTTGATTCATCATCTTTATAGTGAAGGCCAGATAATGTTTAAACTCTTACAACTGATTCTCCTTTCAGTCATTAGACAAAAATTAAATTAATTTGAGCAGAAAAGTTTCATAAGTGGTTAGTGATTTTGGAGTGCCAGCTTTCAATATCATAAAGGTGTGTGACTGAGAGTATGGTGTGCATCCTCCACTCTTTCTTGCAACAAGTGCCTTTAAGGAAGCACTCAAAATCTTTTAGTCATTTTGGAAGAATTATGGCTTACTCTTTCAACTGAAAAATCCCTATTTCAATCAAAACTTTATAATTTATTTGCACATTAGGGAAAGCAATTTTAAAAGAGTTTGTACACAGCATGGTTTTTCATATCAACTGCCAATGGTTTTGGCAGAAAGTAAACCACCTTTAGGGTAGAACAACATGGCAAGCATTTCCTTCTGTGGGTGAAGTATCCAGAACATGGTGAATAGGAAAGACTGAACATGTGCCTTCGTAAGTCTTAGTACTTGAAAAAGGGCTTGCATAGGCTGAATTGCATGAACATTCCTCTGGTATTTTTTGATTGCTGAATCATGTAAAAAAACCAAACCAAACCAAAAAAACAAACAACAAACAAAAACCCCAATAACAACAAAAAAACCGAAACCCCAAACAACCACCACCCTCAGAGCCTGCACTTGGTAATAGTTGAGGGACTGGATCCATGAACCTGGGAGAGCTTAGTTCATTTCCAAATTCTGCCACAATTTTCCTGCTCCATCTTGTGAAATCCCTTTGGAGTGATCACCTGGCTGCAAAGATGGGATGAAGTCTTATTTCTTCAATTCCATACCTGTAAATTTTTGAACCTCAGTAGACAGAGACTTACTTTCAGTACATCTTCATATTGCACGTACTGAGCAATTTTAATTAAAGCTGTGTAGTTATTAATACAATTCAAAGAATTAAAAGTAGCACCCTTATACCAGCAGCATGGAATAGGATAGTGATTCAACAGTTAAAGAGCATAGTCATGTAACAACAGAACATATAATCTGCTTTTTTAAATTATACCTTTGAGTTTTAAGTTTAAATCTGCAGTATAAGACAGTGTATTTGCCTTATAGTAATTAACTGTAATTAATTCTAATGCATAGTAATTAACATCTGATGATGTGTTTGGTTTAACTTCCTATCAGCAAGTAGGACATCTGGCAGCTGTAATGTATCCTTAGTCACTGATTTAGTAGAACTGGGAGCTACCTGATGAATTTCCAGTACTGTTGTTTCAGTGGGTCCCCATTAAAGTAAAATCATGATAGAAATTGTCAGGTACAGTGAAACAATGCAACAAGATTGGAAATGGGGGTGTTGGCTGAAATTCTCTTTATTAGCATAGCTGGTGGAAAACTGTATTTTAAGTGCTATGTTATTTCACTGCCTCAAATAACCATTCCTCTTCCAGTTGCATTAATGCTGAGGTAAATACTTTTTTGTAGTGATTGGGAGGAGTAATTTTTCCTGAAGTGACATTTATGTCTGCAAGTACATTGAGTATACTTACCTTTATGAAACTCGCATACTTAACAATGACAATGTTGCTTATATGAATGTCAACACTAACATAAACAGTGAAATAGTATTTGGGTTAGGTTCAACCCCAAAATAGTGATGATTTTGCTTTTAAAAAGGTTGGACTCTATATAAACAGTGACAGCACTGACTTTAAGATAAACGGTGAATTTGAGTCAGAAAACGCTTGAATCTGATCCATCTACGACTGCATTTTTCTCTGTTAATTAAGGGCTTTATTCAGACCAAAATTCAATTTCCACATTTTTTGTCACTGAGACTGTTGGGACTCCTGTGGAGTATAATCCTGGAGCAGAAGCCAGAAGTCTCTTAGCAGTGCTCCCAGGGCACTCGGACTTGAAGCTTTGGCAACTCCCTCGAAGTAGCACTGAACAAAAAGTCACACCCCTCTCGCACACCCAAGCAAGGAATGTGACCCACATCACGACAGCTAGCAAGATGCTGGGGAGGAATGTGTGCACAGAGGCCCCAGGGTCCTGCACCACTTAGGATGGGCCGGTCTGCAAGGTCTGGTCATCTCTATGCCACCCCAGTCCCTTCGCTCCTTTCCTGCAAAGGCAAGGGGCCACAAAGGTATTAGAGCATCCAATGCTTTACCTAGGGGAAGAGGAATTGGTAATTTTTATATTACTGAATTTTTGTATTACCATCTTCACCAGAGGAGTTGAACAGAGATCCTCTCTAGTATCTAAAATGCTCATTAATGGTCCCGTGGGACTTTGGGTGTTCCCCCATCTGTTGGGGCCAAATTCCAATTTAGGCATTACATTTAAATTCCTCCAATCATTTTTTTATGACTACGATATTATTCACTCCTTGCCTTGGCGTGTTGGGTGCTGTTACAGTATTTCATCTCAGAAATTTTTGTGGTTGGTGAAATCATTATTACAGCCATGTGTCTATCTGTTTGTAGATCTCTGAAGGAGATTGGATAGAGTCCAGTGATACCATTATTTCTGGCTGGATTCTCCCTGTCAGGAGAGCAACTGGGTGATTGTAGATGGCCATGACAGGCAGTTGTCATTAATCACTCCAGAGAATGACCTCCTGCTCTGCTCTGCTCTGCTGATTCTTCTTGTAGGTACCATGGAAAAAGGCGAGCTGTTTTTAAGCTCAGCTGGACTCCAGGTTCCTAGAAGATGAGAGCAGTGCTAAGTAGATACAGCTGCATTGTTAAGACAGTCACTGGAAACAAGGGGGAAGTAACTACGCATCACAGGTGGGCTACTGATGGTAATTAAGGAGCAATTGGGTCTGGCATAGGTTGTTATTTACATGACTGTAGATAACATAAACTCTTAGCTGTGGAAGAAACCCTTCAAGTTCCCTCTTCATGTATGCAGCTATGATCAGGTATGTGTTAGGTCTTTTTTTTCTGCAGCCTTTGAAAGTTTTTCTGCATTGGATCTATGATGATGATTTAGTATATAGATTGAGATTTGTTAGTGAAGAAAATCATGATATGGACTTTTATTTTAAAATCATTGACAAAATCTAAGGGAAGTTATGGACATTGCCTGACTTCTGCAGCAGAAATTTCAGCTACTGTCTAGAAATCTGTTGAAACTTCAGAACATTCACTTAGCAGAGAAAGCCAGGAAAGGTAATTTTTGTTGCTTGCAGTCATCCTGCTTTGAGCTATAACCCTGTCAGACTGCATTAGTTCAACAGTGCCTAGCTGCTCAATGCTTTTATATGAGGGTTTTCCAAGAAAAACCCAAGTGCAGTAAGAAGGATGGGCAATTCAGTAAGTGCTATACTTCCCTTTGAGTCAGTATTGAACCACTGCCTCAGTATGGTGCCAGGAGGCAAGGTGCTGCTGGAGATACCATGAGACATAACAGTTAAACTCCTGATCGCTATGGCCATTACAGGTCCCATGACAGTTTTCTTAGTTCTATTGTGCAGAATTCAAACTGGAGGGGTTATAGTTTACTTACAGTTAGTAAATCTCCTTTGCAGTTTAAGATTTTCATCCATCATTATGAAGCAGTAAAACAAATTCTGGCTTTTTGTAATTTAGAGATACAGTCTTTTCTTAGGTTCTGTTTCACTTGTGTTTATAAGATGCCTAACAAAAGATCCTGATTCACAACTGCTGATTATGCTCCTAGTACATAAGTTAGGAGGGGTCTCAGACCACATTGAACTTGATCATTAATACTAATTACAAAACACCTATTCTCATACCAGAACTAAATTAGCTAACCTCCTCCTGCTTCTCTTTTTGCCTTTAAGATATTGATGAATGCAGCACCGTTCCTGGAATCTGTGATGGAGGAGAGTGTTCAAACACAGTTAGCAGTTACTTCTGCAAGTGTCCTCCAGGGTTTTATACAGCTCCTGATGGCTTAAAGTGCATAGGTGAGTAGAATCCTGTAAATAAGACAGTAGGTGTTGTGAACATTCATGAATATCTAACATAGGTAACAGTGTACCAGAAATATATTTCAACTTGTGATCTTGAAATCGTTCTTTTATATAGAAGTACATCATGTGCCTATATATGTATTCTGAAATTAGTTTTCCATTTGCAGGATGTGTTTGCTCTCTCCCTCTTTGTTGTGACTTTCCCTTTCATTTTTCTTACTACAGTTTTTCTGTTATGTCATCTTTGTTGCCTTAAAACAGGCAGAACTTGTTTAACACATCTCCTTGATATTATTGCTCTCATGTTTGTCTTTGCTTTAGTCCATGTTATATTCATCAGTCATTTAGAAAAACAAATATACTTGGGAAAGAAGGTAACCACCCCGAACAGCTTTTTTACCTCATTCTAAGTGTTATGACCTTAATGCAGATATTTTTCATTAAAGGAAGGAGTGTGATAAGCTGGCTGTGGGACATTTATATCTGCTTTCATGATGTTCATGTTTTGGCAGTGCTGCTCTTTCAGGCTTTCACTGTGGCAGAGCAGAACCTGTCTTCCAAAGGCCCAACTAGGAACCAAAGGACTGTGTGAATTAGATGACTGCCACTGTAGTGCCAAAGCCATGAAAGAGTAGTGTTAGCACTTACTTCTTCATTCTATTCTGAGTCAGGTCAAATATTCAATTAATTTTTTTCTCATTTTTATGCAGTAATTTATTTTTTCACTGCCAGTGCTGAATTTTGAGCAAATATTGTCATTTGAGAATTAAATGAAAGGTTTATTTCCTCCGTTTAGGCTTGGTTATTTAAAGGCTCATACACAGTGCCAGCACTGGGGTTCAAGAGAGCACCCTATGTTTACTACCTTTGGTAGAAAATCATTTGGGGAAAAATTGAAAAAAAATAGCCTCACAGACAAAAGTACCAAATGATATTGACTTCCCCAAGAGATCTGGAAATAGTTTGGGTTATGATTAATTTTGAATGGTGCCATTCTATTTCTGCAGGTTGTGAGAAATGAACTATATTTCTTCCATTATCAAGAACAGCATTTTGGAACAATGGATCCATACTGCACACTTAAAATGCCAGTGGGACTTGCTTTTATTGTGTCAGATTAATAGCTCCTAAATGACTGTAGATCATTAAATCATTGATTGCTGCATGTACTTAATATTTATGAAGGAGATTCACTTTTCTGTAGCAAAAAGTTTCTACAGAGGCACAACTTCCGTTTGCTTTTTACTTTTTATAGTCATTGCTCAGTCAGGACTGCCCAACATTCACACCCATGTTATATTCCTGCAGTTTTCCAGCCTTTTTGACCTACTGTGTTTGTAAGCTGAAATAGTTCAGCTAAAGAATTGGGTATTTAAATGATGACAGGATGTGTTAAGTAATATGACAGACTATAAGCCATCATTAAAATTTTGGCTTTATGTCCAAGGCAAAATGTGCTAAATGGGAAGCACTGTTAATTATCTGCAGATATTTTGGATTCATGTCTAATATGCAGACTGCATACTTGCCATATTAACAAGGACAGACCCCCAATCTGTATTTGAGCTGGGCAAAGCACGTAATCTTGATTTAATTACAACATGCCTGTTTTAAGTGAAAAGTATTAGTTGAACATGTCTACCTGTTAGAGATGAGGAAGTACTTCTGAGAAATGTATCCCTTATAGGACTCAAACTGAGCAGTCCTGGAGCCAGACATCCAAAGGAAGAACTGGGAGTTCCATTACTACAAACTTTAAAAATTAGAATAGATGAAGCAAAGATAGTATCTCCTAGAGCTGAAAAGCAGGAGGTCTCAGCCAAGTACATGAAGAGTGCTATGAAGAAAGCTGCTAGTCCATACAATCAGCTGGCATAAATTTGCTTGATCAGTGGTACTTTTCAATGGCTTTTTTTTCCCTTCTTTTTTTTTTTTTCTAAAGGCATGTTTTTCTTGAAAGGTATTTTCATTGTGATTTTTTGCCTTTTTGATATACTGTATTTTTTTTTTTAGTGAAAAATACTAAAATCTGAAACAGTAAAAAAGTCGTTTCTTGCTGTTCTTGCCTTTATTTGTGTGTTTTACCATTTGGAACAGAAAATGGAAGAGGGGAAAAATGAAAAAATAATCACTTTTGATTAGGAATATGGAAAGATTTGGCATTTTTCTCACAAGCTTACTGTCTTTTTCTGAAAATAATGTGGGTTTTGGCTAAGCTCTTACACCTGTAGGTAGACAAAGATGTTTTCTGTGTGTTTACCTTTTTATGGCACATTGTGTGCTTGCACAGGTCCCGGGTATATCCTTTTTCTAATTCTGTCCATTACTGCTTTTAAATGTTTCAAAACTTGATACTGACCAAAACTGAGAAGGATGAGTTAGAGGATTATGATGGGGTCTGTTAGAGGCCTTCCTTCCTTACCATCCACCCCACCATCACACCAAGCATCTGAATATCTCTCCAATCCATATGAAGAAAAAAATTATAGCAGATGCAGTGGGGAACTTTTTGCATCAGAGCTTTATTTGATTTTTAAAATGGTAGATTAAGGAGTGTATGTGTTTGGCAGTTTAGTTGGGTGCCAGGGGAAAATGGAGGATCAGTAATAGAACTGAGTAGATTTTTTTTTTTTTTTCTCCATTTCAGATTTCCATTTGTCCTGGTTTCAGCTGGGTTAATTTTCCTCCCAGTAGCTGGTCTAGTGCTGTGTTTTGGATTTAGTATGAGAATAATGTTGATAACATGCTGATGTTTTAGTTGTTGCTAAGTAGTGCTTACCCTAGTCAAGGACTTTTCTAGCTTCCCATGCTCTCCCGGGTGCACGACAAGCTGAGAGGGAACACAGCCAGGACAGCTGACCCCAACTGGCCAAAGGGATATTCCATACCATGTGACATCATGCTCAGCCTATACTGGAAGGAGTTGGTCAGGGGGTAGGGATCGCCGTTTGGGGACGGGATGGGCATCAGTTGGCAGGGCGTGAGCAATTGTATCGTGCATCAATTGCTTTGTATATTATTTATTATTACTACTACTACTATTTTACTTTATTTCAATTATTAAACTCAACCCATGAGTTTTCTCACTTTTATTCTTCTGATTCTCTCCCCCATCCCACCAGGGTGGGGCGTGAGTGAGCAGTTGCATGGTGCTTAGTTTCTGGCTGGGGTTAAACCACGACACCATCGCATGATAATACGAGTGAACTAACTAAAGTTTGGAACCAGAGGCCAACTGACTCTTCTAGCTGTACTGCCAGTAATATCTGTGTTCAGGGTTCCAGCTAATAAGAGACAGAACCATCACAGACTCTCCCAACATATTACTATTTAACAATTTCCTCAAAATAATAAGAAACTACCCTGCTTTTTTTTTTTAATATTCACTAGAATAGCTAGTAAACTCTGGAAAGCACTGTTACTAGACAGGTGAATCTACCATGCCCTGGATAACTAAGATATTGCTTCTTTAGGGAATGGTGTCTGCTGTTGTCAGGTTATATCTGCAACTTTTCCTCTACATTTTGACAGCAAATGTTCGGGTTTTTTTAGAAACAAACTTGGTCTGGTTTATCGTACAGCATCAAATCACACCATAGCTTATATTGAGTTTGTCATGATGTGACACATTGTGAAGCAATTGCTCAGCGCTTTAGATTGTATCACAAGATTTTTTTAGTTTAGTTTAGTTTGCTCCTGCCCATGTTTTCTCTCCCTTTTCTAAGATTGGGGATCTCTGTGCAATGTTGTTAGAGCTGAGTATGAAATCTGGATACAGGACATTCTTTGTACAGCATGTGTTTCCCCTTTTCAGACAGGAAGCCAGCACATCTCCATAAACTATGTGATGGCACCCATTAAAGCTGTGTTGCTCTTTCTTGCCCACAAATGTATATCTTGTCAAATCACTACGTACTTCAGCTGGAGAATGACTAATGAAAAATGGATTAATGCTTTGAGAGCTGCAGTGCTGTGAGTTTATTGCTGAACATCAGTGGCTTTCAAATCAACGCTTAAACAGAACTGATCTGTTACTATCTTTAATAGGGGTGACACTGCAATTTTTCTTTGGGGACACAGAAGCATATTTTATTATATACTGAATACATGTTTCTATTCTATTTTTGCCTCTGTTAATTCATTGCTGTTCTGTAATTCACTTTAGCTTTCTCACAGGATGTGTTATACCTGAATCCAAAGAAGCCCAGATATAATCTAGATTTTTCTGGCTTTCTGCCTTTTGTTTTCTGATTGTTGTAATGATGCGAGTACTATGTCATCGATAATGTAATCAACGAAGAAAAAATGGTACCTTTCCCTTTTGTGAAAGTCACATTCCTCACTGGACTGGTGATTACATGTCCGTTTCTTTCTCTTGGTAGATGTGCGTCCTGGGTACTGCTTCTCTTCTCTAACCAACGGGCGCTGCAGCAGTCAGCTCCCCCAGCCTTTGTCCAAAATGCAGTGTTGCTGTGACAGTGGCCGATGCTGGTCTTCTGGTGCAGCCACCGCTCCTGAAATGTGCCCGATCAGATCCACCGGTATGAATCCACCTGTATTCTTACAAGCATGGTCAAACACTGAATTAGGCAGTGACTTCATTTTAACAGTAATGTTTTCATTAAAGAAGTACACAGAATGGTTGGGGTTGGAGGGCACCTTGGGAGATTGCTTAGTCCAACCCTGTTGCTTGAAGCACAGTCTCCTATGGCAGATTGTTCAGGAGGCTAGGGCAAGCAGACATAAACGAGGGATTTTATCTGTTGCTGATTAATGTTTTGTAGCCTGGTTATTCCAATTTTACCTGATGCAGCTTTTGTTTTCAACATCCTCTTCAGGCTCAAGTTACCTCCTCTGGAGCCTTCTAATAGATCCCTATTCCCTCTGCAAGTTCATTCTCATTGGAAAATGGGTTTCCTTCACCTTATTTTTAGTTTTCTGAGGTGCCATTTATTTCCCAAAGTTTGACACAATATGATTTCTGTCTGTTACCATAATGTGCTGTACTTTATCACCTCCCTGTGTATTGAGATCCCCAGATAATGTGAGATTTGGATTTAAAGAAGATGGTGAGCAGATTGTGAAACTAAGTGTGAGGGAGTGGAGGAAAGAAGTTTTTGAGATTGTTTAGGACTGGAGACCTAATGAAATGCTTTAGAAAAGACGAATACGAGAAGCTTAAGGATCGATGGGAGGTGCAGAGTTTAGGGAGGAATGGGGGTCATAACACTATAGCAGTGTATCTCTGAAGAAATTGTCAGAGGTCATGTGTGGGAGTGTTTATTATTCTTGTTTTAAATCCTTTGAGTGAAACTGCGTAATACTGGAGCAAAGATCTATGATCAGAACTCTTGGAAGACTCTTCCTGGTTCTGTCACTATCTCATTAATAATACTTAAATATGTTAAATGCCTAAGATGGGTTAGAATAATGCTGACAAAATAGCGTAATCTATTGATGCTCATCTGAAATAGGAAGACAAGGAGAAAGCTTTCAATCTTAACATAGTCCCTGTTTTCTTTACATACTTTCTAATTACTCATATCTAACTGGTGAATAAACTGGGTGGGAAAGTGAAGTAATTTGGCCAAGGTTGCAGACTGAGACGTGGCGGAGAAGTAGCTAGAACCCAGGACTTCCTGACTCATAAATTCATGCAAGGTCTTCCAGATCATGGTTGCATGCTGGTTTTTGTTTTTTCCTGACTTGGGATATAAATTGAGACTATAAATTACTCTTTTTCAAAAGCGCTTTGAAATTCTGTGAAAGGCCTTACATGAATGTAAGGTATCGTTGTCATTATTTAATCAAGTTCAGTTATTCCTTAACTTATCCTGAGAAAGCAAGATGAGGAACTTAGAGCTGTCAGTGGCCCAAAGTCTCTCTAACTGTGAAATGGAAATTTACTGTAATATAAAGTGGAGCACTAGACGCATAATGTAACCAAGTGGTTGTACTTTCAGTGTGGGCAGCAGACCCAGATGTTACTATAAAATAGGCTGTTTATTGCTAGAAATTATACATGGAGATTAAAGTTGCAATAAAAAAGGCTTGCACTGTATTTCTTTGCATAACACAGCAATAATTGTTTATGCGGAATGACAGGGTTTACCACTGATGCTATAAATACTATAAAAGTAGTATCTCAGGCATCCTGCCATGTACGTGTTCAGGTCTCACCTCAGCAGTCCCTTCATGTGTGTTAATTCTATTCAACTGATGGGCGGGCCCAAGGCCCTGACTTCTTTTGCACAGAAGGCCTAGGCTCCTGGTGGGTTGGCTTTGGATAACTGGGTATTACCAATGTAGAGTAAAAAAGGAATACAGTATTGTTTCTTTCACAAAGACTGATTGGTGGGTTGTGGAGAATGTGTGATTAGAAAGTTGACTATTAAAACCACCATCATCGGCAAACATTTGCATATTGGAATTTGCGTATGTACATACACAGACACTGTTTCTTCTCATTGTCTCTGATTTATCACAGGTGGACCACTGACAGAGAGTAGATTCAGCTTACGTATGAATAGGCAAAAGAGAAAGCTAGGAAAAAAATGCAAATAAACAAAATACAATACATAAATAATCCCCAAGCAGATTTTATTGTCTTAAAGATTAAAATCACTCTAAGGAGCAATAGAGGGAAGTGCAGTAACACGTGAAACAAACTGATTGCCTAAGAGCATTAAAATAAATGCAAGGATCATAGTCAGATCTTTAGGCAGAACTTTAGGCTACCATGTTTATTTAACAAATCCTCAGTGGTTCGTGAAGAGCTTCTAATGTGTTTTACAGGTGGAAATAGAAGTGAAATGAAAGTGTTGAAGGCTGAAATATCCAGCTTAGTTCTCCCAACACTGAATTTATTTTTCAGTTCTCATTTTTTATATTGTTTCAGGAATTCATGCATCTCTGTAGCATTTTGTTTTCATTATATAATTCCTCTCCCCTGTTGTGCGATAAACTTTAAAATTTTGAAGTTCAAAGATATTGGCTGCACAAATAGTTATTTGTGTACACACGAATTGTGGACTTGAATTAGGTCAGCTGGAAAAGTATCTTTAATTATGATACTCTGCGTGCATTCTTTGGATTGCAAGTTCCAAACCCACACTTCCCAAAGACAAAAGAGTTGGGCACAGGAGGAAAAGTGGGGCAGTAGGGCAGATGCCACTAACAGAGATAAACAATAGCACAGTACATAACACTCCGCATAGATTGTGCTTACAGCAAAATAGATCATTTTCCCATCATCTGGGGAAGGATGAACTCCATGTGGATCTGACTCGGTTTCTCTTTGTCTACACTCCTTAGACTGCACCTCATTTGGTTTCTGCTTTTATTGGCAAACTTCTTTTTTCACAGGGAAGTAGTGTTAATGTATTCATTCTCTAATTGGTTTTGCCTCGTTGCTTATATTTCTTTGTTTTAGGAGGTTAACTTTTAAGAAATCCTGTTGAAACTGGGCTTTTTTCCCTGTTCAGTATTTTTCTAACTCTGTGGCAAGATTTGCAATAAATTAACTTGGGATCAAGTCCAAAAGTTCTTCTTTAGGTGAACTTCCCACTGAGTTCATCAAAGATTTTGCCTGAATGAGGCTAAGTAGATTAAGATCACATCCCTGCCTCACTGTTCAATTTCATATCCTGAATGTCAGTTATGTTATCTTTTTACTAGCAGTCTTCTGACAAGTAGCATTGATATCTTCCTATGGATTAATGACTCAATTCACAGAACAAAGCTTCTTATTATGAAGAAAACATATAGGCTCAGATTTTCCAGATTATTTAAGGCTTGTTATTGCTAATCTGAAACACTGTGAAATGGGGGAGAGTTGAATTAAATGGAAAGGCTACAAGAGTCTAAAACAGTATTCATGCTGTCATTTTTCAGATGAGTACCGCAAATTGTGCACAGTAGCTGCTTTGCTGCCAGCAAGACCTGAACTTCCTCCTGGCCGTCCTGACATCATCCCTCCACCACTCCTTCCTGGTCCTTACCCTCCCCAACAGCCAGAAATTGTCTATCCATCTCGGGCTCCACCACCTCATGGTAAGAAATAAATAATAACCTTTCCCTGCACCATTTGCGTTTAGTTTCTTTAAAAACATGCATTTCTCAGGAGCAATGTGCTCCCTTCAGCTGTTGGTATCTTTTGCTTTCTTTGTGTGGACATACATTCTCTACATATCCTTCTAATCATAGCTTGGTTACCTTGTACCTTACAGCAAGTGTACCTTGTTGGTAGTGTTTTCCCTGTTAAGACAGAATACAAAAATTACACCCTCACTGTCTGTACTGAGGCCCGTGTATTGTAGTAGTTATATTACTGTTATTTTAAGGCTATTGTGAGCTTCGCTGCATGTCAACATTGAAGAACAGCTTTTTGACTATGTTGTGATAGTTACATTAAAGAGCTTGGCTGGGAGAAAGCAGCTTCTTTCAGGTTGTTTTCCTCACTCATACTTGGTCAGATAGGAAATGCACTGATAAAAATACTAGTCTGGACATTGAAGCTGATCCAATGTGAAGAACGAACTTTATCAGTGATACATGTAGATAGGTTAGGCTTCTCTAGAGCAACGAGGATGTTAGAGCAGAATAGCAATATATTCCATATTCTGTCCCTTGCTCAGGGAATTTCTACGTGCCCATATAGTCTGCAGTAGACATGTGGCACCTGAAATCATTTGGCATAGCTACATACTCTTTTGCAGGTAAACACAAGCTCATTTTGCCCATGCTCTGTTCAGATGCAAGCAGGCTCTGCTTGCACTGGCACCAGCTGAAACTATTTAGTCTTGGTTCAGCACCAAGCTGAGCTAATAAGCCTAAGAGGCAAAGTATGTTAACTCAGGCCTGACACTGCTCTGACGTAGCTGCACAGCTTCTGGTCATCTGGGAGCGCAGACAGAGCCAGCACACATCTGCCTGCCAAAGACCATATAGGCATACCTTCCAGGGTTATCCCTGCCCTCCTGTCACTCTACTGTCTATGAAAATGGAGATAACTGAACCATTCTGCCTGCTCTTTGCTAGAGTAGGCTTCTAGCAGAGTCCCTGCAGTGCCACGTACCCACTTTACCACTAGTTATGAGCGGGCTCTGTCCTCTTTTGTTCTGCAAAAGAGGAAAACAGGATCAGACCTGCCACAGTGAAAAAAACAGTGGTTGCTAGATGTTTTCAGACAAATCTCTAAGAGCCAAAGTGCTGTTTTCTCTTTACCAGTGCTGATTTTGCTATGTAATTCACATGGTGGTGGAAGATAAATGTTGACGTTTAATGGAAAATGCTGCACAAGTTGCAGATTACCAAAAATTGTTATGATGAACTATTAAAATATTTTTCCAACTCTGTTATTTCAGTGATCTTGCCGGTGAACTTCACTGACTATTGCCAACTGTTCCGACATCTCTGCCTTAATGGGCGCTGTATTCCCACTCCTGGGAGCTACCGCTGCGAGTGTAACAAAGGATTCCAACTGGATGTTAGGGGGGAGTGCATTGGTATGTAGTTTTCTGCTGTAAATCACAGAGGGGAATTTTGTTTTAAAGAAAAATTATTTTCCACACAATGTACTAACTCTGAGTTCTTAAATAAAACAACACCCCTTCCAAAAAAAAAAAAGGGCAGTATTTAACAAATCTTGCAATTTGCCACAAAATTATACAGAACTAAGGATTTCTTTTTTTACTAACCTGTGGCTATAATGTGTTTATTAGTGATTGAAAATGACCTCCTTAAAATGCTACCAGCTCTTTGAATATGCAAGTGACCTGTTAAAAAAACCACACCCAGCAGTCATGATCTCTGGTTTAGTAAGATTTACAAGTCCTCTTTCAGATTATCCAGGAGTATCTTGTTGGGCACTTGAGCCTTCTAATTTTGGAACTCAGCTGGAGCTTGACGATAGGAGCAAGGATTATTTGTCTCTTACATGCAAGGTTTAGCTTCTGTCAAAATCTGTCTCCAGTGGGGCTGGGAATGTGGAGGTGTGGGATTAAGACCTCTACCTCTTGCACATGCAATACCTTGTCTTGCTGAGTACTCCTTTTTCCCATCTCCTGCCTAGCTTAGAATATGGGATCCTTTTACTGGAAATTTAGTGGTGTTGCCTTTCCTTTCAGATTTAAGCACACTATTTCTCCAAGTACAAAACAATAAACTACCCCTGAACACCTGAATACCTTTCAATCAATGTCTCAGTAAAAATATATTGTCTGTGTTTTGCAGATGTTGATGAATGTGAGAAGAATCCATGCATCAGTGGAGACTGTGTGAACACCCAGGGATCCTACATATGCCAGTGTCGTATAGGATATCAGAGCACACCAACTAGAACAGAGTGCCGAGGTGAATTATGGTTTTACAGCCATATCTGTACTATTGTATACATACCAGGAAGGAAAATAGTTTTTAAGCAAAATCTAACAAATGTGTTAAATATGAGGGTTTAAAAAAAAATTTCAGATACAGCAGTAAAAATTATTAACCTGCCTGAGCTGGCTGCGTTATGAAGAAAGACGTTTTGTCTTGTGCTGGAAGTATCTTGGCACCATTTGTGACTTTGAAGTGGAAGAGCCTTTTTTTTTTTAATTATTGAGACATTTTTTCTTTCACTTCTTGTGGCTCTCAAGGACAATTAAACATCCCTTCTTTGGAGAAAGCCTTTATGTATAAAAGACTGTTAAAAGCCTGAGAGAGGTGGGGGGGAAGATAAGTCTTCCAGTGAGTAAATATAAGAGCACTGTGCCCATGTGTTGGCCCTGCTCACTGTCAGAGAAAGAGATCAACATAAATTATAGCAATGAAAACTTAAATAAGGTATGGAAAAGTAGTGAAGCACTAGGAAAGTCTAGGTGGGGAAGCTGTAGAATCCCCATTATTGGTGTTTTGAAGACCAGGCTCAACAACAGTCCTGATGGTCGTTGTCCTGTCTTCCTGTGGGAGTGGAGAATGTGTATGTGTATCTCCTCAGTGGTCAGCCCTGTATCAGGATTCTGTGGCTCCCAGACTGTCCTGGGGTGGGAATTCCACTGTAAAGGTGGATGCACTCCTTTATAGTTAAGTCATAATGAGAGACTTCTGGCAGGAGAACGAATGACCGCTTTGATATTCCATCAAAAATGAGGCATCTAAATAAATCAGGGTGTTTGAATGCTCAGAGTCCCAGCTTGTCTTCATATTTTGCTTTCTGCACTAAGAGGAGGGTTCCTTGAGCATGCCCTCATTCTGAAGCAGAGTTTTGAAAAAAACTAGAAGGAAGCTATCTGTACTAGTGTGTGGTTTTTTTCGTCTTCCCTTTGTGAATCAGAAAGGTATTTGTGGTACAGCAGCTTATTCCGATCCAGGAACACATGCAGAGCCAGCACCACTGCTGCATATTGCTGGGAGGATTTGACCTAATTGCTGCCAAACAGCCATGTTGTGGAAGCATCTTCATAGTTCAGCTGACTAGTGGTGAAAGAGTGCTGAAGTGGAGTCTCAGTGATGATGAATTTACTCATGAGTCATTTTTGTCACACGCTTTCAATTTGACTGATTCATTACACAAACACATGGTTGTCAGAAGCCCAGTAGCTTAATGGCATTAAAGTGTGGTCACTTAGCAGTTCCTTTGCAGTCTATGGGAACTGTGCTTGCTTGATAGGCAGTTCAGAAAATGCTACAATGTGCAGAATCTTTGTTTTCTGAAGGAATTTTTAGGACCAGTGTAGGGAAAAGAAAAAGACTAGTGGGGCGCATTTGGCAAAATATGTATATAGCACTGGTGCCTGCCAAAATCAGCATTTGTTGTAAAATTACTTCGCATGACTACTTTGTATATTGAGGTTTTATTTTTTGCTTGCACAAATATGTCTGTGCAGATACGCTTTTGCAAATATATTCTGTACATCCATTCTTGAAAAATGACACCTCCATAATGACCAGATGTTTATCTATTCCTTGCCCTGAGGTTCCAGGGAGTTTTTTTTCTGCATGATGAGTCTGATAGGTGGCTGGTTAAACGTTGCAGCCTGTATCACAAGCTACTGATCCAACTGTTACTAGGACTCTTTATAATTCTAGTAGGAGTTTGGCTGAATGAATATGTTAATTGGAGACATAGATGAATAAGGTTGTCACATAATGATTAGTGATAAAAACAAAAAATGCCTTTCAATTGCAGAAGAGGGGATGTCAAATGGCTCTCAAAAAAAAAAAGTGAAATTTTATCATGACTAACTATGAGTGTATGGGAATCAAAGCTTTCATAGCTAAGTGCTGTCTATAATCTACCTGTCATTTCTGAGAGGAGGAGGTCAGACCTTACATGGAGATGGTGGCAATTATGGACTTTTCAGTGAGAGGGGAGCAGTGATTTTTGCAAGTTTCTTTGAGGGGAAAAAAATAATTCACAATGATATTTCATAATTTGAAAATTAGAAATGTAACAGAAACTAGTGGTGGGTCTCTGGTCACCTGTGTGTACATAAAAAAAAAACCCAAAATTTTGAGTTAATTTTCTGCACCGTGGTTTAGATGGCATCAGATGCATGAAAGTACAAATCCTAATGAACTCTAAAAACTAAAAGGCCAGAAAAATCTTGAGATGCTGTAGCATTTCTGCCTATCCTAAGGAAGAAAGCTGGTGGGGTAGGTAAAGTCAGGCTCAGGTACAACTGAGTGCTGCAAAAGTGGGGGGAAAGGGACTGAAAGGAGAGAAAACTCACTTTTATGCATTGCTGATCAACGATGCTTCTTATCAATTGAGGGGAGGTTTATCAAGCCTGTACACTTTTGCTGGAAGTCAGGAGGGCTGCAAGCTGCCACTGCAGTGAGCTGTCGCTTGAGCAGCTCATGTCTCTGCTGGCCCCATTGCTTGCTTGCAAAACAGTTATTTTCAGGGATTTCTTAGCAGCTTCCCAGAACTACCGTGCTGCTAAGAAGGCAAATATAGGTTCAAAATTTCAAGAGGCATCAGTTCCCCCTGAGGCAGGAGTCTAGAGACCAGGGGCATTTGGGAGGATGCCCTGTGTTCTGCTTCCTCCTCAAGCACAGCAATGTAGTTCTGCAGAGAGGACCTAGGGAAGGGCACCCCCAGGATATTTGGGAAGACAGTGTGGTTGCACAACAGATAGGTCTGCGTGGACTGGTTGAGATCTCTCTGAGCAGAGTCCCCTGTGTGCAGGAATCTCTGGGAGATGGTCCAGGCCTTGATGGAGGCAATCTGAAAAATGTCTAGACAGTCTGTCTCAGCATCTCCTCTCCCTTCATTTGGAGGAGAGGGAGAGCTGCCAGGCTTGTGTGATATCACTATTCAGGTCCTCCAAAGCACTTGCCAAGCACCTCCTGCAGAGAGAGGGAAATGAGGAGCTGATGTTTCAAATATAAAATAAGCAGGAGAAATATCTTCTGAGGTGGGAAAGTCTCAAACTTCCCTGTTATCTTACAAAGCAGCAGCAGAAGACAAGCTTCTCCAGTCTTTCTTTCAGTAGTTAGCTATTGTTAAGTTAAATTTCAGTAAAAATATTTTCATGATGAACAAAAATGCAAAAAACAATTGAAGGGGTCTGATTATGGTTTGAGCAAGCTGCAGGGTAATGTTCACTGAAATTCTTTCACAGCAACTTGAAATTTCAAGCTGATGAACATTTTCCACCCCCATAACATTTGGTTATGGAAATCAAATAATTTTTCTGGTGAATATAGTTTCCATATAGGGTTAAAAACCTAGGGGAAATGGGAAATGGGAAGAATGCCTCTTGAGTATAAAAAAGAAAACCCCCAAAATGATATTTTTACTTTTGTTTGGCTTTCAGACATTGATGAATGTTTACAGAATGGTCGTATCTGTAATAATGGACGATGCATAAATACAGATGGCAGTTTTCACTGTGTGTGTAATGCTGGCTTTCAAGTGGCAGCTGATGGGAAAAACTGTGAAGGTAAGACTTTTCTGAAGTTACTCTGTATCTGTAATTACAGTTGCAAGAGGTTATTCACCTCAATGAAAAAGAAAAGGACCTCTGGTGGGGGGGAAGGGAAGGAGCAAGGAGTCAAATTTCTAAATACCTTTTGCTGTATGTGGGAGGGCAAGTAAACTGTCTTTTGCAGCCAGTTCTGGAGCCTTGACTTGGCAATCCTCAACGGGATGTCTGTCCAGCAGGAGAAATAGCACATACCACTATCAGAAAACGCAGTTTCTTTGATGGGAGTGGTACATTTTAAAACAGTGCACAAGTCACATGCTGCCTGATTTTACTGTGTGTTTAACAGCATGCTTTATGGGAACTTACTGGGTGACTAGCAATGTGTTTTATGTAGGTGCAGTCTGGTCTGACCCATAAAAACTGTTTTAAGAAAAATTTGTAAACATAATTGATGTGTTCCTACCTCCCAGACCTTTAGTAAAGGGGGGAAAAAGAAGAATGTTCTTTATCATGCTTCCCAAGGTCCTTGGGAGGGTTCCCAATGATCTATTCATACGTTAAAGGAATTTCAAGCACTGTTCTTAGAAACATTTTTGGCTGAATACTACCTCAGTGATTCAGCTCAAAGACTTAATGCCAAAATTCCTGGTTGGGATAGATACATGATTTTTTTTTTTTAAATCATAAATTATTTTTGTCTGACTTAGCCTGTAAGTAAAAAGAAAACACACCATGTCTAGAAGTGTAATTTCTGTCCAAGACAGCTGCAATATTAAGGAAAATAGCACGATTCCGAAAATATTGTAATGTCATTATGATCCAGTGATTTTATGTGCTAGTAGTGATTCTGTTAATCCTTAGTAGAGACAGACATTTTAAGACTCTGTTTTTCCTGACTCTTTTTTAGATACAGTTTAGCATATAAGCTGCTTTTAAAATATCTTATTATGGAACTATATTGACTAAATATATTTGGAAATGAATATATTTTGGAAAAAAACTCGATTCTGATTTCTTCCTTTCCCACCAAATACCATGTGCTAATAGTAATAAGAACCAGGGCACCAGCAGTCTGGTAAAACATTTTTAATTCCATTGCATATGTTGCCAGAATGTCTGATGCATCCACTTATGAAACAGTTTCTTCTCTGGCATTGTAATGCACTGAGTTTTGTTGTTAGGAATACATGTGCACACATACTAATAAGTAAAGGCCATGGCAATGTGCCATACCTTAATGTAACTGCGTATAGTCCTTTAGATGAAACTGGTAAATAGTGCTGATTTTTTTTTTTTTTTTTTTAATGTAACATCCAAAACTGATTTAATTTGTACCAGGACAAAATAAAGACTAATATGATATAAAAGCTTACTCAAATCAAGCACAGGATTCTCTGTGCTTCCCCACCCCCCCACCCCCCCCCTTTTTTTTTTTTAATGTAACTGTGCAGGGTTCAGAATAGCAGTGTCTGGGACCTCCACCTTTTCCTATTTGAATCCTCCATGCTATGCTGTTAGGACAGAGGATGAATAATGCTATTATGAAGCTATGATTAGTAAGTATCCTCCTATGTGACTGGTCATGCTAAATCCAGGGAAAGGGTAGGTTTTATTTTAAATGGAAGTTCATGATGAAAGTGCCAACAGAATGCATGCCTGAGCACAGTGCTAGGAAGTCTCCCACATCATAAATCTTAGACTCATATAGTGGAGGTTACAAATGTTTTTACTTCAGATGCAAATGCCCACTCCCCCCTTTCAGGTGATCTTAGTAACATAAAATTGTGTTTACCATTCCAAATGGGAGGCTGCTTCTAACCTAACTTCTATTTATTTACATCAAGATTGCAAACCCTCTTCACCTTTCTCACATTTTTAGGGATTTTACCAACTGGCAGTTCTTAAGCTGTCCAGTTTATCATCTGTTTTTCATTCTCTTTGCTATTTTTGAATGCATACCTTTATATGTTAATGATTCATTATGAAAAAATTGAGTCATTGCTTTGACACATCCTCTAGGGCAGTGTAGTGTGTTGCATCGTATGTTTCTGATTATCATATACCTCCGCCATCTAATAAAGAAATTAAGGTTTATCTTTTGGATATAACTAGTAAGAGTTCTTTTACTTAAACGTTATGAGCATTATGTCTATTATGTACATTTTCAGATATGGATGAATGCAGCATAAGGAACATGTGCCTCAATGGGATGTGCATCAATGAGGATGGCAGTTTTAAATGCATTTGTAAACCAGGGTTCCAGTTAGCATCTGATGGACGGTATTGCAGAGGTGAGCCCAATAAATTACAGGTTCCTAAAGCTTGTGAGTCATAGTGCTCTAGTAGCTTCAGGAATCACCTGATTTCCTTACAGTGATCCTTGGGGACAAGAAATACTGGGAAGAGTTCTTGTCGGATGTGATTTTTTTAATCAGCTAGAATGATTTGCCATTGTGCAAGACAGTACTCACTCTTTACAGTGCTGAGCAACCGCCCTAACCAGCCAGTGGGAAATACTCTTTGATCAAGGACTGTATGATCTGGCCTAGTTAAAGTCCAGGTTTTTTTGTCTATGAGGTCTTCTGCAGTTTGGCTCCAGTGTATCTCATTTTTTGTGTTTGGCCTTTTAAAGTCTTCTGTGTTTGGCCACCCAAACATCCTGGCTCATTGCCTTTGGTTTTTTCTCCCGTTCCTGCCTGGGTGTTCCTAGTCAATACAGCATCTCCAAGGAGCGCCCAGCACCCGCTGTGACCGAGATACAAACATGAGCACCACAGCAAGATTGTCTTTTCCATTTGCTGCACTAGCTCAGTAGTATCCCCTGTGGGAGACACTGCAGTGTTCTTGTTGCTAGTTATGTCATCAGAGTTTCCTCTCAGTCCCGTCAGGAACTGGAAGTTCTGTGTGTATAAATCATCACGTTTCAACAAGTTTTATAGGCACAAAGCAGAAGTCAAAATAAGGAATAAACAAGTGCTGGGCCAAGGTAGTTACGGTTTTTCTTTTGAAAAATTTAAAATCTTTTAACTCTTGGAATCAAGGCAGAAAAAGTGCTTTTTTAAACTTTGGCAAATTTAAAAAAATGTCACACTGGATTACACTGTTATTGTGGACCAATAACAAAGGTAAATATTTGAATAAATAATTTGTTTTTGAGACTTACTGACATGAAAGATGAATTTATTTGGATCCTGTTGCTTCTTGAGCACTGTACCAGTCTTAGGTCTGACCTGCGTGGTCTCTAGGCTTAGACTTTAGATCCGAACCAGGCCAATAAGTCTGGTAAAACATCTGGAACTTCTCTTGCATTTGATAACTTTTGCACCAGATATGCAAGACGGTGCTACCCAGCCTTCAGGCGAGGGAATCATATACTTCTAATGAGACATGGCCCCATTCTTGCTTTGTAATAGGGTTGTTTTGATTGGGAGAATAAATTATTCTTTAGTTTCTCAAATGAACAAATGTGCAGATCCATACAAGTGTCTCCGTAGCTTTACAGCTACTGGTTGTGCTGGCTGCAGCCTTCACACACTTAGAGCAGTCAGGTTTATTTCCTTCTTACCTGTTTTCCAAGTGGTAGGTGTATGTCTGTGCTTTGCCAAATCTTATTTTCCAGTTGATCTGTGTGTGGGACAGCAGCAAGACTTGGTCTCAAACTTGGCAGGGAAGAACTTGATGCCCATCAGGCCTTGGCACGTCAGCCAGTTGTGTTCCCAAAGACCACTGGCTGCTCTCTTTGTCGTTAGCAGGGATGTGACTCACTGATGCAAGCTCAGCCCGAATGCTTGTCTTGATTTTTGCCTTGAGCATCTTTTGGTATTTTTTTCTTTTTTTTTTAACAGCAGTTGTGCACTGGAATGCCATCCAAGAAGATGGTATGTAAATTACTTCAAACTACTTAAAAACCAATGCTACTCAACTTCACAGCCTGTTACATGCCTCCTGGCTAAACAGGAGTATAGATACAGCCAAAAAGGGGTTTCTGGCCCTAGAGAAATGTTACTTCTGTGCATCAAAGGGAGAATTTTGAAAATTATCCAAAATTGCAGGCAACTCAACTGATTCCTACTGAAAGTTGGAACAGATCTTATAGTAAAATGAAAGATTTCTCCCACTGCTTTTCAACACTTACAGTAAGCCTTGTTCTCTATGAATGAGCATGCAAACATCCATTATGTGTTAAAATTGTTATTGGGTCAAAATCAAACCAGATTTTGAGACCTTGACACCCAAATTACACTTTTTCCCAACTTCATATTTGTCTCCTTTCTTCCACTTGCCCAAAGTATCGTGAAATAATTCCCAGGAATGTAGTGGCTAGAGAGAGCACAATTCTCTGGTAAATGCCTCTAGCCACATTAGTAAAAGTTTAAAAGATTGATCTTTAATAATGCCTTTCCTTGTACTTTTCAGGTTTATCCTTACCGAATCCTTTCTGTACACACCACAAATACAGAGTAAATACATTCTGTGCTGTAGAACAGTTAGCCTTTGAAACACTCATTGTTAACACTGCATATCCTGAATTTGTTTGTGAAGTGTATGCATTGAGATCTTACATAAGCTTAAACTCTTAAGCTCACGCTTGCACATGCAGTTAGTGTTCATGCATATTGGGAATGTGTGTATGCACAGACATTTCTGCACCAAATTGGCTACCTGCCTGAGAAATTTTGATATGGATTTTAAATTTTGTGTTTTTGCCAAACTCTTTAGGGGATCAACAAAGGAATATAAGAATTGCAGCGTGCAACACATTGCTCCTATAAACATCTCATTTGATGCACTTTAGTCTGAATTTTGAACTATGAAAAAGAATTTCTAACCCAAAGTTGGGAATAATGTAAATGACACTTATTTCCATAAAACTGGAATTTAAGTATAAGTACAGTGCATATGCTTGGCTCTCTGGTAAAAAATTCCACTCAGGCTTTATGAAGTAACCTGCCAAAAAAGAATGTTACACCATGGTCTTGTGTATTTGCTGTAATACAAGGCATACTAAACTTATTCAACGTTAGCTTCTTTCGCTGATGATTTGCTGATGATTTTTCAGAAATACATCAGGCACAAGTTTAAAGCATGATTTCTGTTCCATACACTGTTTCATCTTTAGACCAAACAGGAATTCCCCAAATTGAAAGCTATTGCAAGGCAACTGGAAGTGCCTGTTTAGTGGTCTGAGTAAATTTTTCCTGGTTGAAATTAGAGGACTTAGTGTACCCAGCTGGCACTACTGAGCAAGCTAAGCAGAAAAGGCAAAAACTCATTGGACATGGAGAATTAGTCCATTAGGTGGTTTTCCAGAACCAGGTTGAGGTATTCTGGCAAAAGTTAGAAAAACGACTATTTTTGAAGTTGTCCAAATGGTGACTTTTGCCACAGAAGACAGCGGAGCCTTGTCAAGGTTAGAAATTCAGGCTTCATGTTTGTGTGTGCAGTTGGTTTACTGGGTGGAATCTCAGCCCTGGTAAAAACAGTGGCTTTTTGCCCTGTCTTTCCTGGAGCCAGGTCTTCAGCTGATCTGCACAATTCTAAGTGATCCACTTTACCTTTCTATAGAACATCTAGAACAGTATTTTCAGCACATTTGTAAATTGGTAGAAAAGGAAATGGATTGCACATTTCACCTCTTATTAGCTGACAAAATCTTTTTTAAAAATTAACTACACTACAGGAAAAGGAAAAAGAGTAACTTTGCCTTTCTGTTTCGATACATAACCTTAAGAAAATAAAGTGATTTTTTTTTGTATGTTTTTGTTTTAGGAAAACTTGTATCTGTGAAAGGAGTTCAATGTTGTCTAACAAAAGAACTGTCTACACTGTTTAGTATGGGCACATTTTGAAGTGCCGACTCTGTTTTTGCTTACACTGAGTAAGGACTAAATTTAAAGTGGGAAAAGCATTTGTTTCAATAGGACAAAAGATTACAGGATGAAGTAGAAATGAATTGAGCCCATGTACTTAAATATAACTTCTATTTTAAAATGCAGTTTGAAAAAGGAATCTTGGATCATACAAGCCATGTTTTATGCCAAACAACACAAACTAAGTAAAACACAGAGGTGTTTCACTCTCAATTTGCCCTTTTAAGGTCAGAAAAAAGGAAATTGTCACACACACTGTCTCTTGTATATATTATGGAGAGTTGTTATGAAGTGATTATTTTATAAAGGTTATACATACTTCCAAACAATATTTTAAACACTCCGTTTCTTAATCAGTTATAAAATAATGACATGCTCTCCGTGTCTAGAGAATGATCTTACTATCAACAGGATACACAGCCTAAATAATTTTTACTAATTTGACATCCCTTTGTGATAGTCTAATATTATAAGGCTTCGTTCTTGTATTTCGTTGCTGAGGGTCTTATTGTTCAATGTACTATTGTTGGGCAAAGACGGTAGCTTGCGCTCAGCGATTGCTCAGGGCTCAAATCATTAACAAATTCCTTTCAAGGCTGGAGTGCAGTCTGTCCATTGAAAGGTTATAAAATAGGCTGTAATTAGCATCTGATAGGAAAACCCAATTGTCATGCACATCACCAGAGAGACATTATATGCAGGCAGGGTCTGACTGTGGACTTTCAGATACACTTCCAAAAACTGAACCTGCAGCAGAAGGAAGGGAAATTCTTTGGTGGCCCTGTGAAGGAACCTTGTATCGGGGGTGAAAGATTCAATTTGCTGTCTGGACTGATTTCTTACAGCATAAACTAACTGTTAACACAGAAAGGGAATACCCTGCTACACACTACAAAAGTTCTTTGTCTTAGCAGAGTTTCCTCCTTCTTCCAACTGTGTTTTTGCCTGTATGACCCTTAAATCAGAATACATACTTCTTGAGATCAAGTCAGGAAAATGTAGTCCCTTTTCACTCTCCAAGGAGTGAAATTATTTTGTTCTGTTTATTTCTCCTGAATTTTGCATTTTCTCCTTCCATTTCACAGAATGGATTATTCGGTATTCTTAATAAAACCTTTACTTGAACTAGTTTCCATTTAGATTTTATATTTTTCGATAGAATACACTGAAAATAAGTTGCACAAATGCACGTTTCAGCCAGGCATTGAATGCTGTGTAATTTAATTTCTAATAAAGCTCATTTTGTTCTCCAACAGACATCGATGAGTGTGAGACAGCTGGAATATGCATGAACGGGCGCTGTGTGAACACTGATGGCTCCTTCAGATGTGAATGCTTCCCTGGCCTTGCAGTAGGACTGGATGGACGTGTGTGTGTTGGTAAGACAGGCTTAATGTGTGGCGAGTCACAATTAACCAATGTTAAGGCGTTAATGCTAGACTGATGGACGGATCAAGTCTGAATGTAGAATTTAGCATTTTTTCAAGGATTATAGTGGATACTAACAGCTTGGGGATATTTCCTGTAATAGCCCATTTTGCTCTTTTTTCTTTTCCATTGCATTTAAAGAGAAAAATAATGTGTAGGCCAAATCATAAGGCCAGGTAGACTATACAGCATAGTGCTGTTGGAGGTGAGTAGTGCTGTATAAGTTTTGAGTAGGTGAGAATTTACCCTGTTTCTGTCAGTGTAAAATTCTTAATTTGTCACTAAGCTTAAAGATTTAATTACTCTTTCACCTCTTTTTGAAGTGGGACATACCAATTTTTCCACTTGTGCCTGTTTCTCCATAAGTGAAAAACATTTGAGGTGTTTGATTTTAAAATTCTAATGTGTCTGTCAACCACTATGGGTGAGTTTTTAAAAGTGAGAAATGTCATTCCTGGACCTGAAAAGATCAGCATTTTAAATGTTATCACTGAATATCATTGCTGACTTTTTCTTTGTTTTTTTTTTTACAAGCAAAAAGAAAGATTATTTTTTTTAACGACAGCATATTTTGTGACCTTTTCCTCATGCAAGGTTTTCTTTTTTTTTTTCCTCATTCTGCCTTTTTTCAGGTATAAAATGAAAACAAAAGCTTTAGTGTGGCCTTAGTGGGCTTAAGCCAGGGTGTTGTATCAGTGGTGATTTTATCCTTGATGAATCAGAGACAAATAACGAGGTTGGGAGGGGCAGAGACAATAATTCTTGTTAAAACCAAATCAGTCCTCTTAACTCTGAGAATAAAGTAAACAGTACCGAGATTTTTTTCACAGTTTTGAGATACACTTGTTTCTAGCTCTGAGAATCTGCTGCTGGGCCTGTCAAATTACAAGTGAGTAATGTCCCTGTCACATGGCAGAGACTTTGCCCCTTTTCCCCATAGCTTCTTGCCAGTTCAAGGTTAAGTATTGGTTGTTTCTTTAGTAGTTCACTAATGCATGTTAAGTCACAGAATCACAGAATGGAGGGGTTGGAAGGGACCTCTGGAGATCATCTCGCCCAACGCCCCTGCTTGAGCAGGCATACCCAGAGCAGGGGGCACAGGAACGCATCCAGACAGGGTTTGAATGTCTCCAGGGAAGGGACTCCACTGGGCAGCCTGTTCCACTGCTCTGGCACCCGCACAGTAAAGAAGTTTTTCCTCATATGAAGGTGGAACTTTCTGTGTTCCACATTGTGCCCATTGCCCCTTGTCTTGTCGTTGGGCACCACTGAAAAGAGTCCACTCCCATCCTCCTGACACCCACCCTTTAGATATTCATAAGCATTTATAAGATCCCCCCTCAGTCTTCTCCAGGCTGAACAAACGCAAGTCTCTCAGCCTTTCCTCATAAAGGAGGTGCTCCAGTCCCCTGATCATCTTGGTAGCTCTCTGCTGGACTTGCCTGAGCAGTTCCCTGTCCTTCTTAAACTGGGGTGCCCAAAACTAGACACAGTACTCCAAATGTGGTCTCACCAGCACAGAGTAGAGGGGGAGCATAACCTCTCTCGACCTGCTGGCCACAGTCCTTTTAATGCAGCCCAGGATAGCGTTGGCCTTCTTGGCCACAAGGGCACATTGCTGGCTCAGGGTCAGCTTGCTGTCCCCCAGCACTCCCAGGTCCTTTTCAGCAGAGCCACTTTCTGGCAGGTCAGCCCCCAACCTGTACTGGTGCATGGGGTTGTTCCTCCCCAGGTGCAGGACCTTACACTTACTTTTGTTGAATTTCATGAGGTTCCCCTCGCCCAGCTCTCCAGCCTGTCCAGGCCTCATTGGATGGCAGCGCAGCCTTCTGGTGTATCAGCCACTCCTCCCAGCTTGGTGTCGTCAGTAACAGCAGTATTAAATGCAGTAACTAGTCATTAAATGCAGTAACTAGTTTGTATGTCTGAACTCTTAGGAGCATGAGGAAGAAGAATTTCCTGTCCTGAGCAGAGTGAGGGTACAGGTGGGTGAAAAGCACAGGGAAATGGTGAAAGGTATTTTTTTTGACAGCTATTCTACAGTGTTTATGACACCCAAGATAGATTTAATACTTGTATTTTATGGCGGTATAGTTGGCTATGGCAGGATTAAGCGAGATTTCTTTCCTCAGATACACATATGCGAAGCACATGCTATGGTGGCTACAAGAGAGGACAGTGCGTGAGACCATTAACCGGTGCAGTTACAAAATCAGAGTGCTGTTGTGCCAGCACTGACTATGCCTTTGGGGAGCCTTGTCAGCCATGCCCAGCACAAAATTCAGGTATGACGTATTTACTGGTACTTATTCTAATCTAAGATTCATGTTGATAAATATTTTTAGAAAGGTAAAACACAGTTTTGTATTAACATTGCACCCTAAATCAGGAGGGTTAATTTGCTGTATAACATGTTATATATTTTGAGCAATCTGCTATTTTGCACATTGGAGGAGTACAGGAGAGAATCTTTTTAGGCAACAGTAAATGCCAGTATCTGGGTCCAGAGTCGTTACATGCATTAAAACAGATTTTCAAACAACAAATTCTATTTTGATCATTGTGGATAACAAAAATTGTAATTTTGACCTGAAGTTATTAATGGAAACATGCTGAGTAATTAATGTATTCAAATCCTATGTACACCTGTCAGTCACATGTCTCTGTCTGAATTCTGTACCCCTCAAGTGATCTGAAATTGTTTATACAGTAAGTAGCCTTTGGATAGTCAATGCAAAAACAAATGTCCTGTTAAGTTGGTTGAGAATACTTGAGTCTCTCACCAAAATCCCCACCAAATGGAGTTGTCTGGTAATAACTTCTCTCTGGCAAGGAAGCAATCCTAATCATTCTCAAGGGCAGAATCTGCTTTTGGGAAAGCACTTCTTCCAAGAAGACTCTGCTGACAGAGTCCTTGTTGTGAAGTCATTAAATAAAGAGACCCTGGTTTCATGGACGTGTCTGACTGCAGGGAGCTAGTTTGAAGCCCTACTTTGTTGAATGATTCTTTCCACTCAGCAAATTTGTTGTTGCATATAAGCAAAATATGCCATTTGGTAGGTAGTTCAAAAGCATCTCATACTAACATGGTATCTTTGTAGGCAAAAATAATTTTAGATTTATTTTTTAAATCTCAGTTTTAACTGACAGCCTTATGAAAAGCATTAGGAAGCATTAGGGAGACAAAACCAGTTGGAACAAATTAGGCAGGTTGAGCTGATGTGACGTCTTCAGCAGGAACTTGCTGTCCACCTTTTTATAATATGCTGTGCTGTTTAGAATAGCAGAACACCAAGGAAATGCTTACCAGAATTGGAAGGATTCTTTCCAGCAGCCTCTGCTGATATCAGTGGGCTGCTATTGTTGTACAGTAGAGTTGAAATCTTTGCTAAACGTTGGACTCTGTATCATTGACTTGTGTTTTATATTTTAATTCCTTTAGCAGAACATTTGGGTATGTGGAAGCTATTTTTCCTATGTTATTTTGCCCCTTTTCAATTGTTAAAAAAATGCCATCTCATGTAGGATGAAGTGTAGCATTTCTTTGGGCTTTGGGTGGGGGAGGGAAGGAGGAGATTCTTAGAGAGGAGCATTGTATCAGAGAGACTGAAAAAAAATTCCTGAAAGGAAAACATTTATGTGTCTGTGCTCCTCAGCAGCTCTTTGCAGAAGCTCCTGACATTCTAGACTAAAAGTTTTGCTGATGCATGTCCAGAGCAGGTCTGCTTTCACATACGGTGGGAGTGATTATTTGATTCAGGCAGGCTACATATTTATTTGCTGGTTGTGATAATATTGGGAGAGGTGCTGCATGTGATTTTCCTTAAATAAAAGACAGATAATTCCATAAATATTGGTAATATTGGTAATATTATTGGTAATATTTACCTGTGTAAGTGCAAATATATTGGAAAATGCTGACTACAAGGCAACAGTTAATTCTGAATTTGCTAAAATGGTTCACAGGTTCAGAACACTGGGGGGCTATTAATGTTTTTAGAATAATTGAAGGGCATGTTATTTCATTCAGATAAGTAATTGGCATACTGTAAATTGTGACGCTGAAAGCAATGAGCTAAGAATATTCCAGTAAGTATTTTAATATTTTTCCAGCTGAATATCAGGCTCTGTGCAGCAGTGGAACTGGCATGACTGCAGGAGGAAATGGTAAGGTCACCTAATGTAATTCAAACTATAGTAGTTCTGGCTAAAAGTGTTAACTTAATAGCCTTGACTTATTAGACATGGTGGTGGGGATGATGGCAGGAAAGAATGGGAGGAAGGCTTATTCATATAGCTGTTTGCAACACATTAGAATAATTTAGGATTAAAGGAGGGGCGCATGCCATTTCACCAGTACACCCTCTCTGTTCTATGCCACAGAATGTGCATGAGTGATGTTATAAAATAATGGCAAATTTATTGGAAGTGTTATTACCTATATGACTTAGAAATAATATAAGTAAGTCATGTTTGCACATATCAACTGAGATGATCCTGAAGAATAAAGCCATGTTGAATGTTGAGCTTCCTCACATGTTGTCATCTGTCAAAAAGGCCAGGCTGACAGAGTTAGGTTAATTACAGAGAAGCAGCAAATTATTACAATAGAAACTTTGTAGTCCTAGAACTGTGAAACTGCAAACTCTAAGTCAGCCAGTGCTCACTAGTAGATTTGGTTGCATTAGAGAGGCAAAAACATTCAGAAAGAGGCATGTCCTTGCTTTGGAGAGCAATGCCATCTGGAAATGCTATGAATCAGGAGGTGCAGGGGGTATTAGTACACATGCATGTCTAAATGTAAGACCTCAGCTTAATATCCCAGTTGTTACCTACAGTTGCAAGTCCCTTAAATGTCTGTGGGCTAGAGATGGCCTTAAATCAGTGTGAAAAGGAAGCTTTTTGCTCTTGAGTGTGAATATTTAGGTGTGAATTTCCTAGTCAGAACTACATGATTATAAATATGGAGCAGCCAATGTTAGTGATATTGAAAGCGTATCTTTTTCTAGTTTGAAGAATTAACCCCCGCACCCCTCAACAACTGACTGTTTTTTTTGTTTTGTTTTTACCTTTTTGTAGATATTAATGAGTGCTTACTGGATACTGATCTCTGTCCAAATGGAAGGTGTGAGAATCTGCATGGAACATACAAATGTATTTGTAACCCTGGATATGAAGTGGATTCAACTGGAAAAAACTGCATTGGTATGAAATGTCCCATTTTTCATTTTGAAGTTTGATGCTTGTTTTTGTCCTCCTTCACCTTTTTTTCCAGTGTTTCATCAGATCCACTATCTGCCCTTCTGATATTTCTGGATGTTTCTACTGAATTCTTGTTTTAATTTCAGTGCTTTGCAATGCTCATAAAATCCTCCACTGTGGGGCTGTAAGGGACCATTGCCATCAGTGACTCAAATCACTGGCAACCAGGCAATAAACGTCCAGTTCAGTTAAGTCCACTGAACATGTACTCTGCAGCACCAAAGTTTCTCAAAATCAGAAGCAGCCAGATCCTGCAATTACAATGCACCACAGGAGGGATCTAGGACCACCAGTATGCTACGGGTGTCCAAGGCTAGAGGATTTAAGTAAAACTTGCAAGTGGTCGTAAGAAGCTAAGCATCCTGTATGCTACAGAAGGCTTACATAATTTCTCCCAACTCTGACTTTGGGGAAAATTGCCTTTCAACTTTCAGACAGGGCTATCGATTTAACTGTGTTAAGTGTACTGGCCTGACACAGGAAAATTCATTGTCATTGGAAGCACCAGCAGAATCGGATGTCATGGTGTCTCTTGCTAGGGCTGATTTCCTGTGCTGTACAAGTGAAAAAAAATCTAAAGCCAAATTTTTCATCATAGAAAAGGTGAAATAAGTTCTTTCACCTTAAAGGTGACCAGTGGAAACACTGTGGCATGGGATAAAAAGAATTCAAATAAGTAGCAGTCCAGTCCCTTCTTACACTATCTGGAATGTAAAAAACCCATCAGAGGCCTGCAGACTCCTGTTACAAATTTTAATTCTGTCAGTTTTCTTGTTCCATTAAATGGTCCCATCAAAAGCCCATAACTTAAACCCCTTTAGATTCCTTTCTTCCACTCCTGCACTGGTGTGTTGTTCCAGACCTCCTTTGCACAACTGATGAGAAATGTCTTCTGGTTTCCTGTTAAAATTTATTTGTGACCATTTTATTCCAGTTGGTGTTGGACTAGTATTATCCTTTGACTTAGCACCATGTCAGCGCTTATCCCCAAAGTATTTATAAAGAATCATCATATCCTTTCTCAAACTCTGTTGGCTAAACGATCCAAATCCATACTTTCAGACTTTCATAAAAGCAGAGGCTGCAGCATTCTCTTGCACACAACTGATCTGACCAGTATGGAGTGTTCTGATGGCGTCTGACCAGTGCCTTGTGTAGTGGTGCCAGCAATTCTCTGTTGCCCCTAGGAATATCCTGCCTAAACTGATTCAAGAGTGCATTAGTCTTTTTCTCAAATACATGTTATACTTTGGGATCAAAGTCAACCTCTAATTGGGAGTTACATCCAGAGTTTTCTTTTCTTGATAGCCTTCAACTGATGAGTTCTGGTTTATAGCATGTTATTGTTATTGGTCCCTAATTGCAAGGTTTTAAATGTTGGTGATTAATCTTATTTCTCTCATTCACATTGTCAAGATTGATTTAGTCTTGCATGATTCCCTGTATTGATAATAATTTCCAGCTTTGTGTTGTCCACAGATTTGATCCCATTCATTTTTAATTTGTACATTGCAATGAATATTTTATAGGACCAGTCCCAAGACTGATCCCTGAAAGGCATCGCTAATATCCTCCCTCCATAGTGATTACTCCCCTTTTTAATATACCCTACTGTAATCTATCCTTCAGCCAGCTCTGGAATCACCTTAAAGTTCTTAAATTCCTTCCAGTTATCTCCAGCTTACATAATAATTTTATTTGGGTTCTACTTAAACCTAAATAGCTTAAGTCATCTGTGTTATCCCAGTCTAAACTATCCACTATCTTATTTAAAAAAAAAGAAGAGTTGATCTATCTTTGATAAAAAATCATGCTGTAATTCATCCCATTTTCCCATTTGCTTCTTTGGCTTTAATTATCCATGTCCCATTTCAGTGTCTGCCCATAGCTTATGGCATCCTTTCTGTTCTCCCTATCCATCTGTGAGTTTTCCAGCTGCTCCCTAGCCCACCCTGTTGCAGCCCACATCCATGCTCCATCACAGCTGTTTCCTATTCTTCTATAATGTTCTACCTGGCCCTCTCTCAATTTTTCTGAACTCCTGTGAAGCTTCCCACATGGTCTGTTTTATTCTGCAAATCTCCCTGCTTTTCCTAGCACTTCTGCTGTTCCCAGCTGCTGCGCTGACCCTCTGAGTCTTCCCAACATCTCTCAACAATTTCTGAGGCTTCTCTGACGTAGCTAATTGTTCCTGTCTGCTCTTGGGGTCTCTCCTGGTCTTCACCTGCCATTCATGGCCCATTTCCACCTTCTTGCATCTTCTCTCTAATGACCACAGCTCTTCCAAAGATTTCCTAAGGGCTCTTGAAATTTAGCACCAGCATTTCTATTTAAAATTTTCACCTCTGAAGCAAGCATAGACTTACATTGGCCTTGTTAACTGTAACATCTAAGACAGTTCTGAGCCAGCTTGGAAAAAATGGTGATTTAAAGACCAGGATGACCAGCAAACCTTTCCAAACCAATCCTCTCCTCATTTCTTTCATCACTCTAGAGGCTGCTGTGCAGGGAATCAGGGACTGTATAGATCTATTCCACAATATAGGTATGATGAAAATGTGATTCCTAGCTTCATTTTGAACCATGTTATGGCTGTCACATATTATGAATATGTGTAGAAAGGAAGTATGAGCTCCTGTAAAAGCAAAGCAGTCTGCTAAAGAATAAAGCTCAGGAGAAAGTCAACAAAAATACACACAGATGGGTGGGATTTTAAAATTTATTTTTCCCTATTTTAAAAATAAAATGAAAATGTTAATATTCGTGTGGTTTCAATTCATATATCTGTTATTATTTCCATTATTTTAATGATAGTTTTCCTGAAGAAGGAAGGTGCAGTAAATGGGATCTTTAGTTTATTTAGAATGGTCATTTCCATTTGAAAGAATTCCAAGCCTGTTGTCTACAAAAAGAATCTAGATTTCTTTTTAGTGTCTTTGAAAAAGTGCAAGTCATTTGTATGAGTATTCTCTCTCTCTCTTCCCTTTGTCTCCTTCTCTCCACATACTCAAAATCCAATGAAATGTGGCTGTCAGGAGAGAAGTTCTGTCCTGGCTTCTACTCCAGCAATGTTTTGTTTCTTAAAAAGTTCTTGATTTTCATTATAGACATTGATGAATGTGCACTGAACATGCTGCTTTGTGACAATGGGCAATGCAGAAATACCCCTGGAAGTTTCACCTGCACCTGTCCAAAAGGATTTGTATACACTCCTGACCTAAAGACATGTGAAGGTAACTGGCAACACTCCATTTCATCCTAGTTTTATTCCTTTGGATTGTTCTTAGATTGTGCCAGAAATACTTTGAACCTTGATGAGTCTATAATGTGTAGAACGTAAGAAAAAAATCATATCATGAAGTAGGGGAATGAGGAAAGACAAGGCCAAAATTAAAGCATTAGATAACCTTGTGGAATATCCTGTATTAGGTCTGTACTAGCACTCTCCTTATTGACTACTACCAGTGGGCCCACACTGTGCCATGGATGAGAGAAACTTGAGAAGAACCAAGTTTTACGAATCTGTTATCTTGTGTGGAGAACAGAGCCAGACTCCTCGTTTGAACCCTTTTTGAGCCACAGGCAGAATGTGTATCAGATCATCTAAGCAACACAGTCCACCACCACAAAGCAGGACAATAGCTGGATATTGCTGAAAAATGAGATGCTGCTTCAAAGTTCAGCATTTTAATGTTCTAATGTGTTAGTGTGTCTTTAGGACACATGCATCATTCGTCTATTGTGAAGAGTTTCATAATAGAAAAATAGAGTATCAGGAAAACTGGTCATAAGGAAAGCTTCCATTTTCCCTAAGCTGGAAAAGGCCATATGTATTTTTGTTAGTGCTTCCTGGTACTAATGGCAGTGTGTTTCTCTTCTAGATATTGATGAGTGTGAATCTAATCCCTGTGTTAATGGGGTGTGCAAAAACACACCAGGCTCTTTTGCTTGTGAATGTTCTCCTGAAAGTACGTTGGATACAACCAGAACCATCTGCATAGGTATTTATTCTTCTGAAGATTTTATGTTTGCTGGTTAAAAATATCCAGTAGCATACAAATGTTGTACACCAAGTTTAGAAAATATTTAAAAATAACTTGTGCAGATAAATGTAGTAGAAAATGTTACAGAAACAATGTTAAGAAAGTGGTTTCACCATTACTGTGGGTACATAAAGTGCAGCTAGCACTTGGGAGCATGTCAAATTTGAAAGAGGTTAGGGTTTTTTGTAACAAATACAGGCATGCTAAGACCACTTCTTCAGGACTATGCTCACCCACTCAGTTCCTCCTACAAGAGGGGTGGACGTGTTCTCATTAAGATCTGCTCTCTGGAAAGGCCAGTTTTCTATTGGAGATAGAGCATGAGTAAGTTTGGGTACAGTCCAGACCAGCTCAAGAGCAGCCATGGACAATGCTGTGACTCAGATACTCTGTGGACTCATAATTTCTTCCTTACCTGTTCTGGAGGGACAATGATTTATAGCTGTTGCCTAGTCAGTGAGGAAGACTGTGGAACTATAGCTCTGGCTGATCGTTAGCTATCTCCTGCCACTCCCTACATGGGAAGTTCAGATATCCAGACTGGGAGATTTAATAGATTAATGGAAGATCTAGCAAGGGTTCATATCTACTCCATTCTTCTGCATGTGCCTCTAATCCAAGTCATAATAAATACAATGACTCAGATCTTGCATGGTATTGAGATATTCCCTGTTAAGGTCAATAGGCATAAACTGGATTTGCAAGGGCTCTGTGCTGGGATGATTTCAGGCTATAGTCCAGCACAGAGGATAAATTAAGAGCTTTTAAAATAAATTCAGATCTGTTGTGGTAAATTATAATGAAAGGATGAATCTTTTTTATGGTCAAATTCAAGTGTGCTTGCAAATATATTATACATTAACGTATGATGCTAAATAATCTGTGTGACAATACGTTGTGTTTTTTTCCAAACAGAAACTGTTAAGGGTACCTGTTGGCAGAACATAGTGGATGGAAGATGTGAAATAAATATCAATGGAGCAACTCTGAAGTCCCAGTGCTGTTCCTCACTAGGTGCTGCCTGGGGAAGCCCGTGTACACCATGTGAACGAGGTAACGCCGTTAATTTTCCTCAGGAACCTAGGATTTTTCCTACTCCGAGGTTAGTCTAGATTGTCATAGAAGTTTGGGCACAGGCTAGAGAAATAGCTTTACTTGTTCTGTTATCAACCACTCATTCCTTAGTCCAAAAAGAGAAGTCTTAATATTTGAGAGAGCATGTTAGCTGTAAAAGGTTCTAACTTTGGATTTTATAGTAAACATTTTACAAGTTGAAATTCTGAAGGGCAGGGACCACACCTACAGTCTGTAACTTGCAACATTATTTTAGCATGGTTTGTCATAATTAGTGATCTAGAGTTCTTAATGATGTAGCAATAGATGCACATTCCCCAGAGCTCTCAAGAAAATGTTTGCAACAAACGGATCTTTGGTGTGGTAATGGAGGGAGGAGAGGGAGTAGCCCTTGTTGTTATACTCTGTAGATTAACTGATGACCTAGAGAATCATATGGTTGATCAAGAATTGGGTTGAGGTCTCTGCATATTCACTTGATAATTAAACTGAACTGTGGGATGAGCTGATGAATCCAGAAATGTGTGTGGGTTGTTATTTCTGTATGCTGAAAGCTGCTAGTTTGCTCCTCAGTTAAATTAATCTTGTATACATTAGCAGAATTAATCCTCATCTGTCCGTGGTAAATAGGGCTGTAGTGTGCTGTGATCAAGCTGAATTAATTAATTTGTTTGAATGAAGCAGGAATCATATAACCACTTTTGGGTTAGCTAGCTAAGACACATGGGAAACAAAAGAGGATAATAGCTGACACTATGTAGTTTATGTAGTTGCCCCATCTTATCTCTTTATTATTTCAGAAAATACTGAGATACTGTCTAGGCACTGAGACTTCTCATAGCAATAAACTTGAGATAATATTTCACATGATCAGTTTTGCACAAAGTTAATGGTGAGTTTTGGAGTGTAGTGTTCTAAAAGTTCACTTTTGTTTGTTTTACAGACCCAATATGTCAAAAGGGATATTCAAGAATAAGAGGAACATTGTGTGAAGGTATTTATTGTTGCTTTAACATAAATCAGAGCTTGAATGAAAAAATGCTAGTGTTTTGATTTAAGTGGTTAATTTAGCATAGAGGAACACTATGCCAAATTCTTACCTTGTGTAGTTCCATTGACTTCAGTAGAGTTATGTCAGGGATGAATTTGGCTTCAGTTTGTTTAACATTCCTACACACTCACAGTTTATCTCAAAGTACACACTTGCAAATATAGTGTCTACCAGTATAGGGAGATAGTTCTCTCTTTTCAAGTACTGTTAACTGAGTAACCTATCTGGGCAAAGTATGCATCTTATATATGTTATAAAACATGGCATTTCTGATACAGTGATATGACAAGCTATTACTATGCTTTAGAAAAAGAATGTTTAAAGATTATATTTCATACGAAAGGGATTTTTTGCCTTTTTTTATTAACCTTGGCTTTCTTCCATGCAACATTATATGAAACCAGACACATTCCAAAGCATAGTTTCATTGTCTTATTTTAAAAAAAAAAAAAAAAGGAGGCATCAGGACACAGTTAAACTTTGGTTAAAGAAAAGGTTGAAGATTTTTTAAATGTGTAGCTTTTTGCTTGGTATGAGATGACTCTATACTATTCTGTGAGAATTGAAAGTCCCACCCTATTTCATCTTCATTTGAATTGATCTGAACCCCTGGCAAAGTGCTGCATGTTTCCATAATATGCAGAAGCTCAGAGAGTCTCAAACTGCTGTGGGTCATCCTGACTGACAACATCTGACATGACACTGCAGTTAAAATATTTTTTAAAAATTACTCCCATATGTAGCTTCCATAAAGAAACATTGTTTTTTTCCTTAACAAAAAAAATAAGAGGAAAAAAAAAGAGGAACACCCTCACACATATTCTTTGCTTTCCAAATGATGACTGAATATCTTGGCATGTCTGTGCTGCAGACCCACTGTACATAACTTATCTGACCTCAGCAACACTTTCTGGAGTGTGTAAGTGAAAGAAAAGGGGGGAAAAAAAGTGGCCCCACCTATCTCTCTTCACAAGGAAAGTCTTAGAACATTTGTAACACTGCTGGGATGGAAAGTTTATCCTTCCAAGACGTAGACATAACTGTTTTCAGCATTTCCTTTACCAGCACTTTGGATTATATCTATTACATGCTTTAATCTTTCTCATTTCAATGGGACCTGGATAGCCCCAGATTTTTCAGAGTAGTTTCCCCTGCTCTTAACATACTGAAGCTGTATTTGGGTTTCAACCAATGTAAGCATTTTTCAAGACGGGGGAAGATCTCTAGGAAATTTACTGGCAAGTGAGAGACGTGACAAGGGAGTAAGTTTAGTTCCCAAAAGGTGATACTCAGTTCTCCCATACACAGCCCATGTAAAATGAGTAATGGGCTTTGTGCAAAGAAATAAGCAAACTAAATCGGCAGTGTTCCTCTAGTTTACGGGTGAGCCCTGGAGTTGTCAGCCGGAATATTGCTCATAGGCTGTGAACTATGTTTGAGTGGTTTCTAATAGTCCTCTGGCTTTACTTCCTGCTTTCCAGTCAATAAGGGCCTTTTATTTATAATATCTGTTCAAAGGCAGAGGCCACTAATGTCCACCCCACGTTTATCTTCCACTCTGTTCCATGCAGTTTGAAGGCTGCAGAGTCTGTTTGCACCAGGAGTTTTGTCTGGAGGTCTAGCAAGTCCCACCTACTCACTTCTTGATTACTCTATACATGAGTGTTCAGCTGTAGATTATCAGAGTAATTCTTTTCTCATTTCTAGTTCTTATCCTCTCTTGTCTTAAAAATTGTCATGCTTCATCTTGGGCCATATTTATCACTGGAGGGTTTTTTCCTAAAGGCAGTTGTGAAGCATATGCTTTTCACAAAGGACACTGGTGGAAGGACCCCACGCTTAGATTACTCGACATCTATTTATGCTCAGGCCAAGCTAACACAGTTAATCAAATTATCGTTACCCAAAAGTGCTAAATTTGCCACTTAAATATAGAAATAAAAGATTTACTTAATGAAGTTAAACTCTGTGTGCAGTCATAAGGAGTTTATTTTAATCTATATAAAGTTGCTAATTGCTAACAAGGTCATAGGGCCAGGTTTCAAATGCTGTTGTAGTTTCCAGACATGCAGAGCTGTGCCCGATAAGACACAAACATTAAAAATATAAAAAATTTAAAAAGCATTTTAAAAATACAGGATAAGTTAATCTCATTGAAATAATGCATAATCTCATTATGCTCTTACCTTTGTCTTTCTTTGCCCATCTGCTTCAAAAAATCTGGCCCACAGTAAGTATGAAAATGGATATAATTTTTAAATGGCCCTCCCCTTTTTATTACTTTTGAGTTTAAGTATATGTAGGAATGGCAGATAACTACGTGTATTATTTCTAATCATCAGCAATTTTCTATAATTAATTGGTTCCGGCTGACTTGCATAGGAAATCCTAAATATTTGGAATTTTGCCAGGCCATGTAAACTGTTGTGGTTTTGTATTTTACCCTAAAAAACACACATTAGAATGTCCATATATTTTCTGGTTTGTTCATGTTTATCATGCTAGTGATTACTTTTATTCACATATTGTTTGGAAATAGATGTAAATGAATGTGAGGTGTTTCCTGGAGTCTGTACAAATGGGCAGTGTGTCAACACCTTGGGATCGTTTGTTTGCCAATGCCCTAATGGAATGACTTTAGATGCTTCTGGACGGACATGTCTTGGTAGGTATTAATACCATTTACAGGTCTACTAGGGAAGAGCTGCATGTTTTCTTACAGGTAAGGAAAATTTTTTTTTCCACATAAGTAATTTTGAAATTGAATCAATCAGGGGCTTGAACTTAGTTCAGCTGGATTATGAACAGATTCCAATGGTAGTAGCTAAAGCCCATCACCATCTGCTAGCTGGTGAATAGCATTGATTTGGTTCCAGATTCTTCATCTGACAATTTACTACAGATCATCTGTGCTCTTAATGCTCTTCATCTGCAGCCCCACTGAAATCAGCAAGGTTGGAAGGGTGGTGGGCGTGACCATTGTGGGCAAGGACTCAGGCGTCTGAGGAGGGATGCGGTATTCCTAGCTACACTACGCCTTAACAGAGGATGCAACAGAATATCGAAGTTTTGTATGCTGTCCATCCAAAGCACCTTTGTCCCTTTATGACAGTTGTGCCTAAGATTTGTCTCCGAACAAGGCATAGCTTGTAGTAATCAAAATGCTTTATATAAGTATGGTAAGCTGGAATGCTTAAAACCCTCTTCTGATCCAAAATTTACTTCAAATGTTGAGCACTGTTTTTCTGAATGGGTGCTTTAAATTTACTTCAACTCTTAATTTCTGAGTTTAGCGTTAATACTTTGCTGTTAGAAATTATGCAGTGTGCTTGGTATGCTCCGAGTCCACAAAAACGTGGAGCAAACTGTTCTCTGAAAGGATTCTGGAAAGTGATTTTTCTGCGGTGAACTAAATTTTCTCTTTCTCTCTCAACATATCGTTCAATTGCCCAACAGACATTCGCTTGGAGAGTTGCTACCTGCAGCATGAAGATGAGCAATGCACTTCACAAATACCAGGCCGACACCGAATGGACGCTTGCTGCTGTTCAGTGGGGGCAGCATGGGGCTTTGAGTGTGAGGAGTGCCCTCTGAAGGGATCACCTGAATTTGAAGCTCTCTGTCCAAGAGGATCTGGATTCTCTACAAAGATAGAGATAACTGGGAAACCTTTCTCTAAAGGTATATGATGTGTTTGTTGTTCATTGCCAGCAAATGCTGCTGGCTTTTCCTTTTACTCTTCCCTCAGACAATTCTTGTGGGTTTGAAGATTCCAGTGATAGCCAGGCACTTCACTCACCTTAAGGCACATTTGAAAATCCAATTAGATTTCATGGAAATTAAGGCCAGAATAAAACACAAGGTAATCGAGTCTATGTCACAGCCCAGTAAATACCATATAATTCTGCAGCCTCAAAACACTAAGTTTGTGTCTCTTCTAGAGAGATTAAATTGTGCCTGACTTTGCCTCCTGCGTTGCATCTAATGGCACCTCTGGCTGATGGAATAGCTTTGAAAACCTGGCACCTCATAGTACAAGAACTGGAATAAACTGAGCAGTCAGCTTTGGATGTATTGAAAGAGCAGTCATTCTTACCTGTGCAGGGAGCAATAATGTTAATTTTACTGTGGAGCAAAGAAGGGAGGGGAAGGTGAATAATTTGGGGAATTTCTTGTGGAGCTACTTGGAGAAGTAGAGAAAAATGTTTCCAGGATGATAGCTTAAACCAGAAAAATTTAATTTACTGTAAACCAAGTCTTGCTATGACTGTTTTTGGTAAATGTCCAGCATTAAATGGGAATCACACAGTGACACCCTAGCCTCATGTGCTGAAAGATGTCTTTCCAGGTTGCCAGTGGGGTTAAGCTGGACAACGTCAGAAGCACAAATGGGTGTTTAGAAAGAAAGCCAGTTACCCAAAACCTAAACATTCTGAAGTCTGAAAGCAGAGGAAAATATATATGAATGACAATGGCTGTTGTTAGTTTCAGCCTTAGTTTTATAAACAGTTACTAAGCCATTAATTATCCATAAAGACAAGTGACATGTGCTTTTATTTATGCTCATTATGTTTTCTGTGACTCATGGAAGTCATGGTTTTTTTTCTCAGAAACCAGAAGACAGAGTGGTTCTTTTGGAAGCTCCCTTTGCCCTTGTATGTTTGATTCTCTGTCTGCTGAAATCTCACTGTTGACTTCAGTGAACTGCAGATCAGAACCTGCAGGACAAGGGGGAGACTGATATCATTTTATGGCAGAAAGTGCTCTTGGCAGTTCCAGTACAGTGTCTACATTGTTGGTTAGGTGGAATCAGTATCAGTTTATGTAGTGTGGTCTACAATTTTCCCAAAAGTAGGGGTCATTATCATGAGGCAGGATGAACTCTGAAGTCGGCATTGTTCTTTTGTGCACTGTTTTTGTATGAAGTGGTAATATCATATGTCCTTACTGTTTCATTTTTAGATATCAATGAATGTAAAATGGTCCCCAGTCTTTGTACCCATGGAAAATGCAGAAATACCATTGGCAGTTTTAAGTGTAGGTGTGACAGTGGATTTGCCCTTGATTCTGAAGAAAGGAATTGCACAGGTAAACTGCATGGATTTATCTCCCATAACTTCGATTTGAAAAGGGAAAACTGACCTCCTTTGAAAATACTGTGCGTGTGTTTTGTGTTACAGACATTGATGAATGCCGCATCTCTCCTGATCTTTGTGGCCAAGGCATCTGTGTCAATACTCCTGGAGACTTTGAATGTGAATGCTTTGAAGGCTATGAAAGTGGATTTATGATGATGAAAAACTGCATGGGTATGTTTTTATAGACCATAGATATGTAACAGTATGCTATGTGTTAGTATGCTATGCATGGTTTATTTTTGGGGTGGATTTTTCTTTTTTTTTTTGAAGTTATGATTGCATCTGGGTTTAGGTTCCTCTCATTTTGTGAGTCTTATTAAAGTTCACTTTGACTTGATTACCACGGAAAACGTGAATTCCGTTCTTCTGCAAGGGTCAAGGTTTTAGGATGTTAAATTTATCCCAACAATCCTGATTTTGCTAAGAGGGACACCATCCTGAACTCTGAAGTTAGAATAGATTAAAATTTGATGAAGGATTTTTTTTTTTTTTTTAACTGCACTGTGGTGTAAGGTATGACTAGCTGTAGGAAAGGCTCCAGAGCTGATCTAGGCAGACAGTGCTGCAGACTATGGGGAGGGATGGAGTGCTGCTGTGGCAGTGCTGGCCCCTGCAGTGACGTGCCTTCCTTTCTCCCCACAGACATCAACGAGTGTGAGCGCAATCCCCTTCTCTGCCGAGGTGGCATCTGCATCAACACAGAGGGAAGTTTTCGGTGCGATTGTCCTCCAGGCCATCAGATATTACCAAATACCTCTGCATGTGTAGGTAAGATATGCAGGCAAGATTAATAATGTGCACAGCTTTTTATACTGCTCTTGTGCTGTACGCACATTTACAATATTTGCTTTAGTATAATTTTCATTCAGACCTAAAACACGTTCCTCTTTTTCTTTTGCAACAGACATTAATGAATGTGACCTAAGCACCAGCCTGTGCCGAAATGGACATTGTGTCAACCTGATTGGAAAGTATCAGTGTGCTTGCAACCCTGGGTATCAGTCCACACCTGACAAGTTATACTGTGTTGGTAAGGACAAAATCCACATGGGATCTCTAGTGAATAGGGACGATAAAACACAAATCATTGTTTCATTTTTAGTAGTGGTATAAAGACATTTTAAATCATGATTCAGAAATCTAGTACAGTCTGTCAAAAAAAGTGTGCAAAAAAACCAGGGTGCGCACATACATTACTTGCAAGGAATGAATGAAGTTATGGCAGTGCTACAGTTAAATGTGAAATAGCTTATTTTCACTACTAAATCAATCATGGTGCATAAAATAGCATACTATTTTAAATGTCCTAAGGCTTCAGACTTTGATCATTAAGAGGGGATACCCTGTTTAATCCTGAGTTCTATAGTTTTTTTTCAAAATTAGTGTTCCTGACAGACCATAGAATAGAATAGAATCATGTGGTTCCATTGAATTTTTCCTAATATCTGCAATTGTCTCAAATATAGGGCCTTTCCAGTAACTGTTTCCCTAAAGCCATATTTTGTAAATGACACCTTAAATCACATATTGTGCACTCTTTTATATGCATACATTTTATTGTGCCACAGAAATACATGAGAAATCCACTGACTTTAATTTTGCCTAGTGGATGTTCAAGGGAAAAAATGTTTACAAAAACTTTGCCTTCATGATACGATGGTAATCCAACAGTGGTATTTTTATGTGTGGAAAGAGATATTTGTATACGCAGTCAGATAATTTCATCTCTTTCCCGCCCTGATTTGCCTGACGTGCATCCTAATGCCTATATTTGCAAACACTTGGATGTTCAAGGAGTGTGCAAATGTCAAGTGTAGATTCTGGACTGATGCCGTTCTGGAAATGTGAATCAAAGTGTGTCCTTGGAATGTGCTTTAAAGTAAAAGGTATTGTGGGATTTAACTGTAATTTTCTCCTTTTTAGATATTGATGAGTGCAGTATAATGAATGGTGGCTGTGAGGACTTCTGTACAAACTCAGAGGGCAGCTACGAATGCAGCTGTAAACAGGGCTTCGCACTCATGCCAGACCATAGGACATGCACTGGTAAGGAAGACTTTGGGAACTTTTCCACTGGAAGGGTTATTTTCAATAGTTTAAAAATGGACCTTCTTTTTAAGATTAAAGTTATTTCAATAAATATACTGGAAAAAAGTAATTAATGCATGGGAAGTGAAGTTCTTTTTTTAAGTAAACATCTCCAAAATATCAGAATTGGACAACTGCAGACTGCCATGTTTTGAAGGGAACTGCTTCTTCATAACTTTGGAAAGTGTACAAGTTGATTCTGAGTTTGGTAACAAAAAGCTGTAATTTTTTCAGTAAATTTTCTCCCTTAAGGTATTGTCTTAGATCCAAATCCAAAATGTGTTGAAGTCAATGGAAAGAATCATCATAAACATAAACCAAAATGCTCTGCATGTGTATTGTGTCATTATATTGGAGAGAGAATAGGCAGAAATGCTAGAAAAGGAGCTGATTACCCTGCTCTGTGGTTGTGTGGTATCTGCTCTTAAGCAAGCAAGAAAATTCCTATTTTTAATTCTTTGTTTGGTTCAATGCAAGTATGCTGCATTACTTCAAAACTGAATGACTTTCAGACAAGCTGAAATCTGAATAGTATGACTCTTTCTTAGGAAACAGCTCTCTTGTACTCTAAACAGGGTTTGTGAGAAAATTTTCAGAGCTCTGTAACAGTCGGGTTCTGCTTTGGGAGTCTGGGAGTCATAATCCCAGTAAGTGAATTGTACTCGGTGATTACCACATAAGTTACTGGAAAGATAATTCTACCCTACGCTTCTCTTACTTCTTGCTGCACAACCACTGGTGTGCTGAGGCATGTGAATATTTGCCAGCTGTTTGCCAATTCCATCCAAGAGCTCCCTGAAGAGCATGAGAAGTATAACAGGGTTAATCCCTTGGAATAGAATTGCATTTATAGTTGAACAAATTGAGAGTTTTCTATACTGAATTAATAGAGGGAGCTCACATTTAGAATTTGTAAATATTTATAGACCTCTGACCATGGTCTGAATTACCCTGAGGCCACTTGCTACCATTCCAAAGGACAAAGAGCCTTAAAGCATATTTAAGTGTAGTTTGCCCCCTCATCGTAGCTTACACTGTCAGAAAGTTGTGAAGTAGCCAATGTTCAGCAAGCATCAGCCTCTTGTTCAAAGAAAGTAGTAAACTAGAAAAAGTGCAAATTTGACTGACCCTGAAATTAAGTATTACAAAACATAAAATATTTCAATTAGAAATAGTTTGCTTTAGGCCAAGTTTATAGAAAAGGCAAGTTCATACAAAAACTTGCCCAAACACTGGTGTTTGGGACACTTTTTCAATGAAAAAATAAAACCTGTTGATGAAAATTGTGCCTCAGCCAAAATCTAAACCCAAATGGCAGGATTAGAGGGACATGAGAGGGAAGGGAGGAGGCAGGGAGCAAGGTTCTCTGAGCCACTTTTCATCTTGGCTTGACTGGGGACCAAATACCTGAGTTTATACTTGGACAGTCTTAGGGATCTCAAGTCTACTGGCTAGAAACAGTTCTGTGCTTTAGTCCTGCTTGCCCTTAGCCACCCAAAGACATCTCTCAACCCCAGAACAGACCAGGTCATTTGGAGCACCTTCCTGCATATTAAACTAAAAACTTTGGGATAGAAAGCTATCATATTTCCCTTCTCAAAATTAAAGAGAGAGGAAGCAAGTGCCTTTGCTGTGGGGAAGGGATGGATTCTCAGTGGTTTTGTCCACACATTAACTTGACCATACACATGTCCGTAGAAGTTTCTAGTCAGATCTTACCTGGGTGAGGAATAATAAAGCATCTGATCTTAACTGTGAGTCTTTGCACCTTTATATCCAGCCTTGACTCTGAAAAATAGAATTTCATTCATAGGTCAGCCAGTAATAGCTATTAGCTATTTGTTTTCATACTATCCTCTAAAAAAGACTTAAATGCAATAGCCAACACATAAAAAGGTTTAAATAGCAGAAACACAAGACACTTTCATATGTCAACTCAAACTCTACCTAAGAAAATATCCAGAGTTGTGAGGGGTCACCTTCACCACCCTTCTAGTGTTTAAAAATGCTGCTACCTTCTCTTGAAGAGATGCTAATTACATTTATAAACGTCTGGTGAATATTCAAAATACTCATGCTGAAATTTTGCCTCTGCCCAAACTGAGTGAAAAATAAGAATAAAAGTATTTTGTGACAGTTTCTGCTCCTTGCACTGAGTATCTGGTTTTACTGTGTTAGATGTTTGTGCATGATACAAGATGTAGTAGCACAGTGACCTGAGTATGTGAAACACCTATTTTACATTTTCAGTTTGCTCTGTGTGTGAACATGTCTTTTATCTTTAACATCACACAAAGCTGGAAGCTATTACGGAATATATTTCTTGATAATTGAGCTGGTAAGAATGCTGTTCAGTTCAGTAGTAGGTCAGGTTTGAATTGGTGAGGTCATGCATAAATAATAATCTCAATTAGAAGAAACAACAGGTTCTTTGTCAGCTGATTTTTCCCCCAACTGTGAAATCAGTACAGTGACAGGTTAGTAAATAAAGTTCTTTATTTCTGTCATTATTATCCCCATTTCTAGAGCCTAGTTTTGAATGTTAATTCAAATTCCATTCCAAATTAACATTTCCAGGCTATGTCCATGCCAACATTATTTGCTTGTTAAGATGAACAGGGACTGGTCAGCCTTCTTCCTTGCAGAACCTGTGCACTCACACAAGCATTAGCTGCTAGAAGCACAGAAGAATAATGAACATCATATTTTAAGTTAAAGTGAGTCCATTTTCTGCAGCTGCATAATTACTGCAATCCACAATAGACTGGTCTGATAATGAACTACATGCTTTCTCTGCGAGGGGGTTCCTGAATCTTGTCCTTTTTGTGCTGATTTTTTTCCCATGGTTTTACTAGGCAGAGTTTCTGATTTTTGCTCTTGCTGGACTATGTTGGTGCTGACACAAGGAGATTCTAGGGATTTTTACAAGGAACACTAATAGAACCCCAGGGACTCTGAAAGATTCCAGACCTTAGCATGGCTGCATTAATATAATCAAGTGTCTGCTTCTGCAGCTTGGCCCCCATCAGTGACAGCCAGTTTCATGATTTAAGAAAACAACTTACATGCTAGAGGATGTAACTATGTGGCTGGCCTGGCCAGTCAGCTGAAATGCTAAAAATACCTATAAAATGTTTGTGAAATACATGTATATATTGTAGTTATTCCCGTCATGAGTTCAACTCTGTGATTCCACTTTGTCACCACCCTTGAGACCTGTAGAGGTATTCTGCTTGTATGATGGCTTCTTCAAGCTCTGGAAAGTCTGATATTTTTGTCACTGAATTTGACATCAGAGCTTCCATTGACTTCAACAATGATGGATTGTATCCAAGAATCTCCAATTGTATGTGGCCATGCGGTGTGACAAAGGTTCTGTTGTTTTTTTTTTTTCTTTTTTTTACTGTTAATGACTTTTTTACCTACAAAGTTGATTCCTGCTCACATTGGAGTCAGAGTAGAATGTTTGCCACCAGCTTTATTTGGAGATGAGGAGCTTACTTATCAGGACAACTTTGCAATGTACTGTTCAGTTATTTGCAAGGATTCAATCTTCATCATGTTAATCAGAGCATTAAAATGTTTGCTTGCCATGGTCATGGTTAGTTGCATTACATAAAGGTAGCGTATTTTAATCTGATTTTCCCTGTAGATATTGATGAGTGTGAAGACAATCCTAACATCTGTGATGGAGGCCAGTGTACCAACATCCCAGGAGAATATAGGTGTCTTTGCTATGATGGATTCATGGCATCTGAAGACATGAAGACTTGCATAGGTAAGCGAAAGTACATATTTTCCAATCTCTATTAACTAGGGTAAAATTATTTAAGGCACTATTTCCAAGTACGCAAACAATGATATTCAAAGAGTATTACTCTTACACATTAATTTTGGGCACCTGACCGCAGGACCAGCCCTGTCGCACAAGCTGTGTTTATCAAATGCAGATGTAATCTATGTATATCCCTGTAGACTGGGATGCAAACATGAAGATCTATAGCATCATATCTTTGGGTCCTCTTCCAGTGACATTTTTATGCAACTCAGATGAAAGATTGCTTGCAGAAAGGAAGTGCTGGTGGATGACGCCATGGAAAATTTCTAGCAAGATAAATCACCAGTCCTGATTTAAACTGGTCTCTAAGACAAAACTATGTGCAAGTTCTGTACTGTGGTAGAACAAAGTCATGAAACAGTGTATCTCCAAAAACAAATTTTCACATTAAAATTAAATATCTCAAGTGTATTTCAGGAGGAATGTTTACAAAAGTAGATAACATATGCATGCATATATAAATGTATGCACACACATAGGTATACATAGAAAACATCAATAAATAGTCGTTTGGATAATATGCTGAATCTTCATCTCTATTTTTAAGGAAAGTTGGAATGAAAGGTATGTTAATAAAGGTATAGTAATATAGCAGTGTTAAACCGGATCTTGAAATGTACACTAGATAAGGAATAACCAACCTAAGCAGTTTTCTCTTTGCATACATAGACCCATTTTTGTACCAAAAGGTCATATCTCAAGAGATCTTGCCAGCTACTTTCTAAGAATTTTATTTAATAAATCTTAATTCATGCGTTTTTAGATGTTAACGAGTGTGATCTGCATCCAAACATCTGTCTGAGTGGAACCTGCGAGAATACAAAAGGCTCATTTATCTGTCATTGTGATATGGGATATTCAGGCAAGAAAGGCACAACTGGTTGCACAGGTATGTTTTAAAGTTTAATTATTAACTTTGTTAAACTTGTGAGTCTGCATGCTCTTTAATGTTCAAAACCTCCTCTCACTGTGCTTCTTTTCACTTACTTGTCCTAAATATTGTATCACTTATCCAAATTTGCTGAGCTTGTGTTCTGCTGAACTTCAGTGGCACGGCATCCAATGGCACATGCTGCCTCTGCTGAAACAAGTGACAAAATGTCCACTGGCAACAAAATTGGCCTTATTTGCTGCATTGTTTTTGGTCTAAGAGAACAGAAAATGCCATTGCCTGTAACTTGACAGACCCCTGAGGCCCTCAGTGCATTTGGATTAGTTATTCGTATACTATGCATGCAAATAACAGGTATCTGTTCCAAGTGTTACTTTGGCAAATACAGATGGCTTGATATATGTGCTAAAATGTATTTTCAGGTTTTGCAAAGTGGCAACAATACAGCTACTCAACTACATTATATCAGCAAAAGCAGAATTTGCATTATTTCATTTATTGCCAGCAAACAGAAATGAAATTCAAATATACAGACTCTGAGGGCATGATATTAATAATCCTAGTGCTAGTGTCTCAAGCCAAGGTGTTGAGTCTTAGGCTTTGCCCAAATATGAATGCAAACATATGTTTAATATAATTTTTAATGTAGTCTTAGGGTAAACGCATTTCTGGCAACGTCTTTGAGACAAACTTTTATTCTTAGTCCGCCCTTATTGTACAGAGTTAATAATATACTTCTGAAAGTGCCCCAGATATATGAAGCTGGCTTTTTACAGCTCTCATAGAAAAGTCTGAGAGTGGGAGTTGTACTTTGCATATTGGACTGTGGATGAACAGTTGTGCATTAGTAACAGCTGCCTTTGACTTACATATGAATTGATCCAAATCCAAGAAATCCCTAATTGTACCCCGTAGACCAACATTTCAATGTTCTTTGTTTTTGTGCTAAATTATATTAAGATCTTGAGTACTCTAGACCTGAAAACCCTTGTGCTGATCAGTTACACATGGAGCAGCTATCACTCCCAGCGTAATGAGTGATGGTCAGGAGCAGTCAGGGAAGCTGAAGCAACCAGTAGAAGGCAAAAGACAGAGAAAGGTCATTGAGGCAGGGGAGGAATCTGAGGTATGGCTTTTGAGGAAGTGCCTGGAAATAGCAGCCATTTTGGCAGCATGTGATGCAGGGTAGTGGCAAATATCCCAAGCAACACTTTTTTGTAAACAGAGAGGCAGGGAGATCCCTCCCTGTTGGTCCCAGCTAAGCCCAGCCCTCTGGATGGATGCTGTCTGCTGCATGGGCTCTTCCCACTGCTTCACACATCTTTATCTTTCCCTCTGTTGCTTTTGGCTATATGCCGGTGTCCCAAGGAGGATGACACTTGCCAGGAAAACCACCAGGACACCTTAATTACAATAGGTGCTGTAGAGAGGCTCAGTAATTTGAAAGAGGCCAGTGGTCTAAGACAAAAAAGTGAAGTACCAGTTATGCTGATAGAGCTGAGATGGGACCATACTCAAAATAAATCACCAAAACCTTTTGGATTTAAATAAGAAAAGGGAGGAAGCAGAGCAGGGGCTTTCTCAGTTGGTTTCATGCTGAAGAAATTCTGTGAATACCTGTCCTGTGAACAGGACCTATGAATACAGGTTACATGACCTGTGAATACAGGTCCTGTTGTGACTACACTGTGCAGATTCTCACATTCAGGTTTTTAGAAAGTCTGATTTACTGGTGGAGGCCTTTGAATTCCCCACCTCATGTTTGCACAGCACTAGAGCAGAGCTGAAGTTCCCAGGCTTGGGTACTGCAGACCACAAGAGCATCCTTCAAGGCTTCTTCTGGACGGACCTTGCCAACAGCACCTTGACCCCAGGATTCAATTCTTACATGCAGATCAAGAGCATCCGCAGTTTTTAGGAACTCCCATGGAAAAAAAATTGCAAAAATATGTACAACACTTTGAATGGGAGGTTCTCTGTTTCATGAGAACGACTAAATAATGTCCTTTGGGTTCCATTACAGTTTTGTCTAAATATTTCAGCTCCGTTGTCATTACTGATTGTTTCCATTTTAACAAATAAACATGTTTTTTCACCAATCGTTTAACAGTATTCAGAATCCACCCACTGACTTACATTCCCATCCCACACAGATGTTAGTTCCCCTCTCCCTGGTTCTCAGTAAGAATGTGGACAGAGTTTAGTAACAAAAATATTATTTTTTTAAATTATGGATTAATAGATACATTGTAGATGCAGGTTTCCTAGGCAAAGTGCTACAAATGGTTTAATTTCCATTCACAAGGTAAACTATGGGAAGGCTGATTTAAAGTGGTTAATTTTAGATTTTTCTGGGCAGGCAATGGTACATAGCCATTAGAGAGAAGTTTGCAAAGTTTTCCCCTGTCCCAGTTCCAGATTGCCCAGCTTTATGACAAATATCTTGTCTCTGCTTTTTCTGTCAATAAAGTGTACGTGTACTCATACAGAACTGAAATCCTGTGTTGGCATTTGCATTTTATTTTGTGATTCATCACCACGGTAGAGTATTGCCTGTAAATTTGCAGTATTTCACTGTTAATGTAGAGTCTTAGGTTTACTTGTTCTGATATTTTCACAGAGGAAGAAATTCTTTTCCGACTGTCTCCCATCCATCCTTGCCAGTTAAGGCTGTGTGTGCAGACCTCCAGTTTCCTCCTGGTGGAGTTGTACTTGCACAGTCTTAGGGTGCTCTTCACAAAGTCAGACTGAACAACGTGAACTTGGGGGCATAAGTTGCCTGAGATGGTCACCAGATCAAAAATAAACGTGCTTTAAAAGTCAGCTGGATTTCTCCACATTAGGCTCAGGGTGTTGGAGGACTGAGACCAGGCTCTGACTCTGCAAGGGCCACGATGGTGCCATTTGGAGAAAGGATAGTGGAAGATGTTCAGCTGCAGCCTTGGTGTGTGGTGTGAGGACCAGAGAGTCTGGCCTTGAACACTACTTGCGGTCATCCAGTAATGATGGTGATAGCGGGTAAAGGAGGAGTGAGTGCACACTACATAACTGCACAGCTGACAATAACATAATTTTGAAGAGAAGGGCACCTGATATAGTGAAAGGAAGAGGTGAGCCTTGTCATTTGCCCTCAGAAATAGGTCCACAACATTTTGTGACTTCTACAATGTGCTTGTCTCATCGCCTTTGGCTTCTGGCCATTAATAATACATTGTGTTTCAGTCTTGATGGCACAAGAGAGTTCTGGTATCAGTGAAGCAAATACATTTCCACTTATGAATCTGGGAGCTGGCTGTGTCAGGCCAAATACCAGAAGATAATAATAAGGTGCTGCCCGCCAAATGGGGGTATTACAGAAGGAGCGTATTGTGAGTAGGCATCTGTCCAGCAATAGCATGCTACGCCCCAGGCTGATGATGTAAGGATGGATGGCAGGCAAGAACTGAACTGCCCATGTGAAACTCCAAGAGGTGCTTACAGTGCAGTATGCTGAATAAAATAAAAGAGTGATTTCAAAAGAGAAAACAATTTTCTAGGTATAGAGATAAGAATAGGGGAAATTTTCCAGGTATTTTTCTACTTGTGTGAGCGCTAAATTGAAATTCATGGTCTCCTGCCTCTGAAAAGTCTTACCTACCTGATTATATGGGCAGAGACCCAGGAGGAGGAAATGCCTTGTGACTTCCACCAGACGACAGGCCTTGTGGGAACTGGGCCCAGGCTTGGAATACCAGTGAAATGTCAGTGTGATAAAATGCACAGATATGCAGAGAGCGCCAAAAAATTTAAAAAGTTAGAAAATGCTTAAGGGATTTGTATAATTCCTGACAAACAGTATTGATTTATAGGTAGAGACTGATTGGATTCACACTTCGCTAAGAAACCTTATAGAATATTGAAGCCCCAATGAAACTTATCAGAAAATGTAAATGGTACGCAGAGTATCTTGAGGATTTCATGCCCTGCGATGAATGTGTGAATTTTCATGCGTTAATGTTCACTCTCATTCTATTTAAACACAGAGGAATGACTTGGGTGTTTGCAGAGTATAGGTGAGAATACAGTGACTTATCCCCATGCTCCTCTCTGGCTGAGTTTAGTGATGCACTTGCAGACCACACAGATGTGCTGTGCAGGTACTGGCTAGCCGTCTCTTTCCTTTGGTTGCCACATTTGCAAGTATAGTGCCAACATGGCAGGTATATATGACATGTATTTCTACTGCACATCCACAGCCCTAAAAATTTGTACCTCTGTGATTAGTGGGACAGACACTTTATTAATTGCCGAAGGCTTGAGAGAAAAAATATTTGTCCAGAGAAGAGAATTGAAGGAGCCAACAAAATAGGGTGACTGACAGTTTTTTTCCCCCCAGAACGCTTGGGATTGTTATGATGTCAGATCTGCATATTATTTATCATGCGTATTCTCATCTGTTGTAGGGAGACAACTCCCTTAGTATTAATGGGAGTTGTGCAATTACAAAGCTGAGAACATGTGTGCAGCAGGACTGGGGCACAATGGGACCGGCTGAGGATGCAGTGTCAGTCTTGGATTGGAATGTCTTTATTTTCCTTGGCTTGTCATGGTCTCGTACTGGAGGCAGAAGGAGAAGGCTGATATAAATCAGTGACTCACTCCTTTTCTCTTTAGTGAAAATCCCCCTGAAGTCAATGGGAATAGGCCATCATTGTGTGAAACCCTGACTTGAGTAGTGTTCTCCTGTGTGCTCTTCGGGTCATGATACCTTTACTCAGACTGAGTAATGCCTTTCTCTTCAAACAATTATATGAAAATAGTTGCAGTATTAGAAGAGTGTAGTACTGTTTGTACTGCCATGCAGACAGCACAATCTGGACTCTTGCTTTTATTAAAGATATTTATGTTGAGTTAATTTTTTCCCTTACAGAGTTCAACAACTTTTTGTTTCGTTCTGTGAAGCCATAATTCAGTACTTATGGCAACATAAATCCATATTAAACTCCAGTATAAGCAGGCATAAATTCCATTTATTTCACTGCTGCATTTACACAGGACTGTGTTTGCTCTGAGATCTCTTTTGCCTTCGAAATAATTGCAATGCAATAAATTTAGGCTTATAATTCAGCTGTGCAATGAAAGGAGAGAATAGAGATTATAGCAAAACAACGTCTGAGTTAAATGCAGATAGCTTTGAAAATACGCAAAATCTGGGATGAAGCCAGTGATGGTGTTTTATGTGCCTCAATCAGCTTTCATTCAAGCATTCAAGTATTTGAAAAGCTTGGCATGCACCAATGAAATAAGTCCTGCAATGTCCCTATAAAGGTAGATGGTATTAAAAAATGTATTTTGCATTCCCTATTTGATCTTTACCCAGGCAAAAATCATTGAAAACTATTGTTTGTTTTGTTGGGATTTTTGTTGTTTATGTTTTTTTTTCTGGGATAAAAGCTGAAAAAGGTTTCAGGATTTTGTTCAAAGCAAGGAGAATGACATTTCAGTGGATGATCTCTGAGAAAGTTGATACCATTATAAATACTTGTGTTTGGATATAGATTTGTGCTCGCAACTTTCATCCCACGGAAGATTCCAACCTTTTTAGTGTGTGTGTCAAACAGCTGACAGGGGAACAAGTGTCCAGTGCAAGGGCACCAGTGTCACAGTGCTGCTGTTCCACTGAGAGGTGCTAATGGGGGCTCTCAGGTACAAAGTGTTGGCAGGTCAGTACAAGGTGGGATGGAATGGGGTCCACGGTCACTTTATGTAGAGTTGAAAATTTGTTTTAGATTGCCTTAAATTTGAGCCTGAGCATGACTTCATTGTGGTGTAGCTGTTGCATGCAAGTTTCTGTTTGTGTTTGCTGGTGGTTTAAAAAAATTCTTGGCAGAAATCTCTCCACTGATGATGTTTTTGTGTTGTTTTGTTGTGCTCCACAGGGTATAAGGAAGCATGTGATTGTTTGTATGTTTCAAAGCATCAGATAATGAAATACAGTGCAATCTTAGTGTTAGCAGTGGTTTAACAGTTTGGGTTTTAAGATCATGTAAAGGTTAAAATGTATAGTGTTTGTCTCAGCTTTTTTATGTCAATGTATACTGTAGCTGACCTCTCAAAATTCCTTCTAGTCTTTCCCTTCAATCCAAGCCAGAAAGTTTGTTTTCCTGACCACCCTTAAGATTTTTGACAGACTGGTTTCCTGTTTAGGTTGATGTTATCTTCATATGAGTTTCTGCACATGTTAAAAGCAAATATGCTCTGACATTATCTCCTCCTGACCCTTTTTTTAAGTTTTAAAAAGTAAGCGTCCATTTGCATGTTTTCAGGCTTGTTAGTGTAGTCAACATTCATTAATAGTAGATCCCAGCTGCCAGATTGAGATCTGTATCTAGACTTCAGCATTCAGATTATGGGAATACTTCTGTCTGGGGTTTTGATTCAGAGCAATGCCTCATTTAGAAAGGAACTCGGAAAAGATTGGATGCAATTCCATTATACGGACCTAAAAAAACAACAAAACCCAAGCCAAAACAACACCAAAAAAAACTGAACAGAAAAGCAAACAAACAAAAAAAACCCAAACCAACAGTGGATTTGGGTGATTTCTAGACTTGAGTATTTAATTGTAGGATGACAGACGTATGTTGTCTGCTTCTCAGAGTCACTTGTAGCCTTTGTCAAAAGACAAAATATATGCACAGGGCATAGAGAAAGGGCCTTTTGTCTAAAGAAGGGTGGGCAGAAAAACCTAAGAAAGGGTTACGAAGGAAATGGTTAAGATGGTACCTGGATGCTTTCCCCAATGGCTCCACTCTCCTGCCCTCTTTAAAGAGCTAATTGTTTTTAGGTACAATGGTAGGGAAACTGTAGTATGTGGATTTGGGGCTGAGAACCCCAAAGGTTGTTACATGGTTGATGCCTTTTCTTAATTATCTCCTCAAGAGGGGTCTGAGCTGGGTTTTTGTATGTGGAATCATGCAGAGTTTGTGAGCTTGTTTTCCCTTTCCATCAGCTATTGTACAGAAATAGATTATTTGGCATACTGCAAGAGGAAAGGCACCTGGGAGGGCTGAAAAAATTTATATAAAGTGTTTTGATGTGAATTCTGGATAATTCATGTTCTGCATGGAAATAAAGCACATTTAGAGCTCAGTTACAGAAAACACTGTAAAATCCATAGCTCAGATGTGTAAGAAAATTCCTGCCAGTTTTGTTTTAGTTACCAGTAGTAATTTCTGAAAACTTTGCCTTTGAGTTTATACATTCTCCAAGTACTTATATGAGGCATTGATATTGTTTTGTGACAAGAAAGAATGGAGTTAATTTTTTTTTCCATCCATACATTTTGACATTGCCAGAGAAATGCTTAAGAATGAAAGTAAGATGAAAATAGCAAGTACTTAAATAGAATGTGCTGGCACGAATGCATATGTTGAAGATGGGATGACTTGCTGCCTGGTGTCTCCAAGGATGTTGACTTTTTTCCACTATGTTAGGTTTCCTGAGTTCTTAATAGACTGCATGTCTGATGAGGTTTGTGTCCATCAGCTGTCATGTTAAATACAGTGGTACAGCCCATCCTCCACCTTCCACACAGTTTCTGGCAAAGGAGGACTTGGCTTCAATAACTGCCTAGGGATAATCCTGGGAGGAGTTTGCAGGTGGTACCCAGCTGGTGTTCATCAGCATCCTTGCACATACAGTGGAGGATGTGGGAGTGCTGCATTCCAGGAGTCCCTTGGCAGTAGAGTTGCCTCTGAGACCTTTAGCAAACCATGCAATGTAGAGCCACCCAAGTCCCCTTCTGTGGACTCCAGGATGGGCAGATGGGAAAGCTGTCTTCTTTCCTTTAATCATGTTAAGGTATGGTCAAGATGCAAGCCCAGTCAGTACATTGTAGTGGTATCTCTCTATTGTCAAGTGAGCATAGGTCTTCACAACAGTCATCAAATTTGATCCACAACCTATTGCAAAGCTGCTTGATAAACATATATCCCACAATGCTGAACACCTGCAGTGGTAATCTTTGTGGATGCTAGTCCTCTTCTTCCCAAAGGCTGTGGCCTCACATTCTTTCTGAGCGCACCAGTTAGAAAAAAAGGAAAACCTGAGTTACCATTTTCCTCCTTGAATATAAAAGTTACCAGGCTTTGGAGTGAACTGCAGAAGTGCTGCTCTATATGCCTATCAGAAAAATAGATAGTAGGGCAGAATGCTTGAAATATACTACATGCTACTCCGCTTTTCTCTGTTGTGTTTTTATTTCTCTTCTGCTTCATTTTTAAATGTCATGTTACAAAGAAATGCAGGCTTTCTTTCATGTTCACATTGTCTTTCTTGAAAAATTCTAGTATCAGTTTTCTGGATATGAGAAAGTTTGATGCATGAGCTCTTCAAATATCTCTGTTTTTACAGATATCAATGAGTGTGAAATCGGAGCCCATAACTGCGATAGACATGCCGTATGTACAAACACAGCGGGAAGTTTCAAGTGTAGCTGCAGCACTGGCTGGGTTGGAAATGGTATCAAGTGCACAGGTGAGGGTCATGTGCATTTGTATTTATTTGTAAGGTCAGACCAAAACTGGGTCCTAGCAATTCTGAAAGAAAAAATACCACACCTACAAACTGAGAAGACAAAAGGTTATCAAGCTTGTTAGGTCAATTTGACATGATGTGCTGGAGGACAAATTCTCCACTGTGGTAACTGTGAAATCAGCATTATCTCAAGTTTGGCTTGTGAAATGGTGAAAACAGACTGGACCATGGAGAGAGACCATGTCCTTGAGGGCGGCTGATGGGAGGCAGTGAGAGGTCTTCTGGTGCTGCCTGTGAAAACAAGATATAGGTCTTGGTTTCAAGAGTGCCCTGCAGCTTCCTCATTCAGTTACCTTGTCAGACTTCTTTGCTGGGCTGCAAATAAGTTGTGCCTGCTGTGGGTTTTATTACGGAAGATTATTTAAAGTAGAGCTTCTGTATGCTATATGCTATTTAAAGTTAGTATTCATGGTGTGTTTTTTTAAACTAATGTTTTAACTACTGTTGCCTTTTAAAAATTATTTTAAAGATCTGGATGAGTGCTCCAATGGAACCCACACGTGCAGCCCACATGCTGACTGCAAGAATACAGTGGGCTCTTACCGCTGCCTCTGTAAAGAAGGTTATACTGGAGATGGCTTCACATGTACAGGTGAGCTTTCTTAGGAAAGCACTGGATGACCTCCAGTGGTCCCTTGCAACCTAAGTTTTCTACGATTCAATACACAAAAATGGCTTTTAAAGATTTGAAATTATTCTCTAATGTGTCATCTTCCATTGTCTTCTACTTCACCGAGGTTGCCGTAACTTGAAAGAAATACTGTGTGCTATACCTAGTCAAAAGCAGTCATTTTTTTCACTTGGTAAAAATGCAAGTTTTCATTAAGCTTTTCTTGTTAGTTGGAGTGGGTGGCAAAACTATTTAAAAAATGCTTGATCATATAATTTGGCTAATTAGTAAAACAGTCCATTGGCTACCCACCTTAATATTTAAATAATAGGGCACATGCATTAAAATTACTTCATAAGATTGCCTAAAAATGTTTGTTCTTTCCACAAGCAGGTGTGTGCTGTCTGCCCTCTTTACTGCATCATCCTGAGAGCTGGTGTCAGGATGCAGTGCTGACATGTAGAATGATGGAAGTAGCTGCTTCTGAAACCTCATATTATAAGCTGTAAATGTGATTATAAAACATTGCTAGAGAGATGTTTTCCACCCACACTTCAGTCTTCTGCTTTGAAGAACAGATTAGCTCATGTCGGCTTAGTCATCAGGAGCCCTACCATTACACTAAGGATATTAGTGTTGCTGGTGATGCCACATGGAGGGTGACCCTGTTTGGAATAAAGCCATGTGATAGGCAGCTGGTGGGCCAGATTTTGAGCTGGTGCAAATCAGCAGCACTCTGATTAAAAACCTAGCTACAGCAGGTTTTTATGGCATCTGAGAATCTGGCTCAGCAGGTTTAAGTCTGGATTTGAATCACTCCAGATTATAAATGAACCCTGGGATTCCGTTTAACTGTCTCCATATAATTTACTTTTGAAGCTGGTTCAGCTTCCTTAGCAGCCTTCATAACCCAGTGCTTTTCGTTAGTTTCCCATATGATGATTTCCAGGAGTCTATAAACTGCATCTTTCAAATGGAGTGCTTAAGGAGTTTCTGCATTTGGTAGAACTTTTTTTTTTTTTTAATTTTGATACTTTATTGCTCATGGATTCAAGAGGTGGTTAGGACTCAAACTAGGTCACACAAGTGTTCTGTAAGTCGTCTGCCAAAGTATGCAGCATTCACCTTGGTAGGTACTACCTTTGATTTGCCAGCCATGGACTTCTACAAGCTCACACTGCCAGCCAGACTCTTGCAACAAGTAGGGTGTTTTTCTGATGTATAAAATTTCAGGTAGAGAGTAAAGACCACAGTCTATCTGAAGGGCAGCGTAGTCCAGTAGCAAGACTGTTTTTCTCATCAGCTGTTAACCTGCAGTTTAATTTTGATCAAGTTATTTTCACTTCAGTGCCACTTTTTGTCAGTGTTTTGTATGTTTGGCATGGAAACCACCTATTACCATATGTTTGCTCATTGCACAGTAAAGCTGTTTTTTTAGTTGCTGCCTCTAGGCTTTTCTGTAATAGAAACAATAGCTATAACAAAATTCACACGTGCCTTTTGAGTCTAAATTTGACACTGTGTACTGCCTCCAATTGTTATTAACTGTAGCTACTTAAGGAGTCTGTGCTCTCTCTGATTTTCATTTTGATTAGAAGCTGTGTTTTCAACGTGTCAGAAATATACCAAGCTGTTATATGTAATAGCCTCTGCACATAACTAGATTGCAATTTCTTCTGCAAGTGTTCAGAGCTGGTAGGATAATTCAAATCCTTGGAACACTGCATGCTTCAGCTGAAATAAATGTTGAGAAAACCATGTTTACGTGCATTTTCTCTTTCTTTTGCAGACCTTGATGAATGCTCAGAAAACTTGAATCTCTGTGAAAATGGGCAGTGCCTCAATGCACCTGGAGGATATCGCTGTGAATGTGATATGGGATTTTTGCCAAGTCCAGATGGGAAAGCATGTGACGGTAATTCTCCATAAGCTTTAAACAACACTCAACAAATTCTGCCTTAATAATATTTTATGTTTTAAAATTTTACAGTTGGTTGCAGTTGTGACTGTATTGACAACTGCATGAAAACTGTCAATAGTGGTTGCTTTTTTGCAGTTTATACATTTATTATGTGTCTCTAGGTGTTCATCTACCTATTTTATAGAGAGAGAACAGCTTTTTGGAGCCTATCTTACGACATATTATTTGTGGGTCTGATTGGTGATCCAAATGGCACTGTCAGCTGCCATTTCATCTTGGTCATTTTGTTCGTAACAGTTAAATAGAAAAAAGTTGTTAGTTTACCTTAGTGTATATGGGGCTGAAAAACACTAATTTGGTAGCTAATACAGTGAACATGGTTTGAGGGCTTCTGTGAGGTGCATAATCAGAGTTTGAAGCCTTGCATAAAGTTTATATGACCACAAAAAAAACCCAGAAATCCCATGTGTATTTGTTCTGTTTTGAAAGTGAGTTGTCAATTAACTGTTTACAACTCATTTATAAGAGCTTTGCACATGCAAAAGTTCACAAAAATCAAATAATAAACATGATTAAGGTCATACGTTTGATTGTAACGTTTGAAATCCTCAGGTGATATAACGCTAATTAGTTAAGTCAGTCAAGAAGAAGAAGCCGTATCATCTGACATAGTAATAACTCATAGTAACTGGTGTTTGATGGAGTTCATAAGTACATCACTATAAATAGGACTTCTTCCCCTGAAGAGTGTTCTCTGTTTTTTTTTAGTAATCTACCAAGAGAAATAATTTATGAGAGTGAATTTTTGTGTAAATTAAAACAATATTAGGTTTCATAATGTTTCATGTAACAATTTACTTTCAAACCTTTTAGCTAACTTTAAATAGCCTAGCTCCTGTTGCTAAAACAGACTTTACTTGATGTCTTAGGTGTGTACTCTAAATGCAGTATTTTAAGGTCCTTTGTAAACACACACTTTTTTTATTGTATAAAATTGGTTGTTCTTTGTGCAGTGCATATGGCATTCAGTAAATATTGAATCAGATGCAATGATTTGTACAAAAGGCACAAAAGTGAGCTCTGCTTGCCAAAATTGAGATCTTTCAAATGCAGAAACCTGAAGATAAGCGTCAAGTTCACGTTTGGGCGTAAGCTTTTCCTTTGCAAATGTACAGCTTTGCAGATGACTCCTGATTTAGAATAAACTTCATTTTTTTTAAAGCGTATCTCTTGCCATGTTTAATTTTGCTACTTGTCAGATTAGTCCACTAATAAGCTCAGATTGTTTCTGGCATGGCTTCCAGAGACACTGGAAAGTGCCTTTTGGGCCCCCCCAAAAAGTTATGGATTAGGTTCCTTTAGGCTCTAAACATAAATCTTGCACGCTATTTTTCTGGTCTTAAATGTGTGCAGGAGCAGTTGGCTTCGAGATCCATGTTTTCTGGTCTTTTTTGCAGTTCTCTGTCTATATCTTAAAAACGTAGGGAAACCTCATATTTTTCCCTTCCTGTTCCTCTGTCAGATATTGATGAATGTTCACTCCCTAACATCTGTGTCTATGGTACTTGTCATAACCTCCCTGGACTTTTCCGATGTGAGTGTGAAGTGGGCTACGAGTTGGACAGAAGTGGTGGTAACTGCACAGGTAAAGATAATTTTGAACACATGCTTTTTTTTCTGTTAATGTCGTGGTTAGGAAAGTCTTTTTAAAAGCTATACAAATCAGACTGGATATAGAAAAATCTAGACACAGGTTTCTCCATCTTGCCTTTCTATACTCCTGTTTCCCCTTCTTTGTCAACCTTTGATATCCCATTGGCTTAAGAGAAGAAGGGGAAAAAACAGAGCAGAGATAACCCCACCGTCTGTCTACATCTCCTGGGTGGAGATGTGTTGTGCCTTTTACTACTGGATGGTAAGCTATGACCTTGTCGTCTATGTGAATTTTAGGTCATAGATTGGTTTTCCAGGAAAAAGACTTCCCCATCCCCCCCCCCCCCCCCCAAATGATTAATTAATCTCAGACTACTCTTCTTCTAAAATGTGTATGTATTTTTTAGAGCTTTCTGGAGATCAGTATCTCATAACTAACAGATTTGTGGTGGTCTGCTTAGGATAGCTGATACACCAATCGTTTGCACTGTCCTGGAGTATTTGCATACTATGTGCTGTCTTTTCTTGCAGATGTTAATGAATGTGCAGATCCCACAACCTGCATTAGTGGCACGTGTATCAATACTGCTGGTAGTTACACCTGTGAGTGCCCTCCTGATTTTGAGCTGAATCCCACTCGAGTTGGATGCGTTGGTAAGGGACCACTCTCTTTTTTTTTTTTTTTTTTAAAGTGAAGTTGCACAGAGGGGGTGCAAGGCTAACTGCTTAGGGATAAGGTCCCAGATCATGGCAGAAGGGCTGGAAAAGGCTCTCCAACTCCCACCCCACTGCCCCTGGCTTAGAAGTTGTAATAGTGCAACAGGAATATATCCAGAGTGAGGTAGTGTGCCAGGAATGCCCAGCTGTCAGGACCAACCCCTTAGGGTTTGTTACAGCTGTCCACAATTTACAGCAGCCATGAGACAATTTTATATTTCCACAAGCTTAAACCAACATCCAGCTGGCCCCAAGATGGCAGGCAAATGAGGTTGCAGCATAAAGCTGTTGGAGCATTGAGTGCAGCTTGGCTAGGTGCAGCCTCATGACGGATGGAAATGGTCTTGTATTGGGCTCCAGCTGCTTAGTAATCCTGTGATATTGTTCAGCTTTTGTTTGTTTAAGAGGGTGTAGGGATGCTCCTCACATTCAAATGTATTTGAATTTCCCGATGTTTAGTAGATGCTTTCATGCTTGTTAATGTCAAGGAGAGGAGAAAGCAGTGGGTTTCTGGAACTGGAATGATGTATAAGTCTGGGTGAAAATGTGGATCAAAATGAGAAGAGGCCTGGCTGATCTGCCCTTGGACGTGCGGAATAAATGCCCTACTTTGTGAGAAGTCCAGCAAAGCCAAGGGATGGGGCACCACTGTCCTATCTAAGTGGGAAAAGCTGGGCCCTCCTGGACAACACAAGTTACTTTCTTCGGCTGTCCTACAAGAAATAAAAGCCATCTGAAGGAATCCCTCATCTTGAGATGATGTGTTGTGTTTTCTTCTCTCAAGATGTGTTTGTCATTATGTGCATTCTGCATAGATACGCGATCTGGCAACTGTTACCTGGACATTAAAACTCGTGGAGATAATGGTGGCACCTTCTGCAGCAATGAGATAGGAGTGGGTGTTTCCAAGGCCTCCTGTTGCTGCTCCCTGGGCAAAGCTTGGGGAGTTCCCTGTGAACATTGCCCACTTGTGAACACAAGTAAGTCAGCTTTCCTGGGTAAACACAACAATACAATGTGTTTGTTGTTTTTTTTCCTAATTTAGCCAGGTAACTCAAATACCGTTGTAATCATTTATTGTGTACATGCAGGGTAGAGGTTTCCACCAGTCTTAACCAAAAACTTTGCTAGTCTCTCAAAAAGTTTATTTAGTCAGAATATTATAACTTCTGAGCAAGTTTGCTGTTACACAAAAAACTACGTTATGAAATGGAATAGCAGTTGATGTTACAGGATAAAACCTAATGTTTATATATGGTTACTTTGTTACTTTACATTTAAATTACCTGTTATAATCTGATTAATTTTCAAAAATAATTGTGCTGAAAATGTTTCTAGTATTTTAAGTTCATAAATCTGTTTTGTTTTCAGCTGAATATAAGGTTCTTTGCCCTGGAGGGGAAGGATTCCGACCAAATCCTATTACAGTTATACTAGAGGGTAATGTTTACATTTTTCTGTATTTACACATCTAAAATTATGAAACTCTTCAGTGATAGTTGTTTTTCTTGGAAAAGCATGAATAAAAAGTTTGTGGTTTCGTTTGAACAGATATTGATGAGTGTCAAGAACTGCCTGGACTTTGCCAAGGAGGAAAATGTATTAATACATTTGGTAGCTTCCAGTGTCAGTGTCCATCAGGGTACTATTTGAATGAAGAGACTCGAGTGTGCGATGGTACGTAGCCTTCACTTAACTAGTCCTCTGGTTTTATTTTAGAAAACTATGACAGATCAATATGCAGAAGAATTAATCTGTCCTTGAAAAGGAGCATAACGAGACCAAGCAGTGTAAAGCTTAAGGGTGGGAAAATTGGAACAAGTTGAAGTCTTGCATTGTGAGATAGAATATTCCTTCATGACCATGCTGAAATATATGCAAATTTATGTCTCAAATGATAGATTTTCATCAAAACCAGAAAACCCAACAATTTTTCTTTAAGTAAGATATAATTTATTAGCCAGCTATAAAAAATAGCTGTTTGGTAATAGGTAATGGATAAGCAGTCAGATAAAGAGCAAACTCGCCCCACAAGTCTGCTGGGCTGGTTATAGCGTGCCCATGCCTTTTTTCCCGCTGATTTTTTTCTTTCCTGGTGATCTCAATGTCTAATTGAAGATATTGGTTGTACTGCAAAACATGTTCCTTCCCATAGCACAGTCAGTAGTACATGTTCATCTCATTACATTAAACTGTCAGGTTGTACTGGATGCAAAACTTTAAGCCACCCACCAAGTCCTTAAGTTCCCCATTTTTCAGGATGTCTTCAGTCATCCAGGCTGTTAATAATGTTAATAGTGCCTATGATGTGCCAAGCACTGCAGAAATAAAAAAGATTCAGGTCCTAAATTGAGGCTGAACCAAAGTGCTTCATCCATATTATGTTTACGTAGCTCAACAAACGTTAAAGAGGAAATTTACTTCTATATTTTTCCTTAGTGGTGCATCAGAGATACTTTAAAATCATAAGACTAGAGAAATACTTTTGAACTTTTAGGAACTGTGGTGTTTTGGGGAGGTTTTGTGTTTGGGTTTGGTTGGGGTTTTTTAAACATAGGTTCAAGTTTCTTGATGAAGTAAACATGACATCTTGTGTTGGGAAAGCTGCTCACTTTCCCCAGTCCAAGAGATCTGAACCATCCAGTCAGTCTGTTTTAGCATCATTACTTATTGAGATGAGGACTCCAGCGGGAACAGCTTTGGTTCTGGTCCAGATCTGGGAATCCAGAATGGATGAGATCCTTAAATACAGTTTTTGTGCAACAGGTGCAAAAGCCAAATTGCTGTCTTTGAGCTGCCTTAGACATACCAGAGTTCCCATCTTTGCAACATTGCGTTTTTGTTTCCTTCTAGATGTGAATGAGTGTGATACACCTGGCATCTGTGGACCTGGCACATGTTACAATACTGTTGGGAACTACACCTGCATCTGTCCTCCTGATTACATGCAAGTCAACGGAGGAAACAACTGCATGGGTATGGCTTGGGTTTTTTTAATGCTTTATCTTAGTGCTTTAGGCCAGGGCTTTACCAAGCACAAATCAGAACTATTTCTTTGAATTTAGTTATACAGGAAGTAACTAAATGAAATATCAAGCTTCTTTCATTATTTTTTTTTGGATAAAGCAAGGCAGATCACTTTCAATACAGATATTTCAGTAACTCATCAGAATTTCTCCTTTAATTTGATATTTTCTATGTTCATCCTGTCCAAGTTTCACTTCAGCTTTTACAAGCTTCTACATGTGAAACACTACTAAAATTACTCAGACTTCACAGAATGAAGTCACAAGCTGTGTACAGTTCTTAAACAAACTTATGTTTTTTCAGTGTAGGGCAAAAGGCCAATATTAAATCCTTTGATGAGTCTGATCAGTGTTACAGGCGTGTTGGTTGCTCTTGACTTTGTATTGCGATCACTTTTTCATACTTCTAGAGTAATCTTCTAGGGACAAGCTGTTCTGTAGTATTCTACAGTGCTGCACCATCTACTTGGCAGGGGTTTAAAAAGTACATGTTTGAAGGAGATACCTCCTAAACCCTTCAGGTACATCATCCCCCATAAGACTTGCTAATGCATTGGCCTGGGTTTTTCTTCATTTTCACAGACATGAGAAGAAGTCTGTGTTACAGAAATTACTATGCTGACAATCAAACCTGTGATGGTGAGCTGCTCTTTAATATGACCAAGAAAATGTGTTGCTGTTCCTACAACATTGGACGTGCATGGAATAAGCCTTGTGAACAGTGTCCTATCCCAAGCACTGGTAGGTTTTTGCATTGCAAAGCTATTTGAAAGCCTTGGTAACATCATAATTACTATTAGTGTGTGTAACATTATTAGAGATGCTATGACTTTGCTCTTTTTTGTCTAAAATAAAGGGATTAATTACTTTTTTGGTCTGGAGGTGATCAGCACTAGTCAAAATGAAGGCATATATGAGTGGTTTGGGTTCATGCTGCTGGGCCATGCCTCCTTTGTGACAGTTCCCCTGTCTGGGAGACTTCATGCTCTATATTGGTTAATGTCTCTTGTTGCAAATCCTTATTCATCCACTGCTGAGGCACTGACCAAGGTTTTATTAGCATTGCTTCAACAAATACGGTGTCTGCTGTGCTGTGCCTTGACTGCTGATTGCCAGAAAGGGCCTTTGTGGTAGCCATTGATTTACAGAGATACCTTGGTCTCATCTGAGAATGACCTGTGTCAAGCAGATAAATGTAAGATGTAGGAGTTTCTGGACTAATTGTATGGACATATAGGACTCCTCCACACTGGGTAAGACTGCAGAGTTCAGCCCAGGACATCCCACTCTGGTATGAGGTGGTTTGCTTCAAGAATAAACTTCCTAGACACTTTTTTGAATAACTTCCAACTTATAGTTCAGCTCTTTAAAAGTCAGATCTGAACTGTAATGCACAGGCATAAGCATATGCAAAGCAAAATCAGCATGTGATCCCAAGCCCTCTACATCATCTTATTTGCTAATTTCAATGGTCTTTGAATGAGAACTCAAATCCATACTAAGCGTGTCATGTGGTGAGCCTCAGAGAAGGGTCTGCATATCTGTGTGCCCTGTGGGTGCTGAAAGAGTAAAAGAAGAATTTTCTTGGGCAAAGGATATAACGAATTTTTGACTTTTGATTAATTCCGAATACGATAATCACTGTTTTGTTTTCCTCTTGCAGATGAATTCTCCACACTCTGTGGAAGTCAAAGGCCTGGCTTCTTCATTGACATTTATACAGGATTACCAGTTGGTGAGTTGTAATTTCTGTTTTGAACTAAATTCCGTGCTACCTCTGCCCAGAGAATTTTCCCAATTATTTTTTTCATAGGAGGGTTAATGGCTAAACAGTATAATGGAGTTCAACCCTCCATTTAAGTCTGATCCTGCAAACTTTCTGCCTAGCTCCTCCTAGCTGGCAACACTGATAATTGCTGCTCATAATCTAGGCAACATAAAGCTCCAAAGAAACTGTAATCAGGTCTACATGAGCAGGACACAGATAACGAGAATAAGAGGTCTGGGAGTAAGGCCAACCAGCATTTGGTCTAAGGAATTAGGAGCCTTTCCTTCAGACTAAAGCAGAGATTTAATCTGACATTTCACATCAGTCCCCCTGTGTGTTGGTTTGACACAAAAATCCTTTTTTCTGCTCAGCTGGAATATTTCTCACATATGTTATTGTGTGTAATATTTGAATTGTGAGTAACAAATTGCAAAACAAAAAGAGGGAGAGAATGAGAAATTCTAAGACAAGGAGATGAGTAAATCCCTATTGGGACTCCCTTTTGTTTTTACTCACACAAAAATACCAATAAGAAGCAGATAATGTGCCCTGTAGCAAACAGCGGCAGCAATAGGCAGTAATCAGGTGCTTTAGCATTAAGCTGCTACTGTGATGCAGTGTTCAGCTAGTTACATGGAAATATTTCTAGTAAAGTGGGGAATGCAATTTTTAAAGACGTTACAGAAATGTACAGTATTTATTATTTACAAGGTCATTTCTTAGAAGCAAAGTTTCCCCTTCTAGCTATTAGCATTAGCCCAATTTGTTGCTGAGTCTATTCAAGCTAATTGGGCCATTCATCAGCATCAGCAGGGAGACCTTGGATCATGCTAACATGCATAGGTAAAAGCTGCATCTGTAGCAGTTGATGTGGATGCCAGGAGTGTTGCAGTCTGCTCTGTCTGCCCTGCTGTGTCATAGAGCAATGCACATTCAGAAGCCAACTGAAACAGAAGGCCCACCCCACAGGGGCCACCAGTACCTCCCAGTGCATGGAGCACTGTGGTGAGACTGATGCACACACAGCTTTACACTGTGAGAATCACAAGTCTTTCCCTGCCCCTTTGGGATCTTGGCAGGTCTCACTAGGTTGTAGCACTCAACGTCCTGCTTTTGCACAGCAGCTGCTCGTGTCCTTACGTCTGTAGGCACAAGGCATGGGAACAAGGTAGTGCCCGCTCTGCACTCTGTACCCTGTAATATTTGGTTACAGTCCTTACATGATGTGACTCTTCTGTTTGGATTAAAGTTCTGTATATTTACCCCAGGTGGTTTTTTCGGAGGCAGTTGTTCTACTTTTACTCATCCTTTATATAATGAGAGGACTCAAAACAACAGAATTTAGTATGGGAAATAAAGAATTTGAGCAGCAAAACAACAAAAAAAACCAACAAACCAAAACGTCTGATGGAAACTCAATGTTTCAATGATTATTTCCCACCATATTCTTTGTCCTGTATACATCAGTGCATGTGTCAATTTTTACTAAAGGGAGAGGCTTTAGGGGAATCTCTGACCTCGTTCATGTTGTCAGAATATTACATATGTGTAACTTCAGGACCCAATAGGCAAGACATGTATAATTGTAAGAGCAGCTGGGTTTTTTTCCTGCCAAGATCAGTTACTTAACCCAGGTGTATGTAGAACATTGGCAAACCCCGGCTGCCTGGCTTAATCAATCTAATTAATAGCATGTTGGCAGCCAGATGTTACCTGGCATTGGCACTTTCAAACTGTTACAGAAAAAACATGAAAGTCTTTTCAGATTAACAAGGGTAAAACAGTTCCAAACTGTTTCTGACAAGTGTTTGCCTTCAGTCATACTCTCCTGTATTAAACCAAAGACAGTTGCATTCTCTCTGTTTGGCTCTTCCCAATAACTCCACTGTAACACTCAGAAAGATGAGGAGGTTCATCAGGGCTGTGTGTGGGAGACATGAGGAAGGACGTGTGCTACCCTCTGCATTCCTATGTGGCAGAATATATCTTGGCTACAGTGAAGAGTTAAACCTGAGGAAATAGGAAATATCTACATTTCCACAGTTTGGAATGACTCACTGGCTATTGCAGTGGGAACATTCTGATGTCACATTATATATTTGATAATTCTCTTAAGGATAAATGCATAAGGACATGTTCTGTAGCAGAAGTTTTCATGAAGTGGTGTTTACAAGTATTTTTAAAAAGATTTCTTCTTGCAGATATTGATGAATGCAGAGAGATTCCTGGAGTGTGTGAAAATGGGATCTGTATAAACATGGTTGGCAGCTTCCGATGCGAGTGTCCTGTGGGTTTCTTCTACAATGACAAGCTACTGATCTGCGAAGGTAGAGTGCTGATCTCATTCAGAAAAATGGGATTTCGCCACCTGGCAATTCAGACACTGGCCAATCTGATATATACTTGCAAGTCATCCTTAATGAGGGGAAAATACTGGTGTCAGTGTAATAAGTCTATGTTAATTAAGACATTTTGAATTCTTTTGCATAGAAAATATCAGATTTTCCATCAGACATCTAATGCCTTGAAGGAACACGAGTCAGCAGTGGGAAGAAGCATTGTTTTTCACATTTGTCAGTAAAGCCAAGAAAAAAGTAGTAATCTTGAGTCAGATCATGAGTACAATTTTGTTTATTTCCAAGATATTTTCTTCTAATGGAACAAGGTTTTCTGTAAATAATACAGCACATGATAATTTTTTTCCGATTTAAAGATTTCCTAACATTGTATTAGTCAGTTGAATAAAGAAACTGAAGGCAGCAGTATGAGTTGCTGTCATTCTCTGGTGTGGGTTACAACTGTTGACAACACGGTTGCTGCAAGCAAGGAATTGAGAGCTTCAAGTAAAAGCATCTTCTGTATGCTGCTTCAAACTGAAACACAGTTACATTTCTAGGAAAATAAAGTCCTCTTTTTGCAGCAGCTTAAATAAGGAAAACTGGTCAAAATATTTTGCCTAAAATTATGTGGTGTTTACACAGAAAGCTTAGGATCCAACAGGGATTTTGTTGCTGTGTTATGATCAAGGGAGATCCTCCTAGTCTCCAGTGGAGATCTATGCACACATAGCATAGACTGAAACCCACTCAAGTGAAGTGTTGCAACAGGTCTTTCATTTGCCCTCCAACACCTTCGGAAAACCATTATATAAATTCTCTAAGTAGGAATGAATTCTACATATGGAGCACGTAGGTTTGGGATCATTTCAGGGAGATTCCTAAATGTGACCTAGTAATTACTTTCATGGATATTTTCATTTTTGCACAATTGAAAGAAATACCCATATTTGGGTAAGGTAATACTCTTTACCCTAAAAACAAAGTTATTTTGACATGTTTCTAGTGCCAGCTTACAATAACAATCAAATTTCTTTTTTGTATTGACAGATATTGATGAATGCCAAAATGGACCAGTGTGTCAGCAAAATGCAGAATGTGTCAACACAGCTGGTAGCTACCGTTGTGACTGTAAACCTGGCTACAGGTTCACATCAACTGGCCGCTGCACTGGTGAGTACTTCTGGCTTGTTTGTGTGAGGGTCGGCAAAAACCAGTAGATTTTAAAAGAAATCTAATAAAGCATATCTCCTCTTCAGAAAGATGGTATACCAGGAGATGATCTGGGCTCCAAGAATCTTTCTCTGAAAGCTGTTTAGGGCATCACATAAATGTTCTGGTAATTCCTGGAAGACTAATGGGCCCATCCCACAGAAGCATAAATGAGAGTTAAATCACCTGAGTAGATGTTTGTCTTCCGCTTTATCCCACCAACTGCAAACATTTTAGTTCAGCCCATGTCGTGTCTAGTCTTCACTAACTGTTTTCTGACACTAAAAATTCAGTTGCAGTCCTGACAGGGACCTTCCTCTGCATAAATTCTTTGATTTTCATTATAATTTCCTAGATCTGTTTAGCAATTTATTTGCCACTTGTATTTTTACCAATAAATCTTTGCTTGCTGGGGTCTCTGATAAGGTGGACTTATCTGGTAGGCCATATGCAATAACTAACTTAAAAAGCTTATTGTTAAACTTCCTGACTTTTCTGTGGATTTAAACAGGCCCCTGAACATTATTTTTAAATACTCACTGAGTGGGTTCTCTAATTTATTCGCTCTTTCTTGTAATATTGTAGTCCAGGGAGGCATTCATGTTATCTTGATTACTTGAAAAATTGCAGGGATTTTAAAGACTGCTGTGAGCCAAGGAGCTGTAAATATTATATACGTTTCTGAATAAAATAATAATTACAACGGAAACTGGTAACATTTTCCTTGGGATTTTGCTTCTGAGTACTTGAGTTTTAGGAAGTGTACATTTCCCTGCAGTGCAGTTTTTCATTGTTTCATGTGACCCTTAAGGGAAAAGGGTGTAGGGGCAACCAGAACACTACTATGAGAACTAAAACTTTGTTTTGTTAAACTATACAGTGGTACATGTAAATATTCAATATGTTCCTAATGTAACTGTTGTTGTTATGGGTTCATTACAGCAGTACAGGAAGAGCCAGGCAAGGTTCTGATATGGGTTACAATACCCAACATGAATTGGCACAACAGTAATACTTCCCTGTATTTTGCTCTTATTTTATATTTGGTGAAAATAGTTACACAATTAAGAGTTAAAATAAAAATGGTTGATAAAGTACTTGATCTAACAAAGGAAGAAAATTCCCAACCACTCTGCGGAAAGCAAAGAGTGCTAAGCACCTCGCAGTATTGAATCAGTCATGCTACTGCATGGAAAATGATCACATCCCTGTAATTTTTATGCTATTGAATCAAAACTGATGTATTGCAGCCACTAGTACTATGACTACTGCATTTATCTTACTATCAAAATACTATTCTTCTGGTGTTATCAATGGTAGTATAATAAATGATTTTTCATATAAACTCCTTTTTGGCACAATTCTGCCTCCCAGTTTTTTAAAAAGTTTCAATGTACTCTTTTTACCCCAAAAGAAGTGACTTTTCCCTGGGGCTTTAATTCACTATTCATTTGCCCAAAGAGCACCAAAGAGAGTAACAGCTTTTCTTTTCTATCTACTCTCCAAAGCTGAGAAGATTAGGAGTTCTTAAGGCAGCATGTTATCCAGCATTGGTTTCCTTTCTGTCTCCTTTAGACTCTAATTAGTAGCAGTATCATTAATAGCATTGGTCCTCAGTGAACACCCATCCAAAGTTACCGACGGCCCTGACTGATGTACAGTAATCCTGGGAATGGGCTATTGGGATTGTCCGTGTGCTAAGTATAGTATAGAGAGAGACAGTAGAGACAGGAAAACCAGATTTGCTACATAAAGTTCTTTGCAAATTAGGAACAACTTGACTCGTAGTTTTGCAGTGAACTGGGTGTGGTTAGGTAAGAAAATGCATCTGCTTTGCTTAGATTGAATATAAAAGAAAATTACTGAACACTAGAATCTAATCAATCCTAATTCAAGGTTATGGCAGAACCTGAGTTCTCGTATTTTGGAGCTGCAGCAGACAGAATGCCAGGAAGCATTGAATCAAATCAGCTCTTGTTGGTGATGAGGTCAACAGAAAGACCTCGTTTAATTCATGTTTCCGATTTATTAAGAAAAAAAATGTGCTGGACAGCAAACATTTTGTTCTTTGACATTTTGTTTCACTTACTATTGATAAAATCCTGGATTCTTCCTGAAAGCATTCATAACGAGTAGCAGGAAGCAGGCGATTGTTGAACTACTGTAATAGATGCCCTGCTATTGTAAAGTAGCCTATCACATGCTGCCAGAATAGCTTTTCTCATCTCTCTCTGCAGAATTGTGCAGCTGAGCGTTTGCTGCTGTTGACAAAATATTTTCTAGCTCTATATAGCAGTAACTTTTCTTGCTGTTTGAGCTTTGTCCAGTTTACAGGATCATCACATTCCATGAGGCATGGATGCTACAACACATATGTATACATATACCCATTTTACCTCTGCACAATGAGTAGATAGATCAACAGTGCATTTTCTCTTTGTAAGCTTAGTGAGAAAAGTTCATCTCCCTTTCTGTTTTGTATGATTTCTGTGAGTTAATCAAGCAATTTCTGCTATAATCAAATATAGCTAAAAACAAGTAGTTAATTTAATGAGAAGGATACACACTGTGATTTGTATGTGGCTTTCATAGAATCATTAAGGTTGGAAAATACCTCTAAGATCATCAAGTCCAATCATCAACCTAATACCACTGTGCCTCCTAAACCATGACCCCAAGTTCCATGTCTACACTTTTTTTGAACACCTCCAGGGATGGTGTTCACCACCTCTCTGGGCAGCCTGTTCCAATGCCTGACCACTCTTTCAGTGAAGAAATTTTTCCTAAAATCCAATTTAAACCTTCCCTGGCACAATTTAAGGCCATTCCCTCTCATCATATCCCTAGTTACTTGGGAGAAGAGACCAACACCCACCTCACTGCAGCCTCATTTCAGGTAGTTGTAGAGAGCAATAAGGTCTCCCCTCAGCCTCCTCTCCTCCAGACTAAACAACCCCAGTTCCCTCAGCCACTACTCATAAGACCTTCTCTCCAGACTCACCACCAGCTCCGTTGCCCTTCTCTGGACATGCTCCAGCAACTCAGTGTCCTCCTTGTACTGAGGGGCCCAAAACTGAATACAGTGTTCAAGGTGCAGCCTCACCAGTGCTGAGTACAGGGGCACGATCATTTCCCCACTCCTGCTGGCCATATTACTCCTCATACAAGCCAGGATGCTGTTGGTCACCTTGGCCACCTGGGCCCACTGCTGGCTCATGTTCAGCTGGCTGTCAACCAGCACCCCCGGGTCCTTTTCCACCAGGCAGGTTTCCAACCACTCTTCCCCAAGCCTGTAGCGTTGCACGGGGCTGTTGTGACCGAAGTGCAGGACCTGGCACTTGCCCTTGTTAAACCTCATACAGTTGACCTCAGTGTATCGATCCAGCCTCTCCAGGCTGCATAGTCAACATAGAGGTCTCAGAAATCTTCCCACACAACTTCATGTCATTAATTCTAGTTTTCAAAGCTTTCGCGATATGCTTTCCCTGCAGCAAGAATTAGCATTTGGTAAATATAATTTTTACACTAAATTTTTTTCAGCTCCACAAATGTTGGAAAAGGTAATTTACAAGGAAATAGCCCCTTTTCTGATGTTTACTTAGTAATCCTTTTGTCATTAACAAACCAAAAATATAATTTTACATTAAGGCATGCACTGGATTCTAACTATCATGGTTGCTACTAATGCATCTTTCCAGTCCTGTAGTTTAGAGGCCTTAATTTTCACTGTGCCTCTTTGTTTTCAGATCGGAATGAATGTCAAGAAATTCCCAATATCTGCAGCCACGGGCAGTGTATTGACACTGTTGGAAGTTTCTACTGCATTTGTCACAATGGATTCAAGACCAACGATGACAGAACAATGTGTATAGGCAAGTATATAAAATTAAGCTGTACTTAGGCTTCCATTAAGATATTTATTAAGTTTATCCTCTCTGTCATAAGGAGCTGCATTACAAGAACTGAGATTGTGAGCAAAGGTGCAGAAACCACAGTACCTCACAATTAGGAAGCTGATAATGAATGAAGAACATCTCATTACAGTAGAGGGAACCTTTAAAAATACATATCCTGCCTAATGAACTGCTAGTGCTTTCATTTTTCAGGAAAATGTTCCATTCTTAGAATTTTCTGAAGCATTTTGTCTCATTTATTCCTTTAGGCAAGAAATTTAATAGATTAATATTGCAGTGCAGCAATTTTATACAGCCTACTTGTTAACAGAGTAAGTGAAGGGTAGATTTCTTGCCAGAAAAGTGCTCTTTTCAGAAACAGAGTCATCTTCATGAAGAAGGAAATTCTGTATTTAACCTGTTCACAGCTGTTAGTGTAGTGTGTGTCGTCTGAGCAAGATGAGGAGACTTCAGAATGCTTATGGCTAAAGATATCTTAGAATTCCTTTGGGAAGGGTGAGATAGGAGCCACAGTAAGATAAATGATTGTTGGCCCCTTGATTATTTTTGTAGATGTTAATATCAAGTGCATAAACCTGTGTACTCTTTTTGGGAGACAGGGCAATCTTTTTCCCTTCTGTTCACTCTGTTGGCAGTGGATTATTTCTTTTGCCTGTGGGATAGCTACAGGCTTTCCATTCCCCATCAGTGATTAAAATCCTTGCTGCTTGTTTTTTCTTCTTTGTAGATATCAATGAGTGTGAGAGAGATGCCTGTGGCAACGGAACCTGCAGAAACACCATTGGCTCTTTCAACTGCCGCTGCAATTTGGGGTTCATCCTCTCACACAACAATGATTGCATAGGTAAGGAGTGCTGAGACCAGTTGTGTGTTTCTAAGACTTTCTACTTCTAATGAAAGTACCATTAGTATCATCTTCTCTATTGCGTTGGGATTGCACCTTGCATGGTCTGCGTGATTAAAGACGAAAAACGATTTCTTCGGTCTGAAAAGGCCTCTTTGATTATGCACTCCTACTTTTCTACAGCCACTTAAATGTTTGCATGTGATACACGCCATTCCTTTTTTCACTCTTGCTTTGACAATTTTACAATATACACCAATATTGGTATTTTCCCCTCAGTTGCCTTTGAAATGGGACTATTTGTTTTCTCAGTTACTGTGCCAATACAGTGTAAACAGAAATCTCACCTACCCAATTTCACTTCTTGCAGGTGTTTGTTAAATATGTTTCAATGTTATTTTTCTTAGATGTGGATGAGTGTGCAAGTGGAAATGGAATGCTCTGCAGGAATGGTCAGTGTGTGAACACAATTGGGTCCTTCCAGTGTCTTTGCAATGATGGCTATGAGGTGGCTCTGGATGGAAGGACTTGTGTTGGTGAGTGCTTTCTTTTGGGGTATAAAAAAGTGCAGCAAACCTTGAGGAGATATTCTTAGTAAAACAGTAGAAGAGGTCAGAGAGAACTGCCACGTTGGCATCATTGTAGCTAGCAAAAGAAAACAATGACAAGAGGATGAGAAGAGGACTATTTCCCTGCTCCTGGGAAGTTCCACCATCAGTTTGACGGAATCAAAATTAAAGCAGCCTCACCCAGAGGTTTACTGAGATAACAGCAATTATCTCAAACAAATTGTCTTTCTTTTCTTTCAGATGTCAATGAGTGTGCACTGGAGCCTGGAAAATGCTCACCAGGCACGTGTCAGAACTTGGATGGGTCATTCAGATGTATCTGTCCTCCTGGATATGTCCTGCAGAATGACAAATGTGAAGGTGTGTATAGAACAATCCTCCTTCTGTTATGTTTCCTAACTACTCACAGTTGTTACCACTTTCCTCTGTGTCTAAACATGAGTAATATTTAGTCTTTTGTGGCAGTGTACAGTTCTGAACTGTAGCTACTAGTAAGTCACTCACTTGCAGAAAAAGTTTCACCAACTTTTGTCTGAACCAGAACTACCTGATCTGATCCCAAGAAAAATCTAATCCCAGGCTGTTTGTTGATGGTACATTGCTGAAGTTTGCCTACTGCATGAGGATTTGAAAACTAACCCTAGATTTTGCACCTGAGTTTTTTGTTTCTCTTTCTGTCTGTTCCTTTTTGTTTGACCTTTTTGTTTTTCAAGTCTGTTAGATATCAGTGATGATGTAAGGTTATATTTTATGTAGTACAGCTGCCAGTGTAGACATTTTTATTTCTCATCTTTTTAATTACTTTTCTTACAGACATTGATGAGTGTGTGGAGCAACCAGAAATTTGCGCCCTGGGCACATGCAGCAACACTCCAGGCAGTTTCAAATGTCTGTGTCCAGAAGGTTTTGTGTTGTCTTCCACAGGAAGGCGATGCCAAGGTAAGTTCATTCCTATTTTCTGGAATTACAGAATTTGTTTGATGTTTTATAAAAGCCTTGTTAGCTGCCTGTTTCTAATATAATGAGGAGGCTCTGGACTCAAACAGTGTTTTTCACAAGGAAAACATGATAATTCTGTAGTTGGGGCCAGGTTCTGTCTTGCCCTAACATCTGTTTGTCATTAAAGAGAACATTGCAATAAATGGGGTGAAGATAATGTTAAATGCACCAGGTTAAGTGAAGAAATTATGTTGCCCTGAAGCCCTTTCTTGCCCTGGAAGAAATGTTGAGGCTACCTGGACTCTGAATAGACTGTGACATGTCTGGAATAGAGACAGAGCACAAACACAGTCAGGGGACTACTGCAATGCTAAAGGCAGCATTTACAGGAATAAGGCTGTTCATAGTACCTATCAAATTCTCCATAACACTTATTATATGCTATTCCTCTCCACAGATGTGTGGGTGGGAAAAAGATTGATGGAAAAAATATGCAGTGTTGCGTGGACAATAAGTACTTATCTGCCTAGAAAAGTCTGAAGCGTCTTTTGGCTTCTAGATTACCGCATACACTGTTCAGAGCCTAAACATGGGTACTAAGACAGAGATCAGATGCTAAAAACTGAACATCTAGTAATGAAAAGCCACAGGTTAGTTTATTTTATTTTGTGGATAAAGAACAAGCACGGCAAATTAGGGAGTGAGTTATTTTAAAGACTTAGGAAATTATTAAATAGATACATCATTAAATGCCCTATATACAGTGTGCACGGTGGGAACCACTGGTGAGTAAGACTTTTATAAGGACCTCTGTAGTTATGCTTGGCACAGAATGGTGGTGCTTGTTGACACCATAGTGAGTTCTTCACTTCACAGTGGGCTAAATGAAATTGTGGTTTTGGTAAAAATGGATCCAACCTGCAGTAAACATTCATCCAAGTCTCCAAACCACCATGCAGTTTGGCAGCGTTACCTCACTCAACTTCAAGAAAGCAGCATGGCTGTTTTAGCTGTGCTTTTATAGCTTATATAAATGAGATTTCTTCAGTCTGAGGGTATTATTCTCTTCAGATAAGGAAAAAAATATCACAGAAACCCCCAAGAAACAAAACAATAAAAAAGGATGCAGCCTAATCTTCTCCTTTATGAAAACACACCGCTATTTCACACATAATATCAGAGGAAAATGCAGACTTGTGTGTGTGAACTTCAAGTGTGCTTCTCCCCATCCCCTGAAGAAGACTGGTTGTTTTAAAGTATCTCAGGCCAAACAAGGTTTTTTTTTAAACTTGCCATTACCTAGGACTTCTGTAAAATCTGGACATTGCCCAGCATTGATGCTGCAGCCAGAAAATGGGATGAGCAGCTGCTTCCACATCTGTCCTGTTGCTGTCCCCCTGCCAATGCAGGGAGCTGCCAGCTCTCTGCCTGCTGGATGCTTGTGGTCTGTGATCTCAGCTCTGCTCCAGCATCCCAGTTACCCAGCATACAGGAGTAAAATGTAGTGCCACTGGACCAGTTTTCTTTGTGTGTATCACAGAGAAGAATGAGGGAGGAAAGCCCTACTGAAAATTGCCTTTCATTTTAACACTACACAGTATTTTCATTGCATGTTGATTAAAATCTCTTGATTCAAGTGATTCTTGCTATTAATAGAATATAAATAAATTAAGCTAGTATTCCATTTTTACACAGAGGAGTGAGGATAAGAGGGGAGTAGAGCCCTTCCACCTCTGCTGGATAAAAGAGAAACCCCCCTCCTTTTCAATGACTCAAGTAGAACATGTTATCCCATAGCTTTCCTTTACTGTGGTAGAGAGCTCCCCTCCCTCTTCAGATCTTCCCCAGTCAGAGACAATAATGGTCCGTCTTCGATAGACTCAGATAGAAGTTGGGTGTTTTGTTTGGGGGGATCTCCTGTAATTTTTCAGTTAACCCCTTTAAATGAAAACTATGCCAAAGTATATAACTGCTCATAACAAGTTTTTCTCCATGCAGATCTGAGAGTAAGTTACTGCTTTACCAAATTTGAAGATGGAAAATGTTCTGTGCCGAAGTCCCGAAACCACTCCAAACAAGAGTGTTGCTGTGCCTTGAAGGGACAGGGATGGGGAGATCCCTGTGAACTCTGCCCAGAGGAAGCAGATGGTGTGTATTGACTAGTTTACCTTAATGTCATTGTAGCCTCTCAAAACTGAAAGAGGATTGGGATTCTTACAAGAAGGAATTAGGAAAGATAATTTTCTGGAGGTGTTTAACACTAGCAATTGTGATTGCTTTCTGTAAAGCAGATGCCATTGCAGTCTCAAAAACTATATTTCTTGCATAATCCAGTCTCAAGCATATTCCTTGTTTGCTTATGGATTTCTTAGTATGATTAGGTGCTGAGTATTGTAGCATTTTGCTCTGGAGGTGTCACATACTGAAAGCAGAAAGTAGGAAGTCCTTGATAGGCTCTGAGTAGAAATACGTGCAAGACAAATAGAATTCATCTAATTGTAAATAATTATAAGAAGGGGCACCATAAACATGAAATCTAATTAAAAAACAAACAAACAGTCAAACTAGGTTCACATCTGACTGTTACATTTTGTGACTACATTTTGTTATTAAAAAAAATATCTAGATTTGCAATCTTGTCAATATGAATGGCTTGCAAAAATAGCAGAGAATGACAAAACACAGGCCTCAATGCAGGAAAGCCTCCCTGGACTGTTGCTAAAGAATCACTTTCCTTTGTTAGCATCCTTTGTAAAACTGAGTAACTAGGCATCAAGCAAGTCAACAGGCCTTTGTACTATCATGGTGCAGTTTGCTGAACGGACTTTAATTCATGCTGACAAATGTGGTTAACAGCATTACTGGTTTCAGCAATACATTGATACAGTTTATTTCATCAATAAGTCATGTAGATGTTTTGCAGACAATCCTTACAAAAGCCAAGGGAAGAAAAGAGAATCAGATGTGCCAGTTGCAATATTCCTCCTAGGCTTATTGCCTGTGCATGTTTCATTCTGTTGCCCCGGAGCATTTGAACCAAAGTCAGTTGGAAAAGCATGGTATACATTGCAACATATCCTTGAAGTGTCAGCGCATAAATTTTTCACAGTCCAGACCATTCTCAGAAGATGATATCAAGGCCCTTTTTCTCATCTGTTAAAAAAGGAATAGCTTTAAGATGTCTGAGTCTGGGAAATTTGTGTCTTGGCATGTCATGGACAGTGGAATTGTTTTGGGTTGTTTTTTTTTTTAAATACTCAGTTGTTGTCTCATGCATGTTCTCCATCGTCTGGTATCTGAATGCAGGCTGGTAAGCTCAAGCACATGTGCCACCTGAGTCTCCTTCCAAAGGCTTGAGCAGGTTTTGTGCTGCAGAGCTGCACAGGGCTGAGTTTCCCACTCAGAGCCTAGCAGTGTGCCAGATACTTTGTTGCTTTCAGTGCCCTGTGCATCTACATTTAGTTCTACTGTGTTCAACTTCAGCAAAGATCAGCTGATATATTTCAACTAAAGAAAGTGTAGCTGTTGTTATGTCTGTGAATGTATCATACTGCTGCGCTGTAAACCTCTTTGCAGCCTACTGGATTTGCAAAAGAAAAAGTGAAATCTTGTCAAGGGTTCTGTGATGTTCTGAGCATGGTTAGTAGAGAATATGCTGAGCAGCATCTTGAGATGGTTTAATTTGCAGTCCTGTGTCCATCCATCTGCTCAAGATACAATTTAGAGGGGAGAGACGGAAGGTTAGTTTCAGTTGCAAGACTTGTATTTTTTTCTGTGTGTCAGGCCCCAAACTAGAGGAGTTTCTGAAGCTGAAGGGCCTTTATGATTACATGCATCCTCATTGCACTTTGGGCCACCACAGTGGAAATTTATGATTTCTTATTTATTCTAATGCCAAGAATATACCAGGTGATTTGCATAGGTAAGGAATTACATGCTTTCTGCAACAAAAAATAGAGAATGCCTTTTTCTCCAAAGACTTATATCATCTTTAAATAGTCAAGAACCACAGAGAAAACCTTGTGGAATTGGAAACTGAGTGGTGATTTCACTCTAAGCTGAACCTGGAAATTTAACTCTCAGCCTCTACCTATAATAAAATTAACAGTTACTCTAGAACTAGAGATTGGCATGCTTTAAGGAGCTACTAACTGATGACTACAGATTAAATTGTGTCTTCAGAAAATGTAGGAAATCTTTCATTTACAACAGAAAAGTGGGCCGTCACTAGTATTGATACTTCTAAAAGGGAAATACTGCATTAGCTTGCTCCTTAAAGGAAGTTAAATAATGCTAATTATTCGGAGGATTTTACATATATACATAGGGGAGATCAGATGAGATGTAAAGTGAGCACACAGTTTTTACATGAATGTAAGATTAAATTATCAGTTAACACATTTACATACTATATTTCTAGATCTGAACACGAGGATGAATTGGTATCCGTGGTTACTTGTGTTGCTCATAGGTAATGCTGATCGCCAAGATAGAACGTAACATATGGTTTGAATTTTTATTTTTTTTAAATTACAGAGGCATTCAGACAGATTTGTCCATTTGGAATTGGCATCCTTGTTGGACCAGGTGACGCAAGACTGGGTAAGTGCCTGAACAGCACAATGCTGTAGTTGCATCAGTATGCTGTTATCTACCTATAAGCCATTCTCCCTTTCAATTGAGGATAACACCTCTGCAACTATTTCCAAAAGCCATGAATTGTGGAAACTTCTATACATTTTTTTTCAATTACTTATACCAATTTTAAACTGAAGCTTGAATTTCTCATATATCAGAAATTAAACTTCTTTTAGAGTAGCATATTTGGCTTTTTAATTTATGCTGAGCAGACTTGCTAGAAAACTTCTGTAGGATCTAGAGAATGAATCACGTAGCATACCTATCTTTTCTTACACAATCTATGTAGCCTGTTTACAGTAAATGGTTTTAATCCCCCTGAGTGCAAATAACAGTTTCCCAGATCCCTTCAGTACATGCTGTTCTCTCCCAAGACAAACAGTACTTCAGCCTTACTGGCAAAAGTTTTCATTTAAGGAGCGCTGTATGACTACTGCTTTTCATATCTACTCCTCTCCCTGTAGCCCCAGTTGGAGTGTTTTTTTAATCTGACATTTAGAATCAGTTGCTTTTCTGCATTCTGAAAGGTGGCTTGCAAGACAAATTCTGTGCCCTCATCCTAAAATATCAAAATTCAAATATTTAATATTTTTTTGTGATCTCAGGAATATTTCTCACCAGAACAACACTTGTTCTTTGAGAGAAGTCTAAAAGTACATTAAATCAATTGCACTTACTGTGTTATTTGTATTTCTGGTTAAGATGTGGATGAGTGCCTTGATCCAGATAACTGTAAATTTGGGCAGTGTATCAACACAGATGGGTCTTTCCGCTGTGAATGTCCATATGGTTACATCCTACAAGGAGCTCAATGCGTGGGTGAGTATAGCTGTTTCATCTTCCATTCTAAGGAATCTCCTGAACTGCTAAGTATGGCATTAAGGAGTAGTGGGGTTATGTCATTCAAATGTTGTGGAGTCTCCATCCCTGCTACTGCTTAAAACCTGTCAGGACAGGGCCTGAGCAATCTGCTCTAAGTTGGTCCTGCTCAGGCTGAGTGTTTGGCCCCAGTAACCTCTAGTGATCCCAAATTATCCTAGGACTCTATGACTCTAATTCGATAACTTAAGTGAGTTCTTGTATTTTGTAATTTTGTATTTTTTTGGTTGCACATCAACAAGGTAGATTTTATATCTTTTTGGTTGAGTATATAAGGTTGAATGCATATGAGCTATGTATTCTTGCCTTGATTTAATTGCTTGCAGATACTGATGAATGTGCTGTTGGAAACCCGTGTGGAAATGGAACTTGCAGGAATGTGGTGGGAGGTTTTGAATGCACCTGCGTTGAGGGATTTGAGCCTGGACCAATGATGACCTGTGAAGGTGAGACTCCAATGTGTTAAGGACTGTCATTGTAGTTGCGTGCTGAAACAGTTTCCTCATTTCAGAAACAGTTGAACAGAGTAAAGCAGCTTAAAAAAAAATATGATATTTGGAACAATGCATCTTTATCTGAAACAGAAAAATAAGTTCCTCCTTCCTGTATCCACTTTGAACTGTGATACCCTTTTCTAACTGGAGGTTACGTAAACAGGCTTTCAGGCAGCATCTTCTAAGGGACTGCCTGGAGTGGGGCATGTTGGGGTACGGTATCTCCAGAACAGTCCCCAGAAATGTTGCTTATTTTGTGTGTGGTTTTTGCTTACCTCCTAGATGAAAATAGAAAATGGGCTGCTTAGGTTTGTTAGGGAAGAAACAGGGAACAAAACAGAAAATATAAATAAAGTACTAGACAATTACCATGGTACCCCTATGTTGAATGTTTTTCATGCTTTGGTCTTTCATTTCAAAAATAATAATTTGAAAATGCCCAAAGAAGGGAGAGTAAGGAAGATCAGAGTTACAGAAGGGACATGCAGAAAATTAATTAGACTAGATTTTTTTCAGTGTGGAAAAGGTGCTTGAAGAGATACATGATTTAAATTTATAAAACCACAAGTGGTAGAGGTACCAAAAATAGAGAGAACATGTTAGACAAACCAAAGCAAATGTTTTTATATGCATAGTACTTAAGTTGTGGAACTCTTTGCTGCAGAATATTAGTGAGACCACAAGTATAAATTGACCCAGAAACAGATTGTACAAATTTATGTGGGAATCCATCAGTAGAAATTAAGCCTGAAAGTTTGTCACTTTTTGGCTGTGGAAGTCCTTAAATTGAGAGGCTGTATCAGGCTGCATACATGGTATGGTTTTTTTTATAATACTCTTATTCTGCTGTTACAACCAGGGACAGGAGAATGTCCTAGGACGTTCTGACACTCTCTTCTGACCCGACACAGCTGTTCTTAAATTATCCGCCACAATATATTTGTTCGCAAGCCCGTAAAAAGAATACTTCTATTTCTGCATCAGCTTGCCTTAGTTTTATGTACAGTTAGAGCTTCATTCACTTTCCTGTGGAATTCAGGTGAAAGTTCAAATTGCAGAGGAGTTGTTAGCAGAGTGCATAAACATCATTATATAGCAGTAGCCCATACTCAAGTAACCCAAAGTGTATGTAAATGCACGTCAAAGTAATGTTTCTAGTAAGGATATTGTTTTATGGAATTCAGTGTACATAGATGCTGAATTAGTGCATCTAGAATTTAAAAATAAACAGTCATAAAAACTGAGCCTAGATGTGGAAGAGATACAGTTTTAACTCGGACAGTATTTTGGCAGCATGGATCTGAAAATTATTTCCATTGGCTGCTTACCATTGAAGATATTGAAACTTCAGGTAGCTGTGCAAACATCCTGGCCTGTCTGGTGTCTGCTCCTGTACAGAAATCCATAATGAGTAGAACCGTGGGTCCCCAACTATTAAAATTTAGCCCTCAGTAAACTGGGATCTGTGGTATTCCCCATACCTAAAGCCTGTGCACTCAAGTCTGCTGAGTTTTACAAAAGTATGTTTCCCTTCTCCTATGGTCTTTGTTGCTCCAAATCCAGATGTCAATGAGTGCATTCAGAACCCTCTGCTCTGTGCTTTCCGCTGCGTGAACACTTTTGGATCCTACGAATGCAAGTGCCCCTCAGGGTATGTTCTGCGAGAGGACCGGAGAATGTGCAGAGGTAAAGCTCCTACCAGACTCTTGCAGTTATGAGATAATGATTTCAAGTTCCTGCAGGGGTAGGGCTCTGACTCACTGCACTATTGGGCCAGAGTTTTAATCTCAGGAAGTAACTGAGTCAGAAAGAATTTGGGATGAAATTCTATGGTTTGCATTATGCAGTTGATTGTATTAGCCCTGTCCTGCCCGTAAACTTACACATCTGCATAAAGTGAGGTCATATCAGATGATATGGTTTTGTTTTGCCCTGAAAATGGGCATTTGGGAGAAATCAATTTGCTCTAGGCTAGTATATCTGATGGTTAGTTTAGCACAATAAAAGTATGTGTAGAGTTTGATTATGATTGAAATTCCGAAGTCAGAATTTACTATTGTGAATTTCCAGGATTGTCTCTCTATATAATGAAGTCTAAACCTTGTGTTTTAGATCAGAATGAGTGTGAAGAAGGAATTCACGACTGTGACTCAAAACAGATGGAGTGCAAAAACCTAATTGGCACCTATTTGTGTATCTGTGGACCTGGTTATCAGCGCAGACCAGATGGGGAAGGTTGTATGGGTAAGTGACACTGAAGTGTTGAAGCTTGTGATACACACAGTTCCTCAGTAGAGCTGAAAATTTGGATTTAACAAAGTGTTAAGGAACTCTGAGGAAGAATTACACAACTACCTGTGTAATGGATCTACCGATGCTATACACACTTTGCTTCACTGTTCAAGTGTGCACACATATGGGCAGCAAATAGAAAATCTGGATGTGGCTGTCTTTACAGTCAGTTTGTACTGCTGCTGCTGAATTGGTCTGTCTGAAGAAAAAAGAATTGGGCCCATTGGTGTAAGTTTTTTATCTTGGTTAGTGTGAATGAGAGTAGATACGAATTGTTTTTAAACTTTGGATGGCATTCAGAAATGCAGCTGTAACTATGAAAAATTTTGAAAACCAATGAGGAATATATTGCAGAGAAAACAAATAACCAAATATATAATATGGTGAGCTAGATGGTCATCTTTCCGCTGAAAATTGAATCAAAGAGACTTTATTTAAAAAAAAAAAAAATGCCAGTTTAACCAGGCAGAATGCACAGCTTAAGAACTCCATACAAACTTCTCTAACCTGTATTAATCCACTTAATGGACTTGATTTTTGTCATATCACTTCATAAACACAGATGAGAATGAATGTCAGACCAAACCTGGGATCTGTGAGAATGGCCGGTGTGTAAACACAGTGGGAAGTTACAGATGTGAATGCAATGAGGGATTCACTGTCAGCGACACCCAGAACGAATGCCTTGGTAAGTCACACATTAACACCCTGGTGAACTATCACTTTGATAGCAGAAACTGTGGTTGAACTTAAACTTAGAAAGGTATAGTGAGTAAACATGCTCTTGAATTTACATGCCTTCAGGAAGGGGCCTTTTTAAGTAGGTGCCTCCTGCAAGTTCATTCTTCCCATGCTAACCTTATACTTTCTTCAGACAGTCTGGTTGAGTTGACTCGCTATGAAAGCTGACTCTTCGGTGGTTTCAGTCAGCTGGGAATTACTCTGCCTTTTCTTTGGTCCTGATTCTCAGCCAGTCCTTTTAATCTGGGTTCAGAAACGTCTATTTTTATAAGCATAATGTAACTTGTCTTCCACCTTTCTAAACTTCCTGTTGTCTTTGTTTCCTTAGACATTGTGCTCTCTCTCTTTCTGCTGGTGGTCTTTCACTCTCAGTTCCACAGTCCCAGGGTGAAGTATGCCCTTTCTTTTATATTTCTGACTAAATTCCTAATATCTCATGACCCTCTGGAGGTTGTCACTATTAGGATTCTCTGTGATGCATAATTTGTCTTTCAGACAACAGGGAGGGCTACTGCTTCACTGAAGTCTTACAAAGTATGTGTCAAATTGGATCAAGCAACAGGAACTCTGTCACCAAGTCTGAATGCTGCTGTGATGGTGGCCGAGGCTGGGGGCAAAACTGTGAGGTCTGCCCCTTCCCAGGCACCGTGGCCTTCAGGAAGCTTTGCCCTCATGGCCGAGGATACATGTCTAATGGATCAGGTACTGACTTTTCTGTTAAAGGGCCTCTTACACAATGTCAAATTCAGTGATAAATTATAAACTCTTTTTGCATATTTGAACACTGTGAGGTCCTAAATATTTTGGGTATCAGTCAAAATTTTCTGAGAGTTTTCATGTTGAGAGAGTACAGTCCTTTGGGAGGAGGGTGCATAGCCAAAGGCATCCATCCCAGCTTGGCAGAGAGTTATTTTGCGTGCTGGTTGACACACGTGCACTAGAATGGGTACACATTTGAGTGTATGTAGGTACAGATTAAGAGCTATTTCTGTACATGAAAGCAAAGTAATGTTGGATTTATGGAGGCTTTAATATATGGTTGGCACCAGTTGTTCACTTCCACTTAGGGCTTGTTCATTGCATTTGAAAGTTAGATTAATGCTTCATTCCCTATTTTTCCACGTAATACTACTCCTAATCTGTGCAACATTTCATTATTTTATGTAATCTGTTTTTTATTCTATGTAGGGTGTGGGTTTTTTTCATGTCAGGTCACAAGAATCTGTTGAACCTGTATAAGATCAGTTCTTGCCCTGCTTGTGAACTAGCCCTAATTTAATTGCAGATATTGATGAGTGCAAGGTTATTCACGATGTCTGCCGTAATGGAGAATGTATCAATGAGAGGGGATCTTACCGTTGTCATTGCAACCGTGGCTATACTACAGATATAACTGGCACTCTTTGCATAGGTAAGTTTTTCATTATGGCGTACATATATAAAGTTTATTGTTTTGCTAAGAGATAACTTGAAGAAGAAAATAAAAAGATTTTGAAAAATGAGAAAAGCAAAATGTCATTCATTAGAATGCTTTGGGGATTTTGATTTCCTTCTGTCTCCTAAGCATTTTGAAAAACTGCATCACAAATCTTGCTTATCAGCACTGAGGTATCTGGTTTTGCTTCTTCTAGATCTGAATGAATGTAATGAGTCCCCAAAACCTTGCAATTTCATCTGCAAAAACACAGAGGGGAGCTTTCAGTGTTCATGTCCGAAAGGGTACATCCTGCAAGAAGATGGGAGAAGCTGCAAAGGTAAAAATCAAGAAAAGAATTTACTGCAGAAATGCTGTGTTTCACAGGCAAATACCAATCCAAGGACATTCAAATGATGTAAATCTGTCTCCTTGGTTCACGTGAGTATTTCCACTAAAGACAGTGGAAGTGGCCTGCTGGTGTTTCAGTTAGTTTTTTGATAATCTGAATGAACAGTAGATCCACAGTAATTGGATGGCAGCTGATCTTAAGAAACTTTGTAACCAATAGCAGACGATTGGTCTTATTTTGGTAAGCGTGTTGGTTTAAGCTGTAATTTTCAGTGATAAATGTATGTTAACAGATGCAAAGATGAGTATGGTTTGCAGTGCAGTGTCCAACATCAACAGGGTTTTAACCTACCACCTCTGCAGCATGCTGAATAAGGAAGAGCAGTGCAGGAGAGATTTTGAAATGTTCATTATAATTACATTTATTTGTGCATCTTGGTAGCAAAGATCTGACTCAAACTGCACAAGTTAAAGCAGCAATTCTAAACTTGGCATGCGAAATGACAGTGTGCTTTGTCACTGTTTAAGTGCACTTAAATATTTCTTTTGGAGTAATAGCATGCTTCAGTGCAATACCGTTTTACAATCTGCCACTCATCAAGATGGTGACTTCCCATTTATTGACTGCAGTGAGAGCAGACATTTATTATGTAACAGCATCTAGTATAGCTCCCAAGTCCCATTTGTTACATGTGGGGCTTCATGTGAGAGGAACTGGAAGCAAGTGTGGAAAGTGATATGTAGATTCAAAAGACTTTATTTGATACCTTATTTATTTGCAATCACTTCTCTCTAAGTCCAGCGGAACTGTCAGGTCTTCCACAGGGAACATAAGTGAAAGCTGTTTTCTTGGTTTTTTAGATCTTGATGAATGTGCAACAAAGCAGCACAACTGCCAGTTCCTTTGCGTCAACACTATTGGGGGTTTCACGTGTAAATGTCCTCCTGGATTCACTCAGCACCATACAGCCTGCATTGGTAAGTGATGTGGGAATGTAGACGGAGATTTGGGATTTATTAGACTCTTATACCAGAAGCAAAGTAGCATGGAGGTGAAATCGGCTTCCTGAGAAACCAAATGGATATGTAGGCCAGGTTCTGATCCCAGTCCCACCAGAGGAGAAGATGCAGAGAGGCCCTCCCTTCTACCTTCTCTTGTTTTCATAATCTATGTCTTTGAATTTTGCAGTTGCAAGAATCAGACAGCAGAAACACCAATTTGTAGTTCTTGCCTTACCCTTTCTTACCCATTGAGCAAAAAAATAGTTACATTTCTGTTCTTGTAGTTCATTGCAGGACCCACATTAGAGGTCATGTCAAGGCTTCTTTAAACAGTAAGCATGAAACATACATTTCTGCAGTTGTCCTTTAAACACATACCCATTATATCTGTGGAAATGTTAAACAAAACTACTTCCTGCAAAACACTCCTTCTGCTCTGCAAGTTGGATCGTGCTTGTGGCAGTCTGATGATCCTATGGTACTGGTGTGAATTTGGGAGTATTTGAAGATTAGAACATCAAACTCCATATTCTTGGTGAAGGAGCTTCTCCCTTCCCATAGCTCTTCTTAGTGTTTTCAAATGAAAAAAAGAAGGTAATGTAAGCTCTCCTCCTGTAGTGCAAAGTAGAAAAATGGAGAAGGCAGTACAACAGCTACATTACTGATGTTGCTTTACCTTTTGTCACAAACTGTTAATTGTCATCATTGCTAAATGATCATCTTCACAACACAGAATAAAAAGTAACACTCAGGCTTTGGTTTCCTTCAGATAATAATGAGTGTGCTACTGAAATCAATTTATGTGGGGCGAAGGGCATTTGCCAGAATACGCCAGGAAGTTTTGTTTGTGAGTGTCAACGTGGCTTCTCACTCGATCAAACTGGGCTTAGCTGTGAAGGTAGGTACAACACAGTGCATTTAACTTGGCCTTCTCTTGCTTTCCTTCATCTTCTCTCAGCCATACAGTCATCCAAGGAAGGACCTATGGAGTAAGCACCAAAACCTATGGACTCAGCAGTGTAGATTGAAGGGGGATGGGGTATGGAAATGTACCAGCAAGGCAGTATTTCTCTCCATGGGCCTGAATAACTAGATATATTGCATGATTCTAAAGAGCTGGACAGATATTTTCTGAGGATACTTCCATTTAGCCTGGGATGTTTTAATTTAAGCATTGCAAGTTCAGCAAACTTCTGTTGCGTTCTGCATGGAGTTCTGAGGGACTCACCAAGAACAGGAAGTCTTCCATCTCCAAGGCAACCTGCTAAAGAGAGAGAGAGAGTTCAAGGGCTGCAGACTTTATTCCTCTGGGTCCCTAGAGCCTCTAGAGCCTTCTCCTGGGATATAGTTTAGTTTGCTTTGAAAAGAGATATCCTGGGATTCCTGGGCTGGATGCTTGGGTAGAAAGCAAGGGACTGTCTGCTGTGGAGCTGGGAGCCTTAGGAAAGCCTTGGGGGTCCCATATACCAATGACTCTCTGCTCCATAGCAGAATGCAAAAACTGAAAATTGTGGCTGAATTTGAACTTTCAGCCCTAACTTACTTGCTGTGGAGCCAGAAATCCAAACCTGAAAGGCCTGAAGTAGTCTCCCAGCACTGGTCAGGTTTCTGAAAGATCCTGAAATATACCTCTATGTGTATGATATATTAATATATTCATAATTTGTAACATACTTTTAAATATAGCATAATTTGAGCTTCTCTCCCAAAACTCAGAGCGTGTCTCACCTTTTTAGATGTTGATGAATGTGATGGAAACCACCGGTGTCAGCATGGCTGCCAAAATATAATTGGAGGATACAGGTGTAGCTGCCCACAAGGATATCTCCAGCATTACCAATGGAACCAATGTGTTGGCAAGTCACTTTTTAAATTCATACATTAAAATGCATGTTACCTTTGTTAGCAGCAAGAAGTGAAGTGCAATGGTGCAGTTGCTGTATTTTCTTTTTTTCTGATTATAATTTAGTAAGTTCAGCAGTTTCATCACAAATGTTGCCCTCCTGTGAAAGGCAGAGTGGATATGAAGCACCCAGTAGCCTATGTGCTGGATTGACAAGTGTTTAACCACAAAATTATCCTTGAGGGTGCTAAAGTTGTATTGATTTTTGAGGGAATTCTATTACTCTCTTACTCATGTGGTCTGAACAAAGGAAGTCTTACTCGGCTGTTCAACAGTCTCTGCTCAGACACAGGTACGTCTGAGAGATGAACCTGGGTTGAACCTGGCAGACTCAGAACCCAAAGTTTGGATTATTAAATTGTAAAATCAAACTTCTGGCCCAAAGCATCTAAAATTCTATTAAAATCCTACTTGATCTGTGCTTTTATCATTCTTACAACACCTACAGGGAAGGCTGCTGTGTTTAAGCCTCTTCTCTTTACAGAATTAACCATTTGTCATATTTCAGCAAAGCTGCTGCTCTTTGTCTGAAGATGCATCCTTGCAGCTTTGGGATACAGTTTATAACAAGTGCTTACAGGGCAATTCTGATAAATAACAAATGTTAGTGCTCTTTGTTTATGTTAAGAAGTAAATATGCTGGTGAATTAAAATGCTTATTTCTTCCCTATCTAAACTTTGGTTCTATCCCAAGTCTCTGAGCCCTCATAGATGGGGCTGCATGTGCAGAGCATTGATGCTGGATGTGACTTGAGCAGACAGAACCGGGAAGTCTGCAGAAGTCATGGGAAAAGTCTCTATACGTTTCAGCAATGTACCACGTGGCATATTCAAACAGGAGAAACATGAATAATTTTTTTCTCTAGTGACAGTTATGTGTGTTTTTAGTCACATTAAATGGGCTTCGTGCAAGCTAGTCTTGTATGGATACCGGAGATGTGTTTGATGACCTCTCTGAGAACAAAGGGCTTCATAACTCTTTGTTTGGCTTTCTTTGCTTTCAGATACATAAAAATGCTTTTGCTTGTTATCACTGTGGTGCTCTAGGGAGCTCTCTGCTTTTAATTATGCTTACCGAACCTCCTGACTTTTTATGCAGTCCTTGCTGTGATGTTTGCTTGTGCTCCAGTACGCTATGCCTGTAACACACAAGAGAATAAGGAAGGAGCGCAAACATATGGTGGTTTTGAATATTAAACAAACTAGCAGGTCTTAGAGCTAAATTGGAGTTTAATCTGCGGGGAGGGGGTGGGGGGTGGGGGGTGGGAAGGGGAGCAGCACTGCCACGTCTGGCTGCTGGAGGACATTGTGGAATCTGAAAAAGTGCAGCTCTCAGTTATGCAAAACATCTTGGCTGTTTTCAAGTTTTCCTGGGTGTTAGCATTTAACCAAGTGTATTTCCAAACCAGGTGTACACTGTTTTTCCAGCTTTTGAGCCCACTGACTACTGTTTAGATTTTATACAGGGAATATCAGTTTCAAAATGCATAAACCCTGGTATTTCCCCCACCTTGGCACCACAAATACTGATCACAAGAAACTTCACCAGGGAAAAATGCACTGAGAGCCACAACTGGGGAAAGACTCAGATAACAATTCCACCTTCTTGGACATGGGGCAGTCCAGGCAGAAACCCAAAACTTCAGAGAAGGAGGTTTGGTTTCCTCCATCCTCACAGCATCTCTCCTTCCTGCTGAAGCTTAGCATGACAGAGATGCATGTTGCAGAGCACAGGAGAGCAAGGCTGGTACCTGACAGCACAGCTTGCACCAAATCTGAGGCTCCCATAACTGGGTTTTTTTCCACTTTTTTTCATATTTTTTCATCCAACAGTCACTCAAAATAAGGGAATTAAACGCACTAGCATCCACACTCTTGCTTCTGTGGAGCAAGGCGAAGTGAGCGTATCTCCTCTTGGTGCAGTAACTTTCTGTGGCCCAAACGTGCATTTATGATGTTGATATGATTTCTGTGTTAAGTGTGACCAATATTGAAACATTGCTCTAAGGTAATGGCAAAACTCCTACAGGCTTTGGTGACACATAATTCAGCCTCAGGTTTAAATACCCTGTGGTCTCCACATGTTCGCATTGTAACGTCTGTAATTGTATATGCTTAAGATACTTACCTAGATCTGCTGGGTGGACCACAGGGGAAGAATCGATGTAATAGGTTTTTCTGTGACAATTCCTTCATATTCCTTGGCAATCCCAAGTCTGCAAACAGTTTGTGTCTTTTTTAGCTTATTTAATGAAGTGTTCAGGGACTTTTGATGTTGCTGCAACACATATTTAGATAATCACTGAAGAATGCTTTGGTTCCTCCCTTGTCTTGTGCTGTGTGTGACTGCGTCCCTTGCCCAGGGAATTCTGTAATGCACCATGCCGTAAATCAGGCTGCAAGAAGCAAAGGCATTGCTTTTAAACAAAGAACAAGCAGCCACATTGTTTGGAAAAAGACAATAATGCTCTGAATTAGTACTTATTCTCCTGTAACCTGGATGCTTAGGTCAGAGATGCTGCTCTGTGCTTTACATTTTATCCATGCAGTGTCCAGATGGCATTCCTTATGCATGTGCACACACAAGCAATGTGCATGAGTCGCTTTATCACAGAAAACAGGAGAACAGCAGCATTCAGTATGTTTCGAAGCAATTTGCCACATCAGACAAAAAAAAAATCAGACCATCTACATTTTAAAAAACAGCCATTTACAGTAAACAAGCCTGAACCGACCTCAAACTCCTACAGTGCCACACTTGGAAGTTTGGAAGAGGGCTGGCTCAGAATGTGGCAGTCTTTTGTATCTACAGCTGCCTTTATTTTCACTTTACTTCTTGTTCCTGTATCTTACCTGTACCTCATATATAAATGTGAGTGTGTAGGGAGGGATTTTAAGTGCCTGGAAAAGGTGTCACAGCTTGATTCCTTACTCTTTTTCATTTAATATTTAATAGCATTATGAACATGGGATTACTGGACCAGATTGTTGGCTGTACAAAGTTTTATTCTTCTCAGTCGTTTCTGGAACAAAAATAAAGTTGCCTCCTCTGCTTCTCTGCTCTCCAGAGCATGAGCTGACGTGGCATGAAACATCTTCTGTAGAGTAGCCCAAATGTTGCTCTGTTGTATGGTTGTAGTCATCTCCTAGAGACCGCTGCCCTAGCCAAGGGTGAGGCCAAGCCCTGTTCTCCATTTCTGTCTGTCTGATGTGGCAGCATGTTTAGCAACAGTCAAACATGACCTTTCTGAAGGGGTAGGTTGGACTACACCTGAGAGTAAAAGTTAACATGGTATCTTCTGCTTCTTTTCCAGATGAAAATGAATGTCTCAGTGCACACATTTGTGGAGGAGCATCTTGCCACAATACTTTGGGAAGCTATAAATGTATGTGCCCTACCGGATTTCAGTATGAACAGTTTAGTGGAGGTTGCCAAGATATCAATGAATGCGGTTCTGCGCAAGCCCCATGCAGTTATGGTTGTTCAAATACTGAAGGTGGCTATGTCTGTGGATGTCCACCTGGTTACTTCAGAATAGGACAAGGGTAAGGGATTCTCATTTTAAACTAACAGACATAAAGGGGACATAATCCGCTCCCTTCTCTGTAGTGTGGTGCAGCAGAACCAGGGGGATTGTCACTAATAAAAGAGGGATAGGATTGTGGAGATGAGGGAGGGGAAAGGTAACCAAGGGAAGGGAGCAACATGGTTTTAATGCTTAGTGAAATTTGGTCAGGGCTACCAGGTTCAATCATATCTTTTAAGCTACTGCTTTCACCTCTCTCCTGCACACCCCAGCAGCTAGCAAAGTCCTCTGAGCTTGCCACTTGGGAGCTCACAGCCCTCGCTGTGATTTGTGGTGTATCACTCATCTCCTTTAAAAGAAAATACAAACAAACAAACAAAAACCAACCACCAAAAAAAAAAAACAACCACCCCACACCACCAAAAAAGCCCAAAAAAACCTAACCAAAAAAAAACCAAACCAAAACACCCACTACTAGCTCCAAAGACAAATGATAATATACAAGTGGCATCACCCACTTGGAATAACAATTCTGTATGCTCTTATGTTCTTGTATCTTCCATATTCTTCTGAGTTCCAAATGAATAAATTTTTTTTTAGTAAATGTTTGCTTTATCAAGAAAAACAATTTCACTTGCTTCTGTGTAAGTGTTAGGGCTGTGCATCATGTAGGACCAAGCAATTCAAATGGAAAGCAGAAAGGTTGTGGCTTAAATTTTAGAAGTGACTAAAAGCTTTGGGATACATTACGACAGACCTTGCTTTTCAGATTTTTCAGCAGTTTCTGAAAATCTGTGTCTCTTAATGTGTTCCAGGTTGGATGACAGAAATTACTAACAACTTCTCAGAGCTTAAGCCTGTGTTTTTAAAACTGTTAAGTATTGGCAGGTTTCTCTTAGGCAAAGCCTTATGGAGCCAAGTTCCTGAAATCAGAGGTAGCTGCATTGTGATTCAGTGAGAATTTTGCCTGTTGACTTCAGCAGAAATTTTTCCTAGGAAATGAATGCAGCGTAATTGCCTTATTATTTGTATTCAGTGTCCCCCAAATTCAGCTTTTGATAAGATCTATGTCTCACTGGAATTAATTTTTAATTTCTTCTTTCCTCAGACACTGTGTTTCTGGAGTGGGGCTAGGCAAAGGTCAAGGACAAGAGCTTTCACTCAGTGGAGAAGTAGATGACAACTCCCTCTCTCCAGAAGCTTGTTATGAGTGTAAAATCAATGGCTATCACAAGAGAGGAAGGAAGCGCAGAAGCACTAATGAAACTGCAAATGAAGGAGAGGTAACTGACTCTTTTTTGGAGAAAGGGTTTGCGGTTGTCTTGTGAAAGCCAGTCTCAGACGGAGGTGTGCCAAGAGACAATCCCACAGGAAAAATGTACACCCCAAACAAATTTGACCAAAGAGCTGATTTTGGATGTCAAGTAGTCTGTGTGGGGGCTTTCTGAAATTGTTCACTGTCATTAGGCAAAGGTCATCCTCTGCAGTCCCTGCATACCTAATATCTATGTCGCATCAAACACTAAAATAAATCCCCATCCAGGTGTCTAGAGAGCAGTCCACTCATCAGCAAAGCAGGCTCTTGATGTCAGAGGACGGCGGGTATGTAAAACATTTGTGTGACCTGGTGGCCAGAGAGGCAGGATGCGTTGGTCAGGGTGGATGTGGATCCTGCCAAGCAGTGCCGTGTCACGTGTCCGGGGCTGGAGCCCTCTCCAAAGCAAACACAGAGCTGTGGAAGCGAACACCTCACCTGGAGGGAGTCCAGGGCTGCAGCCCTTCCTGGGGCTTGTCCAGACCCTTGCAGTCAGTCACTCAGGTTGCCATCCTGTGGCCAAGGCTGCCAGCAAGGCTGCACACAGCGCTCACCACTGACCCGGGCAGCAGAACGGAGGCAGAGCTTCATTTGTTATTGCTAGGAAGTTGCTGGGACAGCGGCAGGTCTCCATTTGCCTCCGATGGCATAATTGTGTCAGTGAAATGCTTGTCATCTATTGTGATGCTCACACAGGTGCACTTCTTCCTAGCTGTTGTCACTGGCTTTTTTTAAATTAACCAAATATTAATAAGTGGTTTCAGCACTTATATTTATATGAAGCTAGTCTGCTGTGTGATGTTTTGTCTTTATGCAAAGGATAGACATCCCTTTTCACTAATCCTTGGGGAGGTATTTTCCTTTAGTTCTTAGAAAGGTTTCTCAAAAAAGCATTAAAGTAAATCCTTTGCCAAACTCCCCCTGCTGGGGTTTGTTCCAAATTGATCGCAATAGTGAGACAATGGGATGGAGGTGGTTATAATTCTGTTTGTTATTCAGCTAGGCTTCCAGCACCACACCAACCAGACAAGTGCAGAAGTTGTGATAGAAACATGATCTTGTAATGTGTAATGTTACTGTAGCCCCTGTTGTGCAAAATTCAAACTCCTTGTATTACGTAAGGAGTCCCACATTGGCTTATTTCAACTTCTTGCAATAAAAAGTCAGTATTGCCCAGTCTGGTCATCCAGTCCAATGTTCAGTCCAAGTCACTGGATTTAAACCTTATTGTTCACGTTAGTTATACACAGGCTTCAGCAAACTGTAAACAGCTTATATTACCAAGTCCATGGTCATTTGACTTCTCACTTCTTCATCCAGTCTAAGATTACAGTGATGTTACAGGAGAAGGGATCTGCCCTGACCTGGCCAGAGAAGCAGCAGGTCATGGCAGTTCTCTAGACTGTCAGGTATTTGTCATTCAGCTGAAAGTATGTGTCTGGCTATGCAAACGCGTGTATTGCGTTCCAAATATAACCAAGAGATACTGAACACTCTTGTAAAATGTTGCCACACCACCACTACCCTGAGCTAAATGTCACCTGCACTCTGCTCACGTGTATGTGCTGAACAGCTTGCTTTTCAGGCACAAATACAGGGGATTAGGGAGCCTGTTAGCTGTTTGCATTAGGTGCTCAGTGCATGGTGCTCTGCTAATACAAGAAGACAGGAAAGTGCTTTTGCCCAGAAGAGTGTGCACATTTGATTTTGGGCAGAGTCAGGTCTTCAACTGTGTTTCTTCAGTGCATTTCAGTACTCCCTGTGATTAGTGCTGGATCTGTCTCAGAGGCAAGGTAGAGCTTCCGTTGCTTTCCAAATTAAAACGTTACAGCTGATGTGCTGTCTGAAACGTTATCATTCTGCCACTGCAACGTGACTCATGCACAGGGAACTCGGGGAGCCCAGTTACCATCACTCAGAGGTGAGGGGTGATGCTGCTTTTCCAGTACCCCACTGTACCCGCAGGCCACCCTGGCTCCATGCCTAAACAAAGTGAATCTTGCAAAGCAGAAAACTCCCACCTAAATGTTGTGCCTCCCCTACAGACCCTGCTCTCTTCTGCACATTGTTGTTCAGGTTAGCTTGTGGTTCCCCTGACAGCGAGGAGGAGTATACCTTTGCTGCCCTTGTTGTAGGAGACTGGTTGTGGTCTCCAAGCAGGGAGAGGATTTTTGTCAGGCAGTGGAACCCATACGCAGAAACTTTCAGTGCCTGTCTCAGGCTCCCATTACCCACGCAGGGACAGTGACAAAGACCTTACTTTATCCTAACAAGTCCTAGGCCCATAATAGTGGATATGACAGATGATATTACAGACCTCCTTTTAAATATTATTTCATTAATAATGAATGATCTGGGTAAGAAATACATATGCAAAGGCACATACGAAATGCTCTTTGACAAAGCCAACTAACATCATTTGTTCTTCTGCAGGATCAGCGAGAGCTGGAGTCGCCAATCAGTCTCGCCAGCTGGGATGTTGAGAAAGCAGCAATCTTCTCCATCAACATCTCGGATCTCAGTAACAAAGATCGCATCCTGGAACTGCTTCCTGCCCTCACGACACTGACAAACCATAACCGATATTTAATTGACTCTGGAAATGAAGATGGTTTCTTTAGAATCAATAAGAAGGACGGGATAAGTTACCTTCATTTCACAAAGAAGAAGCCAGTGCCTGGAAACTATTCATTACAAATCAGTAGTATTCCACTCTATAAAAAGAAGGAACTTAACCAGCTTGAAGAGAAACATGACAAAGACTACCTCAGTGGTGAGCTGGGAGATAACCTGAAAATGAAAATTCAGATATTGCTTCATTAATTCATCAACCAAAGACCAAATAATTAAACCAAAGATAGATAGGTAGGACTGAATATTCCTCCCAATCAGATTCTCCATATCATAGGTACAATCTTACATGAGTACATTTGTATGAATGAGCACTATTATATTATTACATAAACAAGGTACAGGATGAATACCCTAGCTCAAAACAACCACTTTCTCAGGCTTTTAAGTGTAGCTGAGCTACCTTGATATGTTGAATCTTGAAAACTGGGACTTTTATCATTGGAAGTTGGCCACTGATGCTGAGACACATCATCATTTCAGCAGAGGTACAAGAATGTGCTTTCAACTGATGGACAGCTCTATTTTTGTAATTCTTAAACTTCGCTTCTCCAACTACAACTTACTAGGTCAGCCATTTATGATATCCGTTTGGTGCTAGTAAATTTTCAACCTAGATTTATAAATGCACTGTAATATTTACACAACTTAGAAGCCAAAATTGCCATTATTCAGTCTAAATACTTCAATCAACCAAAGTTAGCTCAGTAGTTTATCTCAGTTATGCCTATAATACATTACATGTAAATTAAGTGTGTGTATACTGTAATCATGCTATTTTTATCAATGAAGCATTTGTAAACTAGATTAATAATACCCTTAATGTGAGGGTTTGTAATGGTGCTTATAAGACCAACTACTTGTTAACTGTATACACAAACCTGATGATAAAGTTTCTGTGACTTGCCAAAATGCACTGAGGTCAGTAGGGACCATTAAACATTCTCAAAAGTCAGATGACAGTCAGTGCCATCCTACACCATGACATTATGTAACGTGTCAAGAGTACCCATAGTCGTTCATATCAACAAGGGTTCAATGTCATAAACGTCACAATAAAACAGTTTTTTTTTTTAGTTTATTCTGTGGCCTTGTGTTCTTGCTAAAAGTGTGATAAACTGCATTCTTAAGTTTCAGGCATTATTGCTAGGGTTGGCTGTATATCTGTGTGCACAGGAGATTTCTTGAAGGTGTGGTGCAGCCATTTGCTCATTCTTCGTGCAAAGGAAGAGCAGAAGAAATACAGAAACCTTGACAAATCTAAACAGGAGTGGACCTCTGTCAGATTTTTGTGTGGCTCCAGAAAACATGTTAGAACATTTCCAATTATGTGACCTGAATAATCCTGTCAATAAGTAACACTGAGAGCCAAAACGTGCAGAAGTGGATGTTAAATCATTGTACAGAAAATATATTTAATTAATTTCATAAGTCTTGTTTGCTAAAACTGCCTTAAGATATTCCATTCTTCTACCCCTGCTTCAACAGCTTTTGTCAAGTAATCTATGACTGATAATAAAGGGATAATCCAATACCAAAAGCCATCACAAGTTGTAGCCGGGTTTTAATATCAAATGAATTATTTGATGATGCAGGTGTTCTTGTATACGCAAGTGCCGTGGTGCATCTTCTAGCAGCAGCAGAACATTGTACTGAGGTGTGATGGTATAAAACCTGGAAGAAAAAATGAAGGCAGTGGTGTCGCTGAAACTGCTGATTGGACACCACTGTCATTGGTAGAGGGACCGTATATTGCGCTATAATAGCTTTGGAAGGGAAATGTACTGTAATAATTCACCCCAAATTGTATTACTTTCTGTAATTAGATTTCAGCGCTCTCTGATTTCTTCTGCAAAACAAATATAACTATATAAAAGGGAGCTTGTGCATAGGGTTACTCTGATATTTTTAATAGACCACGTCTGGATTTTATTTATTAGTGTGCCAAAACGTTGAACAGTGTATTTTTTCCACATGTTGCATAACTATGGCGAAATATAATCAGAGCTTTAGAGTTGTAAATAGCACTCTTATTTCAGCAGGTTGGGAGTGATTTTTAATGCCCGTGGCAGTGTGCAAGTTCGTATCGTTTATAGTTAAGTGTAAGGTTTGAGTATTTTCTCTGCAGCCCTGAAACACTGAGAGGGACTGAGAAGAACGATTTCAGAAAGGGCTGTCAGGATTCTGTCCAGCAGAGCTGGTCTCACATTTAAGCTGCTATATAACACCTTACCATGCCAAAGGTTCCTTGATTGTTTTCCAGCAGCCCCAGTGTTGCCTGCACAGTTCTGCAAATCACCTTGTTCTGCTGCAGAAACAAGAAATCTTGACAGCACCTCTTTTAGTGATTTAAAAATGGAAAGCTCAGTCTTGCTGTGCTGATCTGCACATAAAAATCCATTTTCTTGTGCAATTATTCATCTGTCTCTTTGCTGCAGTGCCCCTTAACTGGTATGTCATTTTTGCCTGTCAGTTTTAGTTGCTGTATGTGTACAGTTATGTACATTAGGTTGAATTTCTGCAGTTCCCTTAGAGTCTCAGTGCAGCACAGAAGTTGCATAATAATATTGTGTGAGACCTGCAGTTAAAAAGTGGTGTGTAACCTACAGTGTGATTTAAAATAATTTCCTGTATTCAGTTTGATGGTGGAATCCCAGAATGACTCTAAGCCCTAGACAGACTGAAGTAGAGGTCTTTCAGAATGTATATCCTATTGCAATTAGAGGATATTTTTCAAATTCAAGGAAGTGGTGAAATCTTTTAATTACTTGAAATAACAGTCTGGCTTCCCTCCATTGCGATTGTGCGTGCATGCGTGGATAATAAATACAATTTTTGGTTAACAGAGTTTAACAAAGATGGCTTGTAACTGTACATATCGAATCATTCTCTTGTTGTGTGTTGTAACAGTATCTTGTAAACTTGACAGCTGACGTGTACTTTGGCAGAACATGACTGTTTCCACGGTCTCCTTTTTAAGCTGACTTTCAAAGGACCCGAAGTATTTGCCTTCTTACAGCAGGTCCCAAAGGGTCACACTCAGGTTTTCTCTAAGATAAATATTCTACACTGTGATTCAAGCTCAGCTTTTTGCTTTGGAAGAGCTAATCTGGTCAAGACTTCTCAGCACAGACAGGCCTAAACTGTTTGGAGAGCAAGACACTGTGGCTGTTGCCTGACAGCTGCCTACACTTTTGGGACCGAGTTTGGGCATTGCTGGTCTCTGGCAGCAGCACCATCACAGGTAAGTGTGGAGCAAGGCAGCCTGCATCAAACCTGCTGCTTTAGGCCAAGCTGGGGGTGGTGATGCTGGCATTGCAAAAGCCTATGCACCGCTTTTAAAAATTGACACTTGCTGTAAAGGAATTTTTAGGATTCCCCCTTTAAATCGATGCTGTACTTCAACCATTAAAGCCTCACACTGCTCTTGCAGATCTGATGGCTTCTGCCAAAATGAGCAAGGTTAACAGCTTACGTTGCACCGCAGTGCTGCTACTTTCTAGTAGGCACCAGATGAGGAGACGGCTTCTTTTTTTTCAACTTCACTGCTGTGACAAGAAAATCCTGTATTTTGAGTTAAGAGGTGAAGCCAGGGTTCAGCAGCTGATGAAGCCAGAGCTGCCTGCGGAGCTGCAGGAGCTACATATGCCTCTCAGTGCCCCCAGCTGCCCTGAGGCAGGTGGGACTGGAGCTAACAAGATGCATCAGCTCCCAAAGCTGGGACATCTGGGCCCAGGATCTTTTGTACTTCACTGTCTCCCAGGAGCAAGTCTTCAGGCTTTTCTGCTTTGGTTGGCTTCATGCTTGCAGGAGTGGCCAACAGCTAAGCCAAGATATGATATACAGCAGGTTAATCCAGTAAATCCAGGATGGCAGTGTCCTAACAGAGTATTTGCCCAGAGTAAGCCCTTATATTATCACAATCTTGGCAGAAAAATGCTCAGCTAAAACTCTTCTGTTCAGAAAATCCCAGAGCTTCTAGCTGCCTGTGGCTTGAGCGTGTTGGATGCCTGCAGAAACCTGTGCAGCCCCTGTGCGAGCTCCTGCGGTTTCAGATCTGTGCAGAGGGGCTCTGTGTGCAAACTGCTCTTCTGCAGCATGTCACATTAACCTGCGGGAACATGCTGGTTCTGGGTGCTGCGAAAACTCAAGACAGGGCGAGCTCTAATTCGGGGCAAAATATGCCATTATTTACACTAATTAAGTTTTTTTCATTTGTTTGTCCTCCCCTGGGCTGTCACTTGCAGGTCCCTGTGCAGGCACTGCGGCAGCCATCCCCACAGAGGGGGATGTACCACCACTGCTTTCAGAGTGGGCAGAGGCACTGCTGGTGCTGCAAAAGCGGAGGTGGTCAGCAGGAGGATTCCATGGCACTGCCGCATCTAGTACATGCTTTGCCTAGGTCCTTGGTGCCCCCGGAGAGACTGGGGGCAATGCCTGTTCCCTCTGGAGTGGGCTGTGTGCTTTGGTTTGACCGAAGAAGAGACCATCTTCCTATACAGCAAAAGCCTTGAAGATGCCAATGACGTCAGCTCTGACAAATTCCAACAATCTACTTCTGCTGTCCTTAAAACTTGCCAAATACTTCACACCCTCGTAAGAAATGCTTTTGAGGAATATTGCGCCCAAGCCAACTCCTCAGTTATGAGCTTCCCATTGAGTTCAGCAGAGGTACCTTGAGGCCAGAGAGATCACCAAAGTGTTTGTTTTTGTATTTCAGGCTCTCCTTTCTATTTCTACCACACCCCTGCGTGGTGTGGTGATGGTGGGCAGTGTCTGTGGAGGCCAAGGCTGCCCATCCAGTGGGAGCATGCTAGCAAAACTGCGCTGCAGCCCCATGTTGGTGCCGGCTAGTCCAGCGTGTGCCGTTGCTGCTTGTTAGCATACAGCTGAGTGCTCGACCTACTTTGACACATGCTCATATGTGTATGTAGAAATGTATGTGGGGTTTCTTTTTCTGAAGAGTCTAGAGAGATAACTATATCTCAGTGTTTCCAGGCCAAACTCACACTGGGCTAAACCTTTGCTAAGTACCCAAGAAGGGCTTTTTCTCCTTTCCTCTCTTGGGCTGGATCCTTCCCTCACACATGGTGGCAGAGTGGGCCCAGCCGTCGCCCCGGCTCAGCTCTCACATCTGTGGGTGTGTTTGTTTATGAGATTCTCTATGGCTCCCAGGGCTATAGGATGTAAGTGCCTCACAGACACACATGTTGAGCCTCCCTAGACCCTTGTGAGGTCGGGATGTGTTTGTCATCCTTGTTTTACAGGGCAGGAACCAACAACCAGATGTTCTGGTTTGGGAGAGCCCGTAGGCAATGCCCATTCTGCCAGGAGCAGCCCTGAAGTACTGAGGGGGTCCCTGGACAGGAGGACAAGGGAGCCACATGGCTCATCAGCTGTGACAGCCCTGGCAGGCATGAAGCCATGGGAACTGCCCCTTTGCACTAAAATGTGTCCCAGATGGAGCCTGGTGGAGCCCCGGCTGCTGCCTACACTCATCAGAATGCCGGGGGCATGGCCCTGTGCCCCAGCACACATCCCCTGGGGTGGCTGTCCCTGCAGGTACCACACACAGGATGCTGCCACTGCAGATGCAGCAGCACCAGTTTCAAAAAAAAAAAAAAAAAAGCACAACAGCGCCTGGTAGTTTTCTGCTGGAAAAAAAGATTTTGGGCAAGTATCCAGGTCAGCAGGCTGCACGGAGATTAGAAAAAGCGACTCTGCTGGTGAGCAGGACCTGGGCTCTGCCAGCTTCCCCAGCTCATCTCTGAGGCTGCTGGATGAACCAGCCAGGAAAACAGGGCTACCACTTAGTTTTCTTTGGAGGTTGATTCTTTATTCCTATCATTCCTATGTGAGATGCTTCAGGGTGATTTTTTTTCCTTTTGTCTGTGTCAGCCCAGAAGAAATTATTTTTTTCAAGCAGCCCGTGTGGGACCAAGTTTGACTGTAGCTGTAGTGTAGTACATTATTCAGCTGGTAAGCTTGGACTGGTAGGAAAGTTGTCTGGACTTTTTCACTTTGCAATGTTGTGTGTATGCTCACAGCTCTGTATAAATGTGTTGTTACTGTAATCTTAATAAATACTAGAGCCGTGAGAAATGTCTATAACCAAACCCAAAACAGGTGAAACCTCCCTGGTTTTGGGTTTCATTACAAACTCAAGGCTCAGGCCAGGTTTGTTGAGGTTCATGAACCTCTCTCTGAAGCTGGGCTCAGTTTCAAGCAACCCTGGGCCAAGTTTTGAGTAAATTTGGAACAAATTTTAGGTGAATAAAAGATGATTTATTATTTTACTTTTAAACCATACAAACCATGGACTCTGCTTGGTTTCAACCTGTAACCAGGAAATCCTGGAACTTCAGCTGAGTTTCACTTTGATTTTTAATTTTGACCATAAAAACAAAACAATCAGAGCAAAGAGGTAAGTCCCAAGAGCAAACCACGTAGAAACTGGTTCATGGGGTGGGAGCCCAAAGCCCTGCACTGCACTGAGCACATGCCTTTGATGCTGCACCAGCAGTGAGTGTGCTCACCACAGGTGATGCTGTGCCTGTCCAGCCGGCAGTCTGACATGGCTTGTGCTGCCCCAGTAAATCCTCCAAGTAATTAAGCCTTCCCCAAACTCACATGTGCAATTTCCAAACCTGGAGTGCATTGATTTTAGGTTTCGCTTATGCAAAAAAGATCCAGTCCATACAACATGTTTGCATTTTGAGGGGTAAATTCAGCTAAGGAATCTACACAGGGGAGCAAGGCATATGGTCCTCGTCCCCATATTATATTTAAACATGGCTCACATCCAAGCACACGGTGGAGAAATGGGCTTTCTAAGTGAATTGCTGAGATTCAGAGCAATGCGGTGCCAGTTCTCCAGCCTAGAGGTGCCCAACAGGGTCATGGGTCTCAGCTTGCCGGTGCTGCCAGCTCTGCCATGGCACAGACACTTTAAAGGTGGAAAAGAGCTGAAAACACTTCTTGTGCAGATTTCTTTAGATTAATTCAGGCACTTTAAAGGGATCTCTAGACATAAACTTGTCTTTTTAAATTAAAAAAATTATATAATCCTCAGACCCCTTGATCATGAGATTCTTTTTGCGCCAAACATAAACTGTAGATGGAAAATATTTGAACAGGAGCTGGCTTCAACTGCCAGGCAAAATATGAATAGCTGAACTGGGAATATAAGTGCTGAGTCCAGAGAAGAAGGTGATAGCACTAGTTGCTGCTGCTTTAATAAACACATGATAGGAGGGATGAGGAGGAAGGTGCCAGTGCAGAGCAGATGAGGAATATGAAGAGAACTGCACTGTCAGTCTGTATTCACATCAGTGCAAAGCTGAAACAACAGGAAACTGGGAGCGAGGAGAAAGGGAATGAGCACCTCTGCAGTGTTGGGTCTGCAGGGCAGCTGCTTGAAAGACTTTTTGACATGAATCAACAGCCCTCTACCCCCACCATAGCCAGCTCCACAAGGCTACTAGCCTTAATGGAAAGCCTTCCCCATCAGCTGACACTCCTGAGCTAACCAGCACTCTAAGTAGGGCTTAGAGTAAAGCTGCCCACAGGATTTTGGCTGGTAAGATGTTACCAAACGAACCAAACACAAAAATCCCAAGACCTCTCAGGGCCTGATCATTAAGTGACCTTAGCAACTACTGAGTATAGACTAATAAGTCCTTAAAGACCATTTCTCAGTTACTGAATTCAAAAAAAGGGATAACCAAGCAAGAAAGAATTTAACAGATTTCCCATTCCACATGTTTAAATTGTACTTGCCAAATGCATAAATCCCCTTCACTGAATGCTTTTTACTATCAGTTTTTTGCTTCCAGTTTTCAAGTCCACTCCTGAAAAAGATGTCCCAGTACTTTTTTGAGATCTCAGTGTCCTCGCAGCACTGGGCTGAAGTAGCCACAACAAAGGGTGTAAAGCTCCAAGACACTCTGTCTGCTGGTAGAGCTCCTACATCAGAGCACCACAGAGGTGAGATTCTGCCACATGTTAGAAGAAACCAGCTAATGGTTTCGTCTCTTGGGGTACAGCTGTGGCCTGATATGCCATGAGGCCTGAGCTGGGAAATCCCAAGTGGAGACTTGGGCCATGACAGCTGCTGTATGGCATGGCAAACCTTGGGTGAGGGATGGGCAGAGGTCCTGAGGAGATCCGGTCTTTATTTTTATATCACATATCATGGCTGTGTTGCATGGATTAAGACTGAAAGCAACACCCAGCAATGAAATAATAGGGAGAAAAAAAGGCTGAAAAATGTTCTCGGAGCAAAGACAAGATGCTGCATACCAGGAAGCAGAACTGTATTTCAAAAGTTCAGTCGTCAACTAAGCCAGCTCTGTGTGAACTTGCCCATTATGCATCTCCTCATAATTTGATTATGTAATTTAGGAGACTGAATTTATTAAAGATCATGTTGTCACCCACACCTATACCTGCTATGCACTTCTATGTCCCAAAGTATTCTGGGAACAAGAGTGTTTTCTGCTCCACAGTGACAGCACAGATGGGAGGAAATTGTGGGTCCCAACATGACTGCCAGGCCCAGGTTGAAGGCCGACTCTGGCAGAAGTTGCAGAACCCTCTGGTGAAAAAGACCAATTATTCATGTTGGGCTCATTTGTGCTAACAAGCACAGTCCTGAGTTCTCCACAGACCAGCCTAGAAGCCATTTAAAAAATAGAGAATTGGTGAAGGATTTATGCAGTGGGACATCCCCACTGGCCCCTAAGCATTAAATACCTGCGTCCTGCATGAGCTCTAACCAGGAGCACTCCTATGAGAGAAGCAGGTGAACACTGTGCTTTGAGCACCAGATGGGAGGGCAGGGCAAAAGCGAAATAAATGCTGGCTTCAATGCCAGCTGAACCCACATCCCTGCAAAGTCTGGAGGTAACCAAACTCCATTTGCTGCAAGTCTCGGCAGTGCCACCAGCCTGTTCCAGCCAGGCAGTAGCACGCTCTTCAAATCTACTGCAACAACAAAGTCCTGAAATAATAACCAGTTATTCTGCTATGTCTGAGCTGCTGTGACCTATGCTAAAGCTGCTGCTTTACAGCACGCACTGGGTCAGCACAGTCACGTGTTGATGGTACTTGTCTGCTGCGTGTGCTGAAGGAGCAATATACGCTAAGGCTTTCGCACATCTCCAGAGACAGAGCTCACATGCAGAGGGCTCAGCTACAGGCCTGCAGCCAGTCATTACCTTAACACAGAAATGGCGTTTGCAAGGCAGCAGTAGTATAAAGGCAAGTGAAGTACCTCTGCCTGCCAGAAAGAAAATGCGTATTAATGCACAGAACTATGTTCTGTGTGGCGTGGATCCTGATACTAACTGTTGCCCCTTTTTCTTTCCTTGGAAACAAGAACAAAAGTGAAAGCCAACAGTTATTTTGTATCAGTATACGTTTGTCCAGATCTGCCCTTATGGGGTAGATACCTTTAGTGGTTAGTAGGTTTGGTGGAGGGTCACTCTCTTTATGCTTCTCTGCTCCAAAAGTATGTCAACAAACTGATCTCTCATGACCCAGGGTCCTGCTCAGAATAGTTGGGTTATGTTTATAAAGTGAAATAAGAAAGATGATGGTTGACCAGAGTAGTATAAACTATGGCATGGAAAATGAATTTTGAAAGAAATGTACAGATAAATCATTTATCCTCACCAATACCCTCTCTCTGTTTCTTATCCCAGTAATTGAGACCATGTGTTGTGCTGCAAACAATAACTATGGGAAATTACTCATGATTCTTCCTTCATAGACTTGGGAAATGAAAGTGATGGGAAGTATGATCATCTTAATTTTTTTTTAATGTTAACAGCTCTAAATTATTAGGGTGGGAAGAAAATGTCAATAGAACATAGAAGTGCTTTGTATAGCGTTCACATTTGCTCATACTTTCAAATCCACTGTGGCTTATTAGTTCATGGGAAAAATGACAAAAAGGAATAAAACCCAGAAAATGAATCCAGTATCAACATCTTGCCTCTATAGTAACAGAGACATCGTAATTTGTGGGTAAAAAGTGACAAAATTAGGAAATGTTTGTTGGGTAATTGTGGTGATTAACCCCCTCCTTCCCCCAGTACCTCCAGCTTCCCGTCAGCCTGACACATTCCTACAGATTAAAGAGTGCCCGTTGCTCTGTGCTGCTCCTTGTATTAGAAGCCTGGAGCTAGCGAGGCCCTTAACCTCTGTTTCAAGAGTTTATTGCTCAGCTGTAAAAATTCTCCCAGGGCTGAAACTTGACAGAAAAATGTCTCTGCCTGGGAGGAGTTTCTGTTCTGGGTTTGGTTTGAATTAGTTCAACCCTTTTCCACTTTCAGTAGGACAATGGAGCAGGATTCCCTCTCTCTCCTTCTTTATTTCTTTTTTTTTTTTTAAATTAACATCCTGCCAGAGCAGTACACATGGCAGAGGGCACTCAGACCACAGTCCTCTCTGCAGCTGTAGCACAGGGTTAGTGCTGGCCACTGCAGCAGTTTCCTTGCCCTGTAATGGGCCAGACTTCATCCCTTTGCTTGCACAGATGCTGGCTTAGATGGTGGCTTGTGCCATCTCTGTGCTGAGGGCCAGCTTGGCTATGGTGCAAGCCAGGAAAGTCTGCCCTCGGTGCTATTGCTCAAGGGACCAGCTCACTGTGATGCAGACCCACCCAGGCCACACCTCAATGGGGCTTTTGGCTTCTCCCAGAGCTGGACGGCATGCCAGCATGAGCCTGCCTCCATATGGTGGAGGCACAACTTGGCCCCGCTCGCCCCGGGCTTGCAATGGAGTACTGGGTGGTAGGTTTCACGGATAAAGGGCTTGGCCCAGGGAAGCTGCTCTCTGTAGACCTCAGCCTGAGCCAGGGGATTAATTTCTAGAAGCAAGAGTGCTAGATCTATTACATTTCTGCATGGGCTGCCTGCAGGGCTGGTAAATCTATTATAACAGTCAATGCTTTATGAATGAAGTCTGGCCCCACCAAAGTCAATGGCAAAAATCCCCTTGATTTCACTGGAATAAGATTTTACCCCGAATCCACAGATTGCCCCTGGGATCTCACCCATGCTCAGCAGAGCCATCCAGAGCTCCAGCGGGGGAAAGGAAAGCAGAGCGCAGAAAAGGGCCCTGGTGCTCCCTCAGCTGAGCCTGGGTCCTGCTCAGGCAGATGTGCTGAGAATATCACTTTGGCACCACCAACAAGCCTGGGTGTGAGATAGGTGTCATGCAGCTGAAGTGGCTGGTGGAGATACTTTGGCACAGAAGCAGAACTTTATAGGTCAGTGGAGTTTTGCCCTGAGCAAAACTCCAGAGGGCCAGACCATAAGTAACAAACAAAAATTTCTATGGATGGAGAGAGGTTCCCACCCACTCAGGAGTGCCTTGACCCTGTGCCAGTAATCCTGCCTCCATAGTCACTTCTCTGTGTGCATTTGACTGAACAGCTACTTGTTATCATCCAGAACTGCTTATAAAATTAAATGTTATTAAACATAAGGGCATACTCATAATACTTGCCAACACTCATTTCAATAATGATGCTATGCTTGCCACTCCACAGATCTGACCTGGCACTTGAGAACTCAGACGTCCTATAACTTAACATGTTTTACCCACCTATAAATTCAGGCAGGTCCATTAGCTGGACCTGGCGCGTTATGTCATATTCTAACTCCTTTACAACCATGTAATTGCTTCCTGCTCATACACTTTCCCATCACTCTAGCACATATGACCCCTGGTGACAATATTTTCCCATCTACCTGAGTAAGCGAACATGTAAGATCAGCATCTTATTCCAGAAAACAGAGCTAAGGAGGTTCATTGCTGTTATTTAACAGCTATTTCACTGGTTTCTTCTTGTTTTGCAAACTCGCCCATACCTTACCATTTCCTAAGCTGACCAAAAGGTTTTCTCCATTTTTGGGTTAAAGCAACTTTTTTTCTTTGACAGCTACTTTAGAGTCGCCCTGCCACTGACCACAGGTGAGCTCATCTCTAAACTTTGCTGTGGGATTTCTAATATATGGAGCTCTTTCAACACTGATATTGGGGTGGCAGTTAAAATCTGAAATAAGAACAGTGTGGCACCCTAAAGGCATGGCTTGTACGCAGATTTTTTTTTTTAAGTCTAGCAAGAGCCAAGGTTTAGTCCCCACACGACAGAGCATCAGTAGCAGCTCCTTTCCATTTGCTACAGTCTAATACAGGTGAAGCTCACGCTGCATCCTTCCATTTGGGTGGCAACTAATCCAGCCTCTCCTTCACCGCCTGCTTTCCTGAAGGGCATATGTGAGCTCAGCAGCTGTTAGACATTTACGGCTTGGTTCAGGTTGGCTGAAGCTGACCAGTGGCTTTGCACTTTTACTAGAAGACATTCAGGCATACATACAGAGAAAGGCAATTCTGAGTATTAAAGTTAGCTCCTGGCTTACAGTCACCATGAAAAAGTTCAACCATATAGCGCTTGACATAAATTCAAGCAATGCTGTACAAGGGGGTTCCTTTCCATTCCTCCCTCTCACTATAGTCATTATAGAAGCTTACTAGGAAAGTTTCTTCTTTTTTTTTTTTTTTTTTTTTAAACCTAAAATGCTGTAAATGTCTCTTTAAAAGAAGAGTCCTACCACCTTGTGCTGTGATACCACAGAGGTTTTTACTTAGAGCCAAATACATATCAGACTGAACTCTGAAAATCAATCAATTTTCTTTCTGCTTTTTACAGTAATTTCACAGATTGCTTCCTGACATTACACAGCCTCAGAGTCATTGCTCTGGGGAATGAAATAGCCCCCAAAAGTATGCCACCTAGCCTAGCACGTGAACTCCCTCATCCTTTTCCACAGTACCTGGTCCCCTCAGGTCAGAAGAAGCAGGTGGCATAAAGCCAAATTTCTTTTCAGGAAGGATAGAAATATAAGGTGATCTATTAACTCTCAGTACTGCCTGGTCTAGTATAAGCACCAAACAGAAGGCATTTGCTTCCTCTCTTTTGCAGACCTGTCAGGAAGAGACCCTATGTCTGCAATCTGCTCTGAGACCCCATTTGACTTTTTAGTCTCACCTGACCTTCAGGTTATTAAGACAGAAAATGGTTAACATCCATGGATGCCACATACATGGGTGGGAATCATAGAATGGTTTAGGTTGGAAGAGACCTTTAGAGGTCACCTAGTCCAACCCCCTGCAGTGAGCAGGGACATCTTGATCTAGTGATCAGGTTGCTCATAGCCCCATCCAACCTGACCTTGAATGTCTCTAGGGATGGGGCCTCCACAACTTCTCTGGGAATCCTGTTCCAGTGTTTCACCACCCTCATTGTAAAACATTTTTTCCTTATATCCAGTCTAAATCTACCCTCCTTTAGTTTCAAACCATTACTCCTTGTCCTGTCACAACAGGCCTTGCTAAAGAGATTGTCCCCATCCTTCCTATAGTCCCCCTTTAAGTACTGAAAGGCTGCAATAAGGTCTCCCCACAGAGGGAGAGGGTGAGCTGTGCTTATGGCACTCAGAGCTTGAGGATCGCAAATAACTAAACAGTTTATTTTGAGCAGCTGTATGAAATAGACCTTCCTGGTAGCTCTGACATCTAGAGGTAATTGCAAAGCAGGAGAGAGTGAGGGGTTAAATAAAAAGAAGGACTATGAAGTCCATAGGAAGTACATGCAATCCTTGTGGTCCTATCATCTCTGCTTGATTTGGGAAGCTGAATATGTTTATTTACTCATCTCAAGCAATAAAACTCTCTTTGTCCCACAGAGTGGCAGTCCAGTGGTGTTAAAACAATTACTTCTTCCAAAATTAACTTTCCAAAATTAATTCATTTTTTCACAGATGCCGCCAAGATGAGTTATAGACTGAATAAAGTCAATCTAGACAAATGTATGATAATAATTTTCAGGTGAACTAGATAAAATAAGGTCATGAATACAACGGCTAGCTGGAGATATAACAGTTATTCACTGATTACTATGCAAATCAAATACTCATATACTAAGAAAGATTGCTGGTATTGCAATATCCAGAGGAGGATGATCTACTGTAAAATAACTTTCTAGCTTAGATTTTATGATTTAACATTTAGAAACCTCTTTCATAAAACAGATTGTGACAGAGAGGATGGGCAACCCTAGCAGAGGGTGGGCAGACTTTTAGTGAACTCTCCCTGTGAGTTTCCAGTCAATGAATTCAGACTGTATTTTATTTTACAGTAATTTGCCTGGTATATTCAGCATGATACCTAACAGTTGTTTTTAAAATTTTGTAGTGCAAACCTTTCTTTCTTGGTACAAAAAAAAATATCTTTATATAACCTTGGGAAATTGCATAAACAAGAAAGGGCTGTTAATAGCTGCAAATGTTTATGTGGCTCTCCTGTGCTGGAGAGGTCGTTAGCAGGAGACTGACTGGTGTAAACATCTGCAGCCAATAATTACAGCCTGTTCTTATTCCCCTGCTTTCTGAGGATTTGTAGTATTGTTGAGTTGGTTTGGTAAAGTAAATATGATCAGTGTGTTCTGGATTTTGAGCTACTGAAAAAGATGTAAGTAAGGCCTGTTTTCTTCTAGTCTAAGCTGTTTTATAGATGAAGCAAAGTCCTTCTTTGCAGGTTATTAATCAGTTTGGTTGCTAAAAAGCTATCAGACATAAGCAATGAGTGATGTGAAGCCTAAGTTCAAAGAGCAATTAAAAAGACCCTTCTAGTTTAGAAAAAGGCTAATCTGATTTTCTAAGACTGAAATAATTTCTCAAGAAAAGCTTTGTTTTATCAGTGAGGTATGTGGGGGTAAAGGAATGGCTCTTTTGGTTATGGGCTGAAAACACCAAGGGAGCAATAACCAACCTGAAAATGTTGTTCCTCAGTCACACAAAGGTAAGCAACACTCTGCAGTGCTGAGTCCCAGCTGCTCTTCTGTCCTTGGCCTGTTCCCCACAGCTAGGGAAGCACCGGTGGTATGAAATTCAGACAGATTTCAGAGGGCCCTAATGTCTAGGTACTTTACTACAAGTTTAAGATTGCAGATTCCCTTTTCTTTTTGTGCTGCACATGGCTGCCAGATGAGGATTTAGTACTTATCTGTGTGTTGATAATTAAAGTGTTTGTGATACTAAAGGACAAATCACCCTGCCCTGGAAATTAAACACTCATGCCACAACCTCCTGATCCTCAGTGAGTATTACATTAGTCAATTTGTGGCTAGCCCAGTAACTCGATAGCAGCAAATTATGTAGTTATGTGGGATCTCTGGGTTTTGGAACAGGCTGACTTTCCCAAGCTCAGGCCCAGCACTGCTAGGGTGTGTCATCTGTTTGAGGCACTTAGCGGAACTAAAAAGCTGCAGTGCCACAGTCTCTAGTGCTTTCCGGAGAACAAAATGTAGCAGCAATATTACATTAAGGTAAGAATGGGAACAAACAGAACTATCTCTCCACAAAGCACTTGTCACTGTAGTGACAAAACAATTGGCTAAACAGGCTTTCAGTTGATGCTATGTTCAATTACCTGTTTTAGGTTTAGACATGATAAGTCTGAGAGTGGATTTGTGCTGACCAAATGTCCTGTCTGTACCTTCAACTCCATGCTTAGAAGTTTTGCAGGATGCAGTACAAAGATTATTTCATTGTTGTGGGATAATGAGTGAAAGAAGTTAATCACGACTTGTGGCAGAAGCAAGTCTCAGTCCTAGTGTCCACTTATACTTGTGCTGGATTAAGGGTAACTGTCAGAATCTCAGCTCAATATTCCCATGTCAATCCAGATGGAAGGAAGGAGAGGATGACATCTGAGGGCCTATGATTCAAAATATTTCTCTCTATTCACTCAACCTAGAAATAATTTTGTTGTTATATTCCAGTCTGAATGACACTGATTTCAGCAGTTGGTCTCCCACTGTATTTTTTAAAATTGCAGCTACCTTTAGTACTTGCATAACAGCCTAGTGCTTCTTCATGCTTTCTAGTGCATCCAGATGTCAAATTTACTCTGGATATTACAGAGAAAACTAGATTGTGATAGAGCCAAGTAATCTACTGAAGTGATAAGAAATATTCAAAGAGTTACCAACATGGCTTTTGAAAATAGCAGCTTCTTTGTTACTAAGTGCCAGCTTCTGCTCTGCCTTGCTTACCTGTGCAGTTTGATTCACTAAATATCAGGTATGCTGGCTTGTGTGGACTCCTTACAGTCAGCTTTCAGCTCGAGAGAGGTTTTTCCACAGCGCTGTTCTGCAGCAGTTGGAAAGGTCTGGAATCTAAGACACCTTCCTAAGCCACATAGCAGGGTGTGTTTGTGTCTGGGGGTCCTCCTGTATTCCAAGAGATATAGCAGTGTTGGGGGTGGGGGTGTGTGTGTGTTTCTGTTGCATACAACAGCAAAAGAGATGGCTTTAATTTTATGCTTATTGATCCAAGTAAACACATACCCTTTATAAGTGTTTCAATTATTGTATGGCTTTGTCCAAGGCTATCATATCAAACATGCCTTTCAAAGCCAAGATTCTCATCCAAGAACCCACCCAAAACTTGATTGTATGAGCTATGAAGCAATAATGGGACCCACTGAGTCATCATTTGATGAAACCAGGAGTGCCCAGTATTGCCCAACAAAAGGTTACATAGGGCCCTAATGAAGTGCTTTTCTTGCATAAAAGGGAACAGATGTAGGCGACCTCATGAGAAGCAGAGCTGTGACCTGCTGTGAGTTCCCATTGGGCAAAGTTTCTTTCAGATCTGAGAAGTTGCTCTAGCTGAGTCAGAATATTCCTCTGGTACCACCATGCCTCCGCAAGCTAGATTTCTAGATGCAGATCTGGGTTGCCATAGGCTACATTCTACCATGTTTCATTTAGTTGCTGCATTGGCAAATTATCTTTAGACTTTGCAAGCTGTTGGAAATCCGACTGCTAGCTGAGGAGCTCTGCTCTGTGGACCAACAGAAACTGTTCACAAACTGGTTCTGCCCTACAGGTTAGTGGTGAATCTCAAGTGGAGAATCAAGGCATGTCACTACCCAAGTTTTGAATGACAAGAGATTGTGAATCTTCCTGCTGTACTTCAAGGTATAACTGTAACTGTGTTTGCCCAGTGGCAACAGGGCAAAGTAGAAAGTCTGATCTTTTGATTGAAGAATGAATGTGACCAAGTGGCTCTTGTGATTTTGTGCCGAACCTAACATAAAGATGTGCTGTAGTGAAGTAGGCTTCTGATAGTAACAGGCTAGGTGAAGAATAGAGAAGAAATACTGACATGTTTGTTGCTGAGGATTTCTAGATGAATTCTTGCATCTCCTAATGAACTGAAGTCTTCAGGCTAGGTCAGACATGGGAGCTTATAAATCCAAACAATATCTTGGGTAAACAGTACAATAAGTGGTTACATACTCTGTTTCTTCTGCATTGAAGTAAGCAGTACACTGGAATCCATTGCAGTTACTATATATTGATGCGTTTCAGGGAATCCTGGTGTTATGGGCCACAACAAACCCGACTAGCATGATGGGACATGTTCCCATTGGCATTCTTGTTGCCTGTCACCCCATACTAGAGTTATTTGCTCAGTAGCGTTAGTTATTCTGCGTTCCAAACCAGACCTTTAATAAAGCTTCCAGGAAAGCAACAGCACTCTGGATGTCAACGGGGCCTTCAGCATCAAAGCCACAGAATAAAATTATAGATGGAAAAGACCTGCTAGGTCATCTGTTCAACCCATCAGCCAATGCAGGATTGTTCTCTGCGGTGTGCTTTTTTTCCCTTTTTTGTCTGCATCAAGCCAAGGGGGTTTCCACAGCTTCCCTGGGGAGACTATGACATAGCTGACTAGTTCTTGCCCTTAGGAATAACTTTGAGTCTGGGAAATAACAGAAGCAATCTAAGTTTCATTTTGATGGGGGAAAAGGAACACTGAGTGAAGGACCCTGAATCTTAAGACTGTATAGTAACTCAGATGTAGCTCTGTGGTAATCACTTCCTGTATACAGATCATATGAGGCTAACAGTGTGTTCTGCCCCACAGCTGTCTTTCAGTGATCACTCATTAGACAAATTTTTGTCATCTTTCAATAGTAAGTAGTGCACAAACCATGAACAACTGCATTTCATTTGGCAAACATTCAGAATCTGCCCTAACTAGTATTTAAAGTGTTCTGTCTGACTCTCGCTCCTTTTAATTGTGCCGAAGTTCTTCGGCAATTAGTGATCTGATGTCCCAGAAACCCATAAAAATTAAGTCCAACATTTTTCTTTAGCTGAATTAAAAACACTCAACAAATACTTACTAAAAACTGCATTTGTAGGCAGAGGACCCTTGACAGCTATTGATTTAAGTCTTCCAAATATTTTCATTCAAATTCCTTGGGCACCTACTGTTGATCAATCATAACTTTCTGACATCTTGATCTCTTGCAAGGAGATGCTTCTGGCCAAATATATGAACGTGGTTTTTGGCCTTGGGTATTGGGGATTAGCAGACATGAATCCAATTATTTTTCTCAGGTGGAATAAAATATTTCCATAGCTATTAAGACATGCAATCCTCTGACTTTTGTTGAAGATGTAGTGCATATATACTGTTGAAACTGACTATGGAGATAGTTTTAAAGCAATGCCAGTACCCTTAGCATTTTGATGAGGGCTGTATTGGTTTCATAGTTCTCAGCCACTGAAAATTATACTTAGCATGCAGGATAACTTTAAAAATATTACTTGTAGAGCTATGGAAGGCCACGAGTTAGTACTGTTTTGTGATTGTCTGAGATGTGTTTCACACAATGAGCAAGGATTCAGAAGAAGCCTTTGTCTGACTGCCACTTTAGCTATGGGGAAAGGGGGAAGATCTGAATACCCAACATGTATTTATTAGCAGTTGGATGTCATTTTTCTTTTGTTTAGCATTTGCACAGTACTCTGTGTAACGTAGGAATACAATAAAGCTTTGCCAGCAACAGCATAAGACTTCAGGAACATGCACAGGCCAGTGGGACTGTGTAATGTACTTTATTGTAAGGCAGCAGTAGAAGAGGCAATTTAATAGGCTTACCATGGAGTTGTAACAGAAAGGATTTTTCCTGGGCTATTGGCATATGCTTTAGAGTACTAAACCAGGCGTTTTGCTCTTAGGTCTAATTTTGATTCTAATGCTTAATTTATAAGTGCTTTTCCTTTGCACCAGTTAAGTAGAGTTTAAATTTTTTCTCTGCTGTTCATTAGAAGTGAGCAGATGTCATATGAATCTTTCAACTGTCTATTTAAACACTCCTACCATTGCCTGCTGGCTGATGGCACACCTCGAAAACGAGTTTGGCAAACTAGAAGGTAGAGATTGATAAGCAAAGGCATGAGGAGGAAAAGGTGCTATCCAGAGAGGCCCTAAGGGATCCTAAGATATGAGTTATGCTTTACTTTTCTCCATATCTACTCTATTTGCATGGTCACAGTATTTGTAATAAACCCCAGTATCATTCCCAAGCTGACTTAGTACCAACAGGGTAGTATCATGATTAACAATCCTACCACAGCCAGACACCCTTGGTGTTAATGTTGTATTGTTTTTGCTGATCTGTGGCTCTAGAGGCACTAGGTGTTCTCCAACAGTTCAAATATAATGGAAGCTGGAGGAGTAACGCATTTGCTGGGCAGATGTTGCTAGCACACTGCTTTATCAATGATGTCGTCGCACACCAGCCCAACACTGGGGTAAAGCTGACTCTTCCAGACAACCATGGCTGTGGCTTTGCATGAATTTCTTTAGCCTGAGTGCCAGCTTAAACAGACCCTATCCCTCTTTCCGTCCAGTTGTTCTATTTTGGTAGCTACTCAAAACTTCTTGGAATAATTGCAAATGAGTAATAATTTTTCATTTAGCTTGTATGTAGTCCTGGCATTGGTGATCACTTGCATGCTTTAATGTATACATAGCCATGCCTTCAACACATGTTCTGAATATCTGAATAGCAAACTTCAGGAGTAGAGGGACAGAGGTGGAGTCCAATTTGTTATTATTGTTGTTAATGTAGGTTCTCGTAACTTTAAAATCAACTTTATTAGCAGAAAGTACTGACATAAAAATAAATAGGTATGTCCTGTCGGCAAGCAGGTGCCCAGGAGCAGACAGGACTGAAAATCCAGAATCCTGTTGTAGGAACCAAACTACCCAGAAGTGTAATTGATGCTCAGTCTGTTCTAATGCCCTCAGAAAAACACAGAAGTGTGTTTTTCTGCTCAGTCTAGGCTGTCCCATAAATGCTAAGCATCTCAAAGGCTGTCCAAATAAAAAGTAAATATAAACAGAGGCTACTTACCCAACACAGCAGACTTCCAGCCTGCTCAAGATACAATGGTGAAAGCTTGCCTGTTTTGACTATCAGTCAGTCTTACTCAGCTGGCATTAGGGAAAGTTAGGAACAGCAGTCTGGAGGTTCTGTGCAGGTGACCTGGGATGGAACACAACGTATGTCATGCTTTCAGAAGTATGAATCCCTCTTTAAAGCTGCTCTTAAAGCATCTCTTAGCTAGAAACTGACATTAACAAGATGTACAGTGCTGCACTTGGGTGAGGAATGATGTTCTGACAAAAATACCGGTACCTTGCTGCCTCCCTGGAGCAGCAATTTGGCTTTTTGTTTGGTAGCAGTCTTCCAGGCAGTGAGGTTTTCCAGCTTTTTCTGGAGAACTTTTACTAGTTTAATTGATATGATTAATACTAAAAAAAAAAAAAAAAAAAAAAACCAACAAACAAACAAAAAAAAAAACCCCACAACCCCAAACCAGGAAACCTCACCAAGATGATAAAGTGGGAGCTCTCAGTCCATCCTAACTCGGCTGTCTCCCTCTCTTCACGTCCAGGGAGGGCAATGAGTTCCTTGTTGCTGGATCCATGATTTCCTGGCATTGCCACAACTCCTTTTTCAGTTTTCTCACATTGTTAATGCCTTAATCAAGTTGAGAAGACAGGTAAGAACAGGACTGAATATCATACTTTCTCCCCTAACAAAAGACTTCCTCCTTTTCTTTGAGTGCTGCCAGCCTATGTATTGTTATGATACACTGTCATAGAATAGGATAGACAAAAATACTTAATTCTTGCAGAATTTAAATGGCTTGAATTACCTGTAATGCTGACAGTTTGGCTCACTGCAAGCAGTAAGTTGTACATGGAAGTGTAGGAAAGTGAGACTGGTGTTTTGTGTTTGCTGTGAAAACCAGACAAGTGGCATTCCTTGATGCTATCCTGCACCCTAAGGAAGGGTACCTGTAATCTGGCAGGGACCAGAGCACAAACTGGTGGAAGCTAGTGCAAGCAGGAAGGTTGTGCTCAGGGCTGAGGTGGTTAGCAAGGCAGCACTGGATACTACATGCTGCCGTGCTTGCTAGACATGGCACAATCAGCTTAGCTGCAAAGGAAAGGAGAAGTTTTCTTCCAACTAGGACACATAGTTATTTTGTCTTGGACACTTGGAGACAACCTTTCGGACTGTGAATCCATAAACCACAAAATACTCATGTTAAAAGAATCTGGCCAAAGGTACTACATTCATGACTGGTTTTTCTTTTTCCTTTAACAAAACAAAAAACCAAATAAATTCCTTCCCTGTAATCAATAGTAGTCAAAAGATAACTTTCTTCAGGTCAAGGATATCAGCTTTAAATATTAAGGCTACAAGCAATATTAATTGATACAAACCTTTTTCTGTTACAGAATTTACTACATAAATGTTTCCTAAAAAGCCTATGATTAATATTACATTTCTGTGACATAATGAAAAAACCATCAGACACTAAGGGGAAACAAGTAAGTGTGCATATACACTTACATATACACGTGCATGTGTTTGTTTAAGCATATTTTACATATTAATATACAGTAGTTACTTTCTGGATGAGGGCTCTCAAATTATAAAATTAATCTGTCAGGTTTTCAGACTTGGCAGGGTAAAAGGTTTTCTTGCTGTGTTCTAACAGAGTAGGGGAAAAGCATCAATTCAGTGGTAAAGAGCTAAATAACCACACAGTTAATGGAGGGAAAGTTTAGGAAAAGAATTACGTTAATTCACTTCAGACCTGATCCTGCAACCTTTAACCATGCAATGACATTCTCTGCCCAGCAGCAGACCCAAATTTACTCTTTGCAGAATCACATCTCTACTAAGGTAGAGATTGCCAAATAGCTGTTAGTGAGAGAAGTGCCATGTGTGCCAATTCTAGAAACCAGTAAGGCAGTACAGTCTGCCCTATATTTTCAGACTTTTGGTACCTTACCTAACTAGGTGCAAAATACTTATTTTTATTTCTGATTCTTTTCTTTGGAAGTGCAGTCATGCGCAATCAGGTGGAATAAGTGTGCTGATAATTTTCCTTCAGAAATTGTAATGGTCAGTGATGTGGACGCTTTTCTTCTTAGGCAGAAACCATGAGGCACTGAAGCAAGCATTCACTTTTCTTGCACTTGAGGTCACAAATTTATGCAAGTCAAAAATGTTGGGCCTGCCAAAAACATCATGCTACACTCCACCAAATAAAAGGACACTGTTATTCTTACAAGGAAAGGTTTGACAGGACAGGAAATAGGCAGGGTCATAGAAGTTTACTTAATACCAAAAGTTATTTAACCATCTATAAGCCAAAATACAATGACAGTTATTTAAAAAAAAAAAATTGGGGGAGGGAGGAAGACAAATACAAGAGTACTGGACTATGCTATTACAGGAGAAGCAACCAATACAGAAACCAGGGAACCTTAATAAATTCACATATTTCAGATTACTGTACGTCACCTGCCTCTATGGGTTAACACATATTAAGTAAGCTTTTAAATTTATGTCCTGAACTTGCAGCAAGAGGCATCTGATTTGAAGAATCGAATGCAGGGTTTACCAAGCTATACACTACTTTCATTACAATGCAATCCTTAAGTAGACTGCATTCCACTTAAAGGAATGGAGGAAGGGGGAGTAAGAAGACAGTGAATATGAAAGATAGGAAAAATGTTGCTGTTTATTACAATTTTCCATTTTTGTTGAAACACAGCAGGAGAGCAAAGCCACAGGCTTCTCTACTGCTCTTGCATGCCAGGAGGGATTATGCAAACACTGCAACCACCCAAATCTTATTTAAATTATAGTCATTGTTCCCCCTTTAATGGTTATGCTTTTGCCTGCTTTCACTCAAGTGTTGCTGCATCTTGCTTTCCGCCAACATAGTCCCAATGGGAGTCATCAACTCTTAATTATAGATGAACGGATCTTTGAAAAATACCTCTGGATAAAAGGTGGGAAAAAAAGCAAACTTTAAGTGCCATCTAGTGGCTGATCTTCTAAAAAACATTAAACAGGTCCAAAAAATTCTTAACGTGCCACAGAGTAATACATAACTGTAGCTGAACTGAGGAAGCAGTGCTTAAATTCACAACCACAAAAGACCAGGGAAACCAAGAAACGACTGAAGATCAATGGTATCGTTACCGTATTTTTTCTTTGAAGATTTTTGTCTGTAAGGGGAGAGTTCAAATGGTAGCAATTGTCTAGTGATCACCTCTTCCTTCAAGACCCTTTTCAGCTTCTGCCTTGGTAAGGAAATACAAGTTGTCATATGTATTTCAGTCCAGATTAGAAAATAGAACCCCTTCAGATCTCAAAACAGAACCCAAACCACGGGGGTGAGTCTGGAGCCAAGCATCTGAATTCGAAAGTTAGCATTCTCCTCCAAATTCACCTGGAGTTGAAAGCCAGGTTTTCTCTGTCTCTATTTGTAATAGAAGTCAAATCCATTTCTAAAAGAAAGGAGGTAGATTGTTAGTGATGCCCTTTTCCTTTTCTTGCAGGAAAAAGCCATTTTCTGCTATAGATGAGAATTCCCAACAAATCCTTTTCCATTACAAAAGCTCTGTGTTGCATTTACACAGACGACGATCCACAAGGTCCTTCCCCAAGCTTTAGATAACTCCTTCTGGAGATAACATGTCCCTCCTACAACAGTAGTTGACAGTCTAAACTTAAACAGCTTTGTCTGAACTTGTTCAGTGATAATGGAGAGCAGCCCAACATAATCTTTATTTAATGTAATTTTCATTTCTCTTTGCAGATAGCATTATACTTCAGACTTGCTTTGGAGCTTTAAATCTTGACAGTTTCATGCCTATAGTGAGCCTGGGCATCATACCTCAGTCACGGGGTCTGGAGAAGTGAGTCTAGATAGCAGTAAGACCTATGCATGCTAGCCCCTCATGAGGTTACTTGCTCAGGCATGTTGTTCTGTCAATGATACACTTAGGCAGTTTTTCATTGAATTACAAAAATAATTTACAAGTAGTTAATCTAGGCAGAAGGATAGGTCTCAGATAAAGTAATGAACAAGAGTAATGTGTTTCCCAGTTCTTTCTTCCTTTTTCTAATACAAAAAGTTTTAAACATTCTGATTTTTATTTAAAATTGGATCAAATGTGCTAATTAAAGCTTAAAATGTACCATTATAAAGAGGAAAATTTACACCTTGCTGAAGTAGTGCTAGCCTATCTTCTTCCCCGTGCTTATAGGGAGAGGGTGAGTTACATGAGTAAGAGCTTGGGGAAGTTTAAAAACTAGCTCCTGCAACTGGTTAAAACTAGCTTCTGTGACTCCTCTGTGTGTTTGCCAGATACCAAGATAAAATACTTCCATAGCATAGGTAATACTAATGGGAAAAGGGAACATTAAAATAATTTGGAGGGTATTGCTTTTAATATGAATAAAATTGTGGGACTTCAAGGAGAAAAAAAAAAAAGGTGGGGGGAAGAAGAGGTGTAGGCAGCATGTCTTGATCCAGAAAGTAGCAAATACTGTTTAAGAGTTCTCTACTCCCTACCACTACGAAGTTTCTACATGTTTCAGTACAGGCCCTGGTCTGCAGTAGCAAGCTTCAACTCAAGAACTTCCAATACGCTGGTATGTAACTCTTTTTGCCTGGTTAGAACAATTTGTCTCCTATAGATTTGCCACTCATGCTGAAGCAAAACCCCACCACTAGAAAAGGATCAGTGGAATTTGTTACCCTACCACAATAGTTCGACACACAGGGAGGAGTTCATTGTAAAGGTGAGCCTGAAAGCTTGAAAATGCTTCTGTTGTTTCAGATAGACAGACTTTTCCAAGGTCCTACTGGGAAGAGCCCTGCAGTAATCTTATACTCATTACATGCTTCTCTAGACAAGTATTGTGAAATGATGAAAAGGAACTCAATTATGCCAGTTTTCAAAATAATTGAGCCCTTTTTGGTAATGATGCTTAGATAGCAGTCTGTATGTTGACAACTTCCAGCAGGCATGGATCTGCAAATTTTTGTTTCTTCCTCATGCCTTTGAGAGAGCGCTTTTTGTAGCAAATACTATTCCTTCTTATCTCAGAACCTGGAGTACCTGTATCGCCTTCAAAAATGGAAATTAGAAGAGTTTCCAACAGGTGCAACAAAACTTGAACTTTTTCCTTGTAGGTTGCTGTTCCAAGCGAGGTCTTGTATCTTTTAAAAAGGACTTGAATCAGTGCAGCCCCTGCTGGTTTTTTTGCTTTGGGGGAGTGGGGAGGCTGTTGTGGTTTAGCCCCAGTCAGCAACTAAAACACCACGCAGCTGCTTGCTCACACACACCCCTCCCCTGTCTCGTGTGATGGAGGAGAGAATCAGAAGGGCCAAAGTAAGAAAACTTGCAGGTTGAGATAAGGAGAGTTTAATAATTACAATATAACAGTAATATAATGAACAAGAAAATAACAGAGAGAGATGAACCCTCAGGAGGAGGGTTTGGACTGTTTTCTTCCCCTTCTCAAAAACTATTTCTGCTGTGTTGCCCCACACGATGATGTCATCAATGTATTGTAGGTGTTCGGGACCTCCACCCTGTTCCAATGCATTATGCATCAGTCCATGGCAAATGGCAGGGCTGTGTTTCCACCCCTGGGGCAGCTGATTCCAGGTGTACTGGACGCCCCTCCAAGTGAAAGCAAACTGTGGCCTGCACTCTGCTGCCAGAAGGATGGAGAAAAATGCATTGGCAATATCGATTGTGGCATACCACTTGGCTGCCTTGGACTCCAGTTCGTACTGAAGTTCTGACATGTCCAGCACAGCAGCACTCAGTGGCAGCGTGACTTCATTCAGGCCACAATAGTCTACTGTTAGTCTCCACTCTCCATTAGACTTCTGCACTGTCCATATGGGATTGTTAAAGGGTGAGCGGGTCTTATTGATCACTCCTTGGCTCTCCGGTTGGTGAATGAGCTCATGAATGGGGATCAGAGAGTCTCAGTTGGTGCGATATTGCTGCCGGTGCGCTGTTGTGGTGGCAATCGGCACCTGTTCTTTGACCTTCAGCAACCCCACAACAGAAGGGTCCTTCAAGAGGCCAGGCAAGGTAGACAGCTGTTTAATTCTCTCCATCTCCAAGGCAGCTACACCAAAAGCCCACTTGTACCCTTTTGGGTCCTTGAAATACCCTCTCCTGAGGCAGTCTATGCCAAGGATGCACGGAGCCTCTGGGCTAGTCACGAGGGGGTGCTTTTGCCACTCGTTCCCGGTTAGGCTCACTGTGGCCTCCAATACAGTTAGCTCTTGGGATCCCCCTGTCACTCCAGCAATGCTGATGGGTTCTGCCCCTATATAGTTCAATGGCATTAGGGTGCACTGTGCGCCGGTGTCCACTAAAGCTTTATACTCCTGTGGGTTGGATGTGCCAGGCCATCAGATCCACACAGTCCAGTAAACCCGGTTATCCCCTTCCTTCACCTGGCTGGAGGCAGGGCCCCTCTATTCCTGATCATAGTATTCGCTACTCACTTCTTGTAAATACGAATCACAGGTGTCTCTATTAAGATCAGAAATAAAATCAGAGCTTCTACTCCTCTGTCTCAGGAATTGCTTACTTGAAACTGGAGCAGCAGCTTTCCTGGAAGAACCCCGAGACATTGTTTTTCTTTGCAGCTCACGTACCCGTGCCTCTAGGGTTGAGGTAGGTTTTCCATCCCACTTCCTCACACCCTCTCTGGGGTCACACAGGTAAAACCATAGGGTGCCCCGTGGTTTGTATCGTCTCTTGAGCAAAGGGACGCTTACTCCTAATGGCTGAGATACTTGTCCGTACCAGTGGGGAGTAGGACCTATCTTCGAGTTGCTGGACCTCCCAGGACAGTTTCTCCACAGGCGAGATGAGGGAGGAAGAAATATTTGCTCCATAATCCCAGAGTTTATCAATGACATCTGCCATTGTTGGTGCCTTGTCATCTTTCCAGGACATTACTGCCAATGGGCTTCATCTGGATCTTTGCATGACTGTTGATCTCCTAGGTCACTATAAATCACCTCAAGCACAGCTAGTTCCCTCAGGCACAGGCTACCTTTCTCCATGGTCATCCATTTTCCTAGGCGAAATACAATATCTTCCTTGAAGGGATACCTTTCTCTCACACTGGACAGGAGTTGCCTCCAGAGGCTGAGGGCTTGTGTCCCTTTTCCAATCGCTTTGTCAATGCCCCCTTCCCTAGAAAGGGATCCCAGTTGTTTGGCTTCTTTCCCCTCTGATTCCAGGCTGCTGGCCCTGTTACCCCAGCATTGGAGCAGCCAGGTGACAATGTGCTCACCTGAATGACGGCCAAAATCTTTTTGCATATCTCGCAGCTCACTCGAGGACAGGGATTGGGTAGTTTCTGTTTCTTGTACGAGTTCTTTCTCTTCCTCCTCCTCTCCTCATGATGGCCCTGCTTTTCCATCATCTTTTCCTAAACGAGTTGACTTTCTCTTCCAAGATTTCTTCTTGTGTGTAAGGGCAAGTGATACTGGCAAGGGTTGATCCTCTGATTCAGCTGCAACGCTTGCCACTGGGGTTGGAGTAGCTGCAGCATCTATCGAGGGGGTTTGAGTGGCCGCAGCGCTTCTTGCTTTGTCTTTTTAGATCCAGAGGCCTTCTCTTCCCCTTGGGGGTACTGAATAACGTTAAACAGGGCTCGATAGGCATGGGCCATGCCCCAGCACATTGCAGTGATTTGTCTCTCTGGAGTTGCCAGGGTGACAACATACTTCCTCCAGATATTCTACTAATTTTTCAGGATTTTGCACTCATTCAAGGGTGAAGCCCCAAAACACTGGGGGTGCCTACCATCTTAGGTATTTGCCCATACTATCCTACATACCCTGTCACACATAGCTATTGTGCCTTGGGGCAGATCTCTGGATGATACTCTTAAATTGCTTATTAACCTTAGACAGAAACAGAACCATCTGCCAAAGCAATACCAGCTGATGTATCTTAACTACCCAAGGATGTTCAAAATACTGAAAAGTTGTTGTAATGAGGAGGAGGCACTATAGAAGATGGTAGGTAAGGTGCCATTCTGTATTTCCTCCATAAAAAAAACTCTCAGAGGAGGAGGTATAATTGCTAATTGTATCCATGAGGTGGTACCCAAAGTACAGTAACAACTTCCATGCAAGACCCAAATAACCGATAAAGCTCAAGGCCAGTGTTTTAATAACAGATCTCCTAGGCAAAACCTCTCTAATCACTGCAGAGTGCAGCAAACTACAAAAACCAACAGCAATTTTTAACATGTACTTCAAACTCAGCATGGTATAGATTGGACAAACTAATATTGAGAACAGATGAATCAATGCTGTGACCAGCAACTGTTATTATCTCAAACCCTTTGTACCCCATGTTGGGCACCAAAAAGGACTGTAATGGTTTAGCCTGTCAGCAACTAAACACCACGCAGCAGCTCAGCCCCCAGCCCTGTGGGATGGGGGGAGAGAATCAGAAGAGCCAAAGTAAGAAAACTCGCAGGTTGAGATAAGAACAGTTTAATAATTACAATAAAACAGTAATAATAATATAATGAACAAGAAAATAATGACAGAGAGAGAGATGAACCCTCAGAAGGGGGGCAGGGGGGATCCCAAAAACCCAAACAAGTGATGCAACGCTCACCACCTGCCAACTGACGCTGTCGGTCCTTGAGCTGCGACTGCCCCCACCCCCTGCCAGCTCAACCCAGTTAATATACTGGGCATGATGTTACATGATATGGAATATCCCCTTGTGCACCCGGCAGAGCATGGGAAGCTGGAAAAGTCCTTGACTAGTACAAGCACTACCCAGCAACAACCAAAATATTGGTGTGTTATCAGCAATGTTTTCATACCAAGTCCAAATCACAGCACTATGCCAGCAGCAGTGAAGAAAATTATCTTGGCTAAAACCATGACAGAGGGAAGAAAAGAGGTGCAGCAAAGCTTGGTCTCAAGTTGCACTCCAGCAAGAGGTAACAGCTTTACACAACAGGATCATAGTTTAAGACCTCTGAGTAGCCTTTGGTACCTGAAGTTCCTTTTTTGCAGGCTACAGAATGGAAGAGACGTCATGTCACGATTTGCTTTTCCAATTTACTTAGAACTTCACTGGTACAATGTGCTGCTTGCTTACAACAGGCTTTTGCATGGTAACCCTGCTCATGAAGGTCTGGGCATAGATGTAAGTAGTCTTGTGATAAGGGGGTGGGGTGGAAGGACTGATAAGTATATAATGCACATGGCAGGAAAGACTTCTACCCCGAAGGTGAACATACTTACTGTTCCAACACTGCCAAGTCAATGTAAAGACTACCCTATGGTTGAAGGAGTCTGAATGCTGTCATAGTACACTGTATTTTCCAGCTCCCTGGGGAAGAGAGGGGAGCTAAAATGTATTAAATGTGCAATATTTTGGGCCTACTTCACTGGAAATGGTTAGTTCTGCACAAGGACATGGAACTAATACCAACGGGATTATTACAATCTGAGACTACCAAGGAGAAGAATGCTGTGAATATCTTAGTCTGCAAAAGGGCCTGCTATTCCACTGCTGAAACACTCCTTAAAGCATAGAATTACCTACCTGTGACCTTTCAGCTCAGAAAATGTAAAAAGAGAATACTGACAGCAGCAGGAAAAAAAAATTGTTTGAGAGCCTCACAGCCTTTTCTAATTTTTCCCTGTGAAGTGGCAAAATACTCAAGATTCTTTCCTTTTTGTCCCTTTTCTTGTGTGCATGTTCTTTCACCTGAAAGCTTTTGAGTCATTTATGAGATTCCCACACTTAAAGCAACAATGAGGTTGGGGTCAGATTCCAAACAAGTCCTATGTTAACTGGTCAAACAGTGCTGGAAGAAAACAACCCACCACAGTTAATGCACTGCTTCAGTAATTCAGAATCTCTATACAGTAACTCTATAAGTAACTTATAATGAATTTGTCAGCAAATAATTGAACAGCATGTTTCATTGCATTTATTTACCACAGAGAAGTTATTGCCAGATGAGTTGTGTCATTTAGCTCAAACACTGTATTGCCTGGTCTTTTAATAGAGCTGAAAAATTAGCTGCTTGAGGATCAGCTAAGGATCAAAGAGAACTTTAGCTTTGAACAGAAACGCAAGTAATTTGACAGGTTGTAGAAGATGCAATATTAAGTATCTTTGTCTTATGCTGATTTAGGGGTCAGAGTGGGAAGACTCATCAATGCCTGTATTATCAGTGATTCTGTATGAAATAGGCTCTTAGCATAAAATACTGAGCTACATGGAAGATAGATTTCAGAAGATTAACACAAACTGGCCAGGGAACAATCAGCCATTTTAGTTTAGGCGAGTAAAATAAAATCACATTAAGTTATTTTTTTAAATTTATTTGAGTACAATCAGCACAGAAACAATGAGTTCTTATTACTGTGGACTGAACATATAAAGAAAAACAATCCACCAGCTACTCCATCCAGTCAGTCAGGCACATTTGCCCATAATGCAGATGAATTCACTGCCTGTAAAAATACAGGAGGACAGATACAGAGAAGCCTCAATAAAACAAGTTTTTTATGTACTCCAAAATCCCTCTTTTAATGCAAATGAAAACTTAGAAATAGCGTAACAAAAAAAGTATAGAAAGTACATTCAAATAAAGTTCAGTTCTTTCCTGTAGAACCAAAGCCACCTTCGCCACGTTCTGTATCATCTAGAGCCTGAAAGACATCAATTATGATAAGGTGGTTTAGTGTCTTAACTCACCTTTTGTTTCTATACAACAGATACTGTCTGTCATAGAGGAAGGTCCATTTATTTGTAACAATAGCTAAAGCTAAATGAAAAAAAATTTAAAAGACGTTTTAAGTTCCTTCTGTACATGTTTAAGTAAACCCACATTGTGAGAAAACTGTTTCTAGTACATACCAAAGAGTTTTTCAAGTACCTTTAACTCCGAAAATTAAAAAAATCCACAAAATGCATGCAAAGCATCAAGATTTTTACTCAGGCAGCAATGCTGATACGCAGTTTTAAGACTAAAAGTAGTTTTAAAGCCAAGTATTTATCTATACCATAGAATTCAGCTTATATACAACTACCTTAAACTATTAATTACTAAAAATAGAAGAAATATTTTCTTTTGGCAACTTACTTGAACTTCTTCTAGTTCAGGATAGCAAATGCGTTCACAGATGAGCTGGGCAATCCTATCCCCTTTCTTAACTGCAATGAAGTTAAAGTAGTATTAGTTCCTTCAAAAAAGTGAACAATCAATACAAAGTTTAGACAATCCGCTTTCCAGAGTGTCAGAACATACTGAAGTGTAAACACTTTGAACCCTAATTAAGCAGATGTTAATATTCCCCAAAAAATACAGGCTAAGATAAAGTTCTCTGTAGTCCTTTTAAGGTGATGTTTCAGCAGTAGTACCAGCTCAAGGCATCTCCCCTCACTCCTGCTGCCATACTGCGGCATCTTAAGTGTCATTACACATAAATACTGCAGAGACAGCTATAGGTATAACATGGCTCCTTTTGTGAACTAGGTCCAGGAACTGATTTCTCTGGGGGAAAAGAACCCCAAACTGATAAAAGGAAAACAAAATTTCTGATTAGTACCCAATCTGGTTCACAAAACTCCTGCAAGAAGCTTGTGCTGTGAATTTGCAGGGAAGGCTACAAAAACACTGGCAATATTGTAACTGGGCCCTGAGGCTTAAAACTGGCTGCAGAGACAGCATGATTAAGGGAAAAATTATATCTTTGTTACTCATGTTTCCCAGGATTCTGGAGAAGTTTTTATCTCAAATATCGCTCAGCTTATTCTTTTTTTTTTTTTTTTTGAGCAAGAAAGAAACTTTATACAAAGTTGTGCTTCACTACAGCTGGTGAATCTAAAGCTTAGTTAAGCAGGGGTTTTTGTTTGTTTTGGTTTTGTGGTGGTGATGTGCTTTGGGGGTTTTTTTATTCTTTTGTACGCTGCCTAATTTGCTAGGAGTGGAATCTTTGTGTGTTTCCTTGAACGGACGTTGTTAAGTTCCCATGTTTTTCTCGTTTCCAGTCAGATGCCTGAAAACAGGCTCTGCCAAGCTTAACGCTTACCTTCAAAATTCTCCTTGCCAAAGTTGAAGAGTACCACACCAACGTTTCCCCTGTAATCCTCATCAATAACACCAGCTGTCATAATAAAGAATTAAGAGGGATATCCAGTTAATAAATGTTGTCAGTATATTAGATAAGGTTTAGATCAGAAGATTATTGCAGTATCTCATATTGGCATCCTTTATACCCACGCACAATTGAATTATATATATGAAAATACTGAAATATCTAAAAATGCTCATCAAAAAGAACTGAAAAACACCACCATATATCAAGAAGTGTTTTACCACTGTACTACTAATTCTAGCTGTAATTCCGTATCTGAAGTCGAGACAGCTGTACCAAATTCAGGCTCCACTTGTTCTGGTAACTTCAGCTCTTTGAGTGCCAAGCAGAAATCTGTTCTTAATTCTAACATTTTATTTGAGAGCTATGGATTTGCACAGATCCAAATCCTGTATCTCAGGCAGTGTAACAACTAAAGCTTTAAGGAATTGATTGTCATTCAGCTGTATTCAAGTGTAAATGCTGTAAAACAAGCTTGCTCTTATATTTTAAATGACTATTAACTACACAGTTCAGGAGATTATCTACCAGTACACATTAAAATAATATTCTGCTTCTTTGGATTTTTTTCTCTCTGATACAGGAAGCATATTTCCAGTTGAAAAAATGGAGTTCGGGCTTACTTGTGGACCAAAATACATATTTTGAAGTCTACATACAGAAGTAATTCAAATACTAAAATTGTATGTCATTCCAAGGCATTCCCACACTCATACATACAAAGTACTACCTTTGGAGATTACAAACACCAGAGGAAATTGTAGTATGACTATACCTTGAAGTTTTAATGTTGAACCACAACATACGCACTTACAACCCCTCAGTTTTCTGTTCTTTCTTAGTTTCTTCAGCTGTGTGAAAATATTGCAGGACATATGGTCCATACTTTCTGTACAATCTCCGCACTAGTTCCAGTGTGAAAACGGTATTTGTACAGTTCTCTCTCTTTTATAATGTGATGGGGTAATCCAATCACATTTCTGAACAGTGTCCTAATTTAAGGAGCTAGGAACACTGGGAGTATGCCCTGAATTTTGAGAATTCAGAAAAACATGTGGTTCTCAGGTTGACTTGCTGGTATTTAACTGCATGCCATTGCTTAAAGGGACCCTAATTAAAAAGCACTGTCAAAAGCAACAGTGAACAAAATATAGGGGTTGCTGTGCATGAATGTTTTCCAGAATTAAAAAAAAGTAGCATTGAGTTCAGTTGATCCAGAGAGCTTGATGTACTGAAGCTATACATACAGGTCCTGTACTGTTTATTTGGTTTAGGTTACACTAGCGTTCAGAAAGTCACCTATGCACCAGGTAAATTGAAGATCAGAGTACATCACTTACATTGGTGATCACAGAGCTTTCTTGCAGTATTCCTACCACAGGTCAATGTTGCAGTTCAATACTTAAAATATTTTTAAAAAATCAAATCTTCTGCACACGTGTCAAATGTATAAGCAGAAAAGGCTGAACCATAAAACAATAACATGAAAATTTTGCCTTCTTACTTCTAGCAAAGTACTATTCCTTCCTCATTTTTAAAATATCAGATTATCTAGAGCCCTTACATCACTGATAAACCAGGGGTGATACAAAGTGTTAACTAAAGAGTGCTACGCAAATAATTTCCTTTGTTTTATACAATAGTGGACAGTGAATCCATGCTACATAGATGCATTACAAAGAGATTCAACAAACTTGCAACAGCAGCACTAATGATTTTAAGCATCACTCAAGTTCTGTGGTCAGTTGCACATTAATTTGGTGTATTTGTTCACAAGTCAATCAGCTGGAGAGCTGAAAGCCAGAATTCATATTTGGCACATAAAATTATGTACATATGCACACAAATGCGTATAAAAGATCGTTTAGGTCTTTGGATAAATTCTTAATTTGACAAACTATTCTCAAGTGTTTCTGTACAGCTAAGACACCATTTTTCTAGACCATTTGCTGGGATAGATATTGCTATGCATTAGAGATGGATAATGGAATTTGCTACTTTAACTTAACAAGGGCTAGTTTTATTTCTGTTAAAATACAGTATTCTGCTCTGATACAACACAATACTCAAAATCTGATTACTACAGCTTACTAATTCTATTTAAACAGAGATCATGGTTTTATATTTATAAAATGTACCAGTTAAAGTAGTATGTTTAGATATATATATATATGCAAGAAACCCTTGCATGTCACATTTTTGCTGGAATTATCTGAAGAAAATTTATAGAACAGAACAACTGGGGCTACTTCTAAATAAACTTTTTAGCCTTCGTATCTCTGACAGAAAGCAAGTTTATTTCTACATAATGACAAAAACTGTACTTGATGTATTGGTTAGTTCTTAACTGCTAATGAAGCTTTTTGATCTACCAGATCTTGCTGCTATTTATTGCAAGGGGGTGGGGCAGGGAAGAGAACCTAAAATGTAGTTTGTGTTGGAGTACTGGAGCTTAATGGCATGTTAGTACTTCTACTCCTTTTGAAACCCCAAACTCCCCCTCCCCCTCCGCTCCGAAAAGGAGTGTTATAATGGATCCATACTGGTTTACAATTAAATTAGTCAGATGGCTTCCTGGACCTTTAAACAATGCATTAACAAAGTCTCAGCTTTATGTATAGACACTAGAATTTTACAAGTATTCATTGAAAAGGCTGTCATCTAAACAGATACTTCTATCAACAGATACCAAATTCTTTTGACCACCTATTTGACTATTGCTAGAGACTGGCTCTCTCGGATTTGAAAACTGTCTGATAGCTAAGAATGGAAAAGACTGATGAATATTTCTGTGGCTGAACTGAAGTCAGCAACACTGAAAACTTTAATCACTCATATCATTCACTAGAGGGGGGGAAAAAGCCCTCTCACTAACACACTCTAATTTTCTAAGCTTAGCTATGAAGCAAACACCTTGTAATAGTTTTACAGATTGTATTGGATATATGTTTTAGCAGACAAGAACTGCACTTCCTGTACACTTCTGAGGATGAAAGCTTTCCAGAGGATGTAGAGAAGAGCAGGGTTCTTCCCTAAAAGCATACCTGATACAAACAGAACTTGCAATTAGAGCTGAAGTTATGTATTAAGAAAATAACATTTAAAAATATGTTTTGTGGCCAAAACAATTAGTCTAATGCTGTGCAGAGTGACTGAAACACTGTCAAAGCCATGATAATTTCCAATTCCATTAAAGGCACAGCTGGGTAGAGATTTTTTTCAAATGAGTTCCCTACCAATCATTTTCTCTTTAACTATATTATACCTCCACTGACATTGTCTTACTGAATTTAACCACTGTGGGGATTTTGAGTTCGAACTACTTGTGTCAAATAATGAATGATCCTTGGAAGATACAGGAAAATGTGATCCAAGAAGACCTGATCAGTTTTCCTTCTGTATAGGGTCACAAACTCACTGTATGTAACTGGGCATCCTGGCAAAACATGTAACATCCGTGGCATTCTGTTATTCTAGAACAGCAAGTTGCAGTAATCATATACGTTGCTGAGGACTAAGGCACTTTTCTAAATTATGTGTATTGGGTGGAAATCATCTAAGTAATTTTTTGAAAAATCATGCATTGGAATTGGCAGTCTGACATTCTGTCTTTATCATAAGTTTGGCAAGTCACTTGCCGGGAAAGCATCTGCACCTAGCAGATGTGAATTCTGAACACATTTATGCACGATCCCAATTTTCCTCTCTGACCTTAAGACTTCTGGCAATGTATTTTTACGTAAACGGATAACTCCCTCATTGTGACAAAAGTACTGCTGCTGGACAAGTTAAAATTATGTAACAATTGGTTTGGGGCTTTTTTTTAAAAAAAAGGTCCTATACTCTCAGTAATACTTTTTACTCACGGTTTGTCAACTGCCAGCTTTTTAAAAATCTGAACATAGGTCATCCTGCTAAGCACTTCTGGTTGCCTTCTGGTATTTCCTAGTTTAACTTTCAGATTGAAAAGACCGTTACAGAGCATATGTATTTTTTCATATAAACAAAAAAATTATTTTAGAAGTGCCACTTCAAAGAACATAGTAGACCATGTGTGTACAGAATCTTTGATTCCCATCTTAGTGCTCTTTTGTATGTTACCCAGTGACACTTAAAAAACCTTAGTGTAACAGACATGCAAGAATCAACTCTTATTTAAGACAAAGCCTGAATGACACAAAGCTGGCACAGATGCTCCCCTTTACCCTCTAATATCAGAACTGTATCACAGGCACAGCCAGACTTTGATATACCATAAAGCAGACAGAATAAAGTAGTTCTATCACAGCTCTAAATTATACTAGGAAGTGCTTTGCTTTTTTGGCTAGCTTGGCTTCAGAAAGAGAAGGATGCCTAGAGTCAGCCCTCCTCACCTCTAGAGCCAAGTCTACAAGCAAGTAAAGGCTGAGTGTCACCGTACTAAGTAATCTCTTGTATGACACTGGGGGCGGGGAGACCAAACAACAGACCAACAAAACACCTGCAAAAACCCAGCAAAGAGGAAAAGGCCTCAGCTTTTCAGCACACTTGTCAACTTCTGTATGACTCAAATTATAATGTGCTTGCAAAAAAATGTGTAGTCTCAGCCCCCCAGCACTTTTGACAATACCCATTAGATGCATCATCTTTACGTCATTACATGAGCAAGGTATTTTTGGTTCTTTTACTACAATCCATTGCCAGAAAAACCAATTGCTGAGGTTTTCAGCAGGTAAAAACCATTTTATATAACTTAGAACCATATTCTTGTACAATTAGAATGACGTAATATACACTTAGTTCTAGTTAAATTGCTGTAGTTACAGCTGTGCTCAGAATAACTCCACAGTAATCTTAGCGGTGATAATTTCGGTGCATTGTAGATGTCATTTTATAATACAATACTTAAGATAATGTGCCTGTGCTCTGATCAGCTCCACTGCGAGACCGGAATTGAACTTTCAACATCATTTACTTCATGCTATAGTTATAGGGATATGGCAAAAGGACACTGAGGCTTTCATGAAGGCTTCTGATAATAGATATGCCTATAATAACTGTTTTTGAAGAGTTATCTGTGCATTCCTAATAAAGATTGAAGAAAAGCTCAAAATACTTTAAAAAAACACTGGTGTTCAGAACAAATCTGTTGCTAGTACTGAATAACAACAAAAGACTTGCAGAAAGTGGGATTTTAGTTTGTTTCAAAAGACTTTCCATTTTTAAGTCAATTAATGTACAAACTTATGAGCTTAAGTTTCATTTGCTTTCCATACTTTGTTACATTTTTATCAGTAAGAGTAAACTAAACTCTTTTCATCCTAATAATCAATTCAGTGCTATCATTCTTTTTGAATATCATTACTATAGATTCTCTACATAAGAGTATCTGTATGTTATGATTTATTTCATTTAGATCTTACACTAGACTGAAAAGAATAACACACAGATGTTTGGTCAAAATGGAGAAAGCAGAATGTAAAAAGTCATCTTTAAAGACTAAACTGAAAAATAACTTTTATGCCAGGCATTACCTAAAAAGTATGATGGGTTATTTTTTAAAAAAAATCAGTAGTATTTTAAAACCTGCTGAATTATAAAAATAACGGTGATGCACTGACTCTCTGAGGTATTACCCACTTATGTCCTTTTGCCAGACTACTGATGAAGCTAGCGTTATTTATTTACACATATTACAATGAGAAATTAAGGCACTTCTGCAATCAAGATTTACAAAGTCTTAGTAAAAAGAACAAAAATCTTACCACCAACATCTATGAAGTGCTTTGCAGCTAAACCAGAACGCGGTGCTAGAAAACAAGAAATTTTTTTTTAAAGTATAATAATTTATTTCTTTTAAAACTCTTACACAACATTTATAGGTTAGATAGTGTGTTTGCACAGTCATGGTAGGAAAAACTGTTTCCACAGTCTTTCTAAAAGAAACATGATTTTACAGGAACTACTGTAAGTGTTAGTGTATATATTAAATAAAGTAACAGCTGCTGAAGGCTACAATAAAATTGCAATCTTAAAGTGATACAAGCATATCTTTCTTTAGACCACCAGCTGCAGAGTAGGTTTCTCCAAGGAAAGCAGCTGGAACAGACAATCACTATCTAACGTTGGTTTATTTTTGGCAGCTAACACTGGTTTGGAATAATCTCAAAAGATTATTAGGTCAATCCATTCAAGTTATAATGGAAAACAATATTTGGCAAGCAATTTACTAAGAAATGTTATACACAGGTAAATTAAATGATGTGCAGGGTGTTTTTTTTTAAAAAAACTTACCTTAGCCTACTTTGATGAGGTGCTAAAATGTTATTCTCTTCAAAATTTTCTTGTCCTTTTAGATGAAAGGACACGGCAAACTCTGATCACACTCTTCCACTGGAGTGGTTATTGGTTTTTTACTTTAAAAATTTACACACAATTCAGAAAAAGAATGTGCAAAACATAATAAAATATCTTGTACAAGTTCTCTCAAGTGTTCTGTCATAAAAAGTAGTCAAATTCTACTATGCTAGTACTCTTCAGGGTTGATTTCTAAGCATTCAGGGGTGTATTTTCTGTATATCCATTATCTATTGGTCTTTGATTCGAATTCTGAAACTGCAGAGAAGTAATGAATTATTGCATAGCCTACAAAGTTGTTTGTAAATGATGAAAATTTCTGCTGATCATCTTTTTGTCATTTGACATACACCAATCCTCAAATGTATTTGACAAGAAATGGCTATTACAAGGCCTACGCGTCTATCACACAGCCACGTGGAACCTCTTTTGTGTAGACTAATTCTGAAAGCTTTGGTCAGAATCTAAATGTGAAGATGGCACCAAACCTGTTCCAGAATGATTCTGCAGCCTTTTATAGGCCGTTTACTTACCAACTCGACCATAGCATCCAGAAGGAAGTGCAATTTGAATGTCTGTCTTCACTACAGCCTTTTCCATGGGGGGTATCACACAGTCATAGGCACTACATTAAAGAAAGAAACACTAGTTCATACATGATATTTTGGAAATTTTCTCTGCTGTAACTTAAGGTACAAAACTACCCAGAATTATTCTTGCTGTCAATTTATACCATGGAATTTATACAAGAAGTATTTACAGATCGCAAAATCTAATGCAGATCCTAAAACAAAAACTCCTCCCATTTTGATGGTGCTAGCTTAAGATTTCAGTAGTGTCATTTGAACAGCATAGTCTCAAGATTGCAGTTTTTAATGTTTTTTAACTGGTAAGATAGAAAAAAATACAAGTTTAACTTTAACCATTAGGTGGATGCAGCTGTGCAATTTTTGTGCAAAAGCAGAAACTTTAAGGATCATACACTCTTTTGATTAAGCTTTCTACAGCAGATGAACTAGCTGTAATAAATAATTTATTAAGTTACATTTTAGGCATTTTTTTTTTATTTTCTGAGCAGGTCAGAAGTTCATGATTCACATGATTCTATTGGGAACTGCAAACCAGAAAGATTTTAGGAACTTTCTGAAGCCACCCAACTGGAGGCTTAATGAAAGGCAATGGTGACATACTACAGTGAGACTGTTCCTCCTGTTTAAGGTAAGCATATCTTGGGCTTGACAAAGAAATTATTTTAAACACTGGGAAGCACTGAAAGTTTTTTTACGAAACAGAATTTTTCCAGGTGTACAGTGCAGCACTGGAACAAGAACAAAAACAAACCTGGTAAGACAAAAGGAATACAAAGGAAAAGTGTCAAGTGTGGTGAAGCAAAGCTTCAGGAAGGAAGTCAGACACGTGAAGCAAATAAAAAAGACAAGCTGATTATTCTAAGTAATACTAAAAAAGGGAAGCTACAGGAGGCCAGAGTGGAGTTCAGATATAATTAGTGACTGTATTTGATCACAGGAGCACTATGCAAACAATCACAAGCCTAACTGCAGCTATCCCTGAACAGAGTGAAAACCTTTGAACAATGGTTGTTATCAGTTCAAGCAAACCAAAACCTAAGTCTGTAGAGCAACCCACATGGTTTCCAGCCAGGAGCATTATCAAACGGCCACAACTTCCTTTGGCAGGCAACACCCTACAGCCAAGAGGAACGTGGAAAAGCATAAGCCCTGTCAGGGAGGGCCCAGATGCACTACCGGTTTTTTGTTTCAACAGGAAAGCACCTAGTCAATGCTGGTGCCAACAGCAACTCAAGCTGTCAAACCTGACTTTTGGCCAACGGCTGCATCACTACCTGATGAAATCGGTGCTGCAGCATGACTGGAACACAGATGTCAGGACACGAAGGGAGAGGGATGGAGGAGCAAGGGAGGTAACGAACAGGCCAGCTCTAGCCTCCTCCTCTGCAGGGCCGGCGAGCCTCTCCGGGGGACTGCTCAGCAGGAGGACCTGCCTCGCGAGGCCCCGCGGCCGCCGGAGCCCGAGCCGAGGGGCTGGCTGAGCGGGGCAGCAGCGCCTGACACCGAGAGGAAATGAGCCGGACCAGGGCGTGGCGTGGGCTCCTCCCCTGCGTGGGGGACCCTCACCTGTGTAGGTCGTAGCCCGCAGCCCGAGGGGAACCTCTGGAGGGGGTGGAGGCGTTCTCGGAGAGCTTGGTGAAGCGGAGCCGTGCGGTGGGGTCCCCGGACACCGAGCTCTTCTGCCTCTTGCTGGGGGATGGCTGCAGAACGGCCTCGGAGGAGGGCATCGCTAAGCAGGGACGGGAAGGCGAGAGAGACTCTCTGTGAGGGATGAGGGAAAAGCCCGCGAAAAACCGGCACGGCCCACTGGGGGCGGAAACAGAAGGGGAAATTGCTCCGTCCGCACACTGCGCGGCACACCTCGCCACCCCTCGCCGGTGAGAATGGCCTCGCCCGGCTCCTCTGAGCGCCCGGGCCTGCAGCCAGGGGCCCCTGGCGGCTCTGCTTCCCGCTTCCCGCTCCCCGGGGCCGGGCGGTACCGGCCAGTGGCGGCGGCCGGGCGGCCCCCGGGCACAGGGCCGGCGGCAGGGCAGGGCCGCGGTGCGGCCGAGCAGTGCGTGTTACCCCTCGGTCCCGCCCCCACCCCCTTACTGCGGCCGCGTGGTCGCGGGAGCCGCCAGAGGCATCGGGTCAGCATAACGCCGCTGCCGTGTGGGGGGCGCACCGCCGCCCGGTGCTCCCTGCCGCTGTCCGGCCGGAACGGGCTCGTGGGCCGCCGATGGAGGGCGGCGGCGGCGCCTCCTTTTCCTCCCTTCTCCTGGTACACCCAGGAGTACCTGCCATGCGGCGCAGCCCCTCCGCCCGCGGCCCGGCGCCGCGGGCCCCCGCGGGACACGGCGGTGGCGGTGCCGTGGGGCGGCCCCCGGACCCCGCGGGCCGTGCAGCGTTGCCGGGGGACGCGATTGCGGCTGCACGGCCTGTGGCGGGCGGAGCCGGGGCCCAGCGCGGGGAGCGGGGGCAACAGCGCGGGGCTGCCGCCGTCCCGTGCCCACGTCGCACTGCAGGCATGGGCTGTCAGTAGGCGTGGCGTACCGGCAGATAATATGTGTCCTCCTTCAGAAGTCGTAAGGCAATGACAGAAGCATTTGCCTTGTGAAAGGGAAACAGCTGCTTTCCCGCCTTGGGGAGGCTGTAGATAGGGACTTACTCGAGGTTCCTACCCTATGGGCCTGATTTTTAGTATAATAATGAGGATAGTTCCCCTAATGGACACTTTGGTCTAGTTCTTATTAACATCCCAATTAGTTGCTCTCCTTGACTATACACTTTACCACCCCCGTCTCAGCGGCTTCTAAGGCAGGATATCTACTTTGATCAGTCTCTCAGCAATCCTCAAGGATATAGTTGTAAAACAAGTGCTTCTCTATCTCACCAGTTCCCATCTCTGGCTGTCAAATTCTGTTTTGCCAAGCTCACATAGTTCGTTGTTGTGGCTTAGCAGAAAATTCCAAAAATTCTTTTTTCTTCAGGATATCACCACGACTGCCTCCCTGGGGCGCCTGTCCCAGTGCTCCGCCACCCTCTGGGTGAAGAACCTTTTCCTAATATCCAACCTAAACCTCCCCTGGCCCATCTCCCTGCCATTCCCTTGGGTCCTGTCATTGGTCACCAGAGAGAAGAGATCAGCGCCTGCCCCTCCTCCTCCCCTCGTGAGGAAGCTGTAGACTGATGAGGTCTGCCCCCAGCCTCCTCTTTGTGCAGTGGGCTCACAGGAGTACCCTTTGGATTCGTGGTTACATATCTTGTGCTTGACCACTCTGATGTATTTTCCTCTGTGCAAAATAGCTGCAGACTGGTAGAGTTCTGTTTGCTAGACTAAATTTTGTCAACCAACCATTCTTTGTGACTTTTTTTTAATAGATAAAAGCGTATGTGATTGTCTCATTGTTATGTTACATTTTTCAAATGCAGCCAGAAGGCAGTGAAACTATTCCTACGTGTTGCAGTCCAATTGTGAAAAATATTTTTAAGAATGTCCCAATTTGGGGTTTCTTTTGTTGCTGTTCAGCACTTTCTTAATAGTATGCACTGTTTGAATGAGAATGTGTATCATAGACCTATGCAAAACAGCTACTTAGAATATTTCATGACTTCTGATACAAGCCATCCATAAATTGAAGTTTATAAAAGTTTAAGTTGTATCAAACAAATGTCTGATTACAAATGGTTATTTATACAAGCAGAACTTTATAGAGGTTACAGCTGCATCCTGCATTATAGTGTAGAAAAGGACTAATTCTATAAATGGCCTGGCTTGGTGACACAGGCTGGATTCTACACTACCTCTAAGGTAGCCTGAAAGTCCGTGAATAATGTATAGAAGGACAGTGTCACTTTTCTCCCTAGATGTGTACAATGAAAAAAAACCCACTATGTTTAAAGTCCGGCCAAGTTTGCCTTGGTCCTGGGAACGTGCTATTTGCTCTGTAGTCACTTGGGCAACATTCCTGCATTCTTGATTGCTGATTAGTACTACTCTGCATTGGGCATTTCTTCCTGACTTTTAAAAACAATAGTGAGAGAAACTGAAATTATCTGCCTTTTACCTAGATTGGGAGTAGGAGCGGAGAATGCTTTGTTGTACACAGAAAGAAACATAAAGCTTCTTTCAGGGATAATAATCTGTAAAATTCTCCCCACTGAAGTTTTGGTATTAGAATGAGCATTTTTATTAGAAGAAAAATGTGGCTTTAAAAGAGAGATTCCTCACCCCAGTCTCACTTAGAACAGGTGTCTCTCTCACAGTGATTAAGGTTCATAATTTAAAAGGCTGCTGTGAGGGTGTTTATAATTAAGCTCTATTTTTGATAATTTGTTTTGCTGTACAGTGTGTGTGGGGGGGGTGCGCTGTGGAATGTTGCAATTGCTTTTTATCCTGTTCCAGAACAACCTTAGTGCTTTATTTTGTTTGAAACTGAATTTCCTCTGATGAAATTCCAGCAATGGCATGGCAGTGGGTTATTGCTCATGTCATTTGTGGAGAATATATGCTAAAATTTGCTATATTTGTTTATGGTTGCACTAGCATGGCTACATTTCCCATTTTTGCTAGCAGAGTCAAGGCCAGCATGAGGTGTTACCTCAGCAGCACTGGCCATGCAGTCTCCTTGGGCTACACACCTGCCAAGAGGCCATGCCAGCTAGGTAGGATGAACAGATGTTTAAACAGTGGTCTGATGTATGCGGGACTGCCCCATTACAGACCTTTGATTTTTCTCACCTGTAACTTCAGGGCTGAGTCACTCATTTGGCAAACAGCTGCAGCACTTTAAGGGTTTATTGCCCTTCTGACGTAAGCTACAATCAAGTAGCAGGGGAGAGAGTGGGGGACTTTGGGGTGCTCCTCAGACACTTCATTAAAGTCCAATAGACAGTTGAATGATCTGGGGCAGCAGCTTGAGGGAGACCACTAAACTTCAAGTTGAAGGCTGAGGGTTACTCAGATTTTGTTCTCCTAGATTTGCCGATAACTCTGTGATGTTATTATCTGATGTTATCCGATAAGCCAGAGGAGGGGTGACAAACAGGTATGGGGAGTTAAATGAGTCGGTGATAGCTGAAACTCTATACCTGCTTGCTCCCTATCTACAACTTCAGTGCTCATTCACCGTAACTGTTGCCGTGTCTGTTACTTGTACACTACTAATCAGTTGCTGAAACTGCTTTTGCCTTAAAGAAGTTCTTGAAATACCATGTGGAATCATAGAAAAAGGGAGGAAAAGATGAGGACCATTCAGGTCTTCTGAGAATGAAGGGCAGCTTGTCATATTTTGCCTAGCCAGGAAGGCTTCTGGAAGGCTTTTTCAAAGATATAATGAAATGTTAGATATTTAACACTACCAAAGCTTACTATGTAAGTGGCTGGAGCTTTGTGATCATAATGATTAAGTGGAGAAGTCCTTTGGGTGTTAAGTATGATACTGGCCTGCTTTTTGCACAATGTGGCCTGAGCAGTTGCTACCCTGAAGTTTGTCTTCAGTTCTGAGGTTTATCTTCAGAATGTGATGCCTTTTTGGTTAGGTAGCTTTTCTACTTGCACTATTGGGTTGCTGATTTAAAAATCAAATTAACAAACAAAACCCCCCAAAACTAATCTCTGTTGGGGGGTGAAGATCTAGTGAAAAGCAAGTTGGAAAAACGCTCTTTCTAGAATGCTAGGTGGGGGTACTTGTTACTGTCCCTAGGCACTATGCCCTAGGGGGATGTGATCGAGATGGGCAGCTTGCCAGTGGTTGTAAAAAAGATTTAAGGAAAATGTATTCTCTGAACTATGATGAAAAGACTTCTGTGATGTCTGTTGGAGCTCCACTAACATTAGGAGGTAAAGGTAAGATTCACTGAGAGGAGCAGTAGTGGATCATTTTAACAGGCCCTTAGGCACAAGCTTAGCTGTGCAGGATGCCTAGACTTTTGAAGACGACTCAAAATATTCTTTGTTCTTGCTTTATAGCAGTGGTATTTTCACACTTTAATGTCCCCGGTCACCTTATCTGTGCTTGCTTTTTTCATGGCTGATCAAATCAATCCTAGATTATATAAACCTGTAGAGTTGCTAGTGTGATATAAGCTCGAAATGTGCTAGACAGCTTTAGAGCCATGTTTTTTCTACAGATGTCAAACTTGTAATTAGAATTCAGCTACTAACATGGTGATTAAAATTCAGCAGTTGTTTTATGTGTAATGTATGTAAAAGAGGAAGTGTCTGTTACAGAGTGGGAAAAGTTAGGTGGACTAAAAATTTTGCAGTCAAAGTTGCAATTTAAGAGAGTCTATAATTAGTGTGCTCTCCAAAATGGTCACACACACACTTCAGAAATCATGGTGAGGAACAAGAAATAGAAGCTTATAGGAAACTGCTGTGTTGAAATTACTTGTGAAATTGTGGAAATAATGTTTTTGGGTAGTTAAGCACTGTTGCATCTAGAGTTTGTGCTGCTCATTATACATTCCCTAACATTCCTGTGTGGATACATCTTCTAATTAATCACTGTAGTCAAAGCAAGGAGTTTTACAGTGATGTGTACGTTAGTACGTAGTTACTGATGGCTGTTCATTTAGAAATGTACCTCTTAGGATTTATTGTTGCAATGCCCACTGCAATGTGTTCGTGAGACAAAAGTGCAAATAGTATTGAAAGTGTCATTGCTGGTCCATATTGTGCTCCTTCTCTTTTTGGACCTGCTTAGGTCCTCTAAATCAGTTTGTGTTGATGTTGTCCATAGACTGAGAATTACACTACTTGAAAATATTTAGGCAGCAATCCCCACTCATGCGCATAATTGAAGGGCGTAATGCAGGTGTGTAATTCCCCCAGGCCCTTCCATAGATTGTGATGAGAGACACACTTAGAGGAGGCCTAAGCAGAGCCTCCCTAAAAGCTTTTTTTCCTTGTATTGGCTGTCTGGGTACTAGATGCAGATTATACTTGTTTGGTATCTGAAGTGAGGTGTAAGGGGTGGTGGCCATTGCAATTCTACAAAGGTGGAAGGACCTGACAGCATGTAAGAAGCTCCTCTATCACTGCTAACATCACTGGGAAGGATGAGAATAATCACCCTGTTTTGCAGGTGCAGAACGTGAGGTTTGGTTTGCTCAGAGCTGTGCAGGAAGCCTAGTGTATATGTCTCTGTCACGCAGTTAAACTGCAAAATGATCCTTCAGCCCAGTTGTAAATGTGTAAGAAGGAGCAAAGGAAGAACGTTATGAGAAAATATCAGTATTTCCTACCCTGCCTTTAATAGATGGAGAAAATAAAACATGGTTTATTGGGCTACATTACCATATTGTGCTGAATTGCTGCTGTTGAACTTGGAAAAATATGAATATCAAATCTTTGTCATTTTTGGAGATGGAGTGCTAGATCTTCCTCAAGTTAAATTCTAGTAATTCAAGCAAAGATGGAATCTGAGGCCTGCTTTAAAATAAACATTTAGTGAAAGTCGGGGTCCCCTGGCTTTCCTGGGGCTTAGATTTCGGTTGATCTCTGCAAAGGAGTTGCAGAACTATATTAATTAAATTATCTGTGCTCCTTAACGGTCTTTAAATAACGCTTGCATATAGGATATAGCTTTCCCCATTAAAAAGAGAAGCTGCATTTACTGACAGCTGAAATGATAAAGTACTATGATGTTGTAGAATAGAAAATAGAAAAAATACACAAGTTAATGGATATCCTTTATTTTAAGTTAGTGTATAATGAATACTATTTAGAAAATCTGAAAATAAGAGAAGCATTTTATATAAGGCATTCAACTCGGCTAATAGAGTTTATTTTGTTTTCTAATCACATAATCGCTGTACATATTATCTCAAAGTATCATCTCAGATTGTAGTAACCTGTAACATTCATAGCAAAAATTGTCAGAATATTTAGTATTTCACTAATTTCTTTGTGAAATTTGCTTACCACATCTAATTATTGGAATCATACATTCCATTCCATGTCAGAGCTTGAAAATTCATTATCAAGTCTTGTTATGTAGAGTCCATATTTTTATATATAAAAACTTTTTTGTTTGTCAGTTAATTAGAAGCATTTGAATTGATATAAATTAGCAGAAAAAATTAGGTAAAAGCATCTGCTGTATTTGTAATTTGTAATTTGGCAATATTATAATTAAACAGCACCACAGATATTCTACTTGCATTATATCAGTTATGACTTTGACCTGATGGATATCATACAGGTGTTTTTCTCTCTCCCAAGTTGGTGCATTTGATTGTAACTCTCCTGTGTGTCTGTTAGCAGCTATGACAGTGCAATTTGAAAGAAGTATTTATTTGTAGATTTAATGCCTTTTCTATCGTAGCAGTTAATTTTGACTTTCTAGGATAAATATAAAAAATACTTCTGATACCTTATAAAATTAGTGGAATTTCTTCTTTATGTGCTCAAAATATTTGGTGTCTCATGTGATGTGTGTGTGTGTCTAGAGAGAGAGGTTGATTTTCCTTCTTTTGCCTGTACTGGAGCGTAACAGCAGCAGGGACCATTTACATTGTTTTGTCTAATTCTTCACTGTATTGCTTTGGATTTTTGAAAATTTTTCTGTTAATTAGTTAAGTTTTAGATCTGTATTAGATAAGTGTGTCTTTAATAAATCACTGTCATTAAAAATGTAGGTGTTGAAATCAAGCAAGAGATATTCTAGGCACCGATGTTTTTCTAAGAATAGAAAGTCAGTACATTTTTGTGGTTGCCCCTGACCATTAAGATTGGAGGAAGGTTCTTGGAGAGAATTTCTAGCCAAGCCATATACAGGTAATCAGACACTACTCCTTTTCTCGCCACTGGGAGGCTCCTGTTTAGACAGAGAAAAAAATGAAATTCATGTTATGAAGGCAGGGGTAGCTCTGATAACATTAATCTCACAAAATATTAAGTAGAAAACATCAGCTGTTCATATACAACTCTGAATGCTCATAACTAGACTACATGATCATTTTAATCTTATAAAACACAAAGCTACCATTCAGTCTTAATCTTGCAAACTCCTGCTCACCTGGTTAGTGCCATTAACATGGCTAGTTGTACTGAACATGGACTGCTAGTGATTGTGACCTAAAACTGGTAAAGAAACATTTTCAGGGTCATAAAACCCCCACATAATGATTTTTAAAAAGGATGAAAATGCAGTACATGCACAGTTTTGCAGTCCATCAGCTTATTTTCTGAGCTGCAATTACTGTGAGATGGGAGTTTTAAAGTATGGGCCAATTTAGTGGTAAACACTACCTAATCACCCCTTTCTTGGAGACTGAATTAATAGAGATTATAGAATTAAAATATATATGTAGATGTATATATGTCTATGTATATGTGTACATATACACATATATATAAGTATATGTGTATATAAGTATATAGCATTATAGAGAATTAAAGAGGTTTATCTAATCTAAAATATTTTTTTTTGTAATTTTATTGGTGGCCTCTTTATGTGATTGCATCGCCCTTATTCAGTTTCACATAGTTTCTAGTAGATCTTGGCTAACAACTCCATTTATTGTGTGCAAACAGAAAGAATCCTTTCTCTAACTTTGACTTGTTATTAGTTGGGAGAAAAGAAAGGAATTTTTTTTTTCCTGAAGGTGAGTAAGCCGGTGTAACACTCAACATGTAATCTTCACACCCAAATCTACGTTTTTGACACATTTTCATGAGTAGAGCTTTGTTTTAAGCTATGAAGAACTACTAGGAAAGATTCGTATTCAGTGTAGTCCCAGACAACCATCAGTCCAGATGCAAGTCCTTCAAAAGGTACGTAAAAGATTATTTTTGCCCTCAACGAATTAACACAAGTGTTTCTGTTGCTCTAGTCCAGAATCCCTTTACATATTAGATTATTCTCTAAGTTAGAACCAAAATCTTGCAACTCACAGGACAATGAGGTTAGCTGCCCTCGAATGCTCTTGTAAGAGTTCGTTCAGACGGACTTGGCGGTAACTCTGATTAAAACAAAACGTGTACAAAAGAAAAAAAAATCAGTTAGGCCACTGATCCTCAGTTCTGGTGCCTTAAGGACTTCTACACTACCCATTGCACACAAGATTTTCTGGTGTTGTTTTGGCAGCATTGAAAGCCAGGTCTGCTCTGTGGTCCAGAGTGATAGAGATGGAAAAATATGAGGCTAAGACATGCTTCTTGATTAGTATAGTCACCTGGGGGCCAGAGTTGCTTGCTGTGTAAGATTTCCTGGGGAGGGAGATTATTTTTGTACTGACCGTACGAGAGCTGGCCCAGACATAGTTTTTTAACTATTTCTTTGGCTATAGAGTATAGCTGTGTGGGAGCTGTGCAGACACTCTTGTGCTATTGTTTGATGGCAGTTAATATATTAATTGATCTATTTTGCCATGCTGGTAGGGCTAAATGTCAGTGTGCAAATGAGCACCTTGCCAGAAATTCACTTCTTAAACAGAAGACCAGGAGTCTGGAGTAAGACTTAGCTGCATTATGAATTCTGTATTTGTATGGACTCTTACACATTGCATAGATGGCTGTTACTTTGAGATTTAGCCAAGATTACTTTATGGTCAGACTCAGGCCCTCAAAGATTTTATGAATTAATGCGAGTCATAGGGAACAAGAGACCAGGGCAGGTTTGTGTACAGGGAGATTGCACCATGGGAGATGAATGTATCTTAACTGGTCTTATAAATTATTCTCTCTTCTCCCAGAGAAGGTAAAAGGCTGCTTTTTCTCCATTCAAACCTTAAATTTTCTTTCTCTACAGATATTTGCTGCTGTTCTACAAATTATATAAGTAAGAATCCTCATAACTTATCCAGTTGTTATCTCATGAGACTCCTCCTTTAACATCACACTTTATCTGTGCTGCCAGGTTTTTCTCTCTTGAATTTTAAATGTGTTCTGATGACATCCATAAAATTCCCAGAACTGTGTTACTTCTGAAGATAAGGGGCATGGCTTTCCAGGTGTGTAAGCTAAACTTCTTGTTGCTGTTCTTATTTTATAGAGAGATTTGGCATTTTCATATTGCTGACTGCGTTCAACCTGTGGGGTTTTTTCCTGCTTCTTTAGTTAGTGACCCAGACAATACCAAGCTTAATCATGTTTTATTTTTCTTTTTCATGTTGTATCCTCACTGGTTCTGCACACAAGCATGTATATCAGGGATTATATTCCTGTTGTCTTTTATACTGAGATGTTCTAAGGACTCTTGACTCCCAAGTTTTGATGATTTTAGCTGAGAGCACTTCAAAAGGCTTCTGCCCACAGCTGACTACCATAACTTTATGCTGGTTATCAAATCTATGAAAAGGATAATACAGTGAGCAGTCAGTCTGCTTCCCAGCTGCTTCAATCGGTAGTAGAGTGTGTTATCTTAAATCACCATTGATTTCAGCTTATGTTAATATGTCAGGCTGTGACCTCTAGTGGCTCTGAGCTCAGACTCACAATCCTTGCTCCGCTGAGGAAGTTACCAGCACCATAAAGTGGAGATAACTAAATTCTCAGTGCATTCAGGTTAATCTAACAGGAACCATAAATAAAACTGTTCAGTTAATTCTCTGTGACTTGCCGGAGAACCTTTCTCTCAAGGGTAGAAAAGTTTGCAGTACCCTTTCAGCGCTGGCCTGATGAAGCCTGGAGGATCATTGCTAAAAAAGGTATGTTCCAACAAAATTAAAGAGCAGCCCAGGCTCTAATTCACGCAGTAGATCAGCCAACATCAGCAGGACAGCTCCTGCATTGTGGGCAGGTTTAGTCTTTGCTCTGCCGTTGAGGTAAGGATCCATGTTAAATTTTGCCTTTGATAAAATTCCTAGAGCCAGTTGTAGGGTCTGGATTCAGTTCTAAATTTCCCAAAGTGGTGAACGTTTGGAACTGCGCTCTTTAAGGAGTTTCAAGCTCTAAAACAGGGGAGCCATTTAATAAACCTCTCAGCAAATCTTATTAGTTCAGGCTCAGCGCAGTACTGTGTGGCTTCTTGTTTAGGGGTGGTTTTCATCTGGCGGGCTGTCATATGGGCAGAGCTTCTCCTCATCCTGGAAAATACTGTGTAAACATGACAAGTTCTTAGAGTGCTGAATAATGCAATAATGTAAACACACCTCTGCAGTGTTTACAATATAAATTCAATTTGTAAATATCAAATACAGGTTTGTACATGTCATGTTTCTAATTCCATATCTAGTATTTCACCTTTTCTTACTAATTGCTTCAAACATCTGGAGTGTAATAAAAGGTACAGATGTAAAAAGCTAGGCAAGACTTTACCTTCTCCTTGAATGCTTCCAGCTCTGCATCTGTAATTTTCCATGGAGCCTCTCGCTTTAATTTCTCAGCAGTTGTTATCTCTTTGCAGCTTTCATGGAGGCGATGTGGCTCAATCATCTCTTCAAAGAATTTCCAGCTGAAACAGGAATTACAAAGGCCTTGCTGCAGGGTATGGACTCACTAACTTATTTTACAGACACCGTGTATCGCAGGCCCCACTGCCTATAATTGTGGCTGAAAACCATGCAAAATCTTTAACTAGTTTTTGCTACAGTTGTATCTGTGCAACTTCAATATGTTGGCATTATTTGAGGATAATTAAGAGGTTATTATTTGAGGATAATTAAACACTGCATTTGGCCTATTATATGCAGAGAATTTTCTGCATTTTCCTGGTTTTAGCAAAAATACTGAAATGAGTTCTACAGTAACTCCAAACTGTGGTATATTGGTTGCTAATCTCAACTATGAATATGGGCTTTTATTATTGCTTTAGCGTTAACTGGAGTAATCACCTGATTGGTACAGTTTTAATGAAGTTGAGAAACATCTGATACAAATCTCCTGTAGCAAGGGGCTGAAGGAAGTGCTGTAGGTTATTTTGCTATATGGGGGCTCAGATTTGTGTTCATTTCCCATTTTTCCCAGAGATTTTTCTCTCTAAATTTCAATTTGTTTCTTGAAGCCTTTGACTGTCATAATCTGGAGAAGCTTATCATCCTTCTGTACTTCCTTGCTTGGCCCTTTGTTGAAAGTTTCTATCATCCCACAGAGACCTTAGACAGTTTCCCTTGTACTGATGTAAATGTTTTTCTATGAGCACTTTATGCTGACAGGGCTCACTGTGAAGTGAAATGGGAGGCTGGTCACAGGCTGGACGTTGCTATACGGCTGGGAAGTCAAGAGATGGGTCAAAGGCTGTGACATGCAGGATATAATGTTACTGTTGCTAAGTTGCCAGAGAGTTTGTCAACATCCTTAGTGTCTGTTTCAGTATGTAAATAGTGATAATCCTCTTATTATTAGTGAAATAAATGGGATGCCAGCTGGGGGAGAGATACGGTGGTCTAGCAGGTGTCAGACACAATATTCACTTGTTCTGTTCGGATAGTGCTGATGCAGAAAATGTGTTTGATTTTTACATTAATGCCAGATATGAATTATTTTTTTATGTAAAATCACTGCATACTGAAAAAAAGAAGTATTCTGCATGGTTCTTTATGTAATTAAAAAATGCTAACTGAAAGATCAAGAGTGCACTAATAAGTGACTTTAGGTATCCAGTAATAAAATATTTATATTCTTTAATTGCATTCCTAAGTCAAAATCTCCAATGCACTGTAGAAACACTTGTGAATCTAATATAGTTTTTGCAAAGTTATGTGTGTGTCGAGAAGGATTAAAAGACTAACCTGAGATTGCCCTTGAACTCAGAGGAAAGGCTTTGGGTGGAGAAGAGGAGCCTTTTGACTATGGAATAGCTATGGACCTATCAAGATGGGAGTAAGGGATGGGATGGAAGAGAGCATAGCAAGGTGAGAACATTTTCAGAGGATCTTTAAGACCAAGAGCAGTATTGTGAATTGAGGTTAGGATTCAGTTATTCCCTGAGCAACCTGCTATATACTATTGTCTACATAAAGCAGAAGAAATAGGTTATTTCCAGAGATATGTTTAGAAAGCAAGGACTTAAAGAATGTGTAGCTTGGGGGTTTTTTTGGGGGGGTGGGGGGGGTGGGGGGGGTGTTTGGTGTTTTTTTTTTTTTTTAGCTAATACAGTTGGAGGTGGAGCTTCCTAAGCACTGTTTTATGAACTTCCTAACCTCTGCCTAAGAACATTAATTCTGTAGATAAGTTAATTTTAAAAAACATTGCATCTTCATTACATTTGAGTAATGGGATAAATTGTAATATTGTCCTCATGGGAGAGAAGTGTGCTTATGTTTGGCCAGAAAAATGTTAAGTTTATGAATTCATGGCACAACCCAGAAGTCTGAGTTGGCAGAGATGGTGGGTTTACATAAGAACTGTGATTGACTGCGTAATATGAAGTTAAGTCTACTGCAATATAAATAGATATGAAAATCCATCATAAAATGCCTGTTAAATTTAGTGCCTGATAAGTGTGGTGTCTAATTAGTCTTTATTAAAATTAAGTCTTACAGTTACAACATAAAGACAAAGGCAGTCTATAGTTCTGACCCTTTGAGTTGTGATTGTTAAAATGTTCTTTTTCTTGCTTTAGGTACTTGGAAAATGATTGCAACAAAGTGACAGAGTTGTCCATTGTGGTGTGTTTTGGGTTTTTGGTTTGTTCTTTTTTAAATGCTCAACATAAAAGAAACAAGCTCCTGATAAAGGCCTGCTGCTAAATAATGGATTTTGGTAATGTTTCTTACCTCTCTTTGTTGGGTTTTACATTGATATCACAAATTATATTAATATCAGCAAATTTTATTCTGAATTTGCTTAGAAGTGAAGCCATCCTGAAAACAAAAGAGAGAACATTTTATCACTATATTTCTGAGTGCCTTGCATCAAAGAGCACTCATAAATGAGTTAAAATATCAAATGCAGTTGTCTCATTATCTTTAACTATATGACAAATTAGTTAAAATGCTTTAGTGTTTCAGTTTCCAATTACAGAACTGGATTGATGTGATTGCTGTAGTATAATTCATTTAACTGATGATCGATGAAAATCACAAAAAATGAAAATGAATAGCAGACAGAGGGAAGGGTGTTTACATTTTGGGAAAAAATTGTACTTTAAGTACTTGCAAAGGCTTGAATTATAAAGGAAAAATATTCAAAATATAGTAGGGCAGAATTCTCCAATAATTAGAGAAGGCTTATGTTATTCTATTGTTATCTGAATCCTCTGCATGAAGTATGTACAACACTGGTAGTGTTGGTGAAAATTGGGTCAAGAAGGTTGATGTGCAATACTTAAAGAATCTTTTTCATTTATTAATTTATATTGATCTACTCGCATGTTGCCTTTACATATTTTCATAAAAGAAAATACTTTATTTCTTCTGCCAATTTGGGCAGAAAAGCAGTTTATAGATTTGTGTTTGTGCTGAGGTTGGAGAGGTTTAGTTAGGTCAGTTTTGCCTTCGGTTGAAGCATGGTTGGGAACCTTTATCTCCACAACCCTACCCTCCCCCCCCCTTTTTTTTTTTTTTTGTATGTAAACTTTGGAATTTGAAAAGTTCAGAAAGTTCCTAGGAGCAAACCATGATAGAAATACATATTTGCCTGAGAATTTACTTGCTCTTTTTTATATAAGAACATGCTGCTTTTATAAATCTTGATGTCCCCTGGGCAATCCTTGTTTTGCACACCAAAAAGAGCAAAGTCTCAACTTCTGTGGAAAGGTTTTAATATCTGGGGAATTACATGTTAGCAAAAGTCCAGGTAAATTTAATTTCTGAATTGGAGATACAATTGATGAAATTGTACTTGGATGTTGTTGTATTAGATCTACCTAGGGAATGGAATAGCCACCTGGCCTCTGGATTTGTCTCTTTGAAGGCTTCTGTGTCTGATGGGTAGAATATGCTGTTGAGGAAAGCTAGTATTTAGGCAGAAATATGTATATATGTAGTTTTCTTAGAGACAAACTAGGTCATTGTCAACTGTACTGACCATGCTGTTCACTCTGGCTTTTGTAGAACAAGCAGCGTTTACAGGTGCCAGAACTACCTCTGTGAATATCTGTAATGTTTTGACAAATCCCATTTGATGTCAAAACCTCCTACTTCCTCTCAAAAAAAATTTGGTGACTTGAGTGCCTAGATCCAGGAGCCAGTTGCAATCCTGAACAGCCAAGCCTGGGGAGACTCTGGGCAGGGAACAGAGAACACTTCCCTGCAGGTCCTTGAGCAGCTGTAAGGCTTTTTCTACCCAATGATAAGAATAGTTTGCACAAACACTTGTGAATCTCTTCTACAGAAGTATGTTAACTTTAGGATAATCCTTACAACTGACAGAACCACAGTGGAGTGAAGCTTGCTTTATATGAAAGGAAAAGTTTAAGGGAGCATCCCTGTGGCAGTTGTCTTTCAGAGGCACTGTGTCATGATCCTAGTGATGCTGGCTAAATACTAACTCCTGTCCTTGCATCCCTCTTGTTTTTCACTGGAGTTTTGGTGGGATACACTGTTTTTAACTTGCTACAGCTGCTGCTGCTCTTTGTTAAGCAGTTACAGACTTCCATCCCAAATTGGCCTGTTTCCACCGGTGGTGAAATGGCTGTGCCTTTAGTGTGCAAAGTGCTTTGGAAGGAAAGGTCCTATATACAGTGATGATGAAAATAAGTTTATATTAGTACCTTTCATTTGCTTGAAGGCAAATGATGATTATGAAATCTAGACTTTTTTAAAAAAGCTAAATCAAATCAACTTGGTCTTAAAGTTGATTAACTTGCTCTTTAACTTCTTTACATTTTACCATTTTATGGTTAATCATATTTATGTGAGCTATTGGTCTATGGCATTTGCATGTGAGAAGCTTCGTGTGCAATTTCACTTACTGTTAACTGGGCAATCTCATGTAAATACCATAAAACTAATTATATTCTCATTACAGAGTGCAGACCGCCCTTCTTAGAGAAGGGAATATGAGCTATTAATGCAAAAAATTGCTGGATGTGAGTTTCCTTTGGTAATCACCATTTACACTGAGCCTTGAGGGCTATGCCATAAGGTCAACACCTTTCTGTCAAGTACATCCTTTTTTTTTTTTTTTTTTGTGCTGCCACAGTACAACAAAAGAGTTGTGCAGAGAAATTCCTAGCTTCCTGCTGTATATGCATTATATTCAGTATCAATTAAAACTCTTTAAACAGTGAGACATATATACTTATATTTACACCAGTTTTTCTTCTTCAATCCTATTGACTTTCCCTCCAGTGAAGATCCTTAATTTGCAATTTTTCCACTTCTTCCTAATAGTTAGAATGTAAGGAATTAGGATTGTTAGACCTGGAAGAACATATAAAATTGCAGGAAGGTAAAATTAGTGCGTTTTGTGGTAAAAATTCCATCCTTCAGCAGTGTTGGTTGCAAGTTAATCTTAAAACACTTAAGCCAGACAGAAAATTACTATGTAATCTTAAAAGAAAACAGTTTTGTGCAAGTTCCCAAGTTTGTTTTTGTATTCGGTAACACTCAAATCTCTCTCCCTGCAGTTTTTACTCAAATTCCTTACCTCCATCATCGAACAGCCACCAAATGTCAATTGTACCTTTTCCTTGCTTCTTTTTAAATTGAGTGCTAGCTTCTAGCAGCTTCTGATTGAATTCACCCACATGCATTGACTGCATTGTGTTAATGGTGCTCTCTGTAATGAGAAAGAAAAAACGTGGAAGGATTTCTGACAAGTGAAGGCAACAAGTAGCTTTAGGGAACCAAGTGGAGAGAAAGCTTCAGGAAAATGAACAGTTCTGACATAATTTCTATACTTTAAATCCAAAAAAAGTTACAGCATAGATGCTATGGACTTCTAATATACCAATGCACACAGGAATAAAGCTTGTGTAATAGTTTGTCACTAGATTACAACATCTTGAAAAGGGTTATCTGATTATTTGTTCTCTGGAACTTTTTAGTTAACCTAAAATTCACTGGGGCCTTAAAAAGCAATTGGGAAATATCTGGCAGATTTTAGAAGTAAATGGCATCATTTTGCATCATTTACAAGCTCAGCTGTCTGCTGTAAAATCCAGAGCTCCCTGAAGTGCACAGTAATGGTGGACAAAGGGAGCTAACAGGGTACAGTGAGAACACAGGTGAAGCTAAGACTGGAAGGCAGAAAACATTAGTATATGTGGCAACTTCTCTATGCTTGAGAGGGTGGTTGTTAATTGAAAATAAACTTTGATTCTTGCTGTTTACTTGGCTGACCTTAAAAGCTACAGTCTTGCCTATGTACTAACAATATCTTCTCTCATTCCATCTTTTGAAGCCTATGGGTTTATCACTGCTTCTCTTTCAATGATTTCAAAGAGTCTGTGTGAGAGCAGTACTTTAAACGGAGCAGACAGACTTCTTTAGATGTTTCACTTTGATCTGCTAGGTTCTGAAAATGCTTTGTTTGTTTTTCCTGTATTTCTAGAGCGTGGACAGGATAGTTCTACAGCAGTTATTGGCTTTCCTCTATAGTTCTAGCATCTATGCTGGAAGATGCAACAACTCTGGGGAGGATGAATGTATAAGCAAAATGGAGAGGCAGGGATATTTATTAGCATCATCTATCTTGTATATAGAGCCGAAGTGTGTAATATGTATTTTCTTTATGCCTTTCTCAACTAAATTGAAAAGGGTAGTTGAAACAGGGGTGCACATTCATGCGGTATTTGTTACAAAAATACACTCTACTGAAGCCTGGAAAATTAACTGAAGTCTGCCAAATAAAGAATAATGACATTTTATGTTTTCAGTCTGTCAATCTTCTTGATACCTGTGGGAGTTGCATGCACAGCCAGATGTAATAGCCTCTGCAGGTGAAAATTCTGAAAATACTTGTCTGCGTACAAGCATGGCTTCAGGTGGGTCATTATTACAGCCTAGCAATTGTGAAATGAGACCTTTGATTCTGTCTGTATGTCTGTATCATTTTACCATATTGGAAATGTAATTTTGATTTTTATCACCTATACATTTATGTTATGTCTTAGTTATTTGACAGCAAGCTCTATTGTACTTTCAGAACTTTTATCACCTTCATTTGTGTATTTTTATGAAATTATGCCTTAAATATACACCAGTAGTGCCACTTTTATCTGTTTTTCAGCTGGGTACTGGGTGTTTGTGTGTGTGTGTGTTGAGTAAAGTGAGATCGCTTGTTCCTTGAATATTGTCCATATGCTCATGTTCTCTTTAAAGAGGAGAAGAAAAGGCCTCTCTCTAAAAACTGAAAACACCCTATCAAAAAAACCCAACAAAACAAAAGCAGCTTTTTCTGTATTCCTCAAACTTTAATAACCATGTGCCATTTTTGACAAATAGAATTCAACATAAGCTGAGCTTAGAAGTTCATCTAGCAAATGAGAAAAATACTTGGAAAATAGTAGGGAAAATGGTTGTGTTGTATTACACAAGGCAGCATGTCCTACCAGCCGAGGATGCTCGTTCTATTCTGCATTACAAGGTTGTGGCCACCAAGGCAGGTTCGCACAAGGTAGGTCCTGTTCCAGGGGCTTCTGTGTGGCTCGGGAGTTTTGGCCTTGGAATTGAAGTCCAGCTTGCATATTGGTGAAAATGTGATGCACTGAAGGGTTGGGGACAAGTTGTCATTTTGGAACTTACCCTTCTTTGTTGTTTCATGTTTTGAGATATTGAGTGCACTGGCTTTTCTGAAGAATCCACAGATGCCACTTTTTCCTTCTTCAAAATAATTTTCTTTAATAGTAGCTTCCAGTGCTAATCTCTCCTGCTCCAGCTTCTCTAGTTCCTCTGTATATTGGGAAAAGTAAGGGAACTGATTACACATCACTTTCTATTTTAAATTAAATCACTTACTGAAATAATGGCGGTGATGTAATTGCTGTTGTGGTACTTTGTACACAACCTAAAGCTGCTGGGAGGAAAACCTCTTCTAAAATGCTTTTTCCTTGCAAACCAATAGAGAGGAGGAAGCAGAATTCATGTCTGGAAGCCCTAACTTAGGGTGTGCACGCCTACAGCAGTGGACTGTACTAAAGTACTATTCAGCTGCTCTCAGATTTCCTGTATTTTATAGTTACATGAGATACCATTTATTAAGTTATGTTTGAAGATTTATGGTTGGTTTCTTTCCTCAAGAATTTGAAACACATTAGGAAAGCTGTTTACCTGAAGTAAGAAAGCTGATGTACTGAGTTCTAGCCCTTGGGTCCCTATTCTAAGATGAAGGTCACGTGGCTTTGGACTTCAAGCTTCTCAGAAATATGTAAAAATCCTGAATGTGTAATCAGTTTCTATGATGAAATATTTCTAATGTTTTATGTTTTTCAGCATTTTCTGCAAAGATGTAAGATCTAGCTAACCATTTCTGTGAATTCAGTAATATAAAAGAGCAATTTCATCTTAGCAATATTAGACTTTTGCTGAGAAAAAGGTACCACATGTTATTGTGGAATGTATTATGGTGAGGCGCTAATTAATATGATACAGGCATTCGCCTGCAGAAAGCTTTTTTCATAAGGAAAACTTCTGTTTGAGTAATACACGGACTAAGAGTGAGGTAAAGTCATTGTGCTTAAAAATAAACCAAACCTTCACTAGCTAGACATTATTAGCTCTGTTGGCACTCTCAGTTGCCATTAAGACAGCCATGTGCTTCTGATTATTAGACATGATGATAGCCGCTAACTCAAAACTAAAATTTCAGTTTCTCTATTAAACAGAATGTTGTAGCAAGTATAACACAATTGTCTTTTTTTTCCCCAATACAGAGACTTTGTATCTGCTTCAGAACACTTCTGCATATTTGAGAGTTTTCCCCCCTCCCCCCTTGCCCCCCATGTTCCTAATTCTTTCTGATTCCTTGTGTCTTAACACTTGGAGAACGTTTGCTAGTTTCTAAGAATGCAAAGTTTGTATTTGCTGTAATTTTCACTGGTGTTCTTGTGACTGTATCTGCTAAGCAGTCAGTTTCTGACTTACAGCAAGCAGAGACAAGCAGATATCTTTGAGGTATCCGGAAGGGGGATAAAAAAGCACGATTAGTTTGGAATTCTTTCTTAAGTCCCAGTAGTTTTGCCCTGTAGCTCTCCATGCACATCAAGGTGCCAGAGAATCTGCTGAGTGACTATTCATCTACCCTTGTTTCTTAAAGGAGTCTCTGGTGCCTTTTGATTCTGAGAGGTGATATGCTTTTGAGGGTTGCCTCATCCTAGAATCCGTGCTGTTTAGTGGGGAGTTAGTTTTGGTTTTAATTCACTAAGGTACTTAAGTCCTTTCTGGATGTTCTCCCCAGCAGTCCTGAGCACCGCCTGTGTCTCTGGGAAACTGGGGAGAGGCTGGAGGCAGAATTACAGCAGGCGGCAGCAAAGAGTCACCATTCTTTTTATGCCTGCCTATGTTCCTTGTCTGTTAATTTTTCACTAATTCATTTGTAACGCAAAAGATTTCTGTGGTGGGGAGGACAAGGGATGCTAGGAGTAATGTCCAGGTTTAGGCTGTATCTGTCTGCTCAAGTGGACAAATTTACAAGAAGTGGGAAACCTATCCCACTGAAAACCTAGAGAATTGTTCTGATGGGGGGTTTTATAGGGAGTTGTTCCCTCCCCAGGGTGCCTGAGGGGCCAGTAAGACCTCTGTGTCCTAAAGATGAAAAGGAAAAATGAAGGGCACCATTGTATGTGGCTCTTTGGAAGCCCTTCATTTAGGTGTGGTTGCCTGCATGCTTTGTCTCCCTCTACCTTTTCCACCCAGATGGCATGTCTCCCTTCACAGTTGTGGTATGGTAGAAGGGTTTTCCTTTCCCCCTGAGATATGCACCGCTAACCTAAGGAAGAATGACAAGAAGGTGAAAAAGAGACCTGATGTTTCCAGTGGGTTCCAGATTTTTGCATGGGTGGGAACTTTCTGGGCCCCAGTGTCCCACAGAGGTGGTACGAAGAGTGCAGCTTCCTGATTCCCACCAGTCCCAGAGATGTCAGGTAGACAGAGGGAGAAAGATATGCCAAGAGCAGGAAGGAACCATGCCGCAGTGACTGGTTGCTGTGGCACAGCACGGTTTTACTGCTTTAGTCTGTGCCTGTGCTGGAGATGCTTTGGGAGTCAAGTTCTCTGGTGTGCAGAACCCCTTAATGTGGGAAGCTCGGCCTCCTTCTGTCACTGCCAGTGCTTCAGCCAGGATTTGGGGAAGGATTGAAACTGCAGAAGCAAGGAGGAACTGTAGAAATTACAGGTGTAGGAGCTATTTTAGAAACCGGACGGTGACTGTAAGAGTATCCTTGGATTCCTTCTTGTGCTGAGCATGTAACCAGCATAGACATTAAGCTATTGAGCTACCACATACCTTGAACCTGGAGGACCTGAGATATATCAAAACCTTGGCTAATTCTGACGATAATCATGCCAAGCTCAAAATCAAAGGCATCACTGAAAATAAAGAAAAAGAAGTATCATTTCACGTCATGGATGTCAATGAGGAAAGCTACTTTGAGCAGATCAGTAAAAGTGGTAGTGCTCACAGGGAGGTGGTACTGCCATGTACTAGGCTGCTTTAGGTAAAACTGTAGAAGGAATTGCCCAAGATTAAGTGCTATCAAATTCCCTCCCTCATTTGAAAAAAGGATATAATTGTGCATGGGAACAGATAGGCTATTCCTCAAATAGGTCTTTCTGACAACACTTTTTAGGAACTGGGCTGCCATTGGGTAATTGTTTTCTCCCTTCTCTGAGGAGATAACAAAGCTGGGGTGGGTTTTGTTCTTTAACTCCCTTCAGCTTTTCAAGTTAATTTTGAGCAAGAATCTGAGAAGCCTGTTTCTAAATGACTGTTTCCTGGCTAAATCCCAACCCACAGAGCTGCTGAGCCTTAGGCACGCATGAGATTTGAAGCAAGGTTCTTCCTCTGTCTCCTAGGCTTAAAAGAAGAATTCCATAATGTGCTCTTATTCCCGAAGTATGTATATTCGGCTTGTTTTTCTCTGAGTTTCTAACCCCTAAAAATGGGAAAATACAGTTCTGCAAAAGCACTGCTGGCACCAGTGCAGCTTCTTTCTGTAGCATTGTCAAGCCACATCAACTCTGACAGTGCCAGATGTTTGCTAAGCAGATCTTGCTAGGTGTGTGAAGCCAAGGAGTCTTTTTTTAATGGGCAGAAACTTCTGTTACAGAGCTAGCATATGTGAACCCAGATTTGTAGGTGTTTTCTTACATTGTTTCTACATGTCAAATTCTGTATGGAGATGCTATGTTAATCTGTTCTAGGAGGAGTAAAAAAGGAGATCCTGAACTGTGACTTACTGTATAACACCCACGTAGTTTTCAACTTGCGTGGCAGTAGCATTTCTCCAGTCCTTCTTAAATCCAATCACCAAGGTATTTGGTTTCATTCTACCCAAGCCTGAGGCCTAACAATATTAAAACACTGCTTGAGAAGGTACACACACATGCTTTTACTGTAAATGAAAAGTAATGGCAAAAGAGAACTGAAGTAATGTTCTGGAGACAAATAGATTGCATTTCATGAATGTCCTTCATGCTCATACCCATGGAGAAAGCAGAAAGATTAGCTCTAAATCATTCCAACTGTAAATGATTTTAGATGACAGAAATGTAGTTTTGCTAAATTAGCATTCATTTGCATTTCTTCTGACATGCTCTCATTAAAATGGTTCAATAACTTGGAATCAAGAGAGAGTTCAAGCACTGTTTATATGCTCATTCTAACATAATAGCATAAAGCTTTTATCAGATTTGGAATACTCAATAGATGAACTGGGTCTGAAGTCTCTTAAAACAACTCAGATATGCAGAGAAGGGATATCCTCTTAAGAATAATTTTTTTTTTCCTGTGAACTTAGAAACTGTTGCTGTTCCATTTGCTGTATTCTTTCAAAAAGATTATCCAAAATTAGCTGAGCATGCATTATAGATAAAGGTACAGTCTATAAAAAGGAAGAACAAATGGTTTGTCAAGATATTAGATGGCTGGCAAAACTGAGTCTGGATGCTAAACCCTGAACAAGAAAAGGTTGTCAGATCTAGATTCAGCTAACCTAATTTTTATAGAAGCCTAAATACTCAATGTCTTGGGAACCTTCTGGAGGAGACCCACAAATACGCCAGCTTGTCAAGCTGTTACACTTGCCAATTTTTACTACTAGCAAAAAGAAAATAGATAAAAACTGCTGGAACCTTGGTGGGTTTTTTTTGAGTAGTATTGATACATCTGCACCATTTACATTGAAAGGAATAATTGGTTAGCAAAGCAATGCAGATTTAGGTCCTTAGGTTACAATAATGATGATATGGTTATCCTTCTGTCTGCTTGAAGGGAATTATTTGTGGTCCAGTAGTTGACTTTGGCAGTAGTGTTTAATAGTAATGGAAAGGAAGAGATCATCAGACTGTAACAGTTCTCAAAAAAAATCAGAAGGATCTCCTACTGAGACAATGCATAAACCCAAGTTGAAGTATCCTTGTGAAGCTTTGGTAGAACAAAGGGATCTTTATTAATTATCAATAATAATATTTCATCTTGCTCAGTTATACTGTCCATTCAGCAAGTCTACAAAGAGCACTGATAGGCTACCAGTGGGTGACTGTTACCCAGAGTATTTCAGTAAATTCCTTACTGTCTTAGTTTGAACTGATGTCTTTTCAGCAGTGTATTTTGTGCAAAGGATGGGAATTTTCTCAACATTTTGCCTCAGTACCTGTATGCTTAAATATTCATATGTGTGTGAGAGGAAGGGACATAGGAAATATGAAAACAGTGTTCTGTTTTCATTAAGGCCATTTTAAATGGACTGTTGGAAATGATAGGCTGTATTCTTAGAGGAACAGAAAAATATCAGACTCTTATTTATATGGCTTTCTCTCTGTTTGCAGAAAATGCATCTTACGCATTTCAGGTTCAATGAATGCAAAAATATTCTCAGGTATTTAATATGCTGTGTAATACCAAACAATAGAATTGAAGTGTATCAAGTGTTCACTGCATAGACATTCATAAGTTGCCCTGTAGATGCCTCTCTTTGTTGTTGGGGTTTTTTTGTTGATTTTTTTTGTTTGTTTGTTTTATAATAGTGTCTTTCTCATTTATGAGAGAATCAGTCTGCCTTGCCTCATCATTCCATAGCCCAGAACTGGATCTCTTTATGAAATAACCTGTAATATAAATACATGTACCCGCAGAATGCCCTTTCTGTTTATAACATTATCCATATATACATAGGACTTATTACTGTTTACTTGTTAATGCTTTACATAACAGGGTGATTTGATATAACTCTTCTATGTGTTCTGTAAACAAAAAGCTTACTTGAAGTAGACTTTTGACTCCATCTCTGAAGCTGTCAGCTGCCACTGCTGCATAAAAGGCTTTTCTTTTGTTCTTTGTGAGCCAGTCCTGCTTTTTTGCCATGCCACTGTTCATCTCCTTAACACACAGCTTGCGTGGTCCCTGCATGATACAATAAAATATTATGAAGAAGGCTTTGTATTATACGTTACACAGTGATTTTGAAGGAGTTACCTAGTCTGCTGTGGGAGCGAACGGAGAGAGTCAGAAAAATACATTTCCAAAAAGGGCCCACAGAGATTCAGTCCTTTGAAAAGCACTGTGCTGCTAACATAATTCACATTCTGTTCGAGAGGGCTGAGGCTGTTAATGTAACTTAAATATAGTGATTCTGACAGAAAGAAGGACTACAATGGATTGTAACATCTTAGAAACATATCTAAGGTATGATGAAGCATCTCGGAGTGAATGAAGTCCCTCCCTGACTTGACTACGTAACAAGTCTCAGCAGATCTAAATATACATGGTTAAGTTCCTGTCTACTAATAGTAGGTGAAAAGGGTTGTTGCCATACCATTGAAGATGCAAATGCCTTTGTCACCAGGTTCTTCCAGTGGTTATCTGGTAATTTAATGAAACAAAATCCATGTGCATATCCAAGTCACAAGACATGATACGCTGACTTGGCAGCAGAGAATGGGCTAGCAACAGGTCCCCAAAAGATTAGGTTCAGGGAAGACATTAAGTCTGCAAGCATGGCCTTTAGAAAAGTTGATATAAGATTGGGAAGCATGCATCTGGAATTTAATTGATTTTTAAAAAAAATCTGTGCTCTTAAGTTTCAGTTTAAGGTTTGCTAGGCTTTGTTTATTCCCTTTCATGTTGTCTTTAGCAAGCTGGATCAGTAGTCCAGATTGTCTACAGTAAAGATGAAACTCTGAGAGGGACACACAAGAGTCTCAGATACTGGTTTCAGTGTTATCAGGCTGGACTGGCAACCTTTGCTTTCCAAGGCAGAATAGAAGAGCAGAATTGTAAACTGTGGAAGTGTGTCCAGCAATATCAGAGACAGAAGTGGTAATTAGACACACTAGAAAAATGGATCTGGCTAGGAAGCACTTAGAATCCAGTGAGCATTTCTGTGTACCTAACTTGGAAAGTGGTACCAGTTTGGTTTGTTATAAACAGATAGCTTTGAACAAGATAGCTTGCTGCAGAGTTTTATTTTGTGCAGAACTCATTCCATTGCGCTTTTAAAAATTTCTCATGTTTCTGAGGATGCTAGCAATTTTTATTCCAATGGAACATATAACTAGAGAAATTGGTAGAAGTTTCCTGTAATATAAAACTAGGAAGGCTTGGTAAACTCATGCTCAGGAGATTGTATTTCAAATTTCATATTTAAATCTTTAGCATTTAAAGTAAGTTACTATATGGTAGCTTCTTCTGCTAAGCTGGGAAACTGGTTAAAACAGAGCTGAGGGAGATGTAGATTTTGTTTTTCTTGTCCATAGCAAATACAGTATGGTCAAAATTTATTTCCATTCAAGGATAGTGTAAAACCCAAACTGAAAGAAATTACTCTCCGAAATGAAATGTATGGGAAGGATCACTTAAAATCAATTTCTGAAAGGTGACTTTGAATGTAAACCCAAAGCATCATTCTTTCAAAACTTTTCAGACTTACTGAAACTTTTTTTGCCTTCCTGGAAAAAATGGGATGTACTATACATTTATGTAGAAATAACCGCAGTAAATTTACTTTCTGTGAATTGACATTGGCTGCTAGAAAAGGAGGCAAAGTCTTCAAAATAAACTTTCCAGCTAGTTCTGTCTAAAAACCAGAAAATAGCATTGAGAAAGAAGCTGTGAAATGACCTGGCAGATTTCATATGTCATGTTTTTATCTGTTGCTTTTTCATTAGAATTATACATATATAAAAAGTTAGTTTTGTCCTGATCGAAAGTAGGCTGGGTTGATGGTCACTCGGGTTTTGTCCCTTACGTATGTTTCCGAACTTCTTGTGGCTATTTGGGAAGTACAAGGGAAAGGATGGGAGAGTCCATGTGATCTTCCTTTAATGAGATCATGCTACGTTCTGTGGTGATAGTAAATTTACTGGAGTTTGTTTGAATTTAATGTGTGTAACTTAAGAGCTTGATCCTTGCTGTTAGAACACTAGTGTGAAGAGCTGGGAATAAGAAGTTGAACACTAAGGCTGAAGTTCCCTAGTGGGTAGGGAGAGGAGAAAAAAGTCTTACCCTTCTTCCCGTCTCTCTGAGGAGAGTACCTGAGGATAATTTCACAACTGGCTTGCACAATATGTTTGTGCTGGCCAAAGGGACAGTCCCACCCTTCAATCAGATGACAGCCTATCTATGTCCTTTCCTACTCCTCCTGTGTATCAGTGTTAATGTTTGTGCAATTGTACAGGGAGTCCAGAGAATTTGCAGACTGAATGAAGACTAACCTTGCAAAAATATTTTATGTGAAGACAGGGAGTAAAAGGAGAATAGTCCTTTTACTAGAAACTGTTCAAGCCAACATGCAGCCACAACCTCAGAGACAAATACCTTTTAAATCACGTTTATGTTCAGTTGCCGTATTTATTTTACCTATCTCTGAACTGTCTGTCACCATGTTCCTGGAAAGTTTCATGCTGCCCTTTGGGAAAAGGAATGGAAGATGCTCTGTCTGGCATGCTGGCTCAAAACTTTATGCATAGCTAGCAGCATGTCAGCTTTTGAGGCAAAATAGGCTGAATGTTACATTTATGGCTAAATAGTCTTGCATTTGTTATGATATATATATGTATTGTAGGCTGCTCTTCAACATGGTTCCTACGAATTTTATCATCCACTTTTTACCACAATTTTGCAAATCACAAAGGTTCATTTTGTCACACTTTTATTAGCAACCAAATTAAGTTTATCTTAAGTTGCTGAAGAAAGAATAATTTAAAAAAAAATTAAAATGCTTATACTAGCAAAATAGACTTAGTATTCTTCTAGAGACAGCAATGAAATCTCAATTCTCCATAGAAAGTACTAATACTAGAGAAACATGCCTAAAAATTCAGAAAGCTTTCTGAATCTCAATTTTAGGAAGATGCATAGACTCAGGATTTTGTTGGGATTGATTCTACGTTTACTGAATGCAGTGGGAAAGCTAACAATAATTACAGTAGAGAAGAATTAGTACCATTCACTGTTTATAGATTAATTTCATTTGGGAAGAACCACATGGACATCTTCTGTACAGCCTTTCTGCAATGTGGCAGCATCAAATGAATTATTCCTACGCTGTTGTAGAGGAATACATTATCTTGCCTGGACTGACTCTATTAGTTAGATTCTGCAGCCCCATTTGGTGCCATGAGCTGGGTTTTTTTTCCTCTTAAAATTAAAAGGTGGTTGTAATATTTAAAATACATTTTCTACTCTACACTACAAACCCATCTATTTTTGCTCAGTCATAATGAGAGACTACATCTTCATCCTTTAAAATACATAATTTCCTGTGTATTTATAACTAGAAATGTATTTTGGTCCTCTTTAGATCTCGGATGAGTATGTTCATCCTCAGAATTAGCACTGTTATGGTTTTGGAGAAACCACTGCAAAGAGATTGAATTACTTGCCAAATCCCAACACTGTAAATGAGTGACAAAGCTGAATATAGAGCCTAGGTAATTTCACTCTTGCACTGTAATCCTTCAAGTTGTTTTCTTTTGTTTTGGTGGTTGTTTTTGTTTGTTTAAGCCTTGCTGTGTTTGTTTTAAAAAAACAAAAAAATCTTTCCTTGTAATACTTTATTTTTTCAAACCATTTTTTGGTCCATCTACTATGAACTCTGAAATGCATCTCAATGAGGCATTTATCAGCAGGCTCTGTATCAGCTGATAGCGTTCTTGTCAAGACTTACAACAAAATTCATTCTCAGTGTGAATCCCTTTCATGGTCTGCACAGATGCCCGTCAGCACCAATGGGAACATTGTGTGCCAAGTGAGAGTGGAATGTGTGATGGAGATCTGCAGCACCCACGGGTGCTGAATTTTCAGATTTGTATGAGTTGACCTTACCGTGTACACTTCACAACAGATGCACAGCCCGTTGTTCTTTGTGAAAGTATGTGTGATGTCTAGCAGAGCAGGCCTGATCATAGGAGCTCCTGTTAATGCTATGCACTGGGGTCTGTTAGGAGGAAAAAAGAGGTTGTATTTAATTAGGTTATGTACTTATTCAGAATAAGCCATTCTACTGTTCACTGGAAATCTTACCTGAAGTTTTTCACGTGGTCTTCTACTGTAGTTAATGCCAGAGCACTGTCTAAGGCATTAATATAGTAAAGAGCCTGTGTTGAAGAGCCCCAATTTACTTCTGCATATAAAAAAGATAAATAATATATATTAAACCATGGGCTTTTTGCTGTGTTCTAATGCAAAGGTCAGCAATTGTGTTACCTACGAGCCAAAGCACGATATATTCTCTCATGCTTCATAGATACAGAGCTATCGTTCTTTGTGCTTCAAATTAGGTTTTGCTTACGTGATGCAAAAACAAACATGCAAATAAATAGTCTCATTCTTTACATAAAAATTGTAGGGAATGTTCTTCCTCTGCTTAAAAACCATTTTCTTCTCTGTTCCATTAACTTTGTATCCTTCTCCCACATATAAAAAGAACAGCCCTAAGTCCTGTATCTGGTGTGGAAGTTCAGGAAGTTCAAATTAAACCATTAGGAAGGAACATTGCTAGCTGCAATTAGCTCTGTTCTACTATTTGTCAAAAATTGTTCTCTAAAACCAATTTTGGCATATACATCTTTTCTCATTATTGTGCAGCTGTTTGGTGGATGGAGACGGATAAGAAATTACTTTCCCCACTTTGAGATCTACATGAATGCAGATCAAGTCCCGTTATGCCAAGATACAAAGCTCATACTTAGCGCAACTGAGATTTGTGAAGAGGTTGTCTTTTCTAGGGAATATTAGTCTTTTCTGAACTCTTTAGTTGCTGGCAAATAAGTGCTGAACAAAAGTCGCTGTCTTAGACAGCAGGATATTGATAGCTTTTGTACAGTGTCTTCAGTGAATTTAACCAAGCTTTAAGCCACTACTTTGCGGCAAGGACGCTGGCAATATACTAGGGAAGAGTAGAAATCCTCAAATGCTTTTGACAGTTTTCTTGTGACTGGGGTGCTCTTCTATAGCTGATGATTTTTACAGAAAGAGAACCACAGGTCATCACAGTGGGTATGAGAGCACGATAGGGAGGACACACATAGGGAGCAATGCAGCAATATACACAGGAAAGAATAACAGAGGCTCAGACCAGGTGTTGCCATCCCAAGATAGCTGTGATAAAAACACATCTTTTGCTGGGAAACTTGCTTTTTTAATTTGTTTGTTTTTTGTTGTTTTTTTTTTTTGTACTGCAGAAGTAATTCAGATGGTTAGCAATGAGATCTTGACCTGGGTTAGTTTTGTCCTGGCTATGAATAACCAGACTGTGCATTCTCGTACTGGTGCTGTATTGTATTAGCACATGGATTTCTGAGGACAGCTCCTGTGATTTGCTGAGCTACTAAGCAGTTTTTTCCAGCAGTAAGGTGTGCCTATCTTTCTTGATTTACTGAGGAATTGTAGGGAGGTGCTGGAGGATGATCAGTTCATGAGTAATTCAGCTTGCATTTTTGTTCCGTAATGGGCAGCAGGTTTACATTTTGAGCAGCAACCCTAGATGAGTCAGGTAAGAGCACAGCAAAATTCAGGTAAGGTTTTTTGTGTAAGGATGGAAAAAAATGATGAGTGATACTCACGAAAGCCCAAATGTAGTAGCATGGTGGGAATAGACTGGTGTGCTGCAATGTTTACACAAAGCCCTGAACCATACTTGAAGTGTTTGTTAAACAGGCAAAAATTCACCAGACTATCATCTTAATCTATATTATATAAAGCAGGATTTAATGGGATGCTCCAGACTTCCCTTTAAAGAAAGGTATCGGAGAAAAAGTAATGTCTAATTCTGTAAGCAGAATTAACTCCTGTAAAATCCAGTCTGGCTGCATAACATATACACAAAATAATATTGTTTTGTGGCCTTACCTGGTTTTTTATATGTTACATAAATATATAGAAAGAGCTCAATGGCATAAGTGATGAGAGCTGCCCACCAGTTGATGACAAACATGACAGCACAGCACAACAGGGCTCCAAAAAGTGACACCCACATGTTATAATATCTGAATGCAGGTCTCCAGCCTGTTTAAAGAGAATTGAGGAAATTGGAACAGCATAAAATGTATTGATCAAATGGTGATCCACTGATTTTGCACATACAAACTCATCTGCAATTTGTTTCAGGCTCTGTCAGAAAGGGTGGAGAGAAATGTGCAAATTCTCAGGCATCATGAGTATCAACAAATAGTTTCAGGTGTTGGCTGATGTAGATTCCTATGCGTATATGTGTATAACTCTGGGTTTACAAGCCTTTTATTACAAACCCTTTTCTACTGCTTTGTCCAGCCTGGCTTTGAGTAGCCATTCTGTTTATATGTATTTTTGCCAAATTAAAGCTCAATGGTTCAGAACTGAAAATAGATTTTCCTGTAACTCCAGGTAATTGGCTACTGTGTCCTTTTGATACATATACACGGAACTTATTAATGGGAGCTAAATACTTGCTGAGAGGAGAGTTCATCCTAATATTGTAAGTGCACCTGTCTTAAACTTCGAAATTGCCTGGCCTCACTGCAGAAAAATAAAATAATTTGTAACTGACTTTAAAAAGATACTGCTGCTTTTCAGCTGCAGTACTGAATCCACCCCCTGCTAGTAATTTAAATTATGAGGAAAGCAGTGAGCATCCATGGTTTGCAGGTCTCTGCCACCTGTTCTACAGAGCGGACTCTCTTTGGAGAGGGGAAAATACACGGAAGATACAAGAGGCTGAGCAACCCTATCTTGGATCATCTTTGTAATGAGGGAATGGAAAGGTCCTGCTGTGAAGAAATTTGCTGTCCTGCAGCCTTGCAATTATTATAATCTATCACTGTGAATTGGCAGAAATTAACTGGAGGAAATGAGAAAAGAAAAATGGCTGCAGTTTTGTCTGAAATGTTAAGTAGTGGCAGAGTAGAGACAGATGCACACACATGAAGTCTATAGAGGTAATTTTTACTCAGCTCCAAGGCTGTATAGAGCAGATCTGCGTTTGTTCAGCTGTGCAGGTAATTAGCAGTACTCATCTTTTCTGCCCTCTGAACAAATGGCACCATACAGATCTATAGGAACAAAGTTGATGTAGGCATTTATGTCACTACTGCAGTTTCTTCACACTGGAAATCAAAAATTTATTCCTCGCTCATTGAATTGAATAATTGATTCACAGTGGCACGAAATTGTCTTTCCTGTGTGCCAAAAACAGTGTTGCTCAGCTGATTGACTTTAGTCCTTAAGGTATCACCCCTTCATTCATGAAGATGATGAGAATTATTCTGCTGCAGCAATGCACAAGCGTGAAAACCAGCATGTTCCTTTGCTGTACAGATGTAGACGGGGCTCTCAAGTTACCCTTGAACAGGCCATCATCATGCTTCACACTACAGTTCTACTAGTCGCTGCAGAGCTGTGCTGATGCTGTTCAGTGGACTTGTTCTTCTACATGTTCCCTTCCAGGCTGTATTGCTACTAGTGCAAGTACTGTTCGTATGAACTTTCCTGTAAATTCCACTGGAGATTTGGAGGAGAAGGGCACAATGGCTCCCTGCTATACCTTGCTTACTTTATGTGGCTAGAGTTGGCATAGGTTTTTATCCACCCATGTGGTGTGATAGCGAGGGGGGAAACAAACACCCTGAGGAGGAGCTTTTCTGTTCCAGTGGGATCTACCAGTCTTTTTCATCCTGTACAACCATAGAGAATGTAAAGACTAGAGCCATTATTTTTATCTTTCTGGAGATAAATAAAATGTCATCATATTCAATGAGAGCAGTAAAACCTCAGATCACATAACTTAGATATTTTACAGGTACTGCAGCTTTCTCTGACATACAGTCAAAAACGTAGAGATGAGGCTATGAAGCCCACATTTAAATCACTGGCAAATGCAGACTCACCTGGAGATTTTGCGTACGAGGCATGAAAGCAGGAGAAATTAATCAAAGCATATGAAGCCAGGAAGAAATTTGAGATGATGGGAGCAATGGTATTCAGTTCAGCTGCAAGACACACACACACACAGAGATATGACACTGGCACTAATTTCCTACGTTATTGGATAGCTTTTTCCTGACAATGCGTTAAATCTGGACACTGTCTGAATTTGTCATCCAGGGAGAGTTTGGGTATTTTCCTGTGGTACTGATTTAAGGCCCCCTTGATATACCTTCATTTGTATTAAGTAGTGTCTGCTACTGCTGATTTTAATAATATTATGTGCTATGCAAGGTTACTCTGATTCTACAGACTGGCTCTTAATGATGTCAATCTGGTATAAATTTGGGAATGTTAAATACATAATCGAAAGGACAGATGTGTTTCACAAAAGACTTATTGTTAAAACTTATTGTTTTGCTTTTTAAATAGCAATCTGAATTCTCTCTGCTAAACTTCCCATTTACTTAGTGTCACACAGTTAGTTTTTCCAAGATTTGAAATTCAAATTTTAAAATCCCTGCACACCTAAACATGGTAGCTGGGATTTTGTTACCACCAGTGCTTGCAAACTGGGATTTGCTTCAGAGCTGGCTGTGAGGAAGGCTTGACAGAGTAGGCTTCCTAATTATCTCAGAATTACATCAGAGCTATGTGCAATATAAACTGGAAAACCTTTTTCAAAGTTGGTGATCTTGCATTATTTTATATAGTTCTAAGCACTGCCCTCTTCTAGCAGAGTGAACAGGAATTGTACCTACTCTTCAGCTTTGAAAATGAGGCTATGGTGGCACTGAGATGTTACTAGAGTCCCTGTTGGTTTCTTTTTCCCTTCTTTAAGAATAATGGAATTGCTACCAGGGCTTTGAGTGTGCTTGGGCTTATGTCAGAGCTTACCTGACTGGAAATTTTTCTAACTGTAGCTAATCATTGTATTAAAATATCAGTTTATACAATTTCAAAACATGAGATTATAGCACTTGTGTAATAATATACAAACCAATCAAAATGAAAGCCATAGCAATGATGAAAGTGAGAACGTATCCCCTGATGGGCTCGTTGTTTTTTCCATATCCTTTGGCGAAGAAGTGGAGCCCTTTGTAGATGTTGTCCTTGCAAAGAGCCTGGCAGACAAATCAGAACTTAATTCTGTTAAGCAGTGCTTTCTTACATCAGAAGTATTGCTGTCTGAGTGACAGCTTGCTAGGCTTTTGCTAAACAAAAATTAAATCTTAGTGCTTCAAGTAAATCTACTCCTATGGCAAATAAAAAATTCAAATAAGGTGATAAGCCAATATCCTACTACATTGTTATACAGTGGTAAAACAGAATCACAGGCATTTAATACTTATTCAGGGCTTTAAAAAAAGATTAACTGGATAGATAAATAGCGTCCCAATTGGAGGAAGCTGAAGCACAAATCAGTGGCTTGGTTTAAGTTGTACAGGTTATCTTTCTGTTCCATGCCCTCTATTCCCATTCTGTCCACATTGGTGCTGCCCAGACAGCTTCTGGACAGCCTGTTTGAGCACACCTGCCAGCACCTTAATCTTACGGCCCTGAAGGCCATGTATATGTGTATATTCCTGGCACTCCTGTGCTCACTGGCTGGCTTTCTGTAAGGAGATAAAGTGGTCCTGAAAGTAGCCTTGAATCTATCTATAACAAGCACACGTGTATCCCCTGCTCCTGCAGCAAAGCTGAGCTCTGACCAAAGGAACATTATGATCGTAAATGCTCACCCCTGTATGAGGGTGATAAGACCTGACTATTTCTGTTGAAAAACATTCTAAATGCTGTTTTCCCTGCCTCTTCCCTCCACATGTGTCAGTGTTGTTTAAATATATATATATATCTCATATTTGGGACACAGAGTTCTACTGAATCGTATGTCTTTGAAGTAAAATAGAGTAAAAGGAAATGGGTGGTTTAATTTTACCTGGAAAACTTTGGGTGCACTGACAAGAGATGCCAGAGCTGATGACAGAGTAGCAGAAAAGATGCCAGCTGTGATGAGAGGACCAAAGCCAGACACCATGCTCATCACCTTCGGGGAAAAAAAGAAGGAAAAAAGAATAGTGAGGCTTGCATTTGGATACACTTTTTGATCACAGACCCATTTAAGTACTCTGTTTCTACATGTCTCTGCTTTTCATGGTCCTAAATTCAATATACTACAAGCCAACTGTGAAGTAGGGAAATACTATTTTTCCTGTTTTAGTAAAAAGCAATGGAGGCATAGCCAAACTTTTATACAAGTATGCAGCTGTCTGCTGAGGCAGACAAGTACTCCAGGAGACCTTTTCACCTCCTTTACCAAGTGGTTGCTATAAGTAATAGCCTCTACTTGATGGGTACATAGCCAACTTGTAGCAAAGAGGGAAAATGAGAACAGCAGGAAAAAGCACCAAAGTACAAAATGCGGTTGGAGGCACTGTCTTTGGTTCAGTTTGGGGTTTTTTTTCCTTAATTATTTAATATGGCTATAAAAGAGAAAATGCCTGATTGTGCTGGCATAACAGCAGTGCTGCAAGCAGTAATAACAGTTACCGTCAGGCATCCCTCAGTCCTCCCAGAAGGGCTGCATTGGCCTTTGCAACCACTGAAGTGGAAAGGTTGTTGAGAAGCACCAGGCAAGGAAGCTAAAAGATGAAGTGGACAGATGTTATTGCCAGATGCTTTACAGTGTGTAGGAAGTACTCCAGGAAAGCAACCAGTTAATCCTGGAGATTTGTCAGATGAAGACATTCTTTTTCTGACTGAAGTCTGGCAAAGATAAATGCAAGAAGTGAAACTTTGTTTATGGCTCTAGGGAGGTCACTGATTTTAAGGGTTGCCCTGGGTCTGGGCAGCTGAACTGAGGTGGGAGTGGGGATGGCAAATGATCAAGAAAGGAAGGAAAAGTAGTCTGTGAAAGGAATAGCATATCCCTTTTATGGTGGTTACCTAGCCCTGTCATTTAGCAAAGCCAGCTGGGAAAAAAGCAAGTGACTTTAAAAGCTACAAATGGCTTGTTGAAAAGCAAGTGCAGGTGGGTGGTGAGCTCCTCTTGCGGGCCGTGAAGCACAGGGGCTGAACAGACATCTGGAAGCTGTGGTTGTCAGGCTGCAGCAGAACTGCTTTACTTTGATGCTTTGCCTAAGCTTTATTTTGAAGAATAAAAATGGCAGACAGTCTCTCTCTTGCCTAGGAGAAAGACCCCATTACTTCTCACATGATTTTTCACTCAACTATTTTTGGATACTTTTTTAAAGAAGTCAGAACTCTGTTTTTTGTACTGTGGCACAAACCTTTAACAGTGACCACAGCACCCCTGAGGTAGAATCACATCCATGCATAAAGAGCAGTGAGATGAATTGCTCACCTGACAGGAGTTCCTGAGGACTCTCTTAAGTCTAGATTTTAAGTTTAAAGATGTTACAGCATATACTGCTGCATGGTACGTGTCAAAAGAGGAGGTAAAGTCCTTACCAGAGTGCTGGGAAGGCTAGTGTTGGGCAGCATGAAGGTAATGTGGAATCCCTTTGGTTATGCCTATAGTTTTTGACTTTTTTAGATAAAAGTGGATGTCCTGTTGCAGTTAGTTGTCAGCAAATAATGGTTTTGCATATTTGTAATTATGTATTGCTTATGATTATATGTATTATCTCATTAAAACCTGAAAATTATTCATCAGCCCATAATCACATGGCTGATTTGCACATCTGGAAAAATCATAGCCTAGGCTGCAGGCAGATGATCCATTGCAGTTCATTCCAGGTACAACTGTATCATTGATGTTCCCAGTAGCATCTCGTACAACACAGGAGGCTGTGGAAACAATGATTTATTATTATTTACCTTCCTTGTGACATTGGAAGAATGTTTTTGCCACACTTTGACTCTTAGTCTGCACACATTTTGTACAACTGTTGCCTTAGCCTCATCCCAAATAGCAATGTTTCATGTTGGGCAGAGATTACTTCTCTGTATTTTGGCTTGTTTTCTCATGTTGTCTGTAAGCAAATATTCTGTTACTTTTAAAATAATCAGTCAGTTGACTAGAGAGGACTAGCTTATTTTTGAGAGTAGAGAACCAGACAGAGTTCAACAATAAATTTAAATTAACTAACTCAGAAGTATATTGTCTTCCTGTGACCACTTTTACAAGTGCCAGTATTCAAAGGAAACAGGTCAGTGAGGGTCTTAGGTCTAGGCATACTTGGGTGGTGTTGTTTAACAAGGACACACAATTGCTTCAGAGACCCAGAGCCTCAGTTGTTCAAATTGTCATAGCCCTACTGATACCAATATGGTGAGAAAGACTTTAAACAGGAGAAATTACCTATATCCTTTCTGGTTTTATTAATAATTATTCACTCTTTTTTCATCTGCCACCAGAAATTGGAAGAAGCGTACGGAATTAACTTTAGAGTGCTGATCTCAACATCTGTAGTGGCCAAAATATAAGTTTATATGGTCTCTTCAAATATGTCAAAAACATTGTTATTATGAGTCCCAAAGTAGCCAATACACAAACATAAAGAACAAAAAGAGCATTGCACTGAAAAGTAGATAGCTCTGAATTTGAAATACAGCTATTGCTTGTGAGAACAGAACAATGCGTTAATACCGATTTATAATAGAAAGTGTAGAATTACTATTTTAACTTTAATTGCAGGGGAAATTTAGATCCAAATAATGTAATAACCTGAGCTGCAGCTTGACTCACATATTCTGTCTTTTGCTTAAAGTACAAGGACCACAGAAGTCAAGAAAACTTGAGAGTCATCTCCCAGAAAAGGGAGAACCCCGCAGGGCTTTCATGCAGTATTGTAGTATTTTCTTATAAGGAAGAGTGTCATTTGCAACACTCTTTCTTACAGTACTATTAAAATAGAAAAAGAAAAATCTTTTTCTTGAACAGACATTTATTGTACCCTTGTGATAAGAACTTAATTCATATTTCTCCAACACAGTCCATGTCTTCAGTAGAGGTCTCCCTTTTACTCTTGTGTCCATTTTATTATCTCACATTTCAATATTGTAGAGCACCTAGTCACCTAGTGCATCTTCTTTAAGACAGGGAATTGATTTCTGTCTTTGACATATAACACACAAAATGTCTGTGTTACCCTGTTACTCATGAGTGCTCAGTAAGACTAGTGAGAACAAGTAGAAGCCATGTGAAATTTCAATGTGAATGAGGAACAGAAGATCAGCAGATTGATCAGAGGTTCCTTTAATCTTTACCATGCTCATGGATACTATATGCTAGTGGTCTTTGTCACTGAATCAAATGGAAAAGTAACCATACAAATTTTAAAAATCCAGCTGCCGAATAGGAACATTCATTTTGTCTCTATTCTGGAGGATAGGGAGTCATAATCTGCTGATTGCTGCTTTTTCCCCCCACTGTTTTTACATACAGTAAAATCAAAACAACCATCTCTCTACGTAATAAATCCACAGGATGAAAAAGCAGTGAGGTTAATTCATTTGCATACCAGGCTTTCACACTTTTTAACTGAATAAATTAAGATATGAAGCAGAGGTTCTGTACTTACCTACACATACTGCAACGCCAATGTAAGCAACTGTTGTAATCAGAATGGCCAGCATTGTTCCTTTGGGTATTGCACCTTGTGGATCCTTAAAACAAAGCAGTGACAGAAAATATACTGTGAGTTTGTGTGCTGTACTCTGATTGCATGCAAGGGAGTTCTGCCACGTTGTGAGATGAAGATACCTTCAGAGGTTAGATTTTTATCACTTAGACCTGCACCAACATTTCCTGTCTCAGCATGTAGATAGCGAAGCAGTCCTGTGGTGCAGTGCTCCTATCCTGGACATAGTGACGGATATTCTGCAGGAGCAGAGTCATGTTTAAGGCAGCAGGAGAGTCCTGAGCTCTGCATTTCTGGGAGCCCCAAACTCTCTTTACGTTGCAATGGGCTTTATTTTAATGTTTGACAATATAATGGGTTAACAGTTACTGAACTAACCATCAAACTCCTGCAGATGACAAGACTGGACCATTTTTGGTTAATTGGTAAGATAGATGCAGATAGTCACCCTGTACAGAGTACAGTACTTTTGTGATTAGCAACTAGTAATTGTTAGTTGTGTCTTGACATTGACAGCAAGCTACTTCTTTTCACTGTTTTGACTTTTAATTTAGCTAATTTAAAAGGCGGGGTTATAATGCTTACAGACTGGCTCACAACAATATTGGCTTCGATCATGCAACTCTAAGTAAGAGTCCAAAGATCTGCATTGCACATTGTAATTTTAAAGGGGATTTTAATACTAGCTAATCTTATGATTTAGCATGTATTTGTTTGTGCTAGGAAGCACACTTTATGAATTGCCTTCTTAAGTTGGTTTACTGAGGTTTTTTTAAGTCAAAGATGCATGGAGTACATTTTAAGCCACAGATTTGTGTACTTTCACAACTATGCTTGTTCCATGGGGAAGAAAAACAAAATGCAAATCTGGAGTATCATGTGAAATACAGATTAATTACTTAACTGTGTTAATATAATTTTTAAATGAGGTAAGGTTTTATTGAGCTGAAAAATAATTGCAAAGTCACTTCAGCTGCATAAGACCTTTTGCCATCAGATCATGGTAACTTCAGTTTATACAGATCTGATGTGCCTGTCTTAGGTCACTGTTTTTGTGAAGTCCCATGCTGCAACCTTAGGATTATAGCTTCTTACAGCTTTACAACTTTTAAATTTTATCAGTAATTAAGCACATATTTAATATGATGTTAGCACTTTAGGGCCTGCTCCAAAACCTACTGAAGTCACTAGGAAGACTAGCTGTTTCTGTAAGTAGGCTTTGGGCTAGGCCGCTACTTGAGTGTGTAGCGGTTGCAGAAGCATGTACGTATGTTTTTGCAACAAATTCTAAAGAAAGTTTGATTGGTCAATTTTAGACTTGTAAAATACTTCTTAGCTTGTCTTTTAGATTTCTGGAGAGGCTGGTTAATTTAATTAGACCTGTCTAATGCATCTAAACATGCTCAGTGGGGAATCTGCAGCCTGGAGGACTTGGTTATAGAAATCTACTTATTGCCAGACTGAAACAACCACAGAGAGCCAACAGGAGAACTGCTTCCCTTGGTCTGCTCAGACTTTTTCAAATAGCTTATGAAAGAAGTGCTTCTGCTTTGGGAGCTTGCCATGTATAGAGAACATCATATATAGCAACAGAATTATTTTGTTTAATAAAAAGATGGAGATTGTGTGAGGCTGATTCAGTCTCAGTGGACAGAAGTACAATAATTTTTGGGTTTTTTGTAATTAAAAATGGACTCTCATAGACACTACTAGTAGCTATGTATTTCTCTCTGTGCTTGGATGTAAAGCAGTCCTCTGAAAACAAAGGAGATGAGGCATGCAACTCAGTGCGAGGAAGGGAAACAGAACTGGCTGTCAGGGTGGGTAGGATCTGGTGAACTTCAGACTATGGTGCCGATACAGAAATAACAGATCCTTGGTCGAATCCTTAAGGTGTAAAAGACAGCCTATATGATAAAGCCAAATAACTTCATTTGACATGCTGGGGTTATCAAGGTGTGAGCCACATCTTTTTTGTGACTTTTTTTCTTTATTGTTTTGGGAGTTTTGGGGGTGGGTTTTTGTTTTATTTTGTTTGTTTGTTTGTTTAGTATTAGATTGCAAGATTTGAGTTATGGATACCCTTGGTGTATTTCTGAATTTCTTGTAATATTACAAAGTATTGCATTGCTCCACATTTACTGAAGATATTTACCAAATGCTTTGAGTTTTCAGTTACTTCATCTTCATGTTTAGCTTTAAACACTCTCTGCATTAAATACACTGTGCAAAGTCATGAAAACTAGAGGGCACTCAAAGTTAATACTAAATTCCTGTCTCTAATTTACCAGTATGTTTAGATACTGCAACTATCATCTTGTACAACTGCTATATTGTAAGAAGAGAGTGGGGACCTGACAGAATGGCCTCAGCAAGACAGTGGGGCACCCTTGAACTCCCTTTCCCTTCCTCTTCAAATTCTTTTCTTTTGTCACAGCTGCAAACCTGCAGCTTTTCCTTTGAGAAGCAGTAGTGACATGGGATTGGGACATACTTGCTTTCATTAAATGCTCTGTTTGCTCTGCCCTTGCTATGACCCTGAATAGGAAAAGCCAGTCTCCACTGATTGTTGTGAGTACAAACATGACCTTTACAGATATGCTCTTTGGGATGATGTTTTAGGAGATTTTGCAAAAGAAGAGGGCCAAGAGATACACGTGTAATTTCTCTTATGTCATGTGCTGCTAATGGACCATTAATAACATATTATTACAGGTTATTGAAACATGCTTTTAAATGATATAGCAACCCAAATCTGAATGCAGTAATTTGTGTAAATAGCCATAATGCATTATGAGAGAAAACGTGAACTGATGGTTTTAAATAATAAAACAGGTACTTAAAAGTGAGAGTTTTCCTTCCCAAAATAAGACATGATTTAAAACTGAATACAGTGTTGATTCATAATTTGTTTTCTTGTTCTTTTTTCAGCCTACAGCTAGTATTGTGAAGTTAATGAAATACGTACTTTCAGATCTCCTGAGATATTGGCTCCTGCAAGAATGCCAGTAGCAGCTGGGAAAAAAATGGCAAACACCGAGAAAAATCCTTCTCCACTTCTGAAATCTGGTCCAAAGTTTTCTGCAAATATTGATGCTGCAAGCATAGGTGAAAATGAAACATACCACCAGGATTTGATTCCAAAGTTACTTAATGAAGGAGGTGAATAAGCTAGTCTTTCATGTCTGGACGACTGGGTTTGAATCTGTCTAATATCGTAAGCAAAGTGAATTTGATTTCCTTAGTCTGGTCCCCAGTAGGATGTGCTTGTCTGCATCTCAGAGCTACAGATCCATATTGAAGTGACAGGAGTGTCACTGCAACACTTGCACTTAGCTCTGTGTAAAAGTTTGTCTGTGCTGTGCTGATACATAAATGACTCAAGCTGCAGCTAAATGTGCTGTCAGCTTCAGCAGCAGAGAAACAGACTCAAAATTAAAGATGAAATAAATTCCCTTGGTTTGCAATTTTACTTAAACTCAGGCAGAAGATCCTGATCCTGTGACTTTTTTCAGTGGAATCCTTAAGTCAGTATGAAGCCAAAAAGATTGCAAACTTACTATTTTATGATAGATAGCAAGGTTACTTGCCTTGGTAATTAAAAAAGCCTCTTGCCTTCTTTTCGTTGTTGGTAGGAATGACTGTCCCAATAAAGAAGTTTGCAATGGCAACAAGGAGAACAACTAGAAGAATAACTTGAGCCTATTAATAGAAACAAAAATATTTTCCTGATGATTTTAATTTGCCTTGGCTGTGGAGATGGCTATGTAGTAAGTTATCTGTGTGTGTTTCCTGTGACAGATTACTAATTTCTGTAGTTTACAAAAATACCAGGAATCAAGATATCTGAATCAGCTAATGATAACAGCAGATAGTTTTTAGTAAGGGAGTTATGAAATATATAGTTATAATTTAATTTTATGTTAGTTTATTTACAAGAAAAGGCAAAACGAAACAGCTAATGCATTAATACCAAATATACCAAATATAACATTCTTATAATGTTATAAAATTTTAGTTGCAGTGGGTTGTCACTTTAAGGGTTACAATATCTAATTGTTTTTCTCGTCTCTTTTACAAGTAGTTCTGGTCTCCATCAGAGCAGAATGCAAAAATAAGGGCACTATTCTGGACCTGATTTCAACACCTGTATTCCACCTTCTCTAAATTATTTCCATTTGAATTTCCATTTTGAACTTTTTTTTACAAGTGAAGGAATAGCAGAAATCATTAGACATTGAGGAATGGATAGCAGATAGAGCTCTTCTGCCGAGTAGTGTACAGTGATAAACCGTATATTGTTTTTACTACTGTTTATTCTGTCAAGCTGCATCAAAAATAAGGGCAAAGAGGCACTTAACCAAGGCTCTAAATGATGACATGAATTACAAAAATCGATATAATCAAGCTGTCTGCAGAACACAAACCTCCTCTTCCATTTTAAATGTATGTTCAAGGAAGAACATGGAGTAATTGTGCTTTCCTTGGATGTAATGATTAAACTGCTATTGCTTCTAGAAAGATTAAGTGTAAACTGAAACTGGGTACTTTTGAAAATGCCACTTGTTATATAGCATTCCTCATGCACAAATGCTGTACAGTAGTCTAATATACTGCTTGCTTTTATGTTCTTTTAAAGGTTTACCTTTGCCTCCCATTCCATGCCAGCAACAGAGATGCTGAGAAGACATACAACAGTTATGGTACCTATTATTCTGATGTCATTGGACTCATCTACCATCAGTGTATCACTCTCCTGAAAGCAGTAAGAAATGTCATTAGAACCAGCCTTTCTCTGTCCAACTGGTGGGATCAGGTCACAAGGTGAAATAGAAAGCAGTGAGCTGTCAAACTTTCAGAGGTTTGTGAGACCAAGTGTTTGTATTTCATGTTCCAGCTGGTCCTCTGTAGCTGGGGTTATTTGGCTGTCTAATCAGATGTCTGTTCCTTTTCTGATTTTGACATACTTTTTGAGAATGTATGAAATATATTCATAAGGTAGAAATAATGGCGAAGCACTTCACAGCATGTTTAGACAGACCACCTTCTTCCCTGCTAAAGATGTCCCTCAAGCCTCAGCTAAAAAGTATCACCACTTAAATAAATATATTATACAAAAAACCACCCAAACCAAAACCAACCCCCCCAAAACAAAACAAAACAGAAAAACCCAATACAATTTAATCATATACATGAAACGTCTACATTTACCTTAAGAAGTTCTACAACTGTTTCGGCAAATCCAACTACATACATAGCAACTGCCACTGCATTTGCAAAAGCAAAGATAAGTCCTATAGATCCACCAAACTCTGGGCCTAGGCTTCTTGAGATAAGATAGTATGCTCCACCTGCAGACAGAAATGACTGTTATTTCAACACAACTAAATGCTCAGTTTTTGCTCATTTTTCCCATGTAAACAATACCACAGGAATCTCTGCTTTTAGCCTAACAAACATAATCAATATTTACCCTATATTAATAGACGAGACTGATAAAAAAAGAATGTGCTTTGTACTGGTTCTGCCTTCGGACTTTTCTGTATGCCTTTCTATTGCAGAAATCTTTTTAGTGCATATTAGCATGCAGAACTGGACCTTCAAATAATTTTTCATGTTGTGTGTTATAGTAACAGAGAGCAGAGAGGACCTCACTTCCAGACAGGTTCTAACTTACTTGGATCTATCCCAGTGTTAGCATGGAAGATCATATTATGTAGTGCATTGTTAAAGCTCCTGCATAGTGATGCAGTGAATCTTTAATCTTTTTTGCATATCACCGTAAGTGGAGCATATTACTTCATCAGTTAATTACTTCATCTCATCTCACTGGCACTTAAACACTTCCTGACAATAAATATTAAGATTATATACATTTTAATTTACTGTGGATCCATTGAAAGAGATCACTCCAAATATATTTATTTATTATTGCTTTGCTTATAACACAGTTATTTCAATTCCTTTTTTTTTTTCCTAATCCAAATTTGCAGATTTTTATATTTTTCACAAGATCATATTCACTTACCTCCTCTTACTACTCCATTAGTGCAAATGGCAGACATGGAGATACCTGTTAATGTTGTTACTACTACACTCAGACCAATAACTATGATTCCAAGACCTGAAAGATCCGAAAAAGAAAGTATATTCAAGTGTATTCAGATAATACTTACTACTTAAATGACGTAGTAAGAACTTGCCATTTTCCACAGAGGTTAGAGCAGACCAGTTATAACTTTAAGGCTCTGAAATGCACTAAAACTTTGTTTCATAAAATACCTGACGTACTTCTCCAGCACAATTATTTACTCATCTTCCAAGGAGTGGCTGAAATGCAAGGGGTTTTATAAAGAAGGTATTAAATTGAAGATATCCACTGATCTGCAGTGATGACAGAGATTAAAAGAGGTGCCTTGTGCTCAGCTTGTCCAAGGATGTCCAACCTGGAATGCTCTGAATAAGAAAGACCTGCTGAAAGGTAACACAAGTACTCCATGAAAAGCCAGAAGCCATCCCTTGCTCAGCGTTAGGCAGGAACATCTGAAATGTACTTCACAGACTGAACTGAAATCTGGGATATATTAAAAGTGACAACTCAAATGTGCCATAAATTGTGATTAGAGGTGGCTAGAATTGTTACCTTCCAGTTCCTTTAGATGTACCATTTGGTTTATCGTCCCTCTGGTTTGCCTCATATGAAAATAATACATAAAGACCTCTTTGGGCTTGAAAGCACTAGTAACCCTAAGATTTTTACCTCCACGGACAAACCCATTAGTAGCTATTGCAGAAGTTGACAACCCAGTAATTGAGGTTACCATCGTGGCGAGGAGAATTATGATTACTCCAAGACCTGTCAGTAATAAGAAGATAAAACATTTTACTCATGTTCCATCATTCCAACGAATCATTCTCTCTTTAAATTGAATTATCAGGCCAGAATCAGAGCAATAAACTGAAAAGATGGTTTGTTGACCACTTGCAGTTTGCAGAATATTTCCAAGGAGTCCATGTCATAGCAGTAAATTATTCCCATCAGTCTTCAAGCAGTGATTCTTCCTGATAGGAGTACCCTAGCCAGAAGCTGTCATGATTTTCAAAGGCTGGAGGAAATGAGCAAACAAGTGTCCTTTGGCATGGACAAGACATGGCTTATGTCTGCCTTTAACATTAATCCTGGCTAAGTAAAGGGATCGACACATTAACCAGAGCTCTTGTAAGAATGCTGGTGTATTTCATCAGTTAATTAAATATTGAATCAGAGAAAGACTGACTGTATAGTTTTATAGTACACCAGGACAAAGAGTCTACCAGGTAGAGAGACAAGACCTGAGAGCAAGCCTTCTATATCCATATTTGCCAAGCTATCAAGTGCTATGCTTCCCCACTCTCTCCTCATCTCCCTCTTTCCCTGCAAAAAATAGTTTAACACAAGACAAAATGTTTCAAAATGGAATATTACAGAATCTCAGGTTGGAAGGGACCTCTGCGATCATCTAGTCCAACCTTTCTAGGAAGAGCACAGGCTAGACAAGATGGCCCAGCACCTTGTCCAGACAAATCTTAAAAGTGTCCAACATGGCCGAGTCAACCACTTCCCTGGGGAGATTATTCCAATGGTTGACTGTTCTCACTATGAAGAATTTCCCTCTGGTGTCCAGTCAGAATCTCCCCAAAAGCAACTTGTGTCCATTCCCCCTTGTCCTCTCCATGTGACTCCTTGTAAAAAGGGAGTCTCCATCTTCTTTGTAGCTACCCCTTAAGTACTGGTACGTGGTGGTGGGTGAGATTCCCTCTAAGCCTCCTTTTCTCAAGGCTGAACAAACCCAGCTCTCCCAGCCTATCCTCATATGGCAGGCTTCCCAGTCCTTTGACCATCTTGGTGGCCCTTCTCTGGACCCCTTCCAGCCTGTCCACATCCTTTTTGTATAGTGGGGACCAGAACTGTACACAGTACTCCAGGTGTGGCCTGACAAGAGCTGAGTAGAGTGGGATGGATATTGTGTTTTAAATGCTGTTTACTTTAACAGATGACCTGTAAGTGAACTTAGAATATTTTTTATTTTTTTAGCTGATACCACAAATTGTATAATTAAACAGAAATAATCAAACATCAGTGATAGGTGATTAGTGATAGGTGAACTGGGTGTAAAAAGACACTGAAGGCAGAGTATGTTTCCAGTCTTTGGCTATATGGTCAGGTTTCTGTTAACTTTGTGAAACTGTGCTAGAAACTAGAAACTATGTGAGTAGGATGTGCCTAGTATGATTTAGAATCATAGAAACATTAGTTGGAAGTGACGACTTAAGGTCTGTAGCTCAGCCTCCCAGTCACAGCGGAACTATTGCCAGCACAGGATTAAATCAGTGATGGCTTTGTCTAGCTAGGTCTTGAAAACCTCCATGGACAAAGATCCCACAGCCTCTTCAGATACGTTCCAGGGCTAGACTGCCTGTCCAGTGTAAAAGTTTTTATTTGTGTGCAAACTGGACCTCCCAAGCTACTATTGTGGCCATTTCTTCTGTTACATTTTTGTGGCACTACCAAGAAGAGTTTGGCTCTGTAGTTCCAGAATACCTTCTTGTTTCAAGTCAGGTAAAAAAATAATATGACAGTTTTCTCTCAACTTTATTGCTTCTATTTCCATTTGTACCTATGAGAGGAGGGGAAGAAACCTGACAAAAAAAAAACCACAACAACCAAAAAACACAACACCACAATACAAAACCACCAAAACAAAACCCCAACAAAAAAACAACCCCTACCCCCCAAAAAACCAAAACAAACAGTTTCGTGCCAAAGATGAAATCACTTCTTAGTTTTATCTGAACTTGATAATGCTTATGCAATAGCTTTCTTATTTCCATAAGGTACCTAGGTCTTCAGTGTGGAACTGAAGATTATACATTGCTTGTAGCAGTATTTATTGACCAGGGCTTGTCCAAATTGAAACTTGGACCATACAACTGACATCCAGCTAGAAGTACTACAATCGTATTGATTTATCTGCTGCATTTCTACCTTTTGGCTTCCCAGTCAGATTCCTGACCTCAGTTCGTATGGGATGGTTATAGACATCCAAACTATGAATGAATGTTATTTGCTGCTTAAATTATAGCCATGTTATCACAATCCTTTAAGACAGAGCAATGTAACGTGTGAGATATAAATTATATATAACATAGTGTAGGATATTTAAAGTGATTGAAGCCTCTGATAAATCATATTTATCCTACTAATTTCTGAACTCTTACTATAACTAGTCATGCATCTATTGTGTATGCAGGTCTGTATTAAAAAAATCCAAATGGTCATTCCTTTTGGTCAGCTACTGTTACAAAGAAGGATATTGTTAAACCATGCAAATCTTGTGCCTGAGAAGTAGCTGAATATGACTTCTAATCAACTGTTAACTCTTGAATAAGTTAGACATGTTATTCTTAAAATAGTTTTAAAATTATTTGGTAAGTGCATCTTAAATGGAATTTCCCCAGGATTTTCTATTGCATTTCACAATTCGTGTTGTTAACATGTATATGATAAACAGGGTCAGATATTTATTCAATAAGTAATAGCTGCTTGGGAGGGCTTTAATGTTAATTTTAAAAAAATATTTTAACACTTAAGAAGAAAACTGCATAAAATAAAGTGACTCAGCAAAAACATCACTGTAATATACTGTAATGTAACATAGTTGTAATGTTCGGGGCTGGATTTTCAGTTAACATAAACTTGGTGTTTTCCCCTGCCTTTGGCTAACCATTCCATGTATAGGTACAAATACAGACTTTGGAGGGTCCCCAGCTCTTAGGTGGAAATACCAGACTAGTTTTGGACCTGGAACCTTGTTCAGAACCATCCTGTCCTTTTTTTCCCAGCTGATGATAAACAGAGAACCTTGTTGGAAAGTTATTTTTTTCCCTGTAAGAGCTTTTGCCCAAGACAGCCTATCAGGATATGGAAATAATTGGGGTTTCTCTCTTTGGCCCCCTAATGATGGGGATATAAATGGTGCCCAGATGGTGGTTTAACTGACTCATTTAATTTCTATGTTAGTAGCAGTACCCAGTGAAATCCCTGAGCCTTGGTGATGATGAGCTTCCATCACTGTTCTCCTTAAGCAGCTTGGCTAGGGACTTAAAGCTCATTGCATTCAGAAAATGCTTTGAGAAATTATTCAAATGGAATTTGATGTCTCATTTTCAGGAGTAAAACTAACCTCCTTACATAAGGCATGCAATTTTAAAAAGCAACAGCAGAGCAATAAACCATAAGAAAGGAGGGTTTGCTTGTCAATGAATTAAAATGGTAAAATTAAATGTGAAAGGAGAAAGGCTATAACTGATGTTCGTGCAAATTAATGTTAAAATCTGATTAAAGTTTAGATTGAAACCCAGGCATATGGCTGCTAAGTAAGTTGTTCTAGAATGAATTACTCTTGCCTATGGCTATTCTCACACCTCAAAACAAAGTAATACTTCTTGATGATCTCAATAAGTTACTAAACTGCCCTTAAAAACTAATTTTGCATGAAACCCCAGAGCAAAGTCTCAGCAATATTAAGATGCAGAATTTTCATGGCAAGGCATATACTTATGAGTGCCCTGGGCTGTACGCTCTCATTTGGTATGCATCATAAAGTCAGCAAGTACCCCTTTGTCAGGCACAGTGCTAGAGCCATGCATGGAGCACTGCAAAAGTAGGTAAAGTTCTTCCGCTTAGTTCTGGAACTTTTTTTTTCTTTTTTTCTATTTGTGTCTCTGTAAGTTTGTGGCTGGATTTTTTTCTTAATAAGAGTATTTGATTTCTTTCTCCCTGTTTTAGAAGCTCAGTCTTGCTGAAGTGAAACTTCTGTGAAGTTACTCTGATTTGTTGCAAATGACGTGTCAACCATGCAAAATTTTGGAGGTATTTTGATTTACTGTTTCATTTCACTTCTATTAACAAAAGTGAATTATATTCAGTCTGAATGTGAGCACCGAGTATTATCCAAGACCAGGAGAGTTGATACCCTAAGGCCAGAGTTTGGACTCCAGTTTGTATCTACTTAATATTTCCATTCTGTGAGAATCCAAACTGGAATATGTGCCATCCACCCTTTGGATTGCTGGTTTTTATGACATCTGGGCGCCAGTCAAAGATTAGGGCCCCATTATTCGAGACTGTATGATCGTGTAACACAGAGTGACACTGCCATTGCAGTTCACATTTCTAGAGCAGCAGCTCTAAGAAGGAAGTTGTATCACACAACTACTCATACATTGCACCTTACTGAGCTACCGTTCTAGTTGATGGAGGTTCTTTCAGTGTTGTGAGTGCTTTTCTCTTGCACTGGTTTCATTGAACACTCAAGAATATGCTGGACAGAGGCCTCGGGGCCTAGTCTCCCAGGGACTGGGACCTGGGATTTGGATTAATTAAATTGCACAATGAAGAAGCAAAGATACAGCACACAATGAAGTATACTTAGTTAATTTATGAAAGCTATAGCAGAGTTTTTAAAACTTAGTGTTTCATAGTACACTAGTATCTAGTGCTGTGCTGTAGTTAAAAATAACAAAATCCTGATGAGATGAGACCTCCTTCCACTTCTGTTTTCATCTTTGCAGAGAAGTGCGAAGAGTGTTGTTTTTAATATGTAGATGACAAGGTTTGGGATTCACAGATAAGCAAAGTGTGAACTCTTAAAGGTTAACTCTGTATGCACATATTAGAAATTGGCCCAAATCATGAAGTTTACATCTGTTACAGGATCTAAATACAAATTTCACTAAAGCTTAGCAATATTCAAATGTGATGATCATATGCATAGTTAACAGATCTATTCCTCTAAGCAGTAATTTGGCTGCGAGTCTGGAAAATTCCAATAGTTTGGAGGATTAACATCTTTTACCCTGGCAAGCATTTGAAAACATTATTTAGTTCAACATGCAAATCATATCTCAGATTATATATTAATCAAGATCATGTATAGTTTATCCTCTTTATCCCTTTCACTGTTGAAAATTATATTAAATAAGATACATACCAATTCCTGCTTGACCTACAATCCAGGAAAGTCGAATAAAGAGCATCACACCCCAGATATTAAGCATACATCTTACCTAGGTTTTAAACAAAAAATACTGCATTAGTGCAATGTTGAACAGTGTTAACAACCAGAAGGGTGATAATGTCCATTGCAGGCTTTTAAAAAGCACCCCAAACATCCCTCAAGTCCACCTCCCTCTCTTGCTTCTTAAAAGACCTTAGTGCTACAGAACTTTTTCTTTTCTTTTTAATTTTTTTAGAAATGCGGATAAGTTTCTCACCAGCACTCCTTTCACCCATCCAAACTTGACAAATCCTGTTTTGTTTTCTTCTTCCTTGCTGACTGCTGTCTCATCTCCAGTGGTGCTTTCTCCATTAGCCACTCTCTCGACTGAGCCGGTGCTCACAGCTATGTTCTGAAAGATCACACAGAAAACAAATACATTTTTGTGCCAACCAGAGGACACCTGGCTCCATAAGAGAGACATCGAATAAAGGAATTCCAAAGAAGATCAGGTCTTACTGTCTCTGGAGTAGAGCAATATTCTGCTCACACCAGGCATCAGCAGGCAGGCTAACAGTGAGAAGAGATGAAAGTATCGCTTAAGCAGAGTAAATACATTATTATCGGATACTAAATGGTTTCTACTGTAAACTGTATTCAACATATATGTTGTGTTGATATGTTAGTAGAGCACCTAACGTAATAAGGGTCTCATGGTTGGTCTCTACATGCTGCTGCAACAATTTATGAATAATGCTAAGTGTAGAAACAGAGATAGTTGCTTACTAGTGAAAAGAGACCTAGCTGAGTGCTGCATGGCAAAGTTACGTGATGAACTCTGGTGTTTTCTGTTGCATAAATTACAAATATAATTGCAGCAGCAAATGGGTAACATTTTCTTGAAAACAGTCTGAGACATGCCAGTGAAATGTAGTAAGTGATGCAATAAATGAATAATCCTTTCTGTAGTTTAACCACCTCTGGTATAACCATAGTAGATAAGATTAGGAATTGCCATATTTGTGGTGTAACCAGAAAAAGTAGCCCAGAGGTTTAGGTTGTTCACATCCAGTTACCAGCATAAATCTGTATTTTATCTCTTCAGCTCTTTTGCTCAGAATCTTTGAGGCAATTTAGCACCATGATTTGTTTCTTGTGAGTTGAACAGGAATTAGTCGTGGTACTGAAGTTTATATTCGATGCAATTGCTGCTATGTTTCTTTTTAATTTTATTTTTTTTTAACAGAAAGTTCTGACTGGTTTTGCAAGGAATTGGCACTAGGTCAACTATTGCCAGGTATTGTCTGGGTCCTCTGCAAAGACATTCAGGAAGGACCATGCACCTTGCTATAGCCTGGCGGAGGGTCAGGAGCATGTGCCACTTCTGGAGAGGGCTAAGGATGTGTTTAGCATTTGGAGGGAGACAAAGATATTTCCGGATTAGCTAAACATGTCAAGGAGGGGAAACATCTGTGATTCTGTGAAGGATATGAGGTTTTTCATCTTGCTTAAGCTTCAAGGCTGTTTCTGTATTTTGTTCATGGACTTAAAAAAACCCAACAAAGAAATACAAAATAGACATAAAGACCAACTGTATATGATGCTTATGCTAATGGTTGGTCTCCCCCCTCATGGATGGGGCCTCTAGTCACTATGATGCAAGGTTGTAGAATGCCTTTGACACAGTAAATCCAGGATTGTGCTCACAGATGAGAAATAAGTGACTGGATAATACATTTTGACATGGATTAAACTTAGTGCCTATGACCCTTTTAGCCCAAAGTCAAATGGGAATACAAGATCTATTGAAAGCCTGTGACTTTGAGCTCCTGAGTTACTTAGATAATTCTGACAATTCTTACCCTAAAATAATGACTGTGTTTGCTCAAAATATATTAAATTATAAAAGTAAGTTAAGGAGGATCAGCAGAATATTATGAGGGTTTTTTTGCTACAGAGGTTAGAATTTCAAAGACAAAAAAATAAAAGGGTTTGGTCTTTGTACTGGAAACAAGTTGTTTCCTATTTACTTTGAATTAATTTGTGCTCTCTATGCCATTATCATAAATTATGGCCTTAAACCTTCCATAAATGCATTTTAAATTGGTGTGCTTTAGTGAATGATTGGTTATTTACCAAGCAGCTCCACCTGTGCTACTCATGCATTAAGGATGTGGAATAAAAGTGACAGAACATTTTGAAAAGGTACCAAAATAAAAAGTTAACTGCTTTTTAAAAAAAAAATAAAAATTCCTTTCCTTGTTTCAGAACAGTGTAGTCTTCATCTCTCCTGGGGCTAAAGATGATGGGCTCATCAAGTCTCCGTAACAAGTGTGGAGAATAGCCAAGATGAAGAAAGGTTAGATGATTTTTTATGTAGGGTAGATATTAAGCCCAAGTAATTATCACCAGCCATCAGCTGTGAAATAGCACTTAAACTATTTTTTAGGGATCTAATTGGCGTTTTGTGGCTTAATGTGTGCAAAAACTGACACGTCTTGCTAAAAGATGATACACATTTGACTCCAGCAGTGTGAGAACTAGATATTTGAAGTTCCTTTCAGCCTGCCTTACATTCTGACATTTGAAAAATTACATATTTAAAAAAGTTTATTAAATATTAATATTTATCTTCTGATGTTAAGCCCAGCATCAAAGCACAATGGGAATGCTTATGTGATGTTTAGAAATCTGAAGTCAAACATATGTCACTTCTTATCAGAATCTGGCGTCAGGCTTTGACAGGATAGTCGTCTTCAACAATTTGAGTTTCAAAAAAGCTAGGGGTGACGGGGGTGGGATTCCCTTGTGCTATGGTATGGTATGGCAAGCCCAGATTTTAGTGTTAAAGTAAAAAGGAATAAAGCATCTTCTCCAGAACTGCTTCTTGGGCTATTAGTCTAACCCCTGTACACACTCAGTGTGGCATTCCATCCCCTCCTTAGTGACAGCTAGAGAGCCTGCTCTACGCAGGGGCTGGTGGACAGGCACTCCATCCAGCTGCAGGTACTGCTTTTGCCTCCTGATAGGAGCTCAGCCTTTTCATACCATCTTAATTCTACTCCTTACTAATCAACTATTTGGTGAGCTTGTGCTTGTTTATTCTTCAGAATAAGCTCTGTAGACAGAAGTGATTTGTCCAAGGTCACAGAGCGAGTCCATGGCACGCACAGCCAGGAATAGACTCCAGCCATGCTAATGGTGGCTTGTTTGTTCCAGTGCTGTGGTTAGTGGCTCCCAGGCCAGGGCCACAACTCCTCACATAACGGCACAGCAGGTTGCCAGTGTAACAAAAATCCCATTACCTCTGACATTCACCTTCCTATTTTGAGACACGTAAGACTATCCTTCTGTAAGCTGGATACTGGAAGAAACCTGGGAACGACCAAACTAGATGATGCTCTTTTCCCTAACAGTCCCAACCTGTGAAGCAATTTTCCCTTCATTTTGTTCTGGGATGGAATCTGCCTGCTTTTTAATCTTCTCTAAGTGAAAGCCTTAAAAAACCCTAAACAAATGTATCTAATTTTGTTTAAAATAAACAAACCATTGTGAGAAGCAACAGAAAAACCCTTGAATTTTCTGGTAATGGTCAAAACTGAAAATCCCTTAATATGCTAATGTTCAGTACATGTTCATTCGGCATTATGTTCAAAACCAGTACACTATTTTTCTCCTCTCTGGCCACTACTGAAGTAAATTATTTCTGTAAGAGGAAGCTTCTTCTGGGTATGGAAACACGATTAGTCCCTTGAGTAGCAGCTTACATATCTGCAAATGAGTAGGGATACCAAATTCATATTATTCTTCTTCACATCCACTTTGCATTCATTTTTGGAAGTAAATGATCACCCAGGTAACCTGTTTTTCCTTTCTATGTAAGCCATTTTATGGAGGTCTGTGGAGACCTTAATTTAAACAAGTCAGGCCAAAACCAGGAAGATGTTCTAATAAGATCCTAAAGAGTCAGGTCCTAATTTCTTAATGGCTATTTTTTTGCTCGATTTCATTACTTCATATTAATCCTCCTTAGGACAGGTGAATCTCCAGAGACCTGGAGTTTGACTAAGATCTGGACAAGCATCCAAATATCAGATGCTTGTCCAAATTATTCAGACCTCAGAAGTATGTAAAACTGAGCAGAATGGTGATGCAAGCCTTTTTTCTCTGCAGATGTCTCATTTCACTATTGCCCAACACAAAAAAAAGAATAGGGGGTTTTGCTGCATGTCAAACTTCTAGTCTGAGACTGAGTGTAGAGGTGATCCATCTCTTTCCAGCCCTGCCCTGACAAGTGCACAACTAAGAACCTCAAAAAAGGTTTGATTTTAAATCTGTAAGTAGGTGTATCCTGTGTCTCCTCTGTTTTTTTACAGAGAACTTGGTATTGCAGCTTAAGGGGGAAGAACCTAATTTTACCAGAGTCACTAGAGTATCATATTATTCCACTGTTTTGCAGTAGGTTTTTAAATAGTTTAACTGTTTCAAAGTGCTTAATCTAGTTGTTCTTGTCCCCGGAAGTTCTCATTACAGCTTTCCACACTATTTATTTCGCATGGAGCTGATTCTTCCAAATAAGGAAGTTAAGCCTTAAAAGATCTAGGTAGGGGAATAGAGAGCAGAATACTACCTATCTGAGGCAATAACACAGAAGTTAGCGAAAATCTGGTATCTGAGAATATTACCAACCTCTCAAATTCTGTCCTGTGGAAGTTTTGAATGTATAAACCCCAAAAGATTATACCTGACCAATGTATATTCTTGTGGCAAGTAGCCATAGAGGGTGACAAAAGTGAGGATTATCATGATAAAGGGCATGTTTTGGTATTTTATTATTCATTTAACTGTACTGCCTATGTGGGGAAAAAAATGGAGCAAACAGGAAGAGACTGCTAAGGGGAAGTTTTTTCCATAAAATCCATTGGTCATATGTATCAATAGTAAACACCTACATTGTGTTAACCAAAAGTAGGTCCACTCAGAAGGGGAGAGGAGAAACAGCCCTAGAAAATCTTTCAAAGGCAGGTTACCTCGTTGTATTGTGTTTAGTAGTTCTCTCTGTAAGCATATTTTACATGGATACAGTCCCATCTGTTACACGAGCAAAGTCTAAACATCTCTTCTATGTGATAAATTAGGAGGAATTTAGCCAAAGTATTCCTTTATAAATGCTTTCCATGTAGTCATTCAATAGGCTTTTCAGATTCTCTCCAAATTCATTGACATAATGAGCATGAAGGCCTAAATTAATTCACTGAATCAGTACCTGAAAACTGTTGTCTGCTATCCCTCTACTGAGCAAACACCTCAACCTCAGCATTCTTGTTCTGGATTCTTTCTTGCTGTTTGAATGGTTTGTTACAGCAATAAATAGGTAGTGCTTTGGATTTCTGATTAGATGAAATTGCATTTATTGCACATAATGGTTTTTGTAATACTTATATATATTAATGAATACAACAGAGGAATCTGTGTAACTCAGTTATGCATTGACGTTAAATTCAAGTTTAAAATAAATGTGAATAGTATAACTTGGTTACATTTTGAATTGACGTTCAACGTCTGCTGTCATAACTCTTAAGTGAAACAGAAGAGATTCAGTAGTTTGATACTTTAGAAAAGACTAAACTATGTTTTTCTGCTAATTAAGTACATTACTATTACCTTTTAATAAAAATCTCTGCTCAGCTACCAAAGGAAATATGGTAAGTGATTACTTGTACTTTCTCTCTTGGGCAAGGTCCATGAATTTATGAACTTTCTAATATTAATAAACAGAATTAACAGCCTGGAAACGGGATAGAGAAAATTTGTGTCTTTCCTTTCCACTTACCTTTGCCAGTTGTTCATGAATTTCTAATAAGCTTGGTCTGCTGAGCTTATTCCCACTGACACTGCCAGTGTTTCTATAATAATCAATTTTGGGAACTGGGTCCACTGTGTTATGGCCAAAAGTCTGTAGATAATACATTTTAGTGTGAGTATCATAGGGATGTAAACTAGCTTCTGTTTTCTCCCCATTTTGAAGGAAATTGTCATACAAATCTCTTTTTCCTTGTCTGTAACTGATTCTCAGTCTGTTATGTGCTTCATCAGTAAAAGATGTTTCTTCATAATGTGGTGGGTCAGAGCCCACATCCTCTTGGGATGTTTCATTGTTGTCATGGCTTTCATTAATTATGTTAACTTGAAACCGATTTGCATTTGGATCCAAGAATACATTTGGTGAATTATTCATTGACATCTTCAAGGTTGCTGTAGACTTAGGTCACTGATCCGTTTCTCTTCTGTGGCTGCAGCTAGTTAGTTGCAGCTACAGCAAAGGGTTTAGTGCTGTTGCATATGAAATCTTTGCTTTTAGAGTACAAAGTTCTGAGAAATTTTTCTTGAACTCTTGAAGCAGTCTTCCTAATGTTGTCTACTGCATTTCTGCCATTAAAAAAAAGTAAATAAAACATTTCTATTAACTTGCATAATTAGATAAATTTTCCACCATAACCTCTTCCCCTCCCCACCCCAAATATCCATGAGATTGTCATCCTACAACTTGTTGAGTAAAAAAACAGTTGAGTCAAAGACGGGCTTTGTGGGCATGTTTCCATCTGTGATGGATGCACTTGACCCCTTAACCAAACTAGCGGTAGTTTGGTGCAGGCTCCAGATGAGGTAAAGACCTAAGCCATAGCCAGGCCGTGAACTCCTCTAGTTTCAATCTGTTATCTGAAAACCCACAAAGGATCAGGGTGACACAGTGAGCATCGATGCATATGAGCTTGGAACACCAATCATGCGATTAACACATGAATAGCAGGTGGCTTTTCCAAGACTCATTTATCACGGAACAAAGAAAGTTGTGGATGCAAGGAGTCTCACGAATACCTTCTCCATCACCCGTAATTTGACTACAAGCCAACCACTTTATTCCATAAATACGACAGCCTAAGCAAGCCTTCTTTGAGCTCTCCCAGCTAAGTAGCCTGGCTGCATGGTGGTGATCCCCCCCTTGAGCTGGGACACTCCTCAAGGCTGCTCCTCGAGGCAGAGAGACCTTTTACCAACAGCAGATCTTTGGTAAGTGAATGATATCGCGCATAACCTTGTAGTTTGGTAACTTTGATTTGTGCCTTGGTAGTTTTGAATCTTTGTTCAAATGATTGTGCCATACAGTAAGAGTGAACCTTGCCATCGAACTTTGTTATGTCACACTTTTACAGCATCATATTAAAACCACTTTTTGCTAGTACCTTTGACAGTGATTCTTTAAGCAATCTAAATCACCCATTCACGACAAACTGGCATAGTCAGCGGGATCTTAAATCAGGATTTGCGACACCATCTATATAAAATGGGCTTTGGATCAGATTCTAAGTACCTAAAATTGTTTTTCAAATATATTTCTCAATATTTCTTTTAATAATGCAGTGTTTACTTGAAGCCAGTGAAAATGTAGGCAGTACAAGGGATGTAACACAAGATTGCATTAAATCCATTTACTGTTTACATTCCACTCAAGTATTAGGATACCATGTGTATTTCTCTCATAGTCTAGAATTAAATTTGCATTAAAAGCTTGAATCAAAGACATTTTTTAAAAAATTAACTACAAAAGCTAGGCTTTAGGTTTTCAGTAGTTCTGGGATAGTGACAATTTATGAGCAGGCAATTCAGATATAGCAAATTATTATTATTCTATGTAAACAAAATTAATGTAATATGAAGGAATAAATAGATAATTGAAACAGATCCAAAAATAACATTGGGTTTCCTAAATTATGATGAAGGAAATAAATGACTATGGTAAAGTAGTAATTATGGAGAAATATTAACAGTCCTAGGCATTGGAAGATTCATAGAATTTTACACTCAATTTTACATTTGTACATTCAAAACACCCCTAAAGATTAATTGAAAGAAATAGTAGCAAGTCATAAAATCACGCAGGTTGGAAGAACCTTGTGAGTTTATCCAGTCCAACCTCACACTCAAAGCAGAGGGAACATTGAATATATATCAGGTTACTTAGGGCTTTCACCAGTCGGGTCTCAACATTCTCCAAGGACAAATTCCACAACCTGCCTTGTAAGCCTATTGTAGTACTTAATTGTCCTCATAGTGGTTTGTTTCCTGTATATCCTGTTGGAACTTTCCATGTGCTACTCTATCATCTCTCACTCTCCTGTTGTGCACCTCAGTAAAGAGCATGACTCTGCCTTGTCAGTAACCTCCTCATAAGTAATGGGGAGGCTGCCTAGGTTCCCCTAATGCCTCCTCTTCTGGTTAAACAAGCCCTGTTTCCTTATAGGGCAAATACTCATACCCCTGACCATCTTGGTGGCCCTCCATCACACACAGACAAGTTTATCACCATCTTTCTTACAGGGGCAGGTGAGGGCGACAGGTAGACAAACTTAGAAACTGGGTTCCAGGTGCAGTCTGATGAGTGCTGAACAGAGGGGTATGAGCATTCTGCTTGATCTACTGGCTACAGTCCTGTTAACACAGTCCAGGACACTGTTCACCTTCATTGCTCCCAGGACATGGTGCTGACTCCACTGTAGCCTGCTGCTCACCGGGTCCCTTCCAGAAGAGTTGCTCCCTGCCAGTGAGGCCCCAGCCTGTAGAGTGCAAGGGTTTAGTCTGTCCGAGGTGCAGGATTTGCATTTGTCCTGTTGAATGTCATGAGATTCCTGTTGGCCCATGCCTCCAGTCTGTCTAAGTCCCTCTGAGTGGCAGCCCATAGAGAGGTAAACATATGATAGCCGTACACTTTGCTTCTCACCTCCGCTTTCCCACACAGACCCCGCTCATATGCTAAAGCGCATTTTCTCACTTCTTCCATCAGCTATAGAAAATATTCTCGTGGCACATCTTTGCTATGATACCACTTTATAACCCCCTCATATTTATGTTGGTTTTCCTGCTTAATGTTTTGTAAGCCTCACAGCAACCTTTTGCATTTATTTAGTTTAGTTTACTTCTACTGGGTTTGGGTGATCAATATTATTATTACTACTATTACTACACATTTCTGATCATAGATAGTACTCTGCTTCCTTCAGCCTTTTAAAGTTGTAAGGGAGTGTTTCATCTTCAGGCATGAAGGAGCAGAAACAAATCTTTTGTAATTAAGGTCAGTGAAACTAGGTTTGTTTCCATCTCCATGACTGAATGAAATCCTGATTCTTTGACGACAGTGAGACTTTTGCTACCAAGTAAAATGATTCTGTAATCTCACTGTCTTATTTCCATAATATTATTATTTTGCTGGGAAAATAAAAGTCTCTTACCTTTTTGCCGTCTTGAAAATAATACTTTGATTTTCACAGTGTATTTCCAGAGGTCTTTCAACTGTTATTTGCTGTTAATTTTGTGTTTCGTATTCTAGCATTACACATAAATAATCAAGTTTACCTTATTCAGGATAATTTAACTTACCGTTCAATCCTGTGTTTTTAGGGGAGGATGATCTGCCTCTTTTATTCATATGTGTCGCGTGTCCCTCTCTTTGAGGCATTATAGACTCTGCCTTATTGGCCAGATTTTTCTCCTGCTTAATATACTGAATAGACCATCCAATCCCTCTCTTTCAAAACATTTCTAGATGGTGATTTAAAGAAGCATTCTAGCTTGTTAACTATTAACCAGCAAATGTACCTATCCATTACAATTACTGGGTTTATGGTATTGCAAAATTTCTAAGGGGGGCTGAAAATACTTTTGTTATCTCCATTTCCCTCCCAGCTATGCCTGATTCTGTGCACAGATCATCATCTCTCTATTTTTCAGTTCTGCATACATAGTAACAGTGGTAACAAGATTTCAGGCTTCTGCTCAGCGCATTTTATGCCAAAGAGATTCCAATGAAGTCAGCGGGATCAGTCATTGGTGGGTCCCATTGTCCTACACGCGTTTTTGAACCATTTGCTCCTAACCCCGTGCAAACTTTTACTTGGTATATTTAAGCAAAACTTTTGAAAAATTATGTTCTGTGGTGTATTCTTTCTGGGAAGGCCAACTGCTTTCTTTTTTAAGGGTGCAACAAAGGGCAGGCAGGAAATGATGCAGCTTTGTAATCATAATGGAATTTGATTATTGCTTCCAGTGATAGATTGGGTCAAGAACAAAAGATGACAGTATTTGGGTTCTTTGGGTATGTTTGCAGTGTTTGCTGTGTAGTTTAGAGATAACTAGGTTATATTTAACCCAGATAACTTAAGTACCTTCAGCACTCTAACCTGACAGCACAGAGCTCAGCTGTGCTGATTAGGTGTATGTAAAAAGAATGAGTGTGTCAGGTCTCTGCAGTGGATGATCCTATCCAGCACTAACAGATCACATGGATCAGTGTATTGATATCTGCCTTTGATTCTGTGGTTAAATTAATGAGGATAAATGCAATATACTGAATCTCTGAGGGTCTGGCATTTTTTCTTATGCAGAATCTGAAGCAGTTTAGAAGCTCTTCCATTCACAAAATTGTTTATGTTTTATAATTCAAGTGACCAATGTAGATTAGTGTTGTCTGTTCGTCTCTTATATTCTTCAGACAGGAGATTCATGTCCTTCCGTGTACAATCAAGTATTTCATGTTCCAAATGTCACTTGAGGTCTGCTGTTCCACTGGCTGCCTCTGCTAGTACATAGGGCAAAAGGGACAATATGTATTTTTCCAAATACATGCAAAAGAAACCAACTGCTGTAACTGATCTCGTCTTTGCAAACAGAGCTGTTTAGCAAAAGTGACAATGCTTAAAATTCTGATGCCAACCTTCGTAAAAACGGAATTGAGTTTCTGTCAAGTACTGTCACACTTGCTAAACAGCTGTGTGTGTGAGGGTGACCTTGAATACCCAGATTTGAGTCTCTGCTTTCACTGCTAGTTCTTCTGCCTTGATAGAATCTCCTATGACTAATTCTTCAGTTTGACAGTCCAGATCATATACTCTGCACAGTTGTAGGAGCACAAACAGAAGAACTGGCTGTGAAGAGGGGCTGGAGAGTAGAGAGATCTCTCGTCAGCTTTGGACATACCCCTTTCGGGGCTGGGTAAAAATGGGTACGCAGCATGACTGTCTCTGCTTTGGCCTTGCCAAGCTGGTGTAATTACTGCTGGGAGCTGTTAACCAGAGAGTTTAAATTCTAGTTTAAACTGATTCATCTTCTGTAATCAAGTGTAAAAAATTGGTGTGCCTTGGCCAACTCAGCTAGACTCTAAGATTGGTTACTTAACATTTACCTTTTCACCTAAAATTTTTAATGATATGGGAGACACTGGTGGACTGGGACTATGGTGGTGTTGGTTCAGACTGGAGTTCTGAGCAGGTGATATATTTTGTATTGCTGAATGTTTGTAGAATCAAAAATTTCCTTAATGATATTTGTTTCTCTTCCACTAATTCTGTTTCACTTTCTGTTGCTGTAGAGTAGGAGAAGGGAGGCCTAGCAAAAAAACCCCAAACCTCTCATACAAGCAAGAAGAAATAGAACTAAGACTGTTTGCAGGGGACCACATAAAGTTTCATCCAGAAGCAACATATACTGTCCTTATAAACACAGTCACTAGTACAGCACCTGCTCTTCTTGGAAGGTGAGAGGTGAATTAGCAATTGATGTGATCTTCAGCTTTCCTGTTAGTTCCTTATTATTGGTAGTTCGTGGACCAACCCTTGTTACCCTCATTTCAGCAACACAGACACGCACCTCTTGCAGGCACCTCCTCTGAGCCGCAACCATTTGTTGTCCTCCACTTTTGTATTCTCAGTATACAAGCACAGTCTCTGAGCTTCAGAAAATTGTGGCACATGAGGAGGAACCTAATGAGCAACCTAATGAGGAACCTAAGCATTCACTGTTCATAAGCCTGTCTTTTGACCTTCATGTTTCTCTCCAGTCTATCTTGAGACACAGTAGAAATGAGATCCTCCTCTGAAGAGGCAGATATCATCTGATTCTTAAAATACTTTTTGGCCCTTTTAACTTTGTAGTGAATTATTTATTGTAATATTTCTTTGCTGTTAACCATTTCTTATCTGCCATTCCACTGTTCCTCAAACAAAAGCAACACGAAGCGCCTTTTGAGTTTGCAACAAATATTTATTTAACAAAATGGATGCCACCAACATATCTCCAAAATGCAGGTATGTATAACAAATGTAACTACAGTTGGTTTCCAAAATGAAATCAACATCAAATTTAAGGCAGGATATTCTGTGAGTTTTCATGCAAGAGCATATTCAAATGTTCCTTTATCCAACCCCTCAACTTCATCTTCCCATGTAGATGAAGGCATACTACTGTAGGGGTCTAGCAAGATTTTGAAGCATCTGATAATTAGAAGTCCCAAGAAAACACACAAAATCCCCACAAAGGCAAAGCCAGTTTTTTGCTCTAAAGTCAGAGGGAAGGCAGACATTTCATTGACACTCATGCTGGCTGAAGTGTTGCTGCAGTAATTACTGCTCATCATTGGGCATCACATCCTGGTGACTCTGTGGGATTATCACCTCTATTGCTTCTTTGCCTGCATAGAAAAGAAGAATTTTGGTTAGGTCTAAATGGGGTGTGTATACCTGAGCTGTAACATATGAACATTTGGAAATGAAAAACAGGTTGGATTTTAGTAGCATCTTGTTGTTTTTTCACATTTAAATTAATGTGATAAAATTGCAACTTTTAACCTCTACACCCCATCCACTGACTGGCCACTGTTATGAGACAGCAAACTCACAATTTCCTGTGTTTCTATCTCCTCAAAACAGAGCAATTTCAGCACATGGCTATTGCAAACAGCATTTTGTCAGACTGGACACAAGCCTACAGATTCTGATTAGGCAATACTCACAAAGGTCTCCACCTGGAGAAACCAGTATGTTTTCTGAAATGGGTTTACATCTCAGTCCTTAAACTACTGAAACTTGCATTAACCTCAAAGGGAGTTCCAGCCAAATAATGTGGATTTTTCTTATGCAATTTAGCTTATAAATCTACATAATTACATCCAACTTGTAAAGCATTGTGTGTGCAATTTTAGCGAAGCCTTGGGCTCCATTTTCAGAAAAACACTGTGTGCATTTTGAGCTTGTAAGAAAGTGAGCATATTCGTAAAACTGCCCCTTCGCCTTCCTCTATACATGTCCACTCTTGTGTATGAGGAAAGATTGGTGGGCGAAGAGGTAACAGAAGTAAATTCCCTTCCCCTAAATCTTGCTCTGATTGATTTCTCCTCCTTAGTCTTCCCCATTGAATACATATATACCCCGCCATCTTTACAGGCATAGTAAACACCCCGTCTGAACATGCTCCTCGTGGAGCTGAGGGGACTGACCCTGATGTGTGCCCTATGGAGGCAGGATGCTCAAGCATCTCCACCTTACCACTGCCACCAGGAGAGCTCTATGCGTTTCCAGCCAGGAGAAACTTTTGTCTTTTTAAGGAGATCTTATGTAAAGATTTTAGTTGGGGGTGGGAATAATTTTGCTTTATTTTAGGTTTTCCATCAGATATTGAAATCACATCTTTCTTTTGTCTCTGTAGACAGCAGGAGAATTGGAAGGACTGGGACTTCTGAAGTGCCAAAGGACAAAGGCATTTTTATTCTAAGTTTGGAGCTTGAGGGTTTTTGGCTCTTGCTAACACCTATTTAACTAACATGCCTCAGGGGAAAACTCTTTTTGTTAACAATTCAACCATCTTTTCCCCCAGGGAATTCCCAGTATCCATTTATTTCTTAGCAGAGTAATTAGGCCACTCAGAGCTCTGTGCTGCCATGGCTACACTGCTTCAGGTACCTGCTCTGCTAGCCAGTTTAAAGGGAGCTCCAGTATCTCCACTCTGTACTGCCATCACGGCTGAAACCAGCCATATCCTGAGTCAGCCTACAATTAATAACAACAGAAAAAGTGAAAATAAGGTTTGGTATTACTGAGAAGACAGAAATGCACAGGACTTTTATCCTGTTTGGTGTCTCCTTTCTCACATCAAAATTTGTGGGATTTTTTAATATTATCCTAAAGAATGAAAATTTTAAAACAAGGATTAAAGGGGCAAGGCACAAGTCTGTCTTTTTGCAATAATCCTCAGTATAATAGGTGTTAAAATATATGCTTCCCTATTACAGCCTTTACACATTTGCCAGAGCACAACAACCAACTGTCTGTTTATTCTACAGAGCTGTGTAGGAGATCCTTCCTTGTTTTGAATGATGTTCTGCTCTTTGGGTCGTGCTGTTTTAATTCCTGTTAAGTTGGAGAAAAGATCCAGATATAGCCTACTAGGATTAGAAGTAATGTCAACAACAATCAATATTTATTTTCTGAAAATATATCACAGATAAAGCCCACCTGCTGTATGGATTTTCATTGGGCATAATTCCAATTTTTCTATTAAGTTTGACCTTATATAGGAAAAAAAATCACAGAAAGTTCAATATCATGAATTTATGTCACAAATCAGTTGATTTGGATGACAGCCTGTCAAGGAAAAAAAAATACCTTCCAGAAGTCCTAGGACACAAGGTTCTAAAAATTAAATTGAAGACTTATATGGGAAAATGATACATAAACGCTACCTGGGAAAGCCAGACTCAGAAAACCCTGCTGCTATATTGGAAGACACTGAGGGAAGTCTTAGGGATAGGCTGGCCACAGAGAACCCTGCATTTAAGCTGAGTCCAGAGATATATGTATGTGTTTGAGGTGACATTCCTTTATCATAGAGTCATATTCCAAGATTATGACTTCCAGTTTTACTAATTTTGCAGGTTACACACTAGAATTAATGGAATTTGTTTGTACATTATGTGCTTGTCAGGAGATGTTATGGGACAGATCTCTGTGCAAAGCTTGACTGATGCTGAAACATGTAGTGGTAAGAAATGGATATCAGTCTTATTTGGCAAAAGTTCAGCTGGAACAGCTGCATGAGAAAACAGTGGGCATTTTGCTTGGGTGGGGGCAATTGGTTCTGGGAAACTCTAATATGCAGCTTTCTGTTCTTCTCTTCCTTGTCCTGAATTTCAAAAATTGTAATTGAAGCCTTAAAGTACACAGAACATTTTGTTCTAATTATGTATCCCCACCATAACTGTGGTACCAAGACTGACCTTGGGCACCTTTTTATTGTTTTCGTATTTTAGTGCCGCATACAGGTTAGATGTCCTCTCCCAGTTAGTCAGAAATCCTTTAATTTGCTTCAGTGTATGTGTCAAGGGTGAGTCAGAAGACTGTGAATACCAACTAACATGGCCTGGATGCAAAAATCCTTGAAGATAACCTTTAGGGCACTATGATGGGGGCAGGCATTATATGAGAATCTGCAGAGTCATTTTGTAGGGGTGGGTCTCAGACTGATCTCTCTAGACTTTTTTTTATAGGTCAAGACTCTACTAATCCTTTGATTCATTGCCTCTACAAAAACACTGTCATAAAGAAAGGCTCCTTAAATCCTGCTGTGAAATAAAAGACCATTTGAGTCCCCTGTGAAGCCAGAAGAAATAATTGGAGTCCTAGAGAAAATAGGAATGAGGAAGATAGCTCAGCACATAGACCACTGAGATAAGGCAAATGGAGGTATGAGCTTGGGGTACTGGCTGCACCTATGGAGGGTGATGGGGAACACCATGGGCAGTAAGTATTGTAAGGCAGCTGGAAGAAAGATGTTGAAATTCTTATCCTAGCAGCATCACCAGCCCAGCTCTGACAATGTTTGGTGTGGAGTGAAGATCCCAGCCACAGCTTTGGTGGTTTGGGTGTCACTTTTTTCACACCTAGCCTTCACCCTCATGTTTTCAGAGATACTGAGAAGATGAAGAAAGTAGCCAGTAAGTGTTAAATAAAGACTTCCTCAATAATCTTCCTTGTATTTTGGGTTTCAGTCCTTCCCTCAAAGAACCCCCATAGATTTGGGATTTTTTGTAGTGGCTCAGTACTGGAAATGAGTACCTTTGACATCAGCTCAAGCTGGGAGCATCCATCCTTTTGGCATGATTAAGCCTCAGTTGCCTGAAAACTCGCTTCATAAATGATAGTAACAAAATGGACTAAATCAGTTGCCATCTGTTCTGCCCTTGGATATCTGCAGCCCAGATGCTGGTTCATGGATCTGGTCATTCTGAAGGTACTTTGAATAGCTTCAGTCCCAGACTTGAGTCTGAGTGACAGAAAACCTGACTTAAAGACGTGTTGGTGTGGTTAGGGATGTAAACAGGAATCCTCTGTGAGTTTCAGAAGCACCTCATTCACACTTAACTATCTGGTCAAGGAAACTGAACTGTATTCCAGGAATGCTATTACAGGAATCGGGCATAGGAGTTGTCTGCATGAAAGGATTAGCAACGGAGATCTAATGAAATAGAAATCAGCATAAATTTGGAATTCTCCAAAGGGTCTGAGCTATCTTAACAACACACAGCCAGAAATGCTGCAAAAATAGCTCTGGGACCACACAGCTAACCTGTCATGCTCATGTAAACGCTGCATGTATGTATTCTCTACATTGCTGGGAGAAGACTGTCTCTCCAGTGTAAGGTTTCTAAGACAACATACAGGGAGGTGTAGGGTAAGAAGGCCAGCGCAGGGATGCCTAGCAAATAAATAAAAGCTAACTGTCCTGCAAGGGTAGCGAAGCCCCACAAAAACAGGCACTGTTTTTGCAGCACAGTAACTTGGGGTGGAGGCAACACTTTTTCACATAAACAGCATTCCCCTGCAGAGAAGCAGCCGCTGGGCAGTGACATTTCCAGCCTTCAGACAAGCAATGAATTGCAGAAATGAGATTTTATCCTTAGTAAATACACAAGCCCGGTGTCTCCGTTGGACAAGAGCCCCTGTGCTGTGAATTCATATATGTGGTCTAGGTTTGGGTAATATAGACAGGCAGGAAAATACAACGCTCATTAGCATCATCCTTAACTTGTGAACGTGAAAAAGTGTCGGCTGCTTCCCCGGGGATGGAGGCTGCGAGAGACCGAGCACCTGCAAAGCAATTGTTGCTGCAGGATTGCCCGCACAGCCTTCGCTCTCATCGGGCCCGCTTCCCTCGCAGGGCAGATTTACGCCCTGCCCCTCGGCCCGCCGCCCTCCCCCCCGCCGCCCCGGGGTGCCTCTGGCCCGCAGGGAGGTGCGGGCCGGGCCGCAAGGTCAGCCCCGCCGCGCCGCGCCGCCCGCGCTACGAACCCTTCTCCTCCGCGCCCGCGCAGCCCATGGCGGCGGAGCGCAGCGCTTCCCGCGGCTCCGGGCACCCTTTACCGGCTGTCGAAAGCCCAGGCTGGAGACCCGACGGCGGGTCCCGGGCGGCGGGGGCGGCTTGCCCGGGTTTCCCTCGCCGCCCGGCGATGCGGCCCCGCCAGGAGACGCTCAAATCATCCTAATTAAAAAATTAAACGCGGCCGCTGCTGCTACCGCCTCCTCCTCCTCGCCGCCCGCCCCCTTGTATCGCCGTTCAGCCGCGCTCCTCTCCAACCCCCTCTTTGCACGGATTAAACTGAGGAGCGTGGAAACTTCCTGCAAAACACTACGTGCCGCGCATCGGTAAGGGCCCGGGCCACTGCCGAGCGGTGTGGGAGCGCCCTCCTCCTCTCCATTCCCCGACAGGGTAACGGGGCCTCAAAGGCCGGGTGGTCCCTGCAGCGGTGGAAAACGCGGCAGCCGCCCCCGAGTGGAGCGCCGCGGCCGAGCAGCGCGGCCCCGCCGCCGGCGCGCAGCAGGACCTGTAGAGCCGCGCAGGCTGCAGCGGGCCGCTCTGCTCGCTGTGGAACTCCCCGCAACCGGCGAGCGGGGCTTTACGCGCTGATGCCGAGTTGCTTTGCGTGGTGAGCTAAAAGCCCCTTAGGCTGCACCTACAGTGTCCTCCCCGTAGCTTTCATAGTAATAACGATTGAGGCATGGAACATGTGGCGACATATGGCCGGGAGCTGCTGGTGGTGCGGAAGCCTAGACCTCCCTTTATATCCTTTCATTAGCTATGTTTAGCTCGTGCTGGTTGTATATTAGAGAGGCTTTTATTTGCCGTAACAGCAGATGTTTAAGGTGGATAAGGAAAGAGGATTTCGTTTCCCAAAACTGGATTGGTATATTGCACTAATAAACAGCAAATCTGTTTTAAATGATAGTGATTCCATATTTGTATGCCACCCTGATGAATACACCCCTGCGGAGACGCACGTGGGTCAGTGGAACAGGACTGTATCATAGTGTTGTGCATCATGAGATTTTTGAAGGCTACTCCAGAGCTACTAGCAGAATTTGTTTCGTAGAAAATAATTTTTAAACTCCCTATGTTTCTTCCTCCATGCAGTAACACTAGGATAGGTTAAACCTTTTTCTTCCCAGCTCAGGCTGGGAAAGGGTTTTGCATTGCCTGCCATTTTAATGTCTGGCTCTTCTGCTGTGTCTACAGTGGGCTTCTGACCACTGGGTAGTTTCAAAAAAAATGCCTTCTCCTGCTAGTAGTTAACTATGCACTTGCTAATGGTTATTAGTTTCATCTTCTAATATTGTAGTGTCAGTCGTGGTAAACAGTCTGTTGCTGAAATTATAAGGCAAGCTAATTTTTGAAGTGCCTCTCATATTTAAATATCTATGAAGACTTTATAAATAGAGTGTTTTAAATAGTATAAGATTGTGCTTTCAGAATATGTATACAGGGAGCCTCTTCTGTTCCTAAGGAGCTCTAGTGTTCTTTTTTAGCCCTGTCCCCGATTTATTCAGGGCCCCGTGAAGGTCTCTCACTAGAGAGAAGCAGCTATAGTTTGGGATTTTGGGATTAGCAAACACACAGGGGTTCAGGATATCATGGTGCCTCCCCATCTAGCACAGCTGTGTTAGGAGAGTGACATAAATCCAGGCTTTTCCAGTAACTGAGCATTGCTCTACTTGGAGGACCTTACTGTACGTAGGCTTTGGGAGTAGTCAGGACCAGTGTATCTGCTCTGGCTGGGAATGAGGGACAATATTGACAGTAGAAATATATAACCTCTGAGTGGGAGCGTCTTCCTCTTCTGTCTGATTTTGGGCATGGATGCTGGGTCTTTCTCTACCATTTTTCCTGGAAAAGGTTTACTTGTGGGATCTTTTTCCCTATAAATATGATATTATCCTTTCCTCTCATTATTCTTGTAGGAGTGAATGTTAAGAGATTATTTTTTTTAACTGAAATAATTGCCCCTCTTGTACTATGGCTTTGTGTGTTGGAGATCCACTTTTCATGGGAATGAAACTGGAAAAGAAACTGGCAGCCAGCAACAGGGAATGAGTCTCTCCTTCAGCTACCAGTTGTCAGCAGGCAAATAACACTCTTTCTGTTCAAGATGTTATATTTTAAAATGGAAAAGTGATGGAATGACTTTTTTCCTATATTTCATTGCTTTTTCTCTTGAAAGTCACTAGTTTTGCTCTTGCACAGGAGCAGTGATTTTTTTTTTTTTTTTTGTAAGGCAAATGGGGATAGCAGTGTATGTGTGGCCATTCTGGATACATGGACAAATAGAGCATTCACTACTTTTCACCATTTCTTTATCAGGCTCCACCTTCTTTGTATTCAACAGAACAATAACTTTTACTTCCGTCTGTCTTCAGTCGTATTTGCCATTGATTCAATCCTTGTTTTAAGGGAGTGTTAAGTGTGTCCTTAAAGGAGGGCCCTTGAACAGAAATAGAGATTTTATAATCATCTAGTAATCTGGTGTGTTGACCTTGTAAATTCAACTAGCCTAATTTAAGGTTGGGCAAGACACTTTAAGCCAAGTGGGTATCAATGAGCAAAAGGCAATAGGGAACTCTTAGAGCTATTAGCTGGTTAATACCTTTTGATGTTTGAGGATCATCTGAGTGGTGTAAGTATCAAGAAAATGTAACTTTTGAGGAATAACTATCTTCATTGTAACTTGCTTTTCAGTTTAGCTTTAAACAGCTGCTTAAGTGTTCCTTCACAAACTAACTCTTCAGTTGCTAGAAATTTAAAATGGGCTGATAAGGGTAGAGTCAGTGAAGAATATCGTGCACAGAAGAAACAGATCAAGTTGAAACTCCCCTCCTGAGCAAATTTAAGCAAGTTTATGAAACGATGCATCATCAGAAGGCGATAGTATATGGGGGAGATGAAAGCAGGGATAGAGAACCACAGTGAAAGAGGGAGGATTATATATTAATTTATGTATTGATCAGTTACAAGTGGGAATTTTAAAATGTCATTTAATTAATGCTATTTAACATTTTAAAAAGGATAAACACCTTTATTCTACCCTGAGTTTTTTTCTGTAGTCTTAAAAGATCTGAATCTGTCTTTGTGCAAAGGCAGATTTTACTAGGTACTGACTTCACCAGCAGCTTCAATGTGTGCTCTCCAGTCCTGAGGGTCCACAGGGTACTCCTCTGGTGACTGCCAGGAATGAGGCAGAAGAACAAGTTCTACGAAGCAGTCTCCCCACGTTAAATCCCCGAATAGGCGCAGCCTCCAAACAGGAGAAGTTCAGGGATTCAGAAACTGAACTAGGTTGAAAATCACAGCTTCTCAGTTCAGTACACGAGTGTTAGCGTTGGGGAAGGTGGAAGAGTGCACACATACTGTGAAAACCAACAGTGCCACCTGGTGTGAGTGGTACAGGAGAGTTGGTTCATGAGGAGGGCATATGTACCCAGGTGCATCCCCAGCTCCTCCATCTCGGGGTTGGGGCAAGTCCCCGGCCAACAGGGAGAGAGCAAAGGGCTTCTAAGCCCTTAGGCAGGATAGACGCTCTTTAGACCTGCAGGAAGTAGATGTTTTCTGCCGCACCCTGACAAGGGGAGGTGGCAGGTACGTTAGGGGCACTCAGCCTGTCATTAAGGACCACATGTGTTGTAGAGGGAAGGACCAAAATGCAAGCAGGTTGCTTAGTTTTTTCCTTTTGTAACTTCAGCAGCTAGAGTAATGATTTGGGGGAAGAGAGGGTAATGTAATTTGTTTCAATATAGGACGAGTAAAAGTACTACCCAAGGCTTGGTGTTATGCAGCCTTTTAGAGGTAAAAAATACATGATTATGTTTTAGGCTCTTAAGCTGTGGTCAAGGGTTGTATAACACTGGGGGGGAAAAAACCCAATTTTGATGAGAATTAGGGAGATTTAAGCCTTCAGTGGGGGAAAAGAGGTTAGATCCCTGCAGATCAAGTAGAGCAGGTCTCCTGTGTGACTGATCCCCTGCTGTGGACATAGGATGCTGCACAGTTTTTCTGGTTATAAATATGCAACAGGCAGAACAAAAGCCTCACCACAGTTTCATCCCCGTAGCAGGCATCTGTACAGCCTTTTATCTGGGGAGGGAGTCTGAAGCAGTTAGTGCTGCTGAAGACTTATTCGGGATGGGGGAGGGAGAACAGGACAGAGAAGGCAAACTGGAAGGATGTTGAAAGGACGTGGAAGCGATGGAAGAAGCAATCAGCACCGCAGCTGCAGGTGTGAAGGTCTGTGCACTAGGTGGGCTCTAGCTGCGAAATGGCCGTGCTCTGCTGCAGTGAGTCTGGAAGATGCCTGCCGGCAGACAGGCTGTAGCATTTGATAGTTTGCCCTTTTGAAGTGTAAAATGTTTTGTTTTCCAAAGTTAAAAAAAAAACTTTTCTCAGACTGGAAATATAATGTTTAATTGCAAAGACAGCGTTTGTGGAGGATAATATTTGCTTTACTTTAGGCCCATTAGAGCTATGCAAAAGAGGGTGTCAGTTGCAGAGTAGGGTTAATGTTTTTTAGCACAAAGTAAAGCAGTGTAGGTTGGGTGCGACCTTAGGCAAGGCAGACTGGTTTGGAAATACTTGTGGCTGTGCAAAAAGGAATCTTTAAATGAGCTGCAAAAGTCAAATGATTTACAAAGCAAACCTGTTGTTAAAGCAGCCCTTCTGCAGCTATACTCAGGGCTTTCTGGAGAAGGGACAGGGTCTAGAAAATGCCAAGCACTTTTAGGTGCCTTAGCAAACAAAACAAGAAAAAAATACATGCAACACATTCACCATGCAGGTGCCATATAGGCGAGAGCAATGTCTGACTGAAAACAGTCATTTACACAAAAAAAGAAAAAGTCAATGGATTTAAAACGTATGAGGCTGAGAAGTCCCATTCTCTTGAGCTCCATATGAACTGACTTTCAGGAAGATAGAACTTTTTCACAAGTGCCACCTGATGAAAGTGTCTCTGGACTGCTTTTGATCATGACTTAACTGGAAACAAAATTAAAACTAATATTGAGATAAACCAAGCACCAATTAAAATGATCCTTTCTATAAGGATGGTGATACATATTTAGTCATTAGCAAGTTGAGAGCAATGACTTGTTTGTCAGTGAGGACTTGAGACTTGAATTTACCAGAGAGTTACTGTATTGAAAAGAATGCTGATACTTGGAACACACGCAATTATTTTAACATGACTACTACTGGTACAAGAGACTTCCAAGAGTAGTTCCTTTACAGTTGCTTATATTTACATACATATGCAAGAATACACTAGTAATATTCCATTATCCTCAACTCTCTGTAAATTAGTGTTGACAACTCTCAGTTTGCCAAGAATATACAGCTGGAACACCATACACCCTACCCATAACTGAGAAACACTATTTACATTAGGGGGCGAGGAGAGGAATTTGTTAGGACAGCAGATCAAGAACACTTCTAATACTTCTGTACTAAATGAGGAATCTCCTTGTAAAAGGAATGTTCTTCAGAGACCACATCTGTCTCCTCTAAGGACATGAACAGAGGTGGAAGAGATGTTGGAAGCCCGTGTATCAAAAGATAATTTAAAAATATTCTCAGGAGGGATTGGTAGTATGTAGCAAAGGAGACTTTCTCACAAATACAAGCATATTTACAATACAATACAAGGTACTGGTTTTTATATTTTCACTTATTATGTGAAGTAGATTTTTTTTTTTCAATTGATTTATATGCAGAAATCTTCCTAGGGAAAAACTTAAACCTTTTGCAACACAGTTTTGTAGACCAAAGAAATCCCACTTTTTAATCCCAATTCACCCCATCAGATCCCTAACAGCTCTTTGTAGCATTGTTCTCCCATTTTTATTATTGTTCTTTGAAGAAAGAAATACTGAGTGGTTATGTGTGAGAATTCTAGAAAAGGTTGCAAGACTCCCATAAAAATCCTGAAACAGGCAACTGAGGTAAAAAGAATGTTATAAATAGGAGTTGTGGTGTGAGGGGAACAGAGCGAAGCTAGTAGCACTCCTCCAGGCTTTAAGCTAAGCTATGCCCCATTGCAAATCTAGTACAGAACACCTCTACATTAATAGATGTGTATCACTGTATGGATTGTACAGTTATCAGTATTTATTACAAAACACATTGAGTGACAACCAATTTTACTGGTACAAAACCAGTGCAAGCTGGGCCAAAAAGGCATACAAACTTGGTAAGGTAGCAGTTGAAATAGCCAGTAGGTTATTCAGAACAAGTAGGCAAACTGTGTGTAAGAAAGTCAATAATTCTTCACGTTACTAACATCCACAGGCCCATGGGCATAGGAATTCAGCATCAGCTGCTTGATGCCATAGTACTGGGTTAGGGAGTATAGGATTCCAGCACTTGAGATGCTCTGTGCAAAGCACAATCGAACAGAGGTCTGGTAATGGATTTTAATAACCTGAACACGTGAATTACTTCCTTTCATCCTGTAGAAGTGAGAGCTGTAAAATGTAATGACAGCAGTTTCAAGTAAACATTAACTATTTCAGTGATGGTGATTATCGCAAATACCAAGTTATTTATCTAATTATGGTTAATGTGTGAACGGAATTACACCTCTTATCAGACCTCTAGACATGCCTTTCTACCTTAATCTGGGAGGTAGGTTATTAGGGTGTTTCATAATATCTTTGAGCTTTCTCCAAAAATATGAGGCGTTACCAACACCTGGTATGACAGTCATGAGGGCAGACAGACAAAGGAGAGTCCCAGCAACTCATAAGGAGTTTACTTCCAAAACCCACTTTTGTCCAAGTCAGTGATTCCTGTCTCTTGCCGGAAACACACTCTTAATAGAGTTGTGGAGCCTCTGTACTGCTCAGCTTTTCTGAACCTTCATGAATTGTTTTCTTAAAAATGCATAAATTCCTGTGGGTCAGTAACCAGGAGCCACTGATTTAAATTCACTGCAGAGGACTGAATGGTTTTCCTTGTATCATAGATGTTGGTGACGCCTTTAGAAATACTTTGGTACTCGTGGTTTGTGAATTGATTAAACTTCATTCAAATGATAGAAACTTTTTTTTTTCAAAATATTGCTTAAAACCTATTTTCCCCCCAAGTGATAAAGAGAAATTGGGATTGATGAAGCTGAGAGGAATATGCTGCAGACTATACCTCCTAAGTAAATTAATATCTTCCAGGTGAGTGATAGAGAATGCAAAATGCTTAGGGGGGTGTGTGTGGCATGGACCTATGTAATTTTGAAATAGTATAGCATAATTACAACTATTAATATTTAATTGTTATTTATATTTAAGAATAAAGCAAATGTCCATCTATAAGCTTCCAGTGCTCTAACTATAACTGAACTTTCAGCTTAGCCTGCCCAGTAGCTTTATATATTTATAAATAATCAGAAATCTGCGGTTGGAGGAGAATTTAGGTGTAAGCTTATAGCCTTTTAGCCAGTACTAGAAGGGTGTCCCAGCACCCCTAAGCAGGCTAGGTATAGTGTTGTCCCTATATTTGGTCTGTGAGCTGTCTCAACAGAGGTTAAGGGGTGACAGGTCTACAGAATTCTGGAGCCTTCATTTCCTCATGAATGTGGGGCTCTTCTTGACACTGGAAGTACTGAAATATTTGGAAAAAGACCATACAACGTCTTATAGGCAGGAGGAGTACTTGTGACTGTGCTGATTTTGAAGGAATAAGGAGACTATAAATGGAGGAAAAATGCAAGGCAAATTTTGTTTTGAGAGATCATGACTTCAAGTCATTGAGTATTCTGAGCATAAAATTTGAATAATAAGTTATAGTCTGTTTTCTGAAGTAGAGAGAAAGCAGTGACCGCAGTGACTTGCTTTGGAATGCAGATAGTCCCCAAACAACAGGCGCGATGCTCCTCAATTAAATTAAGGGTCAAGCAGCAGTTTGCTGGAGTGGATGGTATTGATGGAAGCATAAAGGTGCAGAGCTGAAAACGTGCAATAGCTTATTTATTGTTAGCACCCTACAGCTTTGCAGATATTCCTAAGCTTATGAAAATGGCATCATGCCTTCGGTGCTAGGCCTGCTGGCTTTTGTGAGGTGCCTGTGAGCTGCCAAGCACCAGCCGCTTGTCTTGGGGCTCAGCTGGCCTGCAGCTGTTCTGGGCAGGGGACCCTGGCCACCGCAGGAGGTGGCTAGTTTCAAACGGGAGTTAGCAGGTGCCGCCGCTCAGGGAGATAGCCTGCCTGGGGTGGGAGCTACCCGGTGCCTGGGAGCGGGCCTTAGCGCCGGGCAGGGCTGCCCCGCGGTGAGAGGTAGGCGGCAGCAGCACCTCAGGGTGTGGCGCCGCGCGGGGCGGGGAGGCCACACACCCGAGCGGCGGATCCCCTGGGACGCGGGCGAAGCGGCCGTGGGATGACCGCGGGGTTGCCGTGGCGGCCGCAAGCCCGGCAGCCCGCCGGCGTCGCCATGGCAACCCGTAAAGCCTCCTCGCGCGCGCCCTCCCCCCGCCGCCGCCGCAAGCCCTGCTCTCGCGAGACTTGGCCGGCCCGGCTCGGCGAGGCCGAGGCGCTCGGGGCCCTTTTCAAACCAGCGGTAGCGGGGCCGCGGCCCGGCCACGAAATGGCGGAGAACGACAAGCCGGAGGCTGCGGCAGCTGCGCCGCAGCGCGCAACCGAGGACGCCGTCGCCGCCGGCCAGCCGCCGCCGGCGGCACAACAGCAGCAGCTGCCGCCGCAACAACAACAGCCACAACAGCCGCCGCGGGATGAAGGGGCGGCAGCAGCGGCAGCAACCGAGAGCGGCGGGGGCAGCGCTAATGGCGTCAAAATGTGTGTGCGGGGCCGGACCGGGGCGGAGCGGGGCAGCGCAGCGCGGTCGGGGCAGCGCGGGGTGCGGCGGGCCCGCCTAGGCCGCGGCGGGGGGTAGGCGGCCGGCCCCCACCTCCACCCCGCCGGGCTCCTCCCCCGCCGGGGCACGGATGCGGGCGGCGCGGACCCAGCGCGGAGGCCCCCCGGGGCCGCGGTGGCGGAGGAGGCGCTTCCCGGCCCGGTAGGCTCCTGCAGGGCGCACGGAGGAGGCCGGGGCCCGGGTCTGGGGGAAGGTGAAGTTTCGTGGTGAAGTCGCAGTCGGTGAGGGCTGGGCGCCTGCCCGGGGAGCCGCAGGTGTTGGAGGTGCGAAGCCGCCTCGGCGGCGGGCTCTGGTGGGGCCAGCACTCGCAGGTTCCGTGCCTGGTTTTGTTCACGTGCTCATGTCGTACCGTAGCGATGTGTTTGGTAAAACCTTTGAGCTAATCTTTGTTTACGTGAGAGTGGGAAGACGGCCCTGTAGTGGTTTACTTTTTAAAAAGAAAAAAAACAACCAAAGAACCCCCGCATACGTGCACAAACTTTTCTTGTAAATAGTAGCGTTATCATATATGGAATATGTAAACAGGGCCTTATGTAGCAGGTCTAAAAGGAACATAGTGTAAGGGAGCCAGAAGTACCGGCTCTCTAGAACAATACCGTGAGTAACCTTTTATGGGTTTGGTTGTTCTTGATGTCAGGCTTCGAGGGTTATTGTTCTTTACATTAACTAGATTTTGGCCTCATATCGTTGGAATATCGAGATCTAATCTTATTCGCATCTTGGAAGGAAAATACATTTATAGTAGAACTACTGTTGTGGTACAGTAAAGCCGTTGAGACCTGTAAAGTTTTGACATGTTCTAAGCAGTCCTGGTCCGATACTGTTGTGTTTGAAAAATGCATATGGGATCAAGTTCAATATAAAGCTGGAGGAATAAAGGCATACTTCATGCCTTTACTTGATTCCCTGTGACATTCAAATAGTTTACAAGTTATAAGTTTCACATTACCATAAAATAGCAGTGTGGGTTTTTTTGTTTTGTTTTGTTTCCTGAGCCTGGCCCTCAGCTCCCAAACTACACAAATTATGATTGAATTCCTGCAGGAAGATTGTCACCCATTTGCACCTTCAAGGCATATAATATTTTATTGCTATTTGGGGTTGCTGCTGTTAGAATAATGGCTTAATGTCTCAGTATCCCTCATTCTGTCAGCAATTTTCCTCTTTTCTCTCCAAAACTAATCACAAGCAAATTAAAAATCCCAGTCATTCTGCATGGTAGAAATCACAACTTTACGTTTGAAAATAATGCAAAGTTCTTGGTAACAGAGTTTCAAATCTCATTCTGTTGCATACAGTTTCCAGTTTTCCCCAAAACACGTGTACAAGGGATTAAGTTGTCAGTGTGCAGGTGAAATGTACGACTTTAAAAAAGTATTTCAGTAACCGGATTTGCTTAGCACTCAGGTTAAATTGGATAGGAATCCTGATCTCAACTTGCACATTTCCCTAAGTTTATTTTATTGAGCAGTGGAACTGTTCAGCACAACAAAGCTGAACTGATCTATGTGCTTTAGAATCATGTGTTGTAGATGTCTTGCATTTCTGTCTCTGCTGATCATCTTATTTGTATGGACACTTGTGAGCAGAGAGGTAAAGTTTAAAAAAGTCAGCTTTTAGGGCTGTCATGTTGATTTGTGATTATTTTTTAGGCTTTTGTATATTAATTAAATATACAAATGATGAGTTCATACAAAAGGTAAAGAGCAGAAATTAGTCTTGGTTTCCCCCCAAGAAAATGGCAATTCATAGTTTCATAGTTTCTGGGACAATTTATAGTTTGGGACTCTTTTTTTCTGTGGTCTGTAGGTGACTAACATGACATTGCTTTGAATGTATTGTTTGATTAAAATTATTTTTAATATTCAGGGAGGAGGGTAAGAGCTACATCCACAGAAGGTTCTCTGCCTCTAGCTTGTTCACTGGCCTGTTGGTTTTGGCAGATGAGTTTTACAATGATTGCTTCTTAATTAATCGTCTGTTTTCAGGAGGCTGGCTGTGATCCCCAGATTAAGTGAAGTGTCTTCTTGTTTCCCAGATTTAAGAGTTTATGCCAGACTCATATCCTCTGTGCTCTCTACTGGTTTGTACTGCCAGGTCTTGTAGAGCCTGTGTGTTCCATATTTGCTCTTCCTCAGCACCCAGGGGCTGTTTTCATAATCCTTTAAGCAGGAAGGAGCTTAAAAGGCTAAAGAGAATCCATTGTTCTAATCCTAAAATTTAAGGAAGAACTCAGATTTTACTAGGGTTCTCATTGGGCAGGAGTTTTGCATTCGCAAATGAGATTGAATTAGAAGGAACTGATCTGACTAGAAAACCTGATACTCTGGTCTTTCCCTCCCTGCTTCCTCCAACTGTTACCCCCATTTCAGCTCATTACACAGCCACACAAGAATTGAATTGCCACAACAGACAGGATGGTGTGGAGGAAGGATGATGCAGAGGGAAGCTGAAGGATGCGTTGTTGACTTTGAATGTCTTGAATTTTACAAATACTTTCTCAGTTGCTAATCCTCCTTTAATCCACTTGTAAACATAAGGACCGTGAAGTTCATATGAGTACTTCAAAATATGGGGAAAAAGTCATGGGAGAAATATGAAGATGTTTGAATTTATTCCTCCCTGAAAAGTGCCCAAGCTTGAGTAGATAATATGTTTAGCTTCGTGAAGGACTACTTGCATGTGCTCTTGAGTGCAAGACTGCTACTTACTCACTGTTTTAGTAACTATGCAGAGAGCTGAAAATGCTCATTTCAATTAATCAAAATTGGTGATCTTGCCATATGTTGTGGTTGTAAAACTGAAATGCCTGTATTGGTTAATTTAACACCAGAAGCCTTCCAAAGTGTCAAAATGAGATAAAAACTAATCCTTCTGAAATGTGGGAAAAATTGTGAAGATAGTGATGTAATTTCAGGAGGGTTCACAATCAATCCCTTCTGGCAGTCCGGTAGAACATTTCATTTTAATTGTTCTAAATTGAGTGGCTAATGCTGGCTTTTTAAGTAAACGTTTGTGTAAAAGTACTTTTTAAGTTTCTTATTAATTGTGGTGAGATTTGAGCTACGCTTTTATTTATATCTCTAGCATCTGTCTGGTGGCTTTATCACTGGATTCTTTCAGTTCAGCGGTTTACCTTTTTTAAAGTAACAATTCAGGCACCTTGATCCTCCGTTAGCATGTTAAATCACCTTGTGATAGTAACACTATCAAGAGTGCTAAAGAGTTTTGGATAGTTCATCAAACTGTTCAAAGTGTATAGTTTTATCAAAGTTGAGATTTGGGCTGCTTTAAAAGAAAGGAAGCAAATTTTCCTTCATTTTAATCTAAAACTAGAAAGATTTTAAAAGGAGAGCAGCTGCTGTTGCTAAATTTTTGTAATACTGAGGGCCAGAAGTCTATTTTGTTGTTGTTTCTGATGACTTAATTAGTCATAGATTGCAGAGCATGTTTTAATACACCTATTTCCTATGCATTTAGCAAGTTTTCAAACTCTAGTAGTGTTACAAGCAAAGAAAGTAAAAGAGCATTTGTTCTCAATTAAATTTCAATTTCGGTCTAAAAGCAGTCTGGCATAAATTATAAAAAATATGTGGTAAAATGTAATTTGATTTACAACCTATTAGAGTTGATTTTTATATATTATTATTACTATATTGAATGAAGTACACCAAGCTGTTTCATAAGTTAGACCATTTCAGCTCTCAATTCTGTGGTGAATATCATGAAATTTAACCAAATCTGATGTGAAAATTATTGAAGGATCAAAGCACGGGTGCTGTAGCTTATTTTTCAGATGAGTTTTATTTTGGTATTTGTAGTAGTTTCATAATACCATCTTGCTGAATCCTGACAGACATAATGGAAATGGAATGTAAGTGAAGTAGCAAGATGTGCTTGCTTTACTTACGGTAGTGAATACATTACTTTTTGTTTTAGATAAAGCAACATATTATGGAATTAGACTGGTAGCATGAATTTATTTTTCCTAATTTGAAAAGCAGCATTTGACGTCCTGGGAGTTCTAATAGCGTAGGAGGTGTTCAGCTATATATGTATAGGAGGTATAACAGTCTAATGATCCAACACAAGGCTAATGTTTGTTTGTTTGCTTGTTTTTTAAATGTAGGGATAATGATGAGGCGGCAAAAGAAGAGAAGGCACCTGTAAAAGAGAAGTATGTTGCAAAACCAAAGGCAATCCCTTCTCTTGGAAACAAGAATAGATTCCACCCCTATTCAAAGGACAAGAATGCAGGCACTGGAGAGAAGAAGACTATTAATCGTAACAGAGTTTTTATTAGCAACATCCCATATGACATGAAATGGCAAGCTATTAAAGATCTCATGAGAGAGAAAGGTAACTTATTCCTTATAATACACTTCACATAGAAAGGGGTGGAACTTAAGTGCAATGTATATGTCCTTTGAGCCACACAAATTTGATTTTACTTTTTTTTTTTTTTTTTGCCTTTACTTGGTACATCTATCTCCCTTCCCCCTCTTTCATCCGAGACAATTGCATTGCAGGGTAGGATGGGTGAATGAAGTGCTTACAATCTTCTGCCATTCTAGTGTGACAGTAGAGAGTATATGCATGACCTCATGACTTCTTAAAGAGATTGTGTTTCGTCTAGTTGTAGTCTCTGTAGATTTTTTTTTTAAGGGCTGTTGTATTTAAGCAACACATTTAGTGTGTTAACATGAATAATAAAGGACGTGTTTCAAAAGTTGTTTTGTATTTCTTTGGTGGAATCTGGCTGTGGAATTAATTTTGTCTGCATTGTCACTACTGCCATGACTGTTTGTCTGGAGATTTGTATTAAAAGCTTGTTACTATTGTTGCAGTTCTGATAGAGCAATCTTACTACCCCAAGTGTTTTATTTTAAGTTTGGGGTAAAATAATGCTAATATGTGAATTCTGTAAAAAGTTAGTTCTGTGTTTTCCTTGAAAAAATTGATTCTTCAAAAGTAATGCAAAGCACACTTGGCTTTTAGGCTGTGAAAAATGCCAAAACCCCGCCTCTGTAACTGCTGGTTTATCTGTTGTAAGGTGACATGACTATTTGATTGGTTTATCTACTGAAACTTCCTCCTTTAGAAAGTGAGTGGCTTGCTGTGAAATATTTGATGTGTAAATTTGGTTATTATTGAAGGCAAACTTATGATTGAAGACATTCAGGTAGAAAGTCACCTTAAAACAGGTGTTGTGAGTAGGATGATATATGTAACACTTTCCAGTGAACGTTGAAGTTTCATTTGTTAGGTTAAGGGACTGTGTATATCTGAATTTGTTCACCAACTATATCATACTGGCCAAAATATGATCTGTAGTATGAATTAGGTTAAATATAGTTGTTTGTTTTTAGCTTTTGAGAATGTGGCTGCTGCATATTTCTGAAAATTAGCTAAATTATATAGCCATTGACAGGAGGTACGTTGGTCTGGTTTTGATTGTTGGTGAATAATAGGTGCTTCTCTGTAGAGTTGTGCACAGGGACACAGTAAAGAAAGATACTGGTGTTTAAATGCATTGTCTCTTGGTATTTTCCCTTTGTATGTCTTATGTAGTTGGTGAGGTTACATACGTGGAGCTGTTTAAGGATGCTGAAGGAAAATCAAGGGTAAGTGCCGTGGGCAACAATCTGCTAGAGGTTTAAAAGTTCCTCAGCAGTTTTATTTTTGTATAATACCTGTACCAGTTATTGGAAAGTAAGTTTCATTTTTACACTGATTTTCGTTAAGATAGCCTTGAGGATTTTGTATTAGAAGTAGTCTGACACTTTCATGCAACTCAGACTAGCTGGCTGTAAAGGACAAAATACTTCTGTAATGTTAACATATGGCATTTACTTAATTCTTCTTTTTATCTTTGTTTTGGTACAAATCTGTTTCATATAAAGGGTGTTCAATAAGCCACTGATTTTACTTAAATTTTATTAGCGTAGTCTTCTCTTCTTGGGGCCTATGAGTATAAAATGTTAGCTAAGAATATACTGTGTGAAGTGCCTGATTCGGCAGCTTGCAGGGTTGGTATCTAAACACTGGATTAATGTATTTGTTTCCTTAAAACTAAATGGATGGAGATAGTTGGTAGCCAACAGAGTGCCAGCAATGAGGCACTAAGAGTGAAGATTGTTAAAGCTCCTTTGTCTTAAAAATAGTCAAAAGTTTGGCCAATCGTAGCTCCGAACCTGCAGTTGAGAATGTGAGAAATGCAGGTTGAGTCTTAACTGAGGTTGTATCAATTGTTGTACATGACTTTCTTTAACACTTGTTAAGACTAAAACATGCTGTCAGCTTTGCTTTACTTAAAGCAATCCTCAACTCTTTGCTTTATTAGAAGGATTCTGGTGCCGTTAATAAGGTTATTTTCTTAAAAATAATTTCTCAGTTATGCTAGTAATACTGAAGAGGTATGCAGACTCCTTGTTCATCGTACTGGTATACCTGATGTAGGTAGATTTGAATTTTGTAGTCACTGGGCAGCTTTTATGACACAATGAGTGTCTTGACTGGTTTTTGGTTATGTTTTTGGGGTTTTTTTCCTTTCCACTCTTTCCCCCCCACCTCCTCTCCCCAGTTGTCCTTACATGGATCTGTGTGGCATTTTTCCAATTCTGGTTTGGCTCAAAGAGAATTAAAAAAAAAATGTATTCTCTTGCATTTGAAAGGTATGTATGTTGAGAAACTAGGAGAAATTCAGCTTGACTACCAGTAAAGAGCATATATTATGGATTTTGAAGCTGAAAATAACTTGAATAGTTGTTTAACAGTGAGCTGGGATCTTTAACTGGAATCTGAAATGGTCTATCGTATGTGCTGACTGACTTTTTTTTCCTCTCTCTCTCTCTCTTTACATGTGATGACAAATTACCATGGATGTAGGGTTGTGGGTAAGTTTCTTTTTCTATGTGTGTAGAAACACACTACTATCCAAACATTCTGTTAATTTTAACATTCTAAACTTTGTTTGTTTTGTTCCCTCTAAGTGTGGTTGAATTCAAAGATGAAGAATTTGTTAAGAAAGCATTAGAAACCATGAACAAATATGATCTTAGTGGAAGACCCCTGAATATTAAAGAGGTATGGTTATTGCTGCTGGTTTTTATTTGAAACAATGAAGATACTATAACTACTGAGACAGCAACGCAGTGTTTAGAGCACCTTAGCTGTGTAATTTCCAGTTCAATTTTTTTGTGACATTTTCTTAATGGGCTAAAGTGCCTGTTGGCTTGCAGAAGGTCATGATACTAGCCAAGTGAACTGACAAAAAGTGTGTCCTAAAGTCAAAATAATATAATACTGTTTTTCTTTAAAACTTTAACTTCATATTCTTACTTAGTGTCATCAGGTCTTTTCCAACCTAAATGATTCTATGTTTACATTGCTTATCTGCTTCAAAATATGATGCAGAATGAGCTGAGTATCAGACTACTTCCACATGTGCAAAAATGGAGCTGGAAGTAGAGAACTTGTGTGGACTGGAAAGTGAAATTAATGTCAACATTTCTGTTGTAGTGTTGTATGATGGTGTCTGATGCAGTTCTTTTTGTCCTGTTGCAACTTTAGTAATGGTATTAATAAACAATAATAAAAAATAATTAAATTAATTCAGTTCTTGGAAGAAGGTGCTAGACTGACAGTCCTTTAGATTGAAATCTTTTCTACTTGTCCATAGGCTAGGTACAGCATGTGAAGTGGCAGTGCACGCTTCCTCAACAAGTGCTTTGCCAATATGCCTCAACCCTCATCTGAAAGGACCCACCTCTAGAGGTGAGGGAATTAGGTCTCCATGCTAATTCAGTTTTTGATCCCTCTGACATGGACAAGGATATTAGTTTATAATATTGATGGGTTTATGTAGAATTTCAAATAGTACCTTTCTGTTTGTGCCAGTCCTCTTGTTGATTATTAAGTTGGCTTTATTTTTGCCCGTGTTTCAGGATCCTGAAGGTGAACACGCTCGTAGGGCATTACAGCGTGTAGGAGGACAGTTTCCAGGAGGACACGGACCTGATGTGGCACCTGGAATAATGAATTTACCACCTTCTATTCTCAATAATCCAAACATTCCTCCTGAGGTTATCAGTAACTTGCAGGCAGGCAGGCTTGGGTCCACTATTTTTGTTGCTAATGTAAGTTTAAAACCGTATTTTATAACTATAATACTTGATCTTTGTAAAACATGTTATATTCCTGCATAATACAGTTACAATATAAAGAGGAAAAGGGAAATGATAGTGCACAATGAGTATATTCAACTAAAAATGCTGGATATGTATTCAGATTTTGGACATGAAAAAAGATGTTAAACTCTTGAGGCTGACATGCACTTTAATTATTGTACAGTCATCTGTTGATTCAAAATAAGATTTTATACATCTTTTCACTATCTATTTACAATTGCATTTTTTTTTAAATTAAATATACACTTCAATTTATCTTGCTAGTTACTTTAACTTAAACTGTTGTATTTGTTGGAGGTGCTTACTTCATAAATTCTTTATTTGCACAAGAGTACTATGTCTGCAAGGGGACTTGCGGGAGCACAGCTGCTCTTGACCAGAACCCATCAATTTCTCAATGTTAGTGTGTTAATTGAAGTAAAAGGTGTATATATATAGTACAAATTGTTGATTTTAGTTGACATTTTTGGACTTGGTTGCAGTGTATGTATATTACAAAATTCTGGTCATTTACATACATTGAGCATTTTGTGAAGCTGAAGAGTTACAACAGTGCAGAAAATCTCTTCCAAATGTAATGGCAGAACAGAAATGCACACTCAAAACACTAATATATTTCTGTGTGTAAGCTTGACTTTAAAGTTGGCTGGAAGAAGCTGAAGGAGGTATTCAGCATTGCTGGAACTGTGAAGCGTGCAGACATCAAAGAAGATAAAGATGGCAAGAGTCGAGGGATGGGAACAGTCACCTTTGAACAAGCAATTGAAGCTGTTCAAGCAATATGTATCCTTGGTTTTGAAAAATAATTGATCAAATATGATATGATCAAATATGATTAATGGCTTCTGATAGCGTAGTTTTGCAAATGGTGCTTATTTGCCTTGTAGCTAGTATATAGCGACTAGAGTGCAATACAGTAGGGATTACATTTTTAATAGTAAGTTTACTGCTAGAGTCTAAAAAGGTGTTCCTGATAATGTTGAACAAACCTAAAATATGTGGGAATGTGACATGTCTGAAACTAATTTTTATATACCTAACAGCTTATATAGCCTCTTCTGGCCTTTGAACTGGCATTCTAAAGATTAGGTAAGGAAGGATGAGACTCCTAAACCAGTGGTTCTTCTGAAATAGTTAAATTGTCTTCTGTAGTTAGGTTCCTTTACTTGCATTTCTTCAGCTATGTTCAATGGACAATTCCTGTTCGATAGACCCATGCATGTAAAAATGGTAAGTTGCTTATATTTCTTTCTACCTTACATGTCTCTGCCAAAACATTGAAAGGATCATAGCGTAACATCCTTGTCTTTTATCAGGATGACAAATCAATTCCTCATGAAGATTTCCGTGTTGCAGAGAGCAAAACTTCACAATTACCTCGTGAGTGCACACTTTGTTTTCTACTCCCTGGACTTAATATATGTTGATAGAGAGGCTTGGAACAGTTTAGTAGTACTTTTGCTTGCTGTGGTCTCTTTATGGTACAGAAGAAAATCTTTCTTCCAGTGATACTTAGTTTTGTTTTCAAGGTGGTCTTGGTGGCATTGGTATGGGACTTGGACCAGGTGGACAGCCCATCAGTGCAACACAGTTGAGCATGGGTGGTGGAATGGGGAGCATGGGTCCAGGAGGTAAATGTCTGGTCGTCATTGTTAAGTTTTACAGTTGTTTTACATTGTTACATTGTTAAGTTTAAAATTGTCACTTCTGTCCTTGGAAGAATGACATACTCTTGACAAAGCAAGCCTTGTGTAGTGTGCTTTTGAGATGTTAACTGTCTTTGCATTTTTTAAATCCGTTAGGATCTTACCCGTCTTCTAAATGGTGTTTGTCTCTCTTTGGTTTAAAGGTATGGGAATAGATGGTCCGGGATTCGGTGGAATGAATAGAATGGGAGGCGGTACGTGAAGTGAAGTTCTTTGCATTAATTATTTTTTTAATATTATATAGAAAACACTCTTCCTTATCTTACAGGACTTGCTGGATTTCGTGGAATGGAAGGAATGCCTAATATGGGAGGATTTGGAGTCAACCGAATGGGAGGTAGGTGAGCACTGATCCAGTACACTTAGTTTTCTAATATTTATTTATTAAAAGCCCTTCCTTCAGGTATGGATAATGTAGATGAGGTGAAAGGAAATACAGTCAGTGGCACGAGTGGAGGCATAGGAACTGGTGTGGGAGTTTAATAGGTACCTCTGGCTTGTGCATTAAACCCACTTCTATTTAAATAAGCAGCTGTGAAACAAGTGTTGCATGTGTATGTAACAGAATATTTTTGGGTTTTCTGCTTTGTTCTCTACAGAAATGTTCCGTGGTGGAATGGGAGGAAACATGGACAGAGATTTTGGTCGTAGTGAGATGGCATTGAACCGTGGTTTTGGAGATTCTTTTGGAAGGATGGGTATGGTAACTTAAATTTCCTGTGGCAGCTTGCAACATAGTATTGGAAGAGTTTTACTAGAAGAAAAGTCAAGAAAAGACCTGGTTTCATTTGGGCATCTTCCACTGTCCCCTCTCCCCAGTCATTACTGTAGGGATGTAGTCTGAGTATTTATTATAGCCGTTGCTTAGGATAGAGGTTGAAGTGTGGCCTTTTTTTTCCATCTGTAAAATACAAACAGAATCATGATTTAAGGAAAGCATTTAGCTTCATACTGTTAACTTTGTGAGGTATTAAGTCTTTTGGGTATTAAAGTATATGCTTCTGGTAATCCTGAGCAAGCTGCCCATGTATGACCTCCGTAACTTCCAGGAGTTTTCCTTTGCAAATGCATGCTGGAAAATTGTTTTTACTGCAAACCAGGTAGCATTGGATAGGAAAGGTGAATTTTGGTGCCCTCTGTTTTCTTCCTGACTTCTGAGCTCAAGCAGCTCAGAACGGGATTTATTGGCCTCTCCTGTAACTGACCCAGCTTTGTTTTGTTTATAGATGATGTCTTGTTGACAGAGTTCATGTTGTTACTTTTGCGTTCCCTCAAATGAGATACTTTTCTCTCTTAAGAGGCCTGGAAGTGCTTAACAGTAGAGCCTTCTTGTACTTCATTACTGTACTGTTACTTGGATGAATGTGTTATAGGAGATGGGTTTTCTTCCCCCTCCTCCCTGTTTTTCTCTCTTTCCCCCTCTCTTAATTCCTCACTGTGAAAGAGAAGAGAGGTGCTAAGAGCATAAGGTTCATCTGGTCTAAAAATTGAATTATTTTTTTTTAATTTGGGCAAGTCATAACGAAGGGTAGCTCTTGTGTGCTTCTCTTCAAGCACTGGTAATTGTGTAGTAGTGATAAGAATGTAATAAGCTTGTCAGCTGAGTTAGTCTTAATGTCTTGGAATTAGTGTCTTGGAAACCTCGTGTATGCTCTCACTCTCTCTACTTGCAATACAGGATAAACATCTGTTTCCTGAGTGAAAATCCAAAGCCACTTCAGTTATAAATGTTCATGCAACCAATAGATTTCTGAGTCTTCTGGTGACACATTGGTTTTGAAATGCATGAATATCACCACTGTGAGAAACTGATGTGGGAGTCATTCATTCAATAGATCCAGCAAGCTTCACCTTACAACCTCTCAGCAATCTTACCATTTAAATACTGTTCTGAGAGCCAAGATAAGAGTTTCCCAATTTATCCCTAAGTAATGGAAGGAAATTGTAGGGATTTACAAATATAATAGTTAATAGATACTGTGTTTAGTTAGGGAAGACCCTAGTGTCCTCCTGTTACAATGTTTAGGTTAATGGTATCTTAAAAGGGAATGCTGTGAGTGCATTTGGCTTTAGTATCCTGCCAGTTTCAGGGGGGGCAACTTACCATAGTCTTTGACTGGGCTCTGCCATCAATTAGTGAAAATAAGGATGCTTGATTTGCAACAGAATTGTTGGAGTTGCCACTTAAATTGCCAGAATTTTGAAGTGTCTGAAAAATCAAAGGTTGTGTCATAGAGCATCACCAAGCATATAATTTTTTTGTTGGTGAAAAGCCAGTGGGGGGGAAAAGTACAGGTAAAGGATGTTTCTAAGGCCAGAGACAGCTGAAATCTTGCTTATTAGGATTATTTGAGCTTTCAGGTCATGTCTGGTGGGGTTGTGTGTGTGTTGTGTTGGTGGGTGGTTATTTTTTTTCCCTAAGTGCATCTTAGACAGTTGGGAGACTTCTTTTTTTCCCTTTTAAAGGAGAGTGGGTTTAATTGAGATGCCTTCACAACTGAGGTTTTCTAGCTCTGGAAAGGTGGGGATTTTTTTTTCTTCACAATTCGTTTTAAGGGCAAAAACCAGTCATGGTGACAGCAATCTCAATTTTTAACTTGATGTTTCATTGCAAGACCCTCTCTGGCCTAATGAATAAGTATTAAGATCTTCCTCATACACAAACTGTTAGCTGAAGTACTGAGAGTAATCCTGCTGGTGTTAAATATTGGTAGTTTTTTTCAACAGGCTAGTCCATATTTTTTGAAGTCTTTGGTATGGCTATGACAGCATGTTGTCTGAGAGGAGACAAATATTTCCCACAAGAGACTGGCAGGGAACAATTGTTGCTGTTTTGAACTGTGTGGAGAAAATGAATTTAATGGAAGACTCAGCAGTGACCTTCTTTTAGATATTAAAACAATGGTGTCTAGCCTAAACATGACAGTTACTGATTTATTTTGCTGTAAGTAAAAACTGAGCTGTTTCTCTTAGGTACGAAAATCAAGCAAGAAAATGCAGCTGACAGTTCCACTCTGTTCTGCAGTGGCAGGAATGTAGTTCTTTTGAGTTTCTAAAATTCCAGAAGTTCCATTGAGATTACTTTCCTTAATATTAGCACTTCAGTGAAAAGAATTATTTTTACCCCACTCTAGAATCAGTCTCTGATACCGTTCTGGAGATTCCACGGTTCTGCCAAGCAGCTTTATTAAGTATTAATTCCCACCAAATTCCATCAATTTGCTCTTCACATGCAATACAGGCAGACATTGGGAGAGCTGCTCCTATCTTTTGTGTATGTTTCTTAAAAGTGGGAGTAACTAGGGCATTTCTGTACTATGAAGTTCAAATAAGATGAACCCTTCAGTTTTGAGGCTGTTCTTCCCAATGTGGGAAATGGCTCATTTAGTTTTAAGATGTTTGAGCTGCTGGTAGACTGTCAGGGGGGAGAAAAGCTAGAAAGAAATCAGAGCGGCTTAAATCCCATAATAGAGAAGGAGGAACTAATGTTACTTACTAGATGTTTCTTATTTAGTTTGTTGTGTAGAAGAGAATTGCCAGGTAACATTGAGATGAGTGCACTTCATCAGTGTGTGCTTTGTTGTTGTCGCTAACTGGTGGTTTCAGTGTATGTCACTTTATTATTTTTTTCTGTTTAGGTGGTGCAATGATTGGTGTTTTTGCAGGAGGAATGGGAGCGCCTAGCATGGGCCCAGTAAGATCTGGAATGAGTAGGTTAACCTGTTTCAATAGAATGTAAATGCATAGGCAATGTAATGATATGGTGTACATGTAATTCTATCGTGATTTTTGTTGTAGTGTAGTGTTTTGCCAGTGCTGGAAGAAGTAGTATTCTGTTGCATGTGACTGCAGTCTAATAGGTTTTAAAGATGTTTTGTTGAGGTAAAAGTTCAGAGGAAAACTTGCTAATACAGCCTTTCCCTTAATCTTAGTTTTGAAATGGTTTTAACTTGTGGTTTGGAGGGAGAAGTGATTCAAATAAACTTGTGTTCCAGAAAAAAGACAAATAGGCAGAGTTATTTGTGTGAACTTCATGAAGCTGAACTTCAGTAACCTCTCATAACTGAAGCAAAAAATCAACCTTGGATTTTAAATTATCACTAGATTATCACTCAGTTTAATTTTGCTCCAATAGCAAGTTTGTATTACAGCAAATGCCTGAGTTCCTCAGGCTAGAGCAGATGAGAAACTAAAATCTCGTGTGTGGCAATCTTGAGAGGCGTAAGGCTTAGTGAAGGTCCCTCATGAATGATCTTCATAGTTTTGCATTACATAAATATTTAATTATAAATCCAGAAAGAGTATAATAGGATATTTGAATGCATTGATCTTAGTTCTTTATATAATATACATTAATGTATTTCATTGCATGTCTCATAGGAAAGTCCATGCTCTTTGCCGTACTTGCAGTAACATCTATTCTCTGCAAAATATGGATTCTCTAGAAGATTGTGTCATTAAATGTGGCTCCATTAAGTAAAGCTGAATGTCAACTCAAGAAACAAAATAAACAATAGTGTTTATGGTCAAATTATCTGTATCTTAACATTACCACAGTTATTTACTTGATCTCTTTTTGGTACAGGGTATCAGATTTTTGTTAATTAAACTGGACAGCCTTTAAATCTTAATTCTTCACTTGTGTTCAACAGTTTACTACATTAGATGGTGTGACTAATAGCTTGATGCAGTTTGTTTTTTACTTTTGTTTTAGAACTGACACTTTGTATCTTCTAATACTTTGACTTAAGATATTAGCCATGCTACTAGATAAATCACTGCATATAAAGTTATTTTTTATTACAGCAGTTTTATTAAAGTTATTTTTCTTCTGACACAAAAGTTTGGGGTTTTTTTTTTTACAAATTACTTCTGTATCTATTACTAAAAAGAGATTTTTATTTTATCCTCCTTTTCTCTGTGTAGGTGGTGGAATGGGTGGTATGAACAGTATGGCTGGAGGAATGGGAATGGGGATGGATCGGATGAGTTCTGGTTTTGATCGTATGGGACCAGCTATGGGTGGAGGCCTGGACAGGAGCATCGATATTGATCGAGGATTTGTGCCTGGCCCAATGGGAAGTGGCATGAGAGAGAGATTAGGCTCTAAAGGCAACCAGATATTTGTAAGAAATGTAAGTATTTGAATACATAGAAACCATGAGATTCTTTTGTGTGCGTGTTTGATTACATGCCCCTTTTCTCCTTGTAATATTTTGTTATTAATAATGCTTTTTTATTCTAGCTTCCTTTTGACTTGACCTGGCAGAAGCTAAAGGAGAAATTCAGTCAATGTGGTATGTATATGAATCTTATGCCTGCTCAGCTCCATCGACTTCATGTTTTATATGGTGTTCGTTAGATAAGGGCAGGAAGGCAAGGTGTTGCCTTATCCTGAAGAAGAGTCTGGCTAGCCTAATCTTTCTTACTTCCCCCACCTTTCCTGTGTTATATAAATAATTTTTTAGGCATGACATAACACATGAGACCAAGGTACAGTATGGGCTATGTTGGCTCTGACTGCTCATCTGCTATAAACTTTAACCAGTTCCATTAATAAAATTACTCTCTGAGCCTTCTCTTTTTTGGAGCAGGTATTAGTTATCCTGTGGCCAACACAGAGTATATAGTGTAGCATTTATTTTGAGACAAATGTGTGCAGAGACCTGGGCCTGTCCAGGTTATGCATTACTTCCAGAAATGGTGCTGCGTCAAATCAGAGTTAGTAATTTTGCCAAACTGGCAGATTGTTTTTTATGCAAATTAGATGATCCTGATTAGCATATTTGCAGGCTGTAATGCTTCCCCTTTATGTTAAGAAATAAAGGCCCTTTTTATGTAAGATAAAGGATTGCTACAGATATCCAATAATTCTTTCTATCTAATTCAGAAAAGTTGTCTTTTCACAGAAGTAAATGAAAAATGAAGCTTGGGTGTAGAAATACATGATTGCTTTGTTTTGCAAATGCACTTTCAGAATGGGAAGCTTTAACTGAATTACAGATGCCTTTTCTTGTTTTGGAGAGGCAGAAAAGATAAATAATTTTAAACATACTACTGATACCTAAGACAGTCTTCATACAGCTTTTTGCAGATTCCATATAAATTAGAACTTGCAGTTCAACTATGAAAAATTTTCAGGTGTTCACAGTTGTTTTTTTTTTGTAGGTGGAGGATATAGCAAAACAGTTGTTTTTTTATTAAGTCATAACTGCCTGTGCACCTTTCACATAGTTCGGAATTTATTTTTTTTATTATCTCTTCAGCAACTAACAGATGTAGTAATTATGTTGAATTGTTTTTAAGAATTATAAGCACAAATGTAAGCAACAGATTGTATTCATGCCAGTATCCTAAGGAAATACAAAGACCATGTCTCCATATGTTCAGTTTCTTTCAGTGAAAGACCAGTCTTCCATTATATGATATTTAAAAACAAAAAGCTATGTATTTTAGGGAAATGTTTCTTGTTCCTAGTGGCATTTGGGGGCTCAGGAGTGGTGTGCTACAATATACCATAAGCAAAAGCTCATTCACTCCAGGCATTGAGCATTTTCTGAGGTACCAAGACATCTACATAAAAATGTTGCCTCATGAGTTGTGTGTCCAACCTCAGGAAAACACTAAAGGAATTTAATAGTGCATGCTACTTTTCCACTACTCCTAACCTGGTAACTTTACTGTTTTAAAGGCTCTAATTTTGTTCTGCAGCTTCTTTACAAAATTGCTTGAGTGTTATTGCTTGATACATTGCTCTGATGAACATGGTAGACTGGATTGAACTATAATTTGGTTAATGCCTGTCAGTAGTCACACTTCTGGCAGTGTCAGTAAATGAAACACAAAACTTTCCTGTAGCCTTACAGGGCACTTTGTTTCAAACTTGAGGTCAAATATAGGCATACTTCATCTTAATGCTAGTGTGAAGGAAAGATTTGAAACAGTGGACCTTAATTTGGATTCTTCACTGCTCTTTTGACCTGTGTCATCTTCCCTGAGTAAGTGAATATACCATCAGTCTGAAAGTGCTAATTTCATATGTCCCCTTAGATTATAATTTAAAATGCCTTTTTTTTTTTTTTAAATCACTTCTGATGAGTTCTTTACATTGTTAGTGCACCGAAGACTTGAAATAACTGCTGTTTAACTTATTTATTCAGGTCATGTAATGTTTGCAGAAATAAAAATGGAGAATGGAAAATCAAAGGGCTGTGGAACAGTCAGATTTGACTCACCAGAATCTGCTGAAAAGGCCTGTAGGATAATGAATGGCATAAAAATCAGTGGCAGAGAAATTGATGTACGCTTGGATCGCAATGCATAATTTAAAACTGTGTGTTCAGGAACATTCCTATGTCTCTTTAGCTTCTCTATCCTAGTAAGTCATTTTTAGTAACATTGTATGCTTACAAAAGCTGTAAAAAGGAACTTTTAAATCCCACCAGCCTTTAACAGTATAGTGTTTAATATACTGTGATACTTGTTAATTGAATCTTACTATGTTTGGTTTTTAAAGACAATTTGCCTGATTTTTGTTGTTTTTTTTTTTAGAGGCACTGAGCACCTGCAGGTCCCTGTAGACCATAGAAGCTTTGGATGCTCAGCGCCTTTGGAAAATTAGGCCAAGTGTCTCTAGTCATTCAGTTTAAATGAATGGTTATACTGTTTTTAATAAAATAAGCCATTTTCTCTGTTAATCTCAAGATTGCATAGTGGGATTTGTTTAGTGTTTTCTGATTTTTATCCTTCCCCTCCCCTGCGTTATCAACATTGCAATGTAAAAACTAGATGTCTTTTTTTCAGAATTTTGGTTTTATATGTGCGTTGTAGTCATACAGTAATTCTTGACTCTAAAAGAAAGGGCTCCAATTAGGCTGTGATATTTTTGTTCTACTTAATATTACTTTAATGACGTGACTTAGTTCTGTAAATAAGATTTAGAGCCCAATGGGAGTTTTTGAATTTTTTTATTTTATTTTGACTAAATGAAGAAATTGGTCTTTCCCTCCTGCTTTTATTTTTTTCACCAGTATAATCACTGATTAAAACTAGTTACCACAGACCCTTGTAGGATTGTTCCCTATGATGCCAAGTTCATATAAAATTGATAATATAGTAAATACTAGGTACAGTACAAGGCAAATTGCTCCCAATTTTTTATCTATTTGCCAGCCATTCAGGTGAATTGCCAGAAAAATAAAAACAACAGAACAGATAAGAGAAATGGCTGTGTATGTCAAACCACTGCTGTTCACTTCTATGGGTCCCGATGTATTTATGAAGGCAGTTTTGATAAACCAGGGTATTCCCAAACAGAGCATATCAAATACGTTGGATCCTACGATGTTAGACATAGCCATATCTCCATTTCCTGTAAAAGAAGAAATACAAATAAGTCTGCTTAATTGCATTGTGTGAAATCACCAAACTATGTTGAAGGAACAGACTGTCACCTTTTCAGACTTCTCATGGAAAGAACTATAGCCGTGATTTTACAGAACATGGTTTTGGGTACCACAAGCATAAGAAAAAAAAAGTCTCCCTAAATCACCAGCACCTGCACAGCTGCACTTAAAATAAGCTAGACAGGCTATTATAAAATCCAGTCATGTTTAAAATACCAAGACCTACAGTTGCGTTTTGCAGTAAAACTGTGACACTTGATCAATAACAGATCAATCTAGAATACTTCTCTGAGATACTTTGAGAGGTTTTTAAATGTCTGAGCCACAGATTCTTCAGGTAAGCTATTTATTTATTATTAGTAAACTTAAGCTCTAGAATCTGGAGCAAAAATTCTGAAGTTACTCCTTGAATTTCTGGAAATGTTTATTAGAGTTCGTTTTTTCATAGAACCTTTTAAACACATCCATTGGAATGAGCCTGAATACTAAAATTACCTTTTCGAGCCACCAGCACACTTGCAACTGTATCTGGTACACTTGTTCCTGCTGCTAGTAATGTGAGACCCATTACTGACTCCGGAATTCCCAGTGTTTCACCTGCAGTTGATAAATAATGGTAGAAAATGCAAGTATGTTTTTAGTTTAAGTTTCATCCAAAGAAATCGCTTTGGACTTTGTTTGCTGGAGAAAGGATTAGTAAACATACAGTAATTTCAAAAGGAATCTGTCAGCTAACTTGACTAAAGATGAAGTGACTGAACCATGAAGTAGTTAGGAACAACAACAAAGAAATGTCATCCTGTCTTTCAATCAAATAAAAAAGAAATTGTAGTATAGTAACCATCTTAACAAGTTTCTCAAAGACCTGAGTGGAATGTCTCCAGTGGTCAAGACAATACCAATTATAATTTTTTTCTTTCAGATACTGTAGAAGTTTAAATATCTAACAATTTATTCTTTCTTGCCCCCGTGCCCCCAGTTACTGGAAAATACAGTAGTCTTCTATGGTTTTGGGCATCTCATCTTCAGTGCTCAAAAGTCTCATGAAGCAATAACACTTAAAATCACCCACTCTTTAAAGGGGGAGGAAAAAAAGCATGTGGGTTTTCTTAGGGAGGAGGGTCATTAAGATCATTACTACAATACTGTCTCAACTACATGGCTTTACTATTTCACTCCAATTAGGAAGTTCTTTTGCTGGATTTGGAAGAATCAAAATGGAGAACTTTTATATGACTTCTAAGTGCAAGTAATCCTTCAGAAGTATGAGCTTCTTTAGGTAAATACTGGTTTAAATTAAGAAAAGTTTCAAACTCTTATTAATTAAAAAAGCAGCTTATTTTTCCCCACTTTTTTTAGCCTCACATGTCCAGTAAGCATATTAATTTCTCATTTAAAATACAGTGATTCAGATCTTCAGAACTGTTTTAGCAGTTGTACCATTCACAGTCATCAATATGCTGAAGTATTTGATACCTCTGTTCAAATTATTAAGTAATTACTTTTTCTAAAACTTTTATGTTCACTAAAAAGTATCTAAATTTTTTTGAAATCTGAATTCTTACTTGCAATATTTGGACACTTCATAAGAACAGTTTTCTTAAGCTAGGTCAGCAATGCTTCCCTAGTACATGCCAGCATAGTCTAGCAGTCCAGTAAATTTATGTTTGAAACTATCTGTTGTTTCAGAGGGACTAACGTGATCCAGTTGCACAATTTGTACTGGTATTTATTCTTCCATCACTCCTAATGTAAGAGTTTTGTAGGATGGGGAACCAACAAGGTCAGCTTTTATAAACCATGCAGGCTGGAAAATAATGGTTCATGCCAAGCAAGCCAAGGTAAAATATGAATAAACCAGCCTTATGTACCCAACAGTACTTTCTAAGCCCTCTGAAGGTTATAAGATTGAATCTTAAACTCAGGTGAATCTAACTTTTCTTTTTATTAGAGAGATTTATTTTCTATTTAATGCATAGGATTTTTTTTTCTGGCAACTGACCATAAAGAGAGGATGGTCTGATATTTCTAGCCTTTAGCTAATTTTGTGTATCAGTAGCAATACCTTGCTCTAAGTAGTCAAATTTTCTTTGTTTTTTGACCATCAAAATTTAGTCCCCAGCTATGACAACTTTGTGACATTCTGATAAGCTGTTTATGCAATGATAGAATCTTTGAGTCACTCTTTATGAAACAACCTGGACTTGAATATAATGTGTGTGTGTTTTTTAGCATTTTAATGTGTAAGTAGAACATCTTTGACCTAGAAGTAGTGGGCCGAAGACCCCAATACTGCTTGTGATGACTCTTCAAAGCGGACTAACGCTAATACATTATTTGAATTTCCAGTGTACCTCCTTTCATATGAATTAGTGCTTTGTCTAGCAGAACAGCAGTAACTTCCATTTGAATCCTGTTTCAAAGGCATTCAGACAGTAAACCCTTGCTCTTTAGATACAAGTGGAAAATTATTTGACCAAGGATTGAACCTGGTGGATGTTATATCCAGCCATCTACTAGTAATTTCTCAAAGGTTTACCAAATGTGGAGGTCTGTTTCTGCACTGAACAAGGAGTTATTCATTGAACATAAGTTGAAAACAAGTTTAGGATGCTGAACTAGCAGAATACTTCAGTAGGATTACTGAGCTATAATGTGAAAATGACAAGCTTTGTAACATTTCTTTCTTGTTTAGAGATTTGTTTTCTGCTTGTTCTTAAAATTAAAAACTGGATTTTTCTCAAGCTGACTGGAGAAACAGTGAAATGAGACCTTTAGTACCTTAAGATATTTTTAAGAGAATGTTTTTACACACAAGTTCATACCCCTTCTCTCACTTAAATGGAATTCTTTTACTGCTTCACTTTATGATGCAGATTTGTAAGAGGTATACATACACACACACACCAAGAATGTTTAATAAACACATGATGCTATAGTTAAAGTAGTACAGAATTTGGGAGGTCTTTTTGGCAGTCAATTTAATGACAAATCTCATACTACAGTGTTCAAGAAAAATATAGGCATAGAAGTAATGGATCTTTTACAGAACCCTGAAGCTTTACTTCCAGTCTTGGTGGATTCCATGTTTGTCAGACTTCAGCATGACAAGTTTATTGCTGTGTATCTAATTGTTTCATTTCATGAAGCAGTTTTCATTAAACAGTCTCTCTTTAAATATAAGCTGATTTTTGTAGCTATGTGAACAAATTCTCATTCATATGATGGTAAGCAGTTTGAAGCAGCTAAACTCTAAAGTGGTTTTCATTAGATGGAAGAAGGTGGCAAACTAAGTAAACATAGGTTTTTGTTCTTTTTACAGCAAAGTATGTGTTGCTAAACTGACTGTCAACTGTGGAAAGGAAAACTCTTCAGAGAGAAAACTGATTTTTCAGTGATTCTCAATTGGTTGATTCTGTATAGCAGCAGCATTTTAGGTACCTACCTGCTATTGTTACCATCCATACAAGAACGTAAGTTATTGCAGAAATCCATGCTGCTGAAATTAAAAATGTCACCATGAACCAGTTCTTCCAAAACTGTCTTCTGCAATCTGGTATAGTTAAATAGAGTAGTGTAATAATAGGAAGGGATAACACCCACAAAATTCTCTTCATATCTGCTTCAGGCATGGTGAAGATGCTTGGATGATCTGTTGAAGAAAAAGTATCCATTTTTAATTGTAGCGTTAAGTTTGAATCCACAGCATACAGTCATATTGCTGGCTTCTACTTGTGAGAATACTGAAAAAAGGTGAAAAATACTTCCTTGAGTTCTAGCTGTAGTCTTACGTCAGTACCTACATCACACTGGACAAAACTCTGAACTCAAATGTTATTACCATGTTACTAGGAGAGAACTAAGGTAGATGAAAAATGAACTTTTCTATAAAGGTTTACATAAAACGTTTACCAAGAGTAAGTACCAAGTGCTGGTTTTGCCCAAGTGAAGAGGAAACTGATGATTTGTGGCCACATCATAGCTATTCCTTTACTTCTGATATAATGCATGTTTTGGGCTATGAACCTGCCATTGTCATAAGAAAACAGTATATATTAGTGCAGTACCAGTGTGTCTGTGAACTGATAACTGCATTTACAGGCAGCGTTCCTGGGAAGTTTCACATGTGCACAGCAGAGACTGATGGAAGTCTGCTGTTCTAATGGGACACAAATGAGCAACTATCCTAGCATTCCTCTAGCAACTAACTTCATATAAATACCACCACTCTGATTTTGCTTAATGTTATATTCCAGGGAAGAATGACAACTTACTTAATATACTATGCTGGAGTTCTTTTGTGAACAAAATCTTAATAATATCTCAGAATTTATTCTTTATTAGAACTGATGCAGACAGGCATGCAGAGTGCTAGGGACAACTGTAATAATACTTATACCTTCAGAGATTTCATCAAGCCCATGCAGGCTATCTGAGAGTTGAGAGTAGTCCAGCTCATCTTGAAAAATTCCGCTATCTGTTCTCGAATGTTGATGAATTAGAGGTCCACTCTCTTCCCTCCATCCAACAAGTGGTTGCTGCTCAGCGTTCTGTTCCATAGCTTTTATAAAACATGTACAGCAGGGACTGAACTTTTTCATGAGGTATTGGTTGATTTTAATGTCAAAACATAGTACCAGAATATAACACCCATATATCAATAATAAGGATGCACTTTCATACCTAGAAGAAAAGACAGATTTTACATAACATGTAATCTAAAAACCCCCAACTCTAACTTGTTAAAATGGCTGGTGTAATGGGGGGAGGGGGGAGAGAGAGAGAAAATTTGCATGAGTAGCAAAAGGAAAACACACAAAAGCATCTATTTGGAGTTGTATCGCTGGTGTCATGGAAGTTCTTGAGCGCCTCCATGTCTTTCAGCAGTTTGATTAATTCCCCTCCCCTGCAGAATCTTGTTTGTGTATTGTATATCTGCATGTTTTCCAGGGGATCTTACTGATTGAACATCTTACTGATGTTTGCGAAATTCAGTCTTCATGTGATGGTTAAAGAGAGGGATAGTATGTGTTATTTTGAGTTAGAAACTTCAGAGATTTAGTGCTGGACCTGACTGACTTGTTGAGACAACAGGAGTTTCAGTGTTGATGGAAGAGAGTTAAAACATCAGAAGCTCATGATCTGCTTCTGGCAGGCAAGTGTTTTTCTTAACAGAGATGCTATCAAAGGAAAGGCTTAAAAGGAGTGAACTATGAAGACTAATAGCTATGCCAAAACAGTGACGATAAAAATCGTGAAGTCGGTACAGACAGAGCTATGCAGATCAAACTTTATAAATATGCAGGGTTTGAATGATTAGGTAATAATCTTTACAAGCATTGTGACTTTTCTTTCTTTTAAAGCCAACAGGATGTTTATTTCTGTTAGTGAACGGCAGTTCAGGCTACTTGGGGTTTGGGGTAGTTGCTTTGTTTGTCAAAACACTGTCTCACTAATCTCCAGTCAACGTGAATTCAACACTACTTGTGCACTTACCAGTAAACTCTGTTGTCAGATATCATCGCAAGGACCGCCGCTACACTAATTGTATATGCCAGACAGTCTCTAAGCAGCGGCCAAAAGGATAGCCTCGAAACCTGCAGATCACAGATTCATTTACTTTTCTTAAACTTGTCTGTAATACTTTCACTAAGTGCTGTAAATGCTGCATCAATATGTTGTTTCTATATTATGTAAAAAGTAAAGATTCTTAGGAATGACTTAAGTATGATATTTAACAAGTTAGTGTTTTTAAAAACTTTCATAGCAAGCTATCTTAAAACTGATTACATGCTGGTTTTGCTACTAAATAATAAACTTGACAGTTGTCATAGTGAGTCTCTCTTGGCTTTTGTTGGCAAATCAGAAAAGATAACCATTTGGCTCTTAGGAGCAGAACTATCAAAGTTGATACATACCACACTGGAAAACAGCCCACAAGCAGCAGAAATACCAAGAAGATTATAAATGGCTGATCCAAGGATGGTGCTGACACCGATATCTCCCTTTGTCACGAAAACTCCTATAAGGAAAGTGAGTCTCTGGTATGTTTCAGTTTAGCATACAAGGAAAACTAGATTCTGAGGAGTCAAAAAATGTATGTCTCTTACCTAAAAAAGCAGTGACAAGCTCTGGAGCAGAGCTTCCAGCAGCCATAAAAGTTGCTCCAGCAACATCCTGAGAGAGGCCAAGGCCTGAGGATAAAGCAAAAGGATTGCTTAAAACAATAAATCCTTCAATAGTCTGTACCCATTACTTGTGTTAGTATATAGTGTTAGAAGCCACTACAGTTTAATAGAACAAACTTTGCTTACTTTCATACAGTTAATGCATTTATTTAAAACTGGTAAAATAATATACTGAAAACAGCCTCATTTATCCGCCTAATTTATTTCTAACTTTATTACATAGATTAAATACTACAAAAGAAGTATTGATAATAGAATAGATTTAAGCATGATCTTAAAATGTAAAATAGGCATATATATGTGGGCTTTAGCTCTGTTTCATATGGGTAATAATTGTGGGGAAATTCCTTGGCCTCTAGTGTGATATTTCTACATGACCCGTATCAAGTCTGTCTATCTTCCAGGGAAATTCATGCTACTGTGTCTTCATATACCAGAAATACTAGTTAAATTCAAACCAGTGCCATGATCTTAAAATCAAATTTTCACTTCGTATGGAAGTGTAAGAGCCTGTGTCTCACTTGAATGAAATGAGATTTCTGTTCTGGTAAGTTGACTGTTTCTGACATGTAACTCTGTGGATCAAGTTCTGCACGCTAAGAACAGGGACATATGGCTAACTATGGAAAAAGTCTGACAGGCTTATTGTCAATTAAGAAAAACACCAGCTCTACAGCAATGTTTAAGCTTACATTTTCTCTAAGTGTTCTGGTCTGGAGAATGTTTTCCAGTGTTCATGGATGAGTTTCCCTAGGGAATTCTTTTAAATCTTGGCAATGAAAAGCTGAACTCTTAGGCAAGACCATCTCTGTAACTCAGTGGTCTGTTGAAGCCAGGCGAATTATTACAGGTTGGTTAGATTTCGTAGAAGGTTAGTAACTGGTATTCCTTTCCCTCCTGTATCATACATACCTTTAGTATGTAAACAGTAGCTCATCTGATACTTGTTTACTACTTTGAGAGGAATACAGAAACTTGAGCAAGGTACTTAATCGCCATGTTTTAATATTGGGGAAGTTTTTGGCTTCTTGGTTTGGTGTTGTGTGTTTCCCGCTACACACACACTTTTTTACCCCCGATAGTACTGCTCACCGCAAAGTTGCATCGCCAGCGTAGTTAACATGGAGGAAGTTTTAAGATCTTCCTCCACACACAAGGAAAGCAAATTTTAAATGAATGCCCATGGAGAGTGTAATTGGAGTATGTTTTTTCAATATAATACTGATACATTCTATCAAATATTGTTTTGATAAGTCTAACTATGCAGGGAGACTCTGAACTTTCTTTAGTTTTGTCTCCAGAGCTCTCTATCTTTGAGGCTTTTTAAAGAGAAGTTCTACTGCTTAGTTTTACAGGGGAAAGATCAGGATGGTCACTTACATTCACTGATGATCTCTAGAGAAGGTAGGAAGTAGTCATCGCACACAATGGACACAGCCAAAAACATGTAAAGTATGATTATGAAATAGATGATGATTCCTCCATCCTTTCTCTCCTGTGGTGTAAAAAATCCTCCAGGAAACTCTGACGATGAAGAAGGGACACAGCCCGTCCTGTTTTCTGAAAATCGAGTACAAAGGTGTTACGCATCCTCATACCTTTCCGTTTTTCAGGCTGTAGGAGTTCTGTGGATTAAAGCCAAAACTGGAAGGACTGCTTCAGGGGATTTCTTGTCTTTCAACTAGATCTGTTTTTCACCTGGGGACAAGGACAGCTGCAGCGCCACCGATAAAGCTGCAGCACCGTCCTCAAAACGCCGCACACCTGGGGAGGGGGGGTAAGGCAGCTGGTGCGGGGGCAGAGCGGCGGGCGGGCCGGGCAGTGCCGGGGGTGAGCGACCCCCCCCCCGGCCCCGCCGGCAGGGCTCCCTCCCTACCTGCGTCCGCGGCGAGGCGCTGCGCCCGCGCTCCCCGCGGCGGCGGCTGCCAGGCCGCCAGCAGCAGCAGCAGCAGCAGCGCCAGCAGCCGCCTCCGCGCCGCGCGCATCTCGCCGGTCCCGGTGCCGGTGCCGGTCCCGCCGCGGCTCGGCTGGGCTGGGCTGGGCGTGCGCGGGAGGCGGCGGCCGCCGGCGTCACGTGGGGCCGCGTCCCCGCCCCGCGCGCACTGGCCGCCCCGCCTCGGCGGGCCGGGGGGCTCCCCGCAGCGGCAGGGTGTTCGCGGTGGGGTGGGCGTGGGGGGGCTGCTCCCGCTCCGCCTTTGCGGGGCGGGCGGCGGGGTCTGGCCGCCGAAGCTGCTGACCGCGCCGCACAGGTGCTGTGCGAGCGTTCGGAGAGGTAGAAGGTGAATGTAAGCTTACTCGCCTCTGTCCGTTTTCTGCTGTGACAATTCCTGTTCATTCTCGCGGATCTACCAAAATTCCCGCGGTGAGGCTGTGCGAGCACCTGGCTCGTCCTTGGCTGGGGAGGGAGATGTTCGTGGTATTTAGGTGAAGGGTTCAGCAAGAGCAAGGCTGAGACCTACCACACAATCTCTCCACTCAGACGGAATTCACTGAACTTCTTTGTCTGGTGACCTTTCCATAATGAAGTCATGTGTATAATTGAGGATTAAATAGTAAAATACAGTCTTTTAGCAGGATGGCTTTGTGAAGTCGTTCCCTCCACTCCTCCCCAGTCACTGGTTTCTCAGAAAGGGTTGTGTGTTCTTTGATTCACTTACAGACACGTCTCCATAAACATTTTAAGCCCCATTATGTCAGATGGCATTCCGAGGTGCCCGTGTTATTACTAATAGTTTGTTATATGCAGGGCTGATGCTTATATTTGTGAAATAGAAGTGCAAACTAGAAAATATTCTTTTGCTTTGCTGCATCTAATCCCTTAACTCTTCCTGTTCCCTGTGTCCATGGTGTTTGGCTAATATGTGATCTAGGATACAGGAGATGAGATAAAGTGAGAAAGCGGTTATTCTTCTGGATTGAATCAAACAGAATCATACAGCCACCATTAGAATATGAACATTGCCTCTCAGAGAAAAATTTTTTGGAACAACAAATTCTGCAGCAATCGCTGTTGCCTATTTCTGACCCCAGAATGCTTTTTACCAGAGCAAGAATGATTTTAATGGTCAAGATTCTTAGGAGTGACAACTAAATTTCAGAAATGAGTTCCTCATGCTCTCTGAAATACAGACTGCAGCAGAGTTATGGCAGCTGCTGCTTCTTCTGCTTTACAGAAGGAAAGAAATCATTCTAGTATTTAAAGATTTAAGGATTTTCTTCTGAATCCCACTTTCCACCAGAGTAAAGGAGTAAGAATTTTCCTGTCTAAATTACCAGTGTCTCTTCCCTTATATAGATAACAGAAAGGGTTTTGTAATCAAGGTAAGCAGCTTCCTTGCAACTGCCTCTCTTCCTTACAGCTTATCAGTTGCCTACTCTTAAAACCTCAGCACAGTTTTCTAGTATCAGCTGCTTCATTTCAATTTAAGTATTTTTTGATGGCATGGTCTTTTTTTATTGCTTTAAATTACTTACGAGGTGCCATTCTGATGGGAATGAGTTCTCTGGTACAGCAACAGCTTGTTGTGTAGTTAGGAAAGCTCAGTCATGTGATTTCAGGATTTGGAGGTTTCGCTATGCTCTGGTTTTGTTCTGTGTTCAAGCTCTAATTCCTTTCTGTAGACACCCCCTCTCCATGCATAGCTGAGGCAAAGCCAGAGCTTTGGTTTTACTGAAAGCTGAAGCCCACTTAGTTTGCTAAGAAGTTGTGAGTGAGGTTGCTGGGCTCACAGTCTCCTTGCCAAGCACACCCCTGGACAGAGCAACAAACAGAAAAACCCATAGTCTCTCAGCATGAGGAACCACGCGCTACATATCTGCATGCTTGACCCAGCACAAAAGTACTGACAGCCAGAGCGTGTTTTAGCCTCAGTGTGGCTGTCTGCCTGGTCTGGGTTATTTCAGTCTAACAGAACATGCTGCATAGCTGAGGTGCATCAACTAATAGTACAGATTTAATGTGTGCTGCTGCATTTTTTTGGCTGCTATTAAGATAAAGCCCTACTCTCCTTAGTAGTAAAAATAATAGAGAAATAAAATTTTCAGAGCTTCTGAAGGAGCAAGAAGGGCAGCTAGTCAGTATGGTAACGCTAATGCTCCGCCACCACCAACGGGGATGTGCTGGAAGGCTCCTATGGCTGCCCAAACAGGACCCTCTTAGAGGGTGAGGTAGCATCAAACTACAGCAGCTGTAGCTCCTTTCCCAGTGACCATATGCTGTGTCAACTGGCTACTGTACAACTGAATGCCCCATTCAATTGAGGACAGGGAGCTGTTTGGCTGCCCCTTAACGCAAAAGGAAGTTGGACTCTCTAGAGGTCTGACTCCAGCTGTGTGTTGTTTCAGGGGCAGGTGGGAGAAAATGTGCACTGGGATCAGCTCTTGTGTCTCTGCATAGCAGGTGCTCATTTTCTTGTGAGTGAGGTAAGACTTCAGTGCTTCTGTACAAGTCCAAGAAGCAGTGAATCTGCTTAGTATTGTTTGAGGTTTTTCTCTTGCACTTTTTTCATAATGTCAGCAGACAGGACACGCATACTGAGGAAAAAAGGCAGGTAAGTTTATAAGAATTTAAGGGGAGGGTGAGTCCTTGTTGGTAGGACCCAGTCCTCAGATGTAAAAGATAGGGTGAATCCATGGCTAGCTTAAAACAACAACAAAAAATGTTTTTGTGTGGGCTGGCCTCTAGTCTTGCTAGGGGAAGAAAAAGGAGGTAGAGACCCTAGCAAGGGATCTGCAGCTAGCTTAGGTATAGGTGATTATATGCCCTCTGGCTTCCTAAATTACAAGTGCACTTGAGAATTTTCTTCTAGCTCAAGCTGTGATCTGCTGTGTCAATCACAGTTCAGAGTCTGTGTCATTGTTTCCTTGTTGTTTTGGCTTTTTCTTTTTTATTATTTTTGTAATGGCCTGTAGAAAATTAGACCAGTCTGGGTTCGGATGAGTGTGTTTGGATGGCCCCAGGGCTGATAGGAGTGTGGCTCCTGTCCCAGTACATGACCCTGTGCACAGGTGTGCTTTTCTTGTGTGATGGTCTGTGCATGTATGCTCCCAGTCACAAGGCCTAATGTGCTGGGAAACAAAATAAGTGAAGATGTTTTCACCCTCAGAAAAAGATCCCCAAACCCCAACATTCTCTTGATAATCTGGTGTTATCCCTATTTGGCAGAAAAGAAGCTGAGGATGAAAAGAGAACTGACTACCTGGCATACTGCTGCGATGGGAGGCTGTTCTAGTGCTGTTCAGAAGGTCAGTTTCCACATGCCCTTTCTTTTGTTTGTGCTGCTTGTGTGGCTTCTTTGGAGGCTAGAGTAACTATCTGTGCAAAATGGTGGTCTCTAAAAGAGCTGGCAGAATAAATTGTCTTACCCTGAGGTGTTCAGATACCACCCTAAGATGATAAGATAGATACTTTACTGTTGCAAAGTTAAAATGAGTCTCTTCAGTGTAACTCCATTATTCTTCATTTAAAAGATAAATATACCATCACTGTCAGACCAGATATTCCCCTTTGTCAGCATTTCATGCCTCACTTCCTGGATCTAGATAGATTGATGATAGCTGTTTAATATTCTTTCCTCCATAACCAGTGATTTGAGAATTGCCGAGTCTCATGATGGCTGCTCTTAAAGCATCAGCTTGATGTACGTTAGCCACACAAGAATCCTAGCTTGCTTTCACCTTCAAATAAATAGTTGTGGAGAAAGCTTGAAAATGGGAATCTGAACATCTACTGCTGGAGGCAAATAAACACATGACAATATTATTTTCAAGCTGATCTCATGACTTGAGGAGGGGGTTATAGGTTAATTAACAGCTTTAGAACAATGTCAAAGGAAAGGATTTGATTTCAGACCCTTAGCTTCCTGAAGCAGACAAGAGCCAAATGCTCTTGCTTTGAATACCTCTGAAGATCACTGGAAGATACAACTCAACTGCAGTCCCTGGTGACAACCAGGAAAGCTGCTGAGCTGTAAAGGAATGGCATGTGGTAGCCAGCACAAGCCTGTGTGAGTCAAATTTATTCTAGGACTCTTGGCATTTGTGTTCTGACCTTGCATGTGTGGTGAATGGTTTTTATTGACTCTAAGCTGTGAAGTTGTGAACAGTGAAAATGGTCTGTAATTAGACTTCAGTGTTAATGCATCTGCAGGCTAAATGCAGGAAACTTCTAGCTTTTCAGTTGTGCTGTCTGGCTGCCTCCAGCTGTATTTCAGTCACTAAGACTGAGTGGTGAAGTTCTTTTTGTCAGGCAGACAATGGAAGCGTTCAAATTATGTAGTCAAGGGGGAGGTAAGTGAGGGTGGGGAGTTGTTTGAGGCTGCCTTTTTTTGTGTGGGGACTGTAGTTGTGGAATATTTTTCATGTAAGCTGTGGAGTAAAGTCACTCCTTGTGATAGCGTGGATCGTAGCCTGACAAAGGTATAGCTTGACTTAGGGCTATGCACAATGTCAAAAAAGCTAGAAACTCCTTGCAGGACTTTTTGCTTGGTTGTTCTCAAGTGAGTGCCTGCTGAAAGGAAAATGTACTATTTTTAGTTGGAGAAGATTGAATCTGTTAGTTTTGTTGCCTGGGGATTGGAACAGGCTGCCCAGACACGTGGTGGAGTCACCATCCCTGGAGGTGTTCAAAAAATGTGTAGGCATGGCACTTCAGGGCATGGTATAGGAGGCCTGGTAACGCTGGGTTGGTGGTTGGACTTGATGATCCTAGAGGTCTTTTCCAACCTTGATGAGTCTATGATTTTCCCAGTAATTCAAATGTGCAAAATTGTGCCTCCCATCTTTGGGCCCACAGACCTCTTTCACTTCATCTGCTCTCTCTTTGATGAAGCTTTACAGTTGTTTTCATGGTCTTAGCTTGCTCACTGGGTGGTTTGATCATCTGTCCAGGACATCGAAGAAATGTCTCAGAATGAAACATGTCCCAGGTTAACTATTTTTAAGTCAGTAAGAACTTCTCCAGTAGTATTTGAATGTTCCTCTACATTAGCTGCTTTCTTTTAATTGAAAGTCCTCATTTAAAACAATTGGAATGTGTCGTAAACGTCAGTGCTCATGGTATCATGAGACTGAATGTCTGATGGTGGTTGACTGTCTAGACTGATCACATCAGAAAATCTTGCCGCAAAGGCTAGATACACCTATATATGAATACACCTACATGTACACCAGGAGAGCAGAGCTGTTGCTAGTCAGTAATGCTGCAGAGAAGCTTCTTTGTAGAGTGCTTATCTGGTATTTCAATATACCCCATGCCTTTAGAACATCTTAGGGCTGTGAAACTCAGAAGGCTGCACATAGTCTAAAAAGGATAGAAAATTGTGGATGCTCTGCAGATATACCCAGCATGCTTCAAGCGCATGAATCAGGTGTTTGCATGCAGGATGGCCAAAGAATGGAGCAAAATGTTGAGGTTTTTGATGGTAGTCTTATGGATGACAGTAACGTTGCACCATGATCACTTGAGATTGCTCTGTTCCATCCTTCCAGCAGTTTTTGTATAGACCAAATACACATCCACCTCTTCTAATACACTGTTGTGTCAGTGGGGCAGGTAAATACACCACAAAACATATGGGAGAGTAGATACTGACAATGAGTGAGTCACATATTTCTTTGATAAAAACTTGTTTTCTTCCCCTCCCCCCACCCTCAACTATGCAAGGTCTTGTTTCTGTGGACAGAGGGGAATTAAAGCAGAAAACTGCTTCCTTGCCTACAATTGCAAAGCCTGTCTTTTTCTGCCAGTTTTGTGCACCAAGGAGTTCTGGTCCCTCTCACTGACTTTTGCTTCCACTTGTTTTCTTTCCTCTTCCTGTTGACACAGAGACTTCAACAAACACTTGTGCTTGTACTTACACTGGAGTGTACGCTTGTTTTTCCCACTCTTTCAAGTCCCTATTTTCTAAGACTTTTTTTTTTTTTTTGCGTTAGCTCTCACTCTGGCTGTCTTGAGGCTTGGCTTCATCTGCTGCCTGCCATCCGTTTGGTGTGTGTACTTCTCTTGAACCCGTTTGGAGACCAAGATGTGTATTGAAGGCTCTTTGCACAGCCTCTGCAGTTTCAGTGAGTCTGCTGGTTTTGATAAAGTTTTGCTGTTTTTTTTTATTGTGTTGCTAATGAAACAGTCTAGGTGCTATGGCAACTTTCAGGTGACCTTGAGTTTGCAAGTACTTAGGAATTTACATTCTACATAAATAAAATGGAAATTATTATTCTATGATTATAGTATTCTTATGGTTATTGTCTGCAAGTTCTGTAACCTCAGTGATATCTCAGGAGATAAAACAAACTCTCAGTACATACCTGTCTGTATATAAGCATCATCAAATCATGTTTTCTCCAATGCGATTGCTTCTTTTCATGTATTCCCGTAACTGAACAAGCATTAGAAAAATAATTATTATTGACATACTAGAGAAGAGACACATTTAATTCTATCTTATAGGCTTCCAAGTTGTTTCACCAGATAACATCGGCATGTACTAATGTTATTTACAATGTAATAGGTGGTGTGGATTTGAGGATGTTTCTCTGTTTCAGAAATAGATTGCTAAAAGACCATGTGTTGCAAAATACTACTTGTGTATGTTGGTTTATGTTACTCTGCATCAGTCTAGAGGAGACTCCTTGCATTTTAAAGTACCTTCAGGTTTTGGTGCAGAATCTGTGATACTAACCTTTTGTTACTTTGTGCATGTTGTGATATGCTCCTGGAAATTCTCTCTTCCACCCCTCACTCCTGTGCAGCCTTAGGGGTGAGGCCAGCAGGGAAAAAAACAGCTTGGTTGCTTTTTGGCTGTGCTTTTGCCGAAGAAGGGAAAAGTGGGGAGTGGAGAACAGTTTTCTCAGGAGCTGGAGCAGGGGCCTTTGTGGCAGCCCTGCTGGACAGTGAAGCATAAGCCTACTGTGCCCTCTGCAATGAAGAGGGGGGGCAACAAACTGAGGAGCAGAAACTTCTGGTAAAACATAGCTGAGCAGCTGTGTGCCAAAAAGATAGTCTAGATAGATAGCTCTGTGAACCTGGACTTTATGAAAACCAGCTGAAATTCAGCTGGAACTTCTTGACAAATTGGTTTTCCCAGTTTATACTTTGGGTAGATTTCATGTAAATTATATCCAGACTAATGTGCAAGTTATACATGTGTGCAGATGCCTGCCTTTCCTCTGGAAACACTGTATCCTTTACGTGAAGATGAAGAAACACAATCAATTCTATGCTTCTGTTGAGGAGATGACAGAACTAGTACTGCTCAAACTGAGCAGTACAGACAACTGAAGCATAAAATTCCTGCAAACTCTGAGAATGTGTCTCTTCAGAGAGCTTTGGTGCAGTCCCCTACCGCTTCTTCATGAGGTATCTCATCACCAGAAATGCAGTTTGTGTATTGTCAGAGGACTTAGATTCTCCCAAGCTCACATAAACTGCTGGTGAGTTGCTACTGATTATTTCTTCACAATGCTAACTTTAAAAAGCTCCACTGTGAAATGGAGAATATTTGAAACCTCACATATTTAATAGTAATTCTGTCATTGCTGTATATGCTCAAACATAACATTTTTAATATTCTAAGGCAACTCTTAAGTTTTTATCAGACCTTAAAAAATGAACATATTGATGTCTTAATTGCTAGCACAGAATATATAGATAATACTGTATCTTTCACCAGAAGCATGCTGTGCTGACAGAGGAACTGATGTGATAGAGCTGAAACTTTTTCCCCTTAGGACAGAACAATTATTATATCCTTATGTCACTAAAACTGTTTGCTCATATTCTCACATATCATAAACTCTCTATGATTTAGGGTTTTCTCATCCATTTTAAAAGCTTTTAGCTTATGCATCTGTTCCCTGGCCACTAGAAACATCATTTCATTGTGGTCAGTTGCCACTAATAGACATAATCAGGAACCATGGAGACAATATGCAGAGTATATGCAAGTTTACGTGAGTTCTTCCTGTAAGCCGGTGATGGAAATGGCAGCCAGGTCTCCAGCTGCTGTCCTTTTCCTGCTTTCCAAGAAAGCTGTTTCAGTACTGACTGGTTTACTGATAAACATTTTTATAGACAACTTCCAGCTTACCTGGATCATTTTTAGACATTCCCATCAAACCAAAGATTTCTCAGCTAGAGCTTGGCTGAATGAATAGCTGATTCAGCATAACAGGCTGTAAACCACCAGCAGGGATTTGAAAATGGTGGGGAAATAAAGAAGCGGGTCAGCTAGAGATGGAATGGACACTCTGTGGGTGACAACTGGTGAATCCAGTGGATTTGCTTTCAGATGCTTTGACTGTAATCTGTTACGTCCACCAGTGATCCTCTGCACTCTCAACCTGAATGAGAATAGCTGGTTCAGACATCATCATAAATGTAAATCTAGTATTTTCTTTTCTGAAGTCCATTTCTGCTGAATTTCATCTGCTATACTGAGAAGTTTGTAGTTAAATGGACAGGTGCTTTTTTCCACCATATTTTCCCATCTGTTTGAGGAGAAGCAGTGGTGACAGCTTCATCTTTGTGAACTGTCTCCACACTTTCCCCAACTACATAATTTCCATTAGCTGGAAATAGATTTTTATTTGTTAGTGTTTGAAGAGCTCGGATTGGGCTTGGCTAATATTGTGTGGAGCCTCTCATTGTGCTTTTCTGGTGTTTATGCCCACTGAAGACAAGGCAAAATCACTTGGAATCAAGGAGTGGCTTTAGGTGGGTTCTTGTGTTTTCCTGTGAAAACTTTGAGAGATCAAATACAATCCTCTGGTCAGCATGAAGGAGGAACTAGTGTCTCCTAGAGAAGACTTGAATGTGTACATCTGTGCTCCCTTGAAATTTAGGGACACTGACATGAATTCTGCTAATGAATGAAGTGTAGAAGAGTATTTGGCAATACTCAGCTGTCCCAGACTGGTCATTTTCTAGGTAGTGGAAACTGCTACCTTTTTTTTTTTTCTTTCTTAACTCCCTACTATGCTTATTTTCATTCTGTAGGGGATTGGTGTGTTTATGTATGTTTTATGTAAATAAAGTGTCTGGTCATTTCCTGCTCTCCCCACCCTTTTCTCTTGAAGTGACCATTGAGTGTGCCCACTCTGATTCTTCTACTCAGTTTAACAGTTCCTAGTTCTGAAGACCCCCCTAATTCAAGGTGAGGGACACTGTCCTTGCAGCATGAACTGTGTATTCAGTTCCTTTCTGGGATCTGTTTAAAGTTGTCTCCTCCTGAAGGACTTCCTTGAAGTTTTTTCTAGTTTAATCTCGTGCCTGTCTAATGAGGTGATGCTCACAGTAAGATACCTTGCACAATCTCTAACCTTCAAGGCAGGACAAACAATTGGCAATATAGACTCAAGGCTTTTAAAAGCCCTGCTTGGAAATGCTTTTTCATATGCTTTCTGATTTAAATATTTCATTCAATTTTACAGAAGCAATAAGGAAAAATATGCACATTTAAACAGGTTTTTTAAATGTTCAATTTGATTGTCCTTGAGATATTCAATTTTGGATCTGCTTAATGGGATATCTGCTGTCCAAGAATTTGAATGTGTTATAGACTCCAGTCCAGTTCCATAACTGTGGATGTTTGACCTTTGGATACTTGAGGATATCCTACCTGCTTTCCACCTGCTGCCCTGAAATAGGTCCTGCTATGTCTGCTAGCCTCACATGAGTGTCTTGGGTACTCTAAGGATCCACTGCTAGTCAAGATAACTAATGTTTAGGCATCTGAGTTGAGCACTTAAGTTATTGTCATTATTTGAGGTGGGTTTTTTGTTGTTGTTTTTTTTAAAGAAAATCTGCTTTTACTCTCCTTCGTGTTCTGATGAGCAAAACAGCACTACGGATAGGACCTTGTTCACAACAAAAAATTGTTCATTTGAACTGCTATCATCTGTTGGAGCCATGAGCCCATTTCTGTGCAAATCAGCTTATTGCTGTGAAGTTGTGCCAGCTTTGACCAAACCACAAGGGGATTATTAAATATTATAAAAAGTTTCAGTGAATTCCCGCATCCCTCTCTACTGTGCTCCCGGATTCCCGGGTTCTAAACATTAAAAGCCAGCCACAGGTTGGGTCCTGTAGCTCTAACTACTTTGGCAGCTCTCTTGGAGCAGATGCAGAGCAGTGAGACTTAGGGAAGAGGAAGACTACTGTTGCAAAGTTGCACAAACAAAAATGTTCTTGCTTTTGACTTTCAGCACAGTTTAGAACGCTTTTTCCCCCCTCCCTTGGTTAACATTCTGCATTTGGGAATGTTACCGATTTTTCTGACTGAACTAGAAAATAGAAATATGCTTGTGCCTGCACCCAAATCTGGGGCCAAGCAGACTGTGACTCTTGGCTGATTGAAATATAAATCCCAGTGTCTGGAAAATCCAGATCTAAATACAGCCCTGAAGACCTGTCAGTGCAGGATTCATAGCACCAGAGTGCTGTGGGGGAGGGAGAAAAAGAATATCATTTCTGTTTCCATAGTTGCTAAAAACTAATGGAAAATGCTGTAGAAATAATTTTTAAAACCTCAGACAATGCTCTTACTAAGGTATTTCCTGAATCTATAGAGAAATAAAGTACTTTAAAGCTTAATCTGTCAGCCTTCTTGTGCTGGCAGGACAGTGAAGACAGCAAAGTAAATCCATATGCTTAGTATTTGTAATGAACAAGCAGGAGTACAAAAAAAGATATGGTGACCACTCAGTGACTTGCTATCTTGCATGCGTTTGATTTTAATAAGATCATGGTTGCTTCTTACTATCTCTGTTACATATCAAGAGGATACATTAGTGTGCTTCTATTTGCATAATCTATTGTGGCAAGACAGCACCCTCTGTTCACATGCTTACCTCTTGTTAGTGCTAACATTATATGCTATAAATGCATGTCATGCATTTCAGTTATGTGGTTATGTAGTGCTTTGCTTGGGCAGTATATTTAGCAAATTGCATAGTCAGATGATTATGTTAGACTGAATGGTTGACATCTAGTACACAAATAATTATGACACTAAACTTACTATGTATGAGCTGGAGCCATAGCTGATTTCAGTGACAGATGGAAAACTCCACTGAACCTTTTATTGGCCATATGCCACTTCTGAGTGTTGGCCAACAACAAGATTTGTTGCTAATATATAATGATTTAAACAGTAAAAAGAGCAGCTGCACTTTGATTTTTGGTGCCTTTACTACAGGTTTTCCTGGAGCTTTTGAATATCTACTGCCGCTTTCTAATGCAAAGCTGTCACTTCTAGTCTGTGAGAAGAGGCTTTATCTTCCCAGCACTATCTGTGGTAGAATTTTATATTTTGATACTTATAACTAAAGCTCTCCTCTGCCTTTTATTGCATTATTAAGTTGACAGCATAAAAGTCTCCCTGCAACATGGGGCTGGCAGTGGCTCGTAAGAAGCTGGCTCTGTTGTGTAGTACCGCAAAAGAGCTTTTTTTAGGCTGTCAGTAAGTCTTATGTTTTATGGTCTGCCTGAGGACTGGGAGACCAGTGTTCCTCCAGCTGTTCAGAGAAGACAGCTTTCAAAGCATAGTTCATTGAGAGGAGCTGCATGTGTTGTTCATCAAATTACCAGGACAGTGTTTCCAAATGTGAGTATGTGAATATAAACTGCAATCGTTATCTATGCAGAACATGTTATATTGTTTTTGTTACTGCTGGCAGAGCAGAAAACTGCTGCCATGCAACGTTTTGACCTTCATTCCTTCTAAAGAGTGTTTCACTGTGGTGTCCTTTGCCAACCTGCTCACTCCGATATTCATACAGAGAAAAATGAGATTGGAATCTGGAAAGCAGAACCATTCTGGCCCTGGGCCCAGCAGCAAAGAGCATGTTAAGGGAGGTACATGACAAGGGAGCACATTCCAATAAAACTTCATATACATATTTTTGGGGAAAAAGAACACTTCGTTTTATAAAATTTGCATACAAAGAGAACTGGCTAAACATTTGACTGTCCTGGGCAGCATCTGTCTGCACTGCACGGAGTACTCTAGAGGTTTCTAGGATGTGTTTGACTAATCCTGTTGGTCAGATAACAGTCATCATATTGTTTCTGTGCTAAGGGAGGCATGAAGTGGTCATTGCATAAAGTTTTTTTTCATTGAAGAAGGCAAGCAGGTAGGGAAGAGAGCAGTTAATACCTGTATGCTTCTTGCACCTCCTTAGAAATGGGTAAGAAATGAGATTAATGTTGCTCTCCCCTTTCCAGGACAGCTCGTATGGAGAGTTACAAGGATTCAACTGGGTGCCTAAACCATGGTTTTGTTCCTGCCTGGCTCATGGGAGATGCTGTGGGTTGGACTGGCTTGCACAGTCTAGCCTTGGTGCATGTGAGTGCAGTATTTCACATTAGCTGACTGTGGCTGAGCTCTTCTCTGCATGGCTGGACCGCCTCTGGGTCTCAAGCCTGGTTGCTAATGTTTGTTATGATGCTGTCTGTAGTGCTAATACACTCTTGCATTCTATCAAAGACTACCGTTCTCATCTGCCTAGGTGCGTTGCCATCTGTTGCTAGAGCAGTCATTCCCAGTAGGGTAAGCAAAGTGATTTACCCATGCAAAGCCTAAAACATTAATTTGTTTCTTCACCCAATAGTAAAAAGTAACCAAAGAAAAGGCCCCTCTGCATTTACTGCATCTTTGACCTTTCTCTGTGGTGTTTGCATGCCAGCTGACTCCAGCCATTGTAGTTTGGATTGGTTGCTGACTACTGCATGCTCTGAAAGTGTCACAGTGTTGGCCTTGCTCATCCCTTCCTTTAACAGAACAGTGTTTTGTTATGTTTGTTTGTTTATCTTGTATCTCTTCCTTTAGCTTTGGAAAAGCATCCATGTAACTGCTGGTTGCAGGCAGGTGGTTTCTTCACAGCTAACAGCCTTCACGAGCAAGGTCTGCAAGGTGCAACTGTAACTGTACCAGCTGCACCGAGTAAAAAGAGACGAGTGCTCATAGTGGGTGACCTGTTGTTAAAAGGCACTGAGGCGCCCATTTGCCGACCTGACAGGGAGTCACGAGAGGTTTGCTCCCTTGCTGGAGCTAAGATCCGAGACATCACTGAGAGGGTGCCACAACTTGTCAAGAGCACAGATTACTATCCACTGCTACTCTTCCATGTGGGCACAAATGACACTGCAAGCCAGAGCCTGGGCAGAACTAAGGAAGACTATAAAGCCCTAGGGAAGCAAGTGAAAAATACTGGTGCCCAAGTCTCCTCCTCCTCCATATTACCTGTTGGAGAAAAATGGGTGACTAGAAATAGGCGAATAATTCAAATCAACTCCTGGTTACGTGGCTGGTGTCGATGTGAGGGTTTTAGCTTTTATGACAATGGGACATTCCTCAGCAACCATAGCCTGCAAAGGGGGGGATGGAATCCACTTGTCTGGAAGGGGTAAGGGAATCTTTGGCAGCAGGCTGGCCAATTTGGTGAGGAGGGCTTTAAACTGAGGGACTTGGGGAGAGGGGGCCAAAGTGGCAATGCTAATGCCATGACATACAATGGGGAATAAGGCGGGACAACCAGAGCAGTGACAAAGGTGCCTTAGCTGCCTCATGAGATGACAACCAGGAGACCAACCACCTCAAGGGTGTGCATGGCTATAGTGGATCCTCGTGCACCCCTCCAGGAAACCTGTATGCTCAAGTACCTTTCTGAAATGCCTGTACACCGATGCATGCAGCATGGGGATTAAACAGGAGGAACTAGAGGTCTGTGTGTGGTCGCAGGGCCACGATCTGATTGCAATCACAGAGACATGGTGGGATAGCTTGCATGACTGGAATGTGGTCATGGATGGCTACAGGCTTTTTAGGAAAGATAGACCAGCAAGGTGAGGTGGGCGAGTTGCTCTTTATGTGAGGGAGCAACTGGAATGCATCGAGCTCTGCCTTTGAGTGAAGGAGAACAAGTTGAGAGCTTGTGGGTAAAAATTAAGGGACAGCCAAATATGAGCAACACAGTTGTAGGTGTTTGCTACAGGCCACCTGATGAGGAAGAGGAAGTTGATGAAGCCTTCTACAGACAGCTGGAAGTAGCCTCACAATTGCAGGCCCTGGTCCTCATGGGGTACTTTTACCAGCCTGATATTTGTTGGAAAAGCAACATGGTGAGCCATGGATGATCCAGAAGGTTCCTGCAGAGCACTGAGGACAATTTTTTGATGCAAGTGGTGGAGGAGCCAATGAGGTAAGATGTGCTGCTCTACCTTATACTAACAAAAAAGGAAGGGCTGGCTGAGGATCTGAGAGTTGGGGGTAGCCTTGGCTGCAGTGACCATGAGATGGTCGAGTTCAGAATACTGCATATAGCAGGGCTATAAGTTGGGTTACAACCTTGGATTTCAAGAGGGCCAACTTTGGCCTCTTCAGAGACCTGCTTGGAGGAGTCCCATGGGCTAGGGCTCTGGGAGGCAGAGGAGTCCAAGAGAGCTGGTCAATATTCAAGGACCACTTCCTCTGAGCTCAAGATTGGTGCGTCCCTAGGAGGAAGAAGTCAGGCAGAGGAGCCAGGAGACCTGCATGGATGAGCAAAGAGCTTCTAGAGAAACTCAAATGGAAAAGGGAGGTTCACAGTATGGGGAAAAAGGGACTGGCCACTTGGGAGGAATATAGGAATGTTGTCAGGGTATGCAGAGATGTGATGAGGAAGGCCAAGGCCCACTTGGAATTAAATCTGGCAATGCATGTCAAAGATAACAAGAAGGGCTTCTTTAAATACATCAGCAGTAAAAGAAAGGCTGGGGATACAGTGGGCCCACTGCTGAACAAGGAAAGGGGCCCTAGTGACGCGGGATGCAGAGAAGACAGAGTTACTGAATGCCTTCTTTGCTTCAGTCTTTACTGCTAAGGCTGGCCCTCAGGCATCTCAGCCCCTACAGGAGAGAGAGGTAATCTGGAGAAAGGAGGACTCCCCCTTGGCTGAGGAGGACTGGGTCAGAGACCACCTATGTAAACTGGATCCTCGCAAATCCATGGGCCCTGATGGGATGCACCCATGAGTGCTGAGGGAGCTTGCGGATGTTCTTGCTGAGCCAATCTCCATTGTCTTTGAAAGGTCATAGAGGGCAGGAGAGGTGCCTGAGGACTGGAGGAAAGTAAATGTCATGCCAATCTTCAAAAAGGGCAAGAAGGAGGACCTGGGAAACTATAGGCCAGTCAGCCTCGCCTCCATCCCTGGAAAGGTGATGGAGCAGTTCATCCTGGAGGTCATCTCCAGGCATGTAGAGGAAAAGAAGGTTATCAGAAGTAGTCAGCATGGATTCACAAAGGGAGGATCATACTTGACCAACCTGATAGCCATCTATGATGGTGTGACTGGCTGGGTTGACGAAGGGAGAGCAGTGGATGTTGTCTATCTCGACTTCAGTAAGGCATTTGACAGTGTCTCCCCTAGCATCCTCATAGACAAGCTAAGGAGTTGTGGGTTGGATGCGTGGACAGGGAGGTGGATAGAGAACTGGCTCAACAACAGAATTCAGAGGGTTGTGATCAATGGAGCAGAGTCTGGATGGAGGCTGGTAACTAGCGGTGTTCCCCAGGGGTCTGTGTTGGGTCCAGTCCTGTTCAATATATTCATCAGTGACCTGGATGATGGGATAGAGTGTAACCTCAGCAAGTTCACTGATGATACCAAACTGGGAGGAGTGGCTGATACGCCAGAAGGCTGTGCTGCCATTCAGCGAGACCTGGACAGGCTGGAGAGCTGGGCCAAGGGGAACATCATTAAATTCAACAAAAGCAAGTGCAAAGTCCTGCACAACCCCATGCACCAGTACAGGTTGGGGGCTGACCTACTGGAATGTGGCTCTGCTGAGAGGGACTTGGGAGTACTGGTGGACAGCAAGGTGACCCTGAGCCAGCAATGTGCCCTTGTGGCCAAGAAGGCAGCCGATGTTATCCTGGCATGCAGTAAAAGGAGTGTGGCCAGCAGATTGAGAGAGGTGATCTGTCCCCTCTACTTTGCCCTAGTGAGACTGCATTTGGAGTAGTGTGTCCAGTTTTGGGCCCCCCAGTTTAAGAAGGACGGGGAATTGCTCGAGCAAGTCCAGCAGAGAGCTACCAAGATTCTCTACCAGGAGAATCTCCCTTATGAGGAAAGGCTGAAGGACTTGGCTTTGTTCAGCCTAGAGAAGAGAAGACTGAGGGGGGATCTTATAAATACTTATAAATATCTAAAGGGTGGGTGTCAGGGCAATGGGACTAGACTGTTTTCATTAGAGCCCAATGACAGGACAAGGGGCAATGGGCACAAGCTGGAACACAGGAAGTTCCACCTAAACATGAGAAACAACTTCTTTCCTGTGCGGGTGCCAGAGCAGTGGAACAGGCTGCCCAGGGAGGGTGTGGAGTCTCCTTCCCTGGAGACACTCAAACCCTGCCTGGACACGTTCCTGTGCCCCCTGCTCTGGGTGTGCCTGCTCAAGCAGGGGGGTTGGGCGAGATGATCTCCAGAGGACCCTTCCAACCCCTACCATTCTGTGATTCTATGAACATCCTGTCTGTTGTAGTTTGAATTTTTGTTGGGATGTTCCTTATCTAGGTAAGTTTTTCTTTCCTGTCAGACTCCTCCTACACCCCTCTTTGATCTTGCCTACAGCAAGCTATCTGTCTCAAACAGTCAAGCAGAGTTGTGCAAAATATTCATAAAGTGATAGAGTTATTTCCCACTGTGTCACATCCTGTAGAGTGCTGGACCCATGTGAAACCCATATCCATCACAGGGATAGAAAACAGTGCAATTTTTATTGGAATTGAGAAGTTAGATTTATCTTTAACTCTGAGAGACATGTATAGTTGGCTATGTTGTCAATCTGAAATGGTACCTGCTGGGGAATAATCCTCCCAGTGATGTGGATGTCCTTAGTGTATCATCTGAGCTGCATGCTCTTCCAGAGTGTCCTGTGCAAATTTTTATCTTGCACAACTAGTGCATGACACCTTGTGCATCTGTGCAACACAGGCCAACTACCCTCCATTTCTGACTATGTTTTTACATGTTTTTGATGCCACCTTCCTCTGGCATCTTGTGATAAATCAAGCTGAGTCTAGTACATGTGTAGAACAGCTGCCCTGTTCTTTGCTCTTTTTTTTTTGTTTGTTTGGTGGGTTTGGAGGTTTTTTTGTGATCGTTTTCCCAGGGTTGAGAGAATCTCTTATCCAGGTGTTTGTGGTTAGGTGCAATCTGTTGATCATAGAGTGGTTGTTCTTTCCTCATATTGTACAATTCCCTAATGCCCATTAATGTCACTGACTGCATCATCTGCCCTCTTTGTAATATTTGCTGGCATCAATGTACATTGGTCTAAAAACTAGTTGAATGAAGTAGTATCCTTTGCTAGAAGAAAATACATACCAGCTTATATTTTGAGATTTTAAAGGCCACAGATATTTTCAGATAGCTTATGTCCACACAGATTATCCAAAACTAAGGGAAAAAAGGGATATTTTAAAAGCTTTTGGGAAGGTTAGTGAAGGTTGTTTTCCCCCTCTCCCCAAGTCATTGTTACGTAATTCCCGTTGACATTTACAGGCAGTTGTGCATGCAAACAGGAAAGAATCCGATAACAGAAAATGATTACGGAAGCAATAACATTCTACAGTTTCCTTTTTTTCTCAATAAATTTGTTCTCGCTTCATATAAAAAATTGAAATGTTTTCTGTCTGACAGGTGGACTGTGGGTAGTGTTTAGCGATAGTTAGCAATGTCTCCTCATGATGTTATTGCATAGCAGGACCAGTGATTTACAAGTTCAGGATAAGGGTCCTGGGCAGTATCATTGCAATGTATGAAGCAATTAAAAATATAATGATTCTTGAGATGACATGTACAGAAATGAAAACACTTTGCTAGAAAGCAGGACTTGCTGGTGTCAGCTGATGATTAGTATTTGTTGTCTTAAAGGCCCAAGATTTTTGCCATGTTGTCCTTTTCTAAGCAGCAAGCTCTCAGTGTGATGGGCATGACTCATGCTTAGCTGAGTGCTGCGGCTGCAATTTCTGTTCAGCTGGTACTCATGCAGAATGAGCGTAAGATCTTCAGCCAGATCTTTTTAAGCAGACATGCCAAGCATGTCTTTAAAATCCAGTGGTGGGAGTAGAGGCTTAGGACAGGTGAAGCAACAGTGTATAGTGAATGTTTCTGTAACCATAATTGGTATACTTTGACTTTCATGAGATGGGAAGAGTTTTCTATATTGGAGGTTTGTGATGACTTGGAGGGGGGCGAAAAAGAATTCATACATTCTTTGTCACTCTTCTACATCTGCTGTGATTTCTAGGGTCTGTGCTATTAGCAGCCTTCACTTGGTAAATGAATGGTGGGAAGTGGGTCTCTAAAGCAGTGCTATGTAGTAGCCATTTAGTGTTTGCTCCAGGCATGTGTATTCTCTTTTTTTTTTATTCCTGAGCAGATCTGTTTTCTCCTTGCCTTTTGGCAGCTCACCACACTGCTTCCTTTTGTGTTTTGTTATACAGCTGCTACGCAGCTGTATGTGCTGTGTGAATCTGTACATGTGTGCAGGTGAATACTTCACAGCTACCTGGAGACAGTGACCACGCAAAGCACCGAGAGCACTGTGATAAACAAATGGACCGTTGCTGTGTGGGACCCAGGAGCATAGTTAGTTGGCTCTACTAATGCCCAGCCGGATGAGTTAGCAATTCCCTCCCATATCTGTGGACTCTAAAATGAGGACAGTGTCAATGTTCTATGTAAGGGTAAAAAATTGTAATGTCTAAAGATAAGTGTTATTTGAGAAGTAATTTTCCTGATTATGCTGTACATGGCAAACAAAACAGGAGCAAATGATCAAGTGATTTCTAACAGCTTTGACAGGAGATGGCATCTGTTGAAGTCCAGGTGGATTTATTAGTGGAGTAACCCTGTCTCCCTAGAGCGTGCTGCTGTCACATGCTGTCTCATTCTGCATCCCCTACCAGAGTGCATAAAGTGCAATGTGTAAATGATATTTAATTATTGTTAACAGTTTTAAGGAAAAAATTACGTTCTCAGTTCCATACCAATATTGATGATAGATACACCTATATAGATACACACACTTCTAAATTTATATTTTTATAGAGATAAAATATACATAGTGAATAAAAAAGATGATCAGAATTGTGCATTCAAGTACCTTACTTTGGTTTTCTTCTCCTGCACTGAATTTGATATGCTGTAAAATTAAAATATTTGAGAGAAAATTTTACAAACCAAATCCTGGTGACCTTTAGTTCCTAATCTCAAAGCTGCCAGTGGAGATCCAGGTGCCTGGGAGCCGTATCCAACTGTAGGCAAATCTCAGGAGCAAGCAGAGTGATTATTAATCAGCAGCTGTGCTTATGATCATTTGTAGTTATTCCATTTTTTTGCCTAAGTAGTAAAAAAAAAAAATCAGACTTTTTAACCATATTGGATTAATAGAAATAACAACAAAAAAAAGACTTTGCTATCTTGAACAATAATACGATTTATAAGCTGACTAGTGTGGGAATACTGCGGTCCTCTGTTGTGTGGAATCTTAGGAATCTTATACTACATGCATACATCAGACTGACATGAGAACATCCACCTTTAACTGAAGTGATAGGTGCTGTGTATTTGCAGCAGAAAGAACCATGCTCTGATATATATATCAAGTTTTGAAGGGACATAATCTACTTTGTTAATAAAATACTTAAGTTTCTAGGTCACTGTGGATCTAGCAATTTATCTATGTCTGTAAATGATACTTACTACCATAATACTCTGTTTGAAAGAGAAACAATCACTGTCAGATACTCTTAAATATTTTGTTCTTGGGTAACTAGCTTGTTTGAATGGACAGTAAGGTTGTGCATATAAAAGAGATGATGTTTTTCTGAGGTTTCTGTTTGCTCCAGGTATATCTCTACCATTGCATACCCAAATATGCAGTGAGGACATTTGGGGAATTTAAGAACTCTCAGAAAGCAAATGTTCCATCACAACTAATGTTTTCCTCCTGCTGGTGACAATACCTCAGGATATCAAAATGAATGGCAGAAATGAAAGCAAAACAACATTTATTTGACCAACAGTGTTGAGCATCAATTTGAAATAAATCAGAACTTGTGTCTGCTTAAGACTTTTCTTTATACTTTTGGTTTGTACAATTTTTTGATCCCTTTCTTCTGTTGGCCTTGAAAGCACTGGTTATTTACTAACATAATATTATTACATACCTATCTGCAGGCTTTAAGATTAAATTGAAGCCTTGCAATAATTTGGCCAAAAACTACCAGAACATTCAGTCAGCTGTCAAAATTTTAAGAGAAGCCATAGTAAGCAAAAACAAGCTGTAGCTATTTAACTGATATCTAAACAGAGTCAGCATAGTTACCTGGGTAGGTGGCCCTTTGGCTGAATTATTAGCAAAATGCAATTTGGTGACAGTTTACACACTGTGGGCCATTGACTCTTCTCAGTCCACATGTGCAGTTTATATTATAGCCAAATTAGATGCATTTATAATTCATTCTATCTCTTCCTCCCTCCCCCCCTCCCTCCCTTCCTCCCTCATACACTCTCACTCTCTACTCTGGACAACCTGTATTTGCAACTTTGATGGATCAGGGCTTTGTTAATTACGTGTCCAGCAGAGCATCACTTGCTATCACCTATGGATTCCTTATAGATGTAAGTGGCTAAGAACTGATTAAAAACCATGGCAGAAATAGCAGCAGCAGTACTGTTACCTAAAATGTGACTGTAGTTTGTTTAAATGGTAGGCTTTACCTTTGGGAAAAAATGCATTCTGCTTTTGATGTGGATGACTAAGTGTTGTTAGTTCCCAGTTGGCCAGTGCAGTAGATACATGCCAGAACTTGCCTAATACCCTTTCTGGTTCCTAAAGGTAATTCATTTTTAAGGCAGAAGCAGTCAGTAGTATTGGTAAGTAATTCTTTTGCTTTATTTGCATTTCTTTTCCATTGTAATATAAATTGTAATAGTTGAATGGCTGTTGGTATCTTTAAATCTATCAAAAACACTGTATTCTCAGAATTGTGCTTTGAAGGTGTATGCAGCCTTGGTGAAGGCATATTCTGTCATATTACAGAATTATCACAGAATCACAGAATCAGAGGTTGGAAGGGACCTCTGCAATCATCTAGTCCAACCTTTCTAGGAAGAGCACAGGCTAGACAAGATGGCCCAGCACCCTGTCCAGACAAATCTTAAAAGTGTCCAACGTGGCCGAGTCAACCACTTCCCTGGGGAGATTATTCCAATGGGTGACTGTCCCCACTGTGAAAAATTTCCCTCTGGTGTCCAATCGGAATCTCCCCAAGAGCAATTTGTGTCCATTCCCCCTTGTCCTCTCCATGTGACTCCTTGTAACAAGGGAGTCTCCATCTTCTTTGTTGCTACCCCTTAAGTACTGGTACGTGCTGGTGATGAGATCCCCTCTGAGCCTCCCTTTCTCAAGGCTGAACAAACCAAGTTCTCCCAGCCTATCCTCATATGGCAGGCTTCCCAGTCCTTTGACCATCTTGGTGGCCCTTCTCTGGACCCCTTCCAGCCTGTCCACATCCTTTTTGTATAGCGGGGACCAGAACTGTCCACAGTACTCCAGGTGTGGCCTGACAAGCGCTGAGTAGAGCGGATAATGACTTCTTTATCTCTGCTGGCAATGCCCTTTTTGATGCAACCCAGCACCCTGTTGGCCTTCTTGGCCACAGCAGAACACTGGTTGCTCATGTTGAGCTTTCTGTCCACCAGGACCCCCAGGTCCCTTTCCACAGAGCTGCTCTCCAGCCAGGTGGATCCCAGTCTGTGCTGCACTCCTGGATTGTGTTTTCCCAGGTGCAAAACCTTACGCTTGTCCTTGTTGAACTTCATAAGGTTCTTGTTGGCCCACTCTTCCAGCCTATCCAGATCTTCCTGCAGAGCAGCTTTCCCTTCTGAAGTGTCTACTTCCCCACTCAACTTGGTGTCATCAGCAAACTTCATCAGGCTACGCTTGATCCTGTTATCCAGATCACTTATAAAGATATTGAATAACATTGGGTCCAATATCAATCCCTGGGGGACCCCACTTGTGACAGGTTGCCACTTGGAAAAGGAGCCATTTATCACAACCCTTTGGGTGCAGCCTGTCAGCCAGTTCCCCACCCACTGCACAGACCATTCGTCTAGGCCATAACGCATTAATTTCTCCAGGAGGAGACTGTGGGGGACCGTATCAGAGGCCTTGGAGAAGTCCAGGTAGACAATGTCCACTGCCTGCCCCATGTCAACCAGGCAAGTCACCCTGTCATAGAAGGCCACCAGGTTTGTCAAGCACGATCTGCCTTTAGTGAAGCCATGTTGGCTTTTCCCAATCATGTGCTTCATTTGACTTGTGAGGGCTCCCAGGAGGATTCATTCCATAACTTTCCCAGGGATTGAAGTAAGGCTGATGGGCCTATAGTTACCCGGATCCTCCCTTGAGCCTTTCTTGTAGATAGGGGTAACATTTGTCTTCCTCCAGTCCTCTGGGACATCCTCCGTTCTCCGTGACTTCTTGAAGATTATGGAGAGTGGCCTTGCGACGATGTCAGCCAGCTCTCTCAACACCCTCGGGTGGATGGCATCAGGGCCCATTGATTTTTAGGGCTCAAGCTCCTTATTATTGGTTTGGTTTCTGTTGCCTGCAGAATGTGCATCTTATATAAATATTTACAGTAGACATATGGACAAGTTTCCTTCTTTTGTAAAGTTGAGCAAAAGGCCAAAGTGTTACCAGTGCACTTAGTTACCTACGTAGTAGTTATGTATATTTGAGGAAACAGTCTCTATTACAAGGTCTTACCTGAGTTTGAAAAACCCTGAACTGCTCTGAAGTCAAGAAGACTTGAGTATTCAAGGAGGGGAAAGTAGCTCTAAAGCTTTTGTATTATGTGTGGTGTTTTTGGTTTTGTGGGTTTTCTTTTTTTTTTTTTAAATTCATAACCCATGCGTGCTTGGCATTGAGCTTAGTAACGTAAGTACTGGGCTGTTTTCTCTTGCATGTTTCAAATTGTCCCTCTGAAATGCTACATACTGAGTGCTATAAACACATAGTAATTTTGTTTCAAAACATCAGCTGAGTCTGCAATGTTTCATAAACATTGGCTTTTTTTTCAAATAAACTCTAATGCTCTATCAAATATTTTAATATTTGGAAATGATTCTGAACTGGACAGAAAGTCTTGTAGCAACAGAGCATAAACATCCTTTTTCTGTTGCACAACATTTCTTTTTAAGTTCTTGACACACTGCTGTTTTAATGTGATGTGGAGAAAACAGCACTGAAGCCTGTTAAATGATTCATTTGCATCCTCTGAACACCAGATTGGAGAGAATGAGGGGGGGGAAAGGCAGGAAACAAGAGATTAGCTAAGCAGTTTAGGGACTAGTTGTTCTCACTGCTGGTGTTAATTTCTGAAACCAGCTCAGATAGCTTTACGCCCTCCAGACAGTGTGGAACTGGAGGTGGTATCAAACAACAAACGTGGATTCAGGCGTTAACTGTGAGATTACAGTCCTAGAGTTCAGAGGTGATATATATATATATATATTTTAAAAATCTATCTATCTATCTATCTATCTATCTATCTATCTATCTATCTATCTATCTATCTATCTGTCAAAGGTTTTCACTTCATCTCACCATTAATTTGTAGTGATATATCTCATGTCTGAATGAGTAACTGAGCCTTGCCCTTTTTTCTGCCTAAAAAAGTACTTGTACTATTCAAACCCGAATTTGGTTCCATTTTGGTTCTGGTTGGGTTTATACTACAGGCTGTTTTGTTTAGAGATTTTTAAAATAGGCCTTAAGCCTGCAATGTGATACAGAGGAGTTCGTGGTCAAGCTCTTCAGATCTTTGTGAGGAACGCTGAAGCTGTATGTTGCACGGCCAGATTCATATTTTGTGTATTTCTTAGTTATGTTAAGGTGCATTTTCTAATAGAATTTCTTACATATGTGTCTGCCTTTGTTATTTCTAAATTATCCCACATCAGAGAGATTTGTCTCTCTCTCTATATATATATATAAAGAAAATGGCTTTTATTTGATTATGACTTCTGAATATAAAGGTTTATTACATTGTTAAAAGGATGTGCAACAACAAATCATGTAATCCCAGATCTTCAGCTTATTTTAGAACTGTTGTACTCAGTTGTGCCTTTACTGGGTTTCTTCATCTTGTCTGTGGCTGGAAGTTCAAGACTCTCATATTTTCATCACTTCTGGATCTTCCACTCAAGATAAGTGAAAGTGGACTACTTGAGTGGTGGGTTGATGCCAGATGCTTCAGTTAATTGTTCAAGGTGTGTAGTGTTGATAGTGGTCATGCCTGACTGTTGTCAGGGTTGAGGCTGAGCCTCGTCTTGCTTAGTTTGGCCTCTGTATTGTGGTTTTGACCTGGTGATTTTTGGCTTGATTTGTTTTGTTTTGTTTTCTTCCTCTTATTCCAGAGTGGTTCTGTATTTGTTGAGCCTTTTGGCTAGCTTTTGTCAACCTTGACTCAAGTTTTCAGATGGAAGGGGGCTATTTTAACTCAAGTGCTGAGAGTTGAGAGTCGCTGCGGTGACTGTTTTCTGGTGACTCTGCTCGATGACTTAAGATGTTCATTGCCCTGTCAGGAAGACAGTAGGGGCTTTCACTGCTTTTGCAGTTTTGTTAAGGCAGACTTTCTTGGAGGAAGTTTCTGGCATGGGATAAAGTTTTTTTGTCTTTAGAAAATGAAACTTCCTTTTCCTAGGAAATTTCTGTTTGTTCCACTGAACCACCTGGTATCCTCTGATACTAGGTAGCCAAAAAGCCAGTACTGCCTTTCTCATATATCATGTTCTTTCTTCCACCCACCTTCAATCCTCCTCTCTGATAGAGGATTTTGCTCAGCTTTTAACAAGATAGTCTTAATTAAGGTGCCTGCAATTTCACCAGCAGTGAGAAAAGTATTACAAACATTGATTTAAAGTTTTACTCATTGGTTTGCTGCAAACAATTTCTTACTGAGATAACTTCTTTCTGGATTTATTTGACTACTGTACAATCAACTGCTAAGGTAATTATCAAGAACTAAACTAAGTATATCAAGCTTATGCTAGACTGTCCAGTACTTTTTGAAATTGAATTCAGATAGACAATGGAAAAACATTCCTGAAAGGTGTGGAAAATAAAGATGGAAAGTGCTCCATATGTCCCCAGCAGCAATCCTCTTCCATGTCTAAGGCGGCAACCTTGGAAGACATTTAAGTCCTTTTAATAATGGCAGACTTGCAGGTTAGTGCCTTGGACTAAATCTCCTCCTCTCATCCACACTGTTTCTTGGACCTTAAATTTCCCTGATTTTGTTTAATACTTCTCTTTCTCAGGGTAGCTGGATTCAGTCTCCATCTGTGGCCTGAAGTGCCACTACTGAGTCATCAGACCGGTTACTGTTCACTGACACAAGGCTGACTGCTACAGCTTCTGTGTGCCTGAACAAATACCTGCAGCAATTTAGATGTCACTGCCCTGCAGTGATTTACTACTGTCCCTCTGCTAGAGGTTGCCTTCCTGCAGCAGAGCTGGTGTAAGGGAATGTAGCCACTCCGTTTCAGAGTCCAGAACCTTAGAACAATTCACTTTTAGATCAAACTAATCCATATCCATGTGTTTCACACAGGGGTATATGTGGTGTTCTGGAAACTATAATATAAGGACAAAGGGTTGGAGCAGGGAGGTCCACCTTGAAGCAGCTCCGACCTGTACTGAATCAGATGGTGCCCATAGGCTATGTGGTTGTAGAAAAACAGGATCACTACCTTAGTAAGGCACTTGGGAGGTAGTACAGCTGTGCTGCTTTGGATACTTGCAAGGTCATTTAGCACTTCGGGTACCCAAAGTAAGCACAGCTTTGCATTGCAGTCAAATTATAGTCCTTTCTGCATGATATTCAAAGGATGCTTCCAGAAAAGAACACTGAAGTGCGTGACTGACAAAATCCTGGCCCCCCAGGAGTTTGTCAAGTTAACAGTAATCTCAGCCCCCATCCAGTGTGCATTGTGTGGTCCCTTGGCTTCTTTTACCTGGCAGGATTTGAGATTCACAAGAATTCTTCCATTTCTGGACCTTGTGAAAGCAGGATTCTTGCTGTTTTAAATACCTTACTCATTCATAAAAAGTGAACCTGGCAGGGAGATTTGAAGTATGGTGGAAAATGCATACATGTGACTGTGATTAAAACAGACTCTGTATTCTGGAAGTCATCCAGCCAGCAGGCTAGGATCTGGTGAGTTTTGTAATTCCCCTCCTACAGCTCTGCACCCCATCTACAACAGCAGTCTGCTAGTGTAATACAAGAGTCTGCATCCTAAACTTGTACAACTCAAAACATAGCAGCTGAATGAAGATAGTGTGTGCAGCGTTATTCTTCAAGGCTGGCACCTTTGACAGTGCTTTCAAGAGAGTGTCGTAATTCAAGTCAATTTTCAAGGCAAAGGCTGCTTACCCATGGGCTGTGTGTGGTCTACCAGGGTAATTAATCTGGCCAGCTTCCCAGGATAATTTGGAAGAGGTCTGTAGGCAAAATAAGTGGTTCTTTAGCTGGGGTAGCCTGCTCCTCGCCATCTCCTTTCTGCTGTCCTTCCCCCTTACCATGTTATTGTGTGTGAGCAGTATATTTTCTTGTGATGGGGAAGGGAAGGCTGAAGCATGTGGCCCTGCATTTAATTAGTGTCATGTAATGGCTGGGGAAAACTGGAGTGGGGTAGTCAGGAGATTTCTAATGTTGTTCTGACTACTTGCAAGCAATGGGGCTTAAACAGGATGTGCACCAAATCTCTACTGCTCTTCCAAAATTGCAGGAAAACAGTGAGAATATAACTGGAGTAAAAGCATTTTTTCTGCCAATGAGGAGCAGGAGTTTTATTCAGATGAGTGCTATTTACCTGTACAGGGTGTGTGTTTTCTCTAACAGCAACAGATCTGCTCCTTAGACATGCAGAGACATCTTCCAGGTGTGGGCAGAATCTAAGTCTGACCCATCAGTGTCTTCCCATGGTACCTCTGCTGGTATTACCATAAGTGTGGCAGTTTTGAAACCAAATAATAGTTTTACTTTATCCCCATAATTTTCTAGATTCTCTAGACAACAAAGACTGTTACCTTCCTGCTTGGGGAAGGTGCTAAGCTGCTCGGCTCTCAGGAGCTAGAAGGGTGAGCTGGGGTAGGAGCAGTATAGATGATATATTCCTGTTGCAGTAGTGGGAGTCCAAGGAAAGTCTCTTCCCTCTTTTTCTTTCCAGTTCTTGATATCATCAAGTATTCAGTGCAGTTTCTTCCTGTGTGCAGATGAGAGCTCAGGTTCCTTGGTACTGCTGAGACTTCATGCTTCCCTATGTATGAGTGTTCTGTCTTCTGCAAATTCTGGAAAATAATAAACCCTTGACTTGGACAACACAAACTCCAGCAAAGGAATTGTATTTACTCTATCAACAGAGAGGGAGTTGTGCAGCTAAGGAAGAGGCCGCATTTAATCAGAGATCTGATTTTAAATTACTTCTTCCTAACTGTCATGAAGTTCTGCAAACTCCCTCTCTCTTTCTAAATTGTCCAAAGAAGAGGCTACAGCCAGTTTGTGTGCCTCAAAGATTGGGTCACAAATCTGTAATGTTGGCTGGGCTGACCTGTTTGTTTTTTGTTGTTTTTTTTTTTCCTTCCTCCCCATACCTGGATGAAATTATGTCTGTTTGCTATTTCACCCCAAGCCACTGGCTACCAGGGGACAGTTTGCAGTCAGCATATGCTCTGTTCTCTCTAGAGGCATATGGCTGTGATCCTAAAGCTGCCAGATTCCTCTGGACACGTTCTGAGTGGTGCAGACCCCTTGCATGTGCATCCATACCATTTCCTAAACAAAGTCTCCCTCCCTGTGTGTAGAGAAGCCTCCCCCACTTCCCCGGGATGCTCTCTCACCAGTTTGCCTGCTGCTAGTTCTGGGCTGTTTAAGTCCTGCAAATCTAGTTAATTACTTATTCGGAATTAAAGTGTTTATAATTTGATTGAGTTCTCTTTGCAAGTATGTTAATACTTTACTTTTGAGAATGTTTGCAGAGGGGCTCTGTTTAATGATTCAATTTTGAAAGCTAATTCAGATTAATATTCTTCAGCATGTGTTGTTCCTCCCTTCCTGTCCTGTATACTTGCTCAGGATTTAATTCTTGCAATATGGGAAAAGTCTGAAATCATGAACCTTAGGCTGGGATAGCAAAAGCAAAAAAGGCTTAAGAGAGTAGTGAGAAAATGTTTTTGCTAACCCCATATTCACCTCCTGATAGTGGATAAATTGCATGTCTGTGGACCCATCTGGCACTGCAGGGAGTAATATCCTTTATGACAAAGACATTTTACTTAAGGTTTGCTTCCAGCTCTGGCCCAGAAGGGGGGAAATTGATTTAGCCTGTGATGTTAGAAACCAAAATCAAGGAGTGTTGAGACAGAGGGCAAGCTGCATTCAGACTAGAAGCATCCTGTTTCTTTCCCTATTGCAGTGATCTGCTCTTCACATCTGTTGCTCCCTTCTTACTTAGACACATGCGAAGTCACATGTGCTGTGCTGACAGTACTGCAACTGTTCTTTTGGAATCAGAGGACTCCTCATATGAGCTCCTCTGCTTTTGCTGTAAATGCCAGCCTACAGGGGACAAAACTCTGGACTTGTTTCATCCCAAGAGGAAGCCTTTAGAAGAAATAGGTTTTTTGTGAGGAGAGCCTGGGAGCAACATCCTAAAGGGAGATATCTTTTTCTTCTGTTGATGCCAGTCTGACTTGCTTTTGTAGTAGCAGCAGTTTCTATAAAGCTGGTATTTGAGTGAAAGGACAAAGACCTTTGTGAAGTTTGTCTTAGACCCTTTACCTCACATGGGGAAGTGGGACACAGTAACTAGATTGGACTGTTGTATATCTGATGTGTAAAATGATAACAGATTGCTCGTAAAGTACCAGAGGCTGTAGTCCGTTACTAAGTAGATAAGGGCTTAAAAATACTAGGTTTTGAGGTTGCACTTGGTGGTTATTCCTTTAAGAGACACCTTTGTGTTACAGCATTTGTGAATACTGCGCAGCATCCTGGCCAACAACTTTGCTTTTCTTCTGATTCGGTGGTTGGAAGCTCCCTGTGGAGCAGGAGGGCTGCACAGCCAACGATCATGTCTGGGCTGAACTTCTAGATAAAGGGTCTTGCTTTAATCTCTTTTTGCTCGCCTGGGTTTATGTAGCTCTCATGGCTGCTTCTTTCCAGTAACCAACAGCCACAGTGTTCATTACAGTAGTGTATCAGCTCTTCTTTCTGGGGAGTAGTAGGCCTGCCAAAGCTAGTCCAAAACTCTGACGGAAGCATGTTTTCCCGCGGTGCTTCATATGAACCAACATGTCTTGCCAAATTAGGTTGATTAGGGACATTGTTTTGGAAGAAAATTAGAGAAAATTCTGGTGATGTCATCCCCGTTTTACCTTTTGGGGATTGAAACTTTTTTTTATCTCTATTTTTTTTATCCTGCCTTCTTCTAAATGGGAAGCGGCTTTTCATTTTAAAGCTTTTTTTTGTGTATGTACAGTATATAACTGAAGTGAAAAATAGACATGTAGATTGAGTTGTAATAATTCTATGGGAAACTTTCATACATTTCCATTCAGATTTGGCAGAAAGCCAAAGGTTTGGAAGCTCAGAACCTTTCATGAAACCAAACCTCTGTTCTTCACACAGCTTTCATGCTTGTCCCTGCAGTGGCTTCTACCTAGATTATTGCAGTACACTGCAGTGAGGAATACATGTGCAGATCAGCAAAGCCTTCAGCCTAGTGTGGAGCATCTAGTCCTCTCCATATGAACACCCATATTTTCACATGTGTGATGCTGAAGTTTGGCAGTGACGATTAGCTGATAGTACGATGACTGTCAAAATTATTGACTGTCAAGCTTAGAATATGAATGAAGTAAATCGTGATTATTTTGAGCAATCATATGAAACGAAGTCTGAAAAATCCCTAATCTCTATGATATAGACTTGTTCAAATCATCTGTCAGAGCAGTGCTACAAGTGCACCACAGGAGAACTCATCTAAAAGAGGAACTGAAGTTGACTTTTTGTACTATTTAAGTCTGTGAAATTTTGTGTCTTGAAGCCTGTACTTAGCTTGTGAAAGTTGTTTCATAGGGTGTGCAAGTGGAACTCGTCCGATTACTATTACTGGGGCTACATTGACGGGTATCTGTTAATACTCATATTTCTCTCTATTTATCTGAAGAAGAAATCTCATATTTTTTTCTTTCTGTGTTGTAACTTCTCCCAAAACTCTGGGGGAACAATATACACACAAAAGCATATGTGATTCTTCATGCCTGCTGTCACAAATACTCCTCTGAAAAGTCATAATGGGAAGGATGAAGATTGGGGCATTCATTAGGAGAAGCAGCTTGCTAGCAGCAAAACGTGATATAGAACCTCCTCCTTCCTGAGGCTGATAGTTCACATGCAATTGCATATATATTCTATCTGAGGATTTAAAAAAAAGACTCTTGAAAGGCCAAGATACCCATTATGAAGCTATCAGGCTGGACAGCTGCCATTTATTAGATTAATATGAGCCTTGTCAATTTTTCAAAACCTGTTATAAAAAGAACAATGCTTAGTGTTTTATGCTTTCAAGGTATTTTCAAGCCATTCATGAAATCATCCTCAGAGATACAAAAAAAAGTGTGCTTAAGCAGTATTTGGAAAACATTTAATTCAGGATTTACTTAGTTGTTGTAGAAACCAGTAAGACTCTGGTTCTCAAACGTTTTAAACTTTTTTCCTTTCTCCTTGCCCCCATTGCCATCCTTATTTGAGACTTGTAAATGCAGTGGGAGGTGCCCAGTTGATCCACTGTTGCAGAGCCACTCGGAGAAGGTGGCAGGCAAGAGGGTGCTGTGGTTGATAGACTGGCTAGGATAGAAGGTGCCCTGCAGAAGAGGGATGTTACACGCTGCTCCTGAGTATTGCTCCTCATCCAGCTAGGCCTGATTCCCCGTCTCTGGCAGGTCTGGAATAGCCTCCCAGGCTTGCCTGAACCAAAAGTACTCAGTGGTCGCTCTCTCTTTAGAGTCACTCGCTTTCTTCATTTTCCACTTTTTCTTTCACCTAGGACTAAGATGCAGGGAGAGGTAGTGGGGCAGGCAGCCACTCTGTCACATGAGCTCATACGGGACTCGGAGTGCCACCAAGCCAGGAGGTGCATGGGTGGAAAAAGCAGTAAGGGGCTTGAGGTGGTACCTTCCCCTCTAGATGTTCCCTGCACTTTTTGCTGCCTTTCTCCTCGGCTACTTCATCTCCTGGCTTGGCTCTGCTGCCTTCTTCCAGATCCAGTGCAGGTCTCTTGCCTCTGTTTCAGCGTAATGATTTGTGCTGAGACCAAGAATTGCATGTGAGCTGTGCTTTGTCCATAGCTGTGCGAGTGCAGGAAGTGTCCAGCAGGGAGCAGAGCTGTAGAGGCTGGCTGACCTTCCATTGCACCTTCCATTGCAGTGCACAGGAGAATGAAAAATAACCGAACTACGTCAAATGACGTCTGGTACAAAACATGCTTGGCTTTAACAATTGCCGTTATTTTGGCATTAATGGATTAGGAGAAAAACTGTCAGGGTATTGGAATAGGAAGTTAAAGACCTGAAAAGTGGAAAATGATGCTTCAGCTGACAATGAGGAAGGACATTCAGAGCCTTAACACTTTTAGACTGGCAAGTTGCTTCATTCTTTTTATTCTTTTCAGGTTATAAAATGATACAGAGATTAAAGAACACATTTCTTTCTCACAGTTTTAGCCATTTAATATAAACACTTTACAGATGAGTCAGGAGTGTTGCTTTGCCTAAGAAAGTTGGCAACATGAGAAGTTTTTATGAAATTTTCCTTACATGTTTAGAATAGCAATAAGCATGCGGTATTTCATCCTGTTTCAATGGTCTGGATATGGCTGCCTGGAAATACAACCCCCTGGGAAAATCTCACACTGCTAAATGTGTTTTCATTCTGTATCAGACCCTTCCTCTCTCTGGCCCTCTCCCATCAGTTCTAAGGTTTTTCACTGAATGAAAAATAATTTTTGGGACATTCGGTATTTTCATTTTACTGATGTAAAATCATAAATGTAATCTTACAGTTTTGGTACAACTGAAAATCAAATCACTGGAACAAAATAACATAAACATTTCTTGCTTTGATATTTGTCAAGGGAGTTCACTCACTGAACTATTCTTGCAAAATGTTTAGACTTTTGATAAAACTACGTTTCCCGCAGAGAATGTAGTTCTGGCTCACTTTGGCTTTCTAAGACTAGTGCTAGCCAGCAGCAATCCTATTGACTTTGCCTAAGATCTGGGGGTACAGTTTAAAGCAAAACTCTGGTGTGTTTATGTGTTTGTGCATTTCTAAGAATGACGCTTCAGGGACGTTATCAGCAAGAAAGAATAGAGAAACTGAACCAAATTTGTGCTGCTGAGTGGAGTGATATATAGAACAATGACAACAACGAAATTATATATTGATAGCATTGGCAAGTGTGATTTTTTAAAATTATTTTTATTGGATTGTTATAGTAGCCAAAATAAATGCTTTTATGCATCATGATAGTTGAAACCAGTTATTAATTTGGCACTCCGAGTGATAAGGAGAAAGAAAATTGATCTGCAATAGCAAAAATGATTGTCCTTGGATCTTAGGTTGTGGTAGTATTCTTTTTTTTTTATCCCTCGTATAGGTTACAGATTCTGGTCCATTCATTCTTTAAGTTTGTTTTTTATTGCTAGCATATCTTTATGCCTTCTTTTTCTTTTAATTTGAAGACTTAGAGCAATATTTTTACTGTCTATAGATGAGTGTTTCTTTCAAATATGCCCTGATGTAAAATGCTGAGAGGGTTAGCTTTGGCTTTTTTCTTTACCTACTGTATACTTTTTCTGACATGTTAGATTAACTTTCAGCCGCAGGCCAATCTGTCAAAGAAACAGGGAATGTCTCCTGCTATGACAGATTTGCCAGAGGCTGAGGTTTGAAACAAGCTGGGTATTGCTTCTTACACAAAAGTAATTTCTCCCTACTGAAGAGAGCTATCACTGAATCAGCTGAACAGAAGCCTCTGACTTGCATTACTAGGTTCTGATCAGAAGATCTGCAACAGGCATTTTTTTTTTAATAAACTTATATGCCACAAAGGAGCTCTGGCAGTATAACTGTGGGAGAACTTTCAGCAATATAAGGTCAAAATAATTTCCTCAAGGATATCAGGAATCCAATATATATTTAAAAAACTTTCCCTGGTTGACTTCAGTATTGTTATCATGTTGGATGAATATACTGCTGCAAAGATAGACCCATAGGTCAGACCTTAACATACAGGTAGGACCTGCACTATCATCCTAGCATCTGCTCCAAAAATAACCACCCCACTCCTTAAACCTGACTCAATTTACTGTATGAGCGGAATAAAATTGTGCCCTCTGCACCCCAATTGTCCTGCCTTGACTGTAGTGCTGAGGGGCTCAAAGATGCTGTGCATCCTGAGCTTCCCTTTGCAGCACAGCTGCTTCCAAGGGGATAGCAATAGCCAGCTCTCAAAGCATGTCCAGCTGTAAAACAAAGCCTGGGATCTTTGCAGAAATGGCTAAACAAGAGTATGTATTGCAGGCATTCCCTAAGAAGCAATCTAGACAATCATACAACAGCTACAGTGCTGCTGGGAAGCTTCTGGGGTGAAATGAAGTCACAGTTTGTCCAGTCGGGGCTCCTTCTGTGGCAGACTACTGTTTTCACTCTTCAGGACTGGCTGGCAGGAGGAGTGTGAAAAGCATAGGGAGCGTTATGAGAGAAAAGGGAGGATTAGGCTGGGAGCTCTTGCTGCCTCTTTTGCCTTCCGTGATATGAGTGTTCAACATCGCGAGCAGTGCACTGTACAAACTGGAAAAGTGCACTAGTCTTTTGTTTTACCAGACTTTAGCACCCCTTACACGCAAGCCAGACTCTAGGATAGTATAGGAAGAATGTTTTATTGGGCTTGATGAAGGAATTAATGGGCATCCTCCTCAGGCATGTGTCATAAAAAAGAACTGACTTAGGCATACATAATGGACCCCTTCTGGCATTGGAATAACTGAAGTTATGCCCTTTTCCACACACTATTTTAAGTCAGTACAGCTGTATTAGGTTATGCCAGCCAAGGATCTGGCCCAATTAAATTGGAATGACAAACCACACTAATTTTAAAATTTTCTCCAGAAATGCTTGTCTCTGCTGTATTGACCTACTGACCACAAAGTTCATAAGTTGCTGGCTGTGATTTAAATTCCTCTTTATGAAGTGGAATCCCTATTTGGGTTTTACTTTAAAAAATTGTATATATATATTTGTAAATGTTGTGAACAGTAAGTAGATGATGATATTAATTTATACTATCATAGTTCCCAGAGGTTCCGGTTTCCACTTGCAGCTGCATGAAAAGACGATGTAGTTCAGAGGGCTGTGGGGAGGTAGGAAATATAGCTCAATACTATTCCTTCAGTAAAGTCCTTTCTGCCAGGTAGAATCCCTGGGTGCATTTTAAGAAGAAAACACTGTTCATCTGTTGACATGTGGTGGGCTTCTGAGGAATAAGAAAGCCTAGAAGCTTGTAGGTTTAAAAGTTCAAGGAACGTCAAAAACAGGTTTCACATTTACTTGAAGCTGCAGAAAATGAAGTGTCATGTGGGCTAGGCATCTCCTCCTGCCAGCTCCCCACGTGGGCCCCTGCAGCGTGACTGGATGTTGTAGAAGATGTGCAGGAAAAGAGGATGTCGCTTGGCTTTTCTTTTTGAGGTGACCAAAATATAAGCAAAATAAATAAACAAGAGAATGCTTTCACCCTGAAAGCTAGGTTCAGATTTGGTACTTTGTGCTATTGCTGGTGATGTAAAAATACAGTGAATTGCAAGACAAAAAAAAACCCCAAACAACAAAAAACCTGAGAGGGGAGACAGAATGTTTTCAACCTACAGGAAACAACTGCTGGAAGATCATAGCAAGAGACTTTGACAGAATCATATAGGGCTGTTTCATTTTGAAAGTGTGCAGGGCTTTAGTGACAACTGTATAGGAAAGTGTTTGTAAAAGAGATGTCATAGGAAACATGCAGCAGCTTGTTTTAAGTATATGCCAACAGACACTGAGGGAGGGGGACTTCACACTGGAATAGCTTTGAAGGCAGATGACTTTGGGCACAGAGGGCCCCTAAAAAGCCTGGCTTAGAAAGTACTGGATTTGCTACCCCCCCCCTGTTTTTTACACCACCCCACCCTTTTTTCCTCAACCCACCCTTTTTTCCCCACCCCCCCCACCTTTCCTTCCCCCCACCTTTCCTTTTCTTATTCTTTTCTGAGGTCTTTTGCAACTCCTGACAAAGAAGGCTGAATTTTAAACCATCTGTAAGCCTAAAAACAGCAAGGATCTGCTGCAGAATCTCTCAGGTAGGATGCTGAAGTTCAGGGTTTGACAGAACTGGGGGAGATTTTCATCCAAAGTAACACTAATATTTAATACTTCTTGGCATGTGTCCAATTCTGCTTTGGTGTAAGTTACTTCAGAGTAGGTGAAAACTGATCAAACTTCATGGATAATGAGATTAGAGAAGAGCTTTTCTAGCTACAAACATCCCACTCTGATCCAGCAGAAAAGTTACTGTAGACTAGGACTCAAAGGAGAAAATAAGTAAAATCTTTCTGGGTTGCAATTTTGCTTGGGAGTTCTAGTGTCATATCAGTCATTTGCACGCTAGCCATGCTATCAGTTTGGAAAAAAGGGAGTTTGAGAGTAGTTCACTGGATTAGGTTGATGGAGGGATTAACCTCTACCCCTCATTTAATTCACTTGAGGCTATGCCTAATACTGTTTTGTGGGCCTCAGTCAAGGTCTTACACATTCAAGATTTATTTGCTTTGTGGACATGGGTTGACAGGTTACAGGTGCTATTTTTTGATGGAGGTACTGAAAATCAGTGTTAAAATGCTTTAATTTGAATTGCAATGCTACATGCTCTGAAGGCAGTGGAGCATCTAAGGAGGAGGAAAAGGAAACACTTATCGTAGAAACTTGTTTTCTGAAAATAGATGTTAAAGCACATTTAGCATCTATGCAGTAGGCTAGTAAAGGATTGCAGCATAAGTCAAGAAGGATCAGAAGATCTGAGGCTCGCAAGTTATCCTGGCGGCTCCCTTGAGATTAAAAAGTTGAGTCAAACAGCAGGAAGTTGACAGAAAGGAGAGAGTTGCCTGTTCTGATAAGGCCTATAGAGGGCAGAGAATGCTGAGTTGCGTGGGTGTTGTGACAGCTCTAAGATGGCAGAATAACTCTTGTTTTACAATGGGAAGGTCAAAAGAGGAAAAAATGCATGTTGAGAATACAAGGCAAAAAAACCTCCAAAGCCAAATGAGAGAGACGGCAAAGAATGGAGTAAAGTTTGGATTCAGTTATTTTTGCTCCCTTTCCTGAAGCTGGAACACAGATGAGAAACCTCACCTACCTAGGAGGAGCTAAGAAATTCTAAACCAGCCAGGGTCTTGGTCTGGGCCCCTGAACAGAAAGGTATAAAGGAAAGGTGTGCACTGTAGGATGCACTGTAGTGAGGTGCTCCATGCTAAAAGCAAAGAAAAGCAGAAAGGTTAATGTGGCCCTTTCATAACAAAGATGTGTGCAGAATAGTAATTTGCTGTCGAACAAATTAGTTGCAGAAGGCAGGACATGGGAGAGGCTGAGCCCTGGGCTCTAACACAAGCTGAGGGAAGTGCCTCAGTGCAAGTTGAGCCAGGTGTCAACTTGCAATTCAGAGGTCCTCAACACAAAGCACTATTTTGCTGCTTGCTGGGCTGATCTATACCAGCCTCATTTCTAGGGTCTGGGTGTAGAATAGATGTCTAAAAGGGCTACTGTAGCCAGTAGGTTTACCAAAAGAGAGGAAAACTCACTCTTTCTTCCTTCATCCCATCTACAGGAGAGCTGGGGAAAGATTTCCCATTTGACCTGAGGTGGTACAGCAGTGCCTTAATGCAGCTAAAATTTTTAGCTCACTGCCAGTATATATGTGCCTGCAGTCAGAGCTGAGCAGTACAAGTCATCTAGCTGACAAACATACCAACCTGGAAATTGTACCATGCATCATAGGTTCTTACAATTAAAAAAATCCAGCAGAGATCTGGAAGGAGAAACAAGAACAAAAGTACCTGCATTAAATGTACAGATTAAATCCTTGATGCAAGAGGCATACTGTAAAAATGTCTTCAGCCTTGCAAAACTACAAACTCGATAGGTCTCACAACCCTCTTTGTTTATATTGCCCCAATTCTCTGCAGTTTTAATAACTGCATGCAGAAGAACATTCATAGTTACCTTTATGGTTATGCTGCCACAGAACAGGGAAGATGCAGCTAGCCATTGATGCTGTGAATATACCCCGTTCATCCTGCTGCAGATTATCTGCAAATGGCCTTTTAATCTTTTTATAGACTTAGTCACCATCAGAATTAATCAACAGATAAGTTATACTGACATGGTTTAGTCTAAACTCTTTGTGGTGACTTCTACTTTACAAATAATTAATTGCTAGTGGCAAATACTGATTGCTATTGGTTGAACAGGGCACCTGATGTCTGCTTGTGGACTGGAAAGCACCTTACTCATCTGCAGACATTCAGTGTGTCTGCACCACTTATGTGCAGATTCCAGTGCACAGTAGTGGTGCCATCATGATTTTGTTTTCCTGAATGTCTCTAGGACCACAGCCTTAGCTTTTCAAACAGGCTGAGTGGAAAAGATTGCAAAAACCAATAAACAGACATTGATGGTGGGGGCTTTTGTGCTTGTTCTGCCTGCTGCTCTCACTGGTGTGCTGTGGAGCGTTAGAAGACTAAATTATACTTTTGAAAAATAAATGAACAAAGTAAATGATGTGCTGTGATACCCTTGACTGGACTTTTTAATAGTGTTTGTTTGCTTACTTGCTAATTTGCAAGGTCTGCTAATTTGCGATCAGCCTCCCAGTTGTTAGTGTGAATTAGTGTGGTTCTGTTATATCAGAGGGACAAGCAAGTCAATAAGAAAAAGAGAAGCATCCCACATTAATGAAGCTATAGGAAAATAGCTTGAATGCCTTTGCAGTGTTAGTGTGGTACTTATCTCAAAACTTAACACAGTTTAATACCAGTTTCATTCTCAGTTCATTCCCTTGCATGTAAATAACTGTCCAAAACCAAAAGTGTCTCCTAGTCTTTAGAAAGATCTTTAGATGATCTCCTGTTATTGCTTGTTTGAATACCTCCATTGTGGGCCTTTTATCATTTTTGTGATGGTGTAAGAAATGTGTCATCTATGTATCATCTGCACAATGTTTTAAAATTAAGCTGGTTTAGAACATTTTATTTCAAATCTGTCATAGCGATTTCAGTGGCGATGTTCGTTCATTTTAACTAAAGTATTCTGAGGTTTTTATGCGTTGAGGTTTTCTTTTTTTGTTTGGAGAGACGGGGAATGCTCTCTCTTGATAAAGTCCTTAAAACATCCAGTCTGAAACTCAGTAATGTTACTCTCATACAACACCTATCTGGCTTTTTAAAAACACCAGTGGGCAACACTTCATGTATCCCGTCATCAAGCCATTCCCACCTGACACTTTGCATGAAAGGATGATGTTTTAGTCATAAGCATAGCGATGAGAGCTCCCAGAAATTTCTTTTCCAGCACTTCCCAGTTTTCCTTGGACATTCTGGAAGGGTAATTTGTTATCATAACCTTAAAAGGAAAGTGTTGTTAAAAAGCAAGACGTTAAGTAAGCAGTTTTTATGATATTTAACTGGTTTATAAAATAAAGGTCTCCAAAGTTTCAATCCATTAATGCATACTGAATGAATTAGACACACACAGGTATGTAAGAAGCCAGTCCTCTATTGCTGGAAGTCAAGATATAGTGCTATTTTTTCTCTCAAGAACAGGAGTAATTTATGGGATGATTCTCTGGACTCTGTTTATTCTGTAAGAAAAGAGGGGAAAGGAATAGAATAATGCATCCGAGAAACAGAATCACTAAAATTAGATGTTGTCCTTGTCTTGAAATTATTGCTGCCAATGAAACTGTATTTCTTAGTGCCTTTTGTTTTTTTCCTTTTTTGCTGTTTGGAACCTTCTAATTGCAGGTTGTGATTCTGAGGCTAGTGACAGACGTTATCCAGCATTTAGAGTTGATTCCCCTTTCCATCTGTCACTTGATCCTCTGTTTGTATAGATGCCAGGTGAATATTTCTTCCTCATTTTCTAGCTGCCTTTATTCTGTAATATGCTGATGCATAGTTTCACATTTAAAATTCCTAAAATGATATAAAGCAGCTTGAATACAGAATACATTTTCTTCAGGAGCAACTTTTTTTTCCTTTATTGTTCAGCTGACTAAAGAAGAAGGTGGTAAGGGTACACATTAATATTAGCTGGACGTGTGGGCAGGTTCTATCCCTTCCACTCTAAGGTTGGTTATGAGCTGGTTTACACAAGTTTTACTGGCCTGATTTTTGGTTTTACAGGTTAAGGTTCCCCTTTATTCATGGCTTATGGACAGAAGCAGAATGGATTATACCGTTACAGGTTATTATGTGCCAGTTTAAAACTGTGAACACCTGGGAATGGAATGGATGGGATGAGTTGTACTATACTGTTTAAATTGCACCAGAAAATACTTTTTGTTTTAGCAAGAGTTATCTGATATACTTAGCTGAGAGATCTTTCTGTTTCTGAATGAGGTAGACAGTTTTATTGCTGACATATGTCTTAGCTTCTTCTTGTCTTAGCTTTATTATACAACCTCCATTATCACAGAATCTAAATTATGCAGTTTTTAATGGAGTGTTTTTACCATTTGTCTGTGAGGCCATTATGAAGATGGAAAACAAGATCACCTGACTGGTTAAGGGCCAAGTTTGCATCACTTAATAGCTGTGTCTAGTTTACATATGCCAATTAATACTGAGAAACCTTCAGTGCATGGTCTGAGCTGTGCCTCTACCTCAGTCTCAGCCACCCGATCTCTTAATGGAGCAGAGTCTTGAACCTCAGTACATGTCTGTGAATGTCAGAACATTAATCTTGTCTGGCAAGGACCCTTCCTGTCTAGCTTAATTTTGTAATATCAAACAGGAGGATGGGGTTGTCTGGGTATATTGCTCTAACAAGGTGCAGGGTATTTCTTACTGTAGTGACATGCATGTATTACATTTTGGTTTTCCATATCCTGACCAAAACCTCATGCTGAGGTTTTTCTCTGGATGTCTGTGATGGATGCACTTGACCGCTTGACCAAACTAGCGGTAGTTTGGTGCAGGCTCCAGATGAGGTAAAGACCTAAGCCATAGCCAGGCCGTGAACTCCTCTAGTTTCAATCTGTTATCTGAAAACCCACAAAGGATCAGGGTGACACAGTGAGCATCGATGCATATGAGCTTGGAACACCAATCATGCGATTAACACATGAATAGCAGGTGGCTTTTCCAAGACTCATTTATCACGGAACAAAGTTAGTTGTGGGTACAAGGAGTCTCACGCATACCTTCTCCATCACCCGTAATTTGACTACAAGCCAACCACTTTATTCCATAAATACGACAGCCTAAGCAAGCCTTCTTTGAGCTCTCCCGGCTAAGCAGCCTGGCTGCATGGTAGTGATCCCCCCTTGAGTTGGGACACCCCTCAAGGCTGCTCCTCGAGGCAGAGAGACCTTTTACCAACAGCAGATCTTTGGTAAGTGAATGATATCGCGCATAACCTTGTAGTTTGGTAACTTTGATTTTTGTCTTAGTAACTTTGATTGCATGCTGAATTGATGCCAATGAAACATTACATAAACTTTGCATGTACAATCCCTTAGTCTCAGACTTGGTCAATTGTGTAAGATTGGACCTAGCCACACCTAAGCTCCATCAGGAGTTTAGAAAGCAAGTGGGTCTACGCTGAACCTTGTGACTCAACGGGAAGGTCCTCTTTACCCTCTTGTGTCCATGGTCTCTCTGTGAATCATTTTAACTTGAGTGTAACTCAGTCTTCCGTTGTATGTTTCTTCCATGCTGTAACTGATATAGTGAACCTTGTAATTGAACTTTGTTATGTCACACTTTTACAACATCATATTAAAACCACTTTTGCTAATACCTTTGCTGGTGATTCCTTAAGCGTTCAAAATTACCCATTCATGATAGTGTCCCCAAAACTTCAGGTTGATTTATCAGGATGACAAAGAATTGTCAATTTTATTAATTAGGGGTTTTTTTATTACAGAAAAAATATCAATGTGACTCATGCTTGTCAGAGGAGATGTTTCACAAGAGCCTACCAGAAATGACCAGGCTTTCACTAACCTTAAGGGGAAACTGGACTGGATTACAGTGGATGTCACAGAGCTTTTGATTCCTCACTGCAAAAGGCAATAAAGGCAGCCCAGTACACTGGTGAACAGAAATGATCAGTGAATGCAGATTTCTGAATTAAACTGTTTTACATATGCTTTCAGGAAGAAGATGGGTGAAAATTCACCTTCACAATGGCAGTCTGATATAAACGAGGCATGCTGAATTGCTGGACTGCTTGTTGTGTTTGCAGCATGTCTTTGGGGAATCATCTTTTTATGCCTTTTTTTTTCTTTTTTTTTTTTTTTTGGGGGGGGGGGGGGGGGTGGGGGTGGGGTAGGTATGAGATTCATTGTTGGATTCAGAAAGCCCTTAACCTAACTAAACTGGACAAGTGTATATATGTGTGTGTGTATATAAAATGTAAACTTTTCTCGTCTGCATGTCTGTTTTTGTTCCATTGGCCTACACCAATCCTGGCACTTTCTTTGTCCTTGAAGAAATATGTTGGAAAACATTTCATTAAAATGTAATCCTATCCAGTCTGTAAATGCCCTTTCTGTTCTTCTAATGTCCTGGTATCTCACAGGTTGGTCTGAACAGGCTTTGTAAGCAGCACATCTGCTGCTGTTCATTGAGTTCAGAGCACAGTGCCACTTCAACTGCACCACAGCCAGGCTTGGAATAATTCTCTCTATTCAGATGAAATATATTAACATTTGAAATGATATTATTCTGTACGATTCACCTAGAAAGATGAGAGGAAAAACTATCATTGGTGAAATAGTCTGAAACTCCTGTGTAGGATCTGTACCAACTTTTGGTTTCTTCTGTCATGGTTTAACCCAGCAGGCAGCTAAACACCACACAGCCTCTCACTTCCCCTTCCCCAAGTGGGATGGGGGAAAGAATCAGAAGAGTAAAAGTGAGTAAACTTGTGGGTTGAGATAAAGACAGTTAACTAAGTAAAGCAAAAGCCATGCATGCAGGCAGAGCAAAACAAGGAATTCATTCACTCCTTCCCATGGGCAGGCAGGTAGGTGTTCAGCCACCAGGAAAGCAGGCATCTAATGGTTACCAGGGAAGTCAAACACCATCACTCTGAATGTTCTCCACTTCCTTCTATTTCCCCCAGCTTTATATGCTGAGTGTGACATCATATGGTATGGAATATCCCTTGGGGTCAACTGTCCCAGCTGTGTCCCCTCCCAATGTCTTGTGCACCTCCAGCCTGCTCACTGGTGGGGTGGGTTGAGGAGCAGAAAAGGCCTTGACTGTGTAAGCACCGCTCAGCAGTAACTAAAACATCCCTGTATTACCAACACTTTTCCGGCACAAATCCAAAACATGGCCCCATACTAGCTACTATGGAGAAAATTAACTCTATAGTTGAACTGTGATGTGCCTGCCATTCTAGGTATGTTGTTTGACTAATGTCTGAGGCAAGGTTTGATGGTGCGGGGGGATTAGGGGAATCTACCCTTCCCTGTTCTGTGTCTTGAGAAGATGGCATTTATCCAGCAGGGTTCTTCAGGAAAAATATGTGCAAGCAAAGCTACTTTTGTTTTTTTATGACTTGATTTTTAATTCAAAGGTGGGCTGCAGTAAATGGCCTTGGCAGGGAAATAGGGGGTTTTTTTGTTGCTGTGGGTTTTTTTTCCCAAATATATACTTATACCTTTTTTTTTTTAAACTCTACATTATCTCTGGTAGTTTTGTTGAGTTATATTTTAACTACTCAAAAGCTATTTTTACTATTCAAGGATTGTGATACTGACTTGTGTGATATGCTATGCCAATCATGTCACCTGTAGTCACTAAATTTAATGCACTTCTCAAATTTGTCTAGTAATGCCCTTGCCCCCAAGGGTGTTGTAAGTTCTAGTTAATAGTTTGCAGAGTATTTCCAGGTTCTGAATGTCAGGGTGGCAATGTAAATGCCTCCTGAACAGGATGTCTGTGACTCTTAACTTCCTGGACCATATTAGAAAGATTTGAGAGGACTCTTCATTTCTTCAGAGCTCATGAATCCATGTATGTATTAAACCATGAAGACTGAGGAAGCTGTTGTGAAGGAACCAAACTAAAACTCTGTTCCCGAGCCAAGGAAAGTTTAAAGTTCATATTAGCATGTTTTAGACAATGGATAGCTTGATGTCTGAGGTCATACGTTTTTTAAAGTAGCCATACTGTGTCACATTTCTTTTTGATCTGCGCTTAAATTTTCATTTACTTTTATACGTTGCTGGCTGAGGGCCACTGGTTTTCTATCATGAGAAATGGTTGCTGACTTAGATTTGCTTTTTTTTTCCCCAGCTCTGAAGAGATGTGCATTATCAAAGCAGGTGTTTGGTTCAGAATAAGAGAGTCTCGAGATGGTTCTGCAGGGAATACACTTAGCAAAGCAATGCCATAAATAGGTCTTGTGTCAGTGTTGGCTGTAATGTCTTGATATGTGTCATCATGAATTATATATTATTTCAGATTTATCCCTTCTTCCACTGATAGGGGACATTGCTTCTTTGAGTGAGTTTTCCTCATGGCTTAAAAGATTTACTGATACATTGAAATTCCCTGTATTGGAGATTCAGATGAACTTTGGAAACTTGAGATAAGAACTATAAATCTGCTATAAACTAGGAAGCCATTTCTCAAAGTGTGTATTCATTGACAGAGTTTGTACTAGCTTTTTATTCTGCTTCACATTTGTGTACATCAGAAGAAATTTTCTTTTCAATATGTATGAATAAAAAGTGAAAAACTTAATGTGGGTTGTACAATATATAGATAATTTGTCAACAAATTATCAACAAACAGTTTTCATTAGAGCATCACCAAGTATTGTCTCAAAGGAGTAATTGGGGAAAGGGTATTCTCCTGTAAGTGTCTCAAGTACTGCTTTCAGGTTTTGTTCTTTTGAAATGCTATGCCATTGGAGGTGTTTTTAAATACATGTCTAGACTTAAGTCCTTATTTTGGAGCTTGAAAGTAATATTAAAAATTCAAGGCTAGACAGCTTCATTTAAGTTCTTTATGCAAAGTTGACATCACTTTGGCACATTTGAAAATAAGATCACTTAGTGGGTGGCATAAGGGCAGCGGGCAGGGAAGCCACTATTGAGCTTTCATCAAAAAAACCCCAATTTTACCTTTTAGATGGAAGGAGACATAGCATATCCTTGATCTAACCTGCCAAGATCTAACCTGCAAGATCTATCCAAGATATAACCTGCATGGAGAGCACCTGGGACAGTATTAGACCGTGCGACTTGCCACTGGGTCCCCAAAAGGAAAATTGTACATGAGGAGATACATGTATAAGCAAGACCCTGAACTCCAGACCTTGAGCAGATTCATGCAAGGAGGTTATGAAAGTTCTGTAAAATTATTTTTCTTTCCTAGCATTAATAGGATTTTAATCAGTGTAAAGCTACTGATAATGATATATCTGAACTTGATTTTTGAAATCTCAAACTTTTAAAAGATCTTTAACAAAGACTGGGCTGTGGAAATGAATGAGTGAAGAATATCTCATTTCTAGCAGCTGTCTTTCTTTGATCCCAATTGACTTGCATTTTTTGCCGCCTCCTAGCTCCTTTTATTTTGTAAAATATTGACACAAATTGACATTGAAATTTTGTAACAGCATTTTATAACAAGCAGCTTAGATACAGAATCTGTCTTCTGTTGAGGTCTGCTTTCATCCCATTTTATGGTTCAACTGAATTAAAGATAAGACTCAAATTACTTCCCCTCGGGACCTATTAGATCCAACTAGAGACTTCTCAGTATCACTTCCCTGCCTTTTACCCAAGGGCAGATTAGGGGCTGGTTTACCCCATTTTACTGATACAGCTATGAAATGAATAATACAGTTTCACTTTTACCACTGCAGAGGTGCTTTGTATTGCTGTGACTTCATCTGCCGTGTTAGTTCTGGCCACTGAAAAATGTGGTAGTGTTTTAACTTCATTCATATTGCCAAAATGAAAGCTTCTTCAGACAATATATAAGCCTCAAGACACAAGCCCAGTATTAAAGCAGTAAGTCTCCCTCTTCATGCCACTCCCTCTCCCCCAGGCACTCAATCATTTATCAGCTGACATGGGCATTATGGACAAATCTACTGAAACTTGGAATCACATTGCAAAGTGCATGTACAGAACAGAGAGATTCCCCATTGCAATTGTGGGACAATTCAGATAAGTCATCATTGATCCAGTTGTACAGTGGGGAGGAATGAGTAGAAACGCGTTGCATGTGAGTGGCAAGGAATGCTCAAATTTACCAGCTGATAGGGTGAAGAAAAAGAATGTAGTAATACTTCCCTGTCCCCCAGCTGCATGCAGAGCTTAAAATCCAAAGCTTTCAGATTCTGGCTATTTATCTATGAGACTTTAAGGCCAATCAGTACTGATTAAATATTGAAGCAATCTAAATCAAGATAGCATTGCTTCCTGTGCTTTCTAGTTACTAAAGACCTGACTCTTTAGCAGCAGCAGATTCCTTGGCATCTGTACAGACTGTCCAAGGAAAGCACCAGTAGCTCTGAGCTGTTGCTGTTTAGCTTGGGTGCAGCCTCCCTGAATGCATCTCAATAATATTCAGAGCAGCCCTAGCTCCTGCCTGGCCAGTTTGGCATGTGTGCATCTGCGCATCTTCCCACAGATGTGAGGTTAATGCTGTGTGTTGGTGTGTGTTGTGGGCTGTTGCAGTGCTTGTGAAGTCCAGGGCTGTCTCTGCATGTAGATCTCACTCAACTCCTGCAGCCTCTTGCTTCCATAAAGTTTAGGGTTGGAGATTGGGTTTTGCATCTCAGAATAACTTCACTATCTGCTGAGACATTCTAACCACGCTTCTGAAGTTTGGTTGAATGGAAGTTTCCTGATTTTGGTTTAAGTGTCAGTCTCCCTTGTACTTCAGAAGATAACAAACTGTAAGGGGGAGACAATCTTGGATAGTTATGATCAAGCATCCAGTTTGCTGCTCAGTTGGGGATGAATGGTAAGCTCTTAGTGATGGAACATCACTACATGGAAAAATGCTGATGCCATCTTTCAGTACAAAACCAACACTTAGATGGTCCCATGGTATTAAATGATACTAAACGATAGACAGAATAAAGAAGTTTTGATATTTTAGTGTCTCTCATTGAACTTCACAGCAAGAATGGTTAAGATCCTTGAGGCTTTAGATCACACACTGACTGGCTGCTGGGATCAAGAGAAATGGATTTTTGGCTACAGTAGGTGCCATAAGAAGCAAACAAGGATGTTTTCTTTCTATGGTTGGTTATAAATGATGAAAGCACTCAGTGATGTACAGAAATGAATTGGACCAGCAATGAATTCTTGTGTCTGGCTGACTATGTGGTGTGTGTAGAACTGGGAGCAAAATAAAACCTCTTTCTTTGGGACAGTGGGGAGGGGCTGTGGTTTATTTGGGGTTATTTGTTTTGGTGCAGATCTAAACCTAGGTAAATTTACAGGGATACCTTTTGAGATGGTCTTCTCCCAGGCATCCTAGCTCAGACTGAGAATAAGTCAAAGCTGATTTTATTCTTTCTGTCAGACTTTTTGACTGTGATTCTGGCAGGAGACTCATGCAGAGACAGTGGTATGTCTGTATAGAGCTGCTTGCAATATCAGAACCTGTATTTTTTCATTTTGTCTTCCATAATTGGAAATAAATCCTCTAGATTGAAAATAGAATCTATTGCTTGTTGCATATGGGGGAAAATCTGACCAATGTAATAGTGCTGTATTTTTATATTTGCTGAGATGAATTGATTCACTTTCTTGCATTTCATTTGCAGAGCTACTTTCCAGCTCTGCTCAGCTGGACATGATGAGGAGAATGGCATCCAAGTAGGAATTTTCTTACCTGAATCTGTAAGCTGTTTTCAGCATTGCTGGTGTGCAAGTTGCTGTTTTGTTCCAACACAGTATAGGTGAGTTTAAATTAAGAAAACTATCACTGAATTTTTAAATACAGACTCTGTTATCTTAAATTTAATGTGTTATATTTCTGTGCATCAAACCTGATTCTTCTTTGACTTCATGACAGTGTAACTGGCAGCTTCACTCAATCCAAGGTTCACCCATCAGTAATTAGTTTGATGAGAATCAGCAAAATACCTGTTTTTCCCCTACTACAATGCATATATTCACCTTGCTAGTATATTAATAGCACTGATGACTTTGTCTGGATCTTGATAAATGCAGTGAGATAAAGGTTGTGTACGAGTATAAACAACCCACAACTGCTGTAGGCTTAATCTCTTTGCCCAGCAAGGTGTAATTGTGTGTGTAGCCTACTGGCATGAATGTATTTTAGGTAGTCTTCAGAAAATGTGAATTATTGTAGCCACTAGAAACAAGCCTTAGTACTTTATTCAAATTGGTGCATGACATGCTTTTAGCTATGGAACTCCCTAGTGTGCTGCACATGGGTGACAGTTGTCTATTGGTGTCAGATATTTTTATAAGCAGTGTACAGAGGAGTACACTGAAGTGTGGGACAAGAAATGTATTTTATTGGATGTTAGTTCAGCTTTTGCAGTAGTGAACTGAAACCAGTAAACACGAGGTGAGCATGTTGCGAACTGATGCACAACTGATGTCCTGGCATTTGTGCAGACTGTCCCTGGGGATACAGCCATGGTGAGCATCTACAGGATGCTCTAGGCATCTGTAGGATTTGGAGTAGAGCTGGTGCTGCTTGCCCAGCCCAGCATGCAGACAGACAAGCTGTTCCACACGTCTGCCTCCCTGCAGGAGTGCTGATAATGCTGTTAGTCTCTGGAGTGCTGTAAAGGCCAGGTTGCCTTTGCAGGTAGGTCTCATTCAATCTTAGGAGTCTCTCTGCCCCCATAAAAATTAGGACTAGGTCTGGGTTTGTTTGCTTCTTAAAATGAAGACTTGGAGTACAAGATGTGGCTGTTGTAGCAGACCAAGCTCCAGTGGCTGTCCTAACTCAATCACTATTTACACAGAATGGAGTAATTTGGCTGTGTTCGTTTGAAAGAGGCAATGTGGGAAGAAGGTGCTCTCTGCATTTGTAGATTACTTGTTTTATTTTCTTTCATTGTGGTGATGGTAGCTAGTGTAATGTAAAATATTGATTAATCAGACAGAACCCCCAGGAGTCAGGGAAGTTCAAAGCACAGCTACTTTCAAGAGGCCCCCTAGCACCTTAAGGGCGTAAAGTTTGGCAGATGTTGTAGGTTTGGTCTGTCCCTAGTCAAAAAGTTGTGCTGTTTGGCATGCTGATGGGAGTATTATTGAATAAACATAATACAGTATTTGCACTCTCATTTAAAAAAAAGCAAATACACTGTTCAGAGAAAAAGGCTCTGATAAATGGAGCTTCTTTTTTTCTTTGTCTAAGACTTCCTGTTGTGTTTGGTTTTGTATTTACTGCTAGAATTGCATGGCCATGGGACTATAAACTTGTAAACTATCTGCACCCAAGAGGTGAGACTTCACATATTTCACATAGAGATCTGTGAAATGGAGTCCTTCCAAACGTGTTACCTGAGTATGGTAGCTACATGCCAAACCACTGATTCTGTGTGAACTGTGGTGATGGATTACTTTCCTCCTCAACCTTGCCAAGCTTTTTTGTATTGTTTCAATCCCCTTCTAAAATATTTTGTCATTTTACCCTTTCTTTAGCTCTTGTTATGAAGAATTATACTTATAAACCCACCATGGAACTAAGAATAAGCATCATAAAGCTAAAAACGCAAACTTCTGTAACTTGCAAGCCAAAAGCACAGCCACATGAGGTATTTTGACCTCTCTGAACGTTGACATGATGGGCTTAGATCAGGATTTGTGGACTTATTTACAAGGATCATTTACTTTAATCTTTGCATCATGGGAGTGGAAGCGTCATGCTGTGAGGATTCAAACAGGTCTTGTATTTCCTGCGGTGGATCCTTGCACTCTGAGCTACAAAGCAAGACCTCTTATTTTTTTTCTGTGTAGAAGGCAATGGTTTATGTGCCTGTATTACTCTCTGAACAATAGGAATAATGCAAGAAGGTTAAGAAATAGGATGAAGTGTCACTGTGGCAAGTACCATATAACTATGGATTTTTGGCCTTTCCGACTGTGGTGTTATTTTCTGCCCGTAGTGGGGACCCAGCAGTTGTGATTTAGTGCCTTCCTGGCACTCGCACCTGTAGGTGGCAGCATCTTCCTGTTCTATGGGATGTGGTGGCCAGTTCCCGGTGTTTCCAGTGTGACTAGGAAACTGAAAATGAGAAGCAAGATCTTCCCACCCTCTTGTTAAGGTAAACATCCTCCTTTTCTAAGATGTAAGCATGAGGCAGGGCTTATTCGACACCTCTGTCAGACAGGATTGTTCTTCCTGCATTCGCTTGAAACATGGCTTCTCCCTTCGGTTCTAGGTCGGTCTCTTTGTATTTTAATGCACTCTTTTCTCAGACTTCCAAAGTCTAAGGTCTGTTTGAAGGAAGAAGCCGGGACTTGGAGAAGGGCTCTCTGAAATGCCATACTGGCAGCTTGGTAAGGAAGAGCAGTTAATGGGTATTGAGAAAACTATGCATCATTTCTACTGTTCAAATACATGTAATGTTGTTGGACTCTGAAAAGGTCCAAAATAGCTGGAAAGAAATCAAGGAATGTTTTGACTTTTAACAATGTCATTCTGGCTTACTTAGGCTCTTCATTCTCTGAATTAAAGCTGTGAGAAGAGAGACATTGTTATCAACTTGAATAATATATGTGTTGCATTAATATGTGAATGTTAATAACAGCAATTAAATAAAAAGAGTCTTAAATTTGTTCCAGCAAGTTAAAAAGTCAACAGCACAATAACAAAACAGTGAGAGAAATCAGAACAGTAAGATAACTAGTTCTAGAAAATACTGAGAGAGGAACAAGGATTTTTTTTAAAAAAAGTCTAACTACATTAACTACTGTTAAACTTAGTCTGCTTTTTCATTAAAGCATCAAGTCAGATCTCTAGCTTGTCTCAAGGGAGAGTCCATAACACTGGTACCATTGGGGCACACTCCCATAAGGATTATCTTCCAGCAAAGACACAGTGCAACTGCTGCTGTGCCTCATCGCTGGGTGTTTAAATTGGAGTCTACAAGAGGACCAAGTGTAAGCAATGGCCAGAGACAGAGGGGGTTGGAAATATACTCACATGACCACTCACAATAAGCCAAATCAGCCAAGGAAGAGATGGAAGCAGGTGACTGATGTCTCTTGTATTGGTTTTCTCTGCCCAGGGATTCCCTTTTAGTGGAGGATTCACAGCTACATAATTAGAGCAGCCTTCCAGTGCATGAAGCAGCTAGAGAAGTACTGAATCTACTGTGTTTCTCTACTGCTGGTAGGTAAAGTCACTGTTCCAGAAGGACACTACTAATATTGCTTTGGATAATACTGTAGCTTTATCTGCCTGGCTGCTGTCCAGCAACTGCTGCTTATCTCGGCGATGATATCAGACTGCATCTTTATATTTGCCTATTGCATTGGAAAATGAGGCCCGTGTGTGTTCTCTGTACCTGTATCAGGGATTGTATCATCCATACTTAATCTTTTCTCAAAAGGAATGTGAACAGTACTCCTTTCTTGTGCGAAGGATCCATAATACTTCCCTACAGCTTATCTTCTGTTAGATGAAACTAAGAAATGCCACAATTTTGGATGTCTAACTCATCTTCCTTCATAATAGTGTGCAAGATCAAAATTCAAAATACATTGTTCATGGTATCAGGAAATGGCAGTACATTTGTAACAGTGACACAGGTTCAGCCCATAAAATTCAAGTGTCATGCCTGCTGGGAAGCCGAATGGTATACAACAGAACAGTAGCTGTGGATAGAAGGTATTTTTGTCTAATGCAACCCAATCTAGGCAGTAACAGATTTGAAATTTGACTTCAGGCACAGACTGTAGAATCCTTGGGAGGGTGATTAAAACAGGAGCTACCTCACCATCCACGTATTTAAAGCCTCTTATTCTAATATCTTCGAACACACTATGAAAATGTTCTGGTGTAGTCTTCATGTTCAATTACCATCATCTGCCCAGTTCCACACCTTTTGTACATGTAACTTTGATGTGAATTACTGGAATTATCCTGCATGTGCATACATCCTTGTTAAAATGTGTGGGTCAGTGCTGCTGTCTCCTCTGCTAACAGCACTGACTCTCATCTATATCAACTGCCCTCTCTAGAAATTGAAATAATACCCCTGGCCAGTTTTAGTGTTGTGCCTAGGAAGTACATTACACATGAGGATGTGTCCTGCCACAAAGAATTGCCATCAAAGTTAACTCAATACCATATGCAGCGTTTGAGGGTTTGCTTTGCTGTGTGCTTGCAAGGCATTTTTTTTTTCTTGTACATACACTGATTGTTGATATCTCTTCCAGAATGAAAAGAAACTGAGAGGTACTCATTTTCCTGTTTGGTGGTGAGGTGAGTGTAAAGGTGCTTGACAAGATGAAGCTCTCTCCTGTCAAGTTAGTACAGTTGTCAAAAGCTAAACCCTCTAGGCACCTTAATGACTCCCTCACGAAAACGGAGCTGGAGAGCCTGGGCTCCTCCTTGGTCTTATAGTAATATCGCAATGATTCATCTGTTCACTGTGTAACTGTGTGAAGATGCCCAATAGTGGGACTCCACAGGGTCAGCTACAGTTCGTCATGATCTGAATCAGGCTAGAATGCAGGAATAAACATTGCTATGGATTAATGCCTAGTTATCTTTAACAGGGAAGTTCCTTCATTATTTGTGTACTAGAATTGGAGATTCTGCAGTCCTTATCTGCAACCTCTCTATCTTGATTCTTCAAAGCTCCCAGTACCCTTCTGGAACAGCAGTATGTGTGCATGCAGGTAATTCTTGAAGGATGAACAAGTATTAGCTATGGTTATTTGAATGTTGCTGTTCATGTCTAGTTCCTTTGTATTGCACATGCTGAGTAGAAAGCAAAAGATGCAACTGTTTGGTGATGAAAAGAATAGACGCTTGGGGAAAAAAATAATAAAGTGTCCTGTATTCTTCCCCTCCCAGCCGTTTTCAGTCCCCTTCCACAATTTGTTTTACTCTCAGCATCAGTGTCTTATCACAGGGATGTAAAGTAGGAAAAATTGGACCACGCTCCTTGATGAAATCTAGTCCTTTGCTGCCATAGACCACTGTATCGTGTAATTCTGCCAATGAAGCTATCAAGTTCTGTCTTGCCCACCTTGCCACCCTTGACTTTTCGGCTTCTCTTTTGATGTCTAGAATTCACCTAGGCCTTCTTTGCTAATTACGCCTAGCAACATCTCTGCTCATATAAACAAAGAGAATAACCAAAATGAAGGTTTTAGTGTGAGAGTGCTCAATTTTGATAAAGCCTGTCTTCTAAAAATTCAAATTGAAGGGGAAAAAAGCTATACTTGCTATGACTATTGAGATGTGAAGATGGACCAGACCCTTTGATGAAGCTGAGGCTACTGTGCTTTTGCTGTGTTTTGATCTCAGAGCTGCTACGGCAAGAGTGGTGAATATGTTTGAAATAGAAGTATGTTGTGGGAAAATCTCATATTATTTGCTTCTTTACTAATTATACTTCATGGGTTTTTTGAACACAGTGTGATACAATACTCTGTTCAGTAATTTAGTTATTGTTATTAATCAACTGTCATGGAAATTAATTCTGAATTATGATTTCTTGATAAAATCCAAATGAACATGCAATTCCTTTTCACTTACATTTAGGTATATAACATATGACACTAATTTCTGTCCTGCTACAGAACTGGTACAATGAAAGTCCCTTTTGGTGCCTCTTCAGCTTGCTGCAGAGGGCAGAACTAGGATGTGGAGACCCATTTCTTGTGAACTGTTTTCTTCCAGAAGGTAAAATCCCCAATGGTCTTGACTGAAGGGTTTTTCACCAGAAAATCCCAACTCAGCAATGATAATCATGGAACCATGATGATTCCATTAGTGTTTGACAGAAAAATCATGCTTTGTTGATAGGGAAACATTTGCATCTTCCACAATTTAGAGTGTAGTTAATATGAAACCAATACTGAAATATTTTGAAAAAGTCCTAGGCTGTGACTTCTGAGAGCCAGAGTGGAATTGTGGCAGATTCTTCTTCAGCAGTTTCTCCTTAGATGACGCTGCTGCATGTGGAGCAGGGCCAAACTGGCACTCAATTAATTCTGCAGAGCCTATTTTACTGTAATTTTTTTTTCAGGTTGTACAAAGTTAGGTTTATATGACACATAAATGTTCAGTTGGAAGTAAGTCCAAGATGGTGCTGAACACTTTTTTTGGTTTGTTCTTTCTGGCTTCTGTGATTAGTGAAGTTAACACAGCATCTTTTGGGTTTAAGTCCTTAAGATTTCTGACAGAGATACAAAAATATTTTTCATGCAGTGCTTTCCCTAAGGTGTTAGTCATGAAGGCTGGGATTTTTCAAAGAACACAAAACACCAAAAAAAACCCCACCAAAACAAAAACAACTCCCAAATTTTCAAACACCACTGACCTTTCATGGAAACCAGGAACTAGTAAGTATTTCCATAGATTAAATAACAGACTGTATTACAGTCTGTGATACACACATAGTGAATATATACCTTGTTATTTTTCTTTGGAGAATTGTACTGATCTGAAAAAGCGGATGCCTTATCTAAATGATAGGGTTGCACATTCAAGGCTGCATGAGAAAATAGTGAACAGTGACATGTGCCTTTATTTTTGCATTCAGCTGACTTTTCTACAATGATCAAAATTGCAATAAATTGAAATATTGATGCTAAGTCACAGCAGAGTCAAAACGGATTGTCACTTTGGTTTTTCAGCGACTTGCTTTTTTTAACAATGTACTATGATGGTAAAAGAATTTGTGGGATCTAAATTTTTAAACAGCATTTCACCAAACAAAAGCTGGGAAAGTTACAGTAATAGTTTCTGCATCTTTCATTGCTATTCTTTTTAGATTGAAAGCGCAGGTCACTTAATGGTATAATGTAATATCAGACACCCTGTTTCCTCAGTAATAAAATAGGGATAATACTGCAAAGGACGATGTTGTGGTGATTCATCTTTGTGAAGTTCTACAGAAATGGTAGACGTTATTAGCGTCCCATGTGATTACAATGACAGGATGATATGGTGGTTTGTCTGAATTGGTATTAAGTGGTACTGAAAGTCTCTCAAAAACCCTGTTCCTTCTGGATTTGCAGACATCAGAGATTTAGAAGTTTGGATAAATGTCTGGACTGAACTGAACTCTGTCTCTTTTAAAGGTTACCTTAAATGACAGACAAAGGAACTGTATATTGTGATAACCTTCTATCTGAAGGATCTCAAAGCACTACAGGAATCAATATGCAAACTATATATAGATTATAGCAGCTCTGGTAAGTTGGGGCACTGTTTGGCAGAACACAGTGAAACAAACCAACACGTGATAGAAACCAAAATGGAAAACCACGATGTTAAATTCAAAATACTGGGAGAATGTAGTCAGAGAGGAAGTAATAATCAGCTGGGACCTGGCAGGAAACTGGGAGGTGTAGCTTCCGTTCCCACATAATGTACCATGTGAACTGGGGTCTGAACTTAAAGGCTCAGAAATGCCTTTGTGGCTTGTGTGAAAAATTGGAACTCCAGGGACAAGCAATTTGCGGGGATGCAGGTTAAATAATGTTTCATAGAGAAGAATCACAACTGCCTGTTTGTCAGCATAACATCATAAAACCCATGCATTTTAAAGTGTTACATTCTGGACAAAAAAATACTTACCAGATTGTATGGAGCACTTAAAGCAACAATGTCTTTGGAAGGTGCTCCCTTCTTAAACCTTACTGAGGTTGACTGAGCTGAGATTGTAGTACATGTCTGATATCACTTACATTTAAAAAGATACGAGTAGATGTTTTACAAATATATTTAATCTCAAAAAAAACCCCAAACCCCAAGCATGGAGAAATGTTGATTAGTTTTTAAGAAGTTGCATCTTTTACTTTTGTCCTTGTGCGACTGCCTAGTTTTGACTCTTTATGCTCTCTGCAGCAGAGAATTGATGTGGCTCATCTGAACCAGCAAAAGCTGCTTCTTATCCTGCCTTGTTGCTCTGATAAAGACACTGGTAAGAACAGTCTTAACCAGACTATTGCTTCTAATTTTCTCATCTTCTAGCAAAACAAAGAAGCTTGAGAAATTATGCTTTCTGCTTTTCAGCTACAGAAACCTATTAGTGCTCAACAATATGTCAGAAGATTTGCTGTAAATCTTAACTATCTAAAATAAACGGCTAGGGTTTAATATTTTATAAACAGCGAAGCAGCTCGCAGGGATGGAAATGATAGAAGTTCTGTGTTCGTTTGCATGATTTTTATCTAATTATCATAGTCAGGCTGTCACCAGACTGTTTGTATCTTAGTTCTCTGTCTGGTACATGGGGCACATGACTGACTAGTGATGTACACTGTGTTATGCTAAAATTCCTGCAAGTGACAATTTAGAAATAGCAGTTTAGAAACTGATCAGTGAAAGCTGGTTGTGCTGGATCAGTCAAAATGTTCCCGTTTAATGGATTTTCTGGAATTAATTATTTAAATGTCCAATGATTCTCTTTCCATCTTCAGAATAATCTGTTTTCAAGTGGTCCTAAATGAACATAAACACATGTTTTCCTCCCTTCCCCTTTTAAATATTTCTCCAAGTTTTCCTGTCACTGTGATAATTAAAGAAATTGATAATATGTCTTTAGAGAAAGGCCAAAGGGCCCTAAAGGGCAGTATCTCTTCCTCTCAATCACTGCTCAGCATTTGCCAATAAAGAAATGCTTCTTAAAGGCAGGAAAAGGATTAATCTACATATACTAGTCATTGTGGCACTACCTATCATCTGGTGTAGGTTCTTGTGCTTAGCCCTTAAGGCCATGGTCCACTTCAAAAAGTATGAAGTCCTGTGGATTTATCGGGAACTTGGTTCCTAAAAACTTTATGAATCTAAGATTTTGTTAGTGAGCTAGAAAGGCATCATCAGAGAAGTGGTTAATCAATTTAGTTGATTAAAGCATGCTCAATAGTCCAAGTTTGTAAATAAGTCAATGCAAATGCAGAAACATCCCCAGAACTCTAAAGGCAATTCTTAAGAACTGTAGTGCCCAAGGAAGTAAACCTGGGATTATATGCTATAGCTAATAACCTGAATTTGTAAGCCTGACCCACATTTTTATGTGTGCCTCCTCCAGAGCAGAGATAAGTGGTGATGTTTGATAGTATTCGGCTCTGGAGAGACTATGTAGGACTTGCCTGATGGCTTGAGAAGAAACTTCAGATGTAACTGAAGGATTTCTTCCTGTTTCATTGGTGTCATGGTCAAGCATGGGTCTTGCCTTTTCAGGAGACACAAGCAGAAATATGTTGATTTCATAAGACTTAAAAAACGAACTCTAAGCATGCCTGCTGCTGATGGTAATGGTTCCTCCTGTGGTGGTTTGAAGGCTACCCAGAGCCTTTGATAGGAGAACTATAATTGATTATGAATCATCTTACATTAGATTAATGTAAGTAAGAGTGTGTCCTGTTGCTGCAACATAACCTCAAAACAATATTCCCTGTGTTAGTTTTTTCTAGGGGTATTACAAAAAGGATAAGCTTCAGAGAACTCTGTGCTTGAAGGGTGCAACACTGATCTAAAGAAGTATTTATGTTCAGCCAATACAAAAAGGAGAGAAGCATGGCCTCATAATCCTGTCTTCACAGTGGTAAAGCAAACAAGTGCATTGCTAAAAATATCCATATTTTTTGGTAAAAATTCCTTTATAGTAATATTTCTTAATATAGGCTGTAGTCATCGTGTCCCCCTTTTTTTCACTCCCATATATTGCTTTCACTCAAAGCATGCAGTGTTAAATTTTCTTCCAAAAACTGGAGGTTTTGGGGTGGTTTTTTTCCCCTTCCTTATTTGTAGAAAACAAATGCTTTAAGGACACCCTACTTGACCAATTTGTTATGCTTTTTTGAAAAGCTTCAGTGGAGTTTTGTGATTTTTACTTTTAAAAAATATGCTCAATTCGTTTACTAGCTGGAACATGTTACAGACTAGACCTACTCTGATCAGTTTTAAATGAGTTACAGCACCAATGGGTGTTCTGGGTTTTTTGAAACCCAAGTAAAATTTTGCTGCCCTGCTGTGTCACATCCTTGTTCGTTGTGTTCAGGTCTTCCTCATGTGCCTATGTGAAGTCTAACTTCATATAACTGTTCACAGTCCTCTTTCCAGATCACCTGTTTGCATCTGTATGTTGTGTAATTTAGGTGAATGACCTTAAAATCAGATGAGGTGAGGTGAATTTATTTGTAAGTCTGTAGATATGAAAGCCCCAGTTGTTAGGCTTTAGCAGGTTTAGCAGAAAACAACTAAAACTGTCAGTGTGTTTAATTAGTCTTTAGAATTACATACCAAATAGATTTTGAAGGAATACAGGTAATAAAATACTTTTTTTGTGTGTGAATAAAAGTATCTATCTCACTCAAGCAAGCCTGACTGCCTTTCAGTATGACCATCTTTAAAGATTTTCCTAAGATCTAGAGGGCCACTCTTGAGCTGGATCGTGCCAGCCCATCACTTCATTGCTTAGTTTGCAAGGTCCAGATGGTAGCAAGCTGCAAATGGATATTTCTGCAGCTGAAATATCTATCCCTCTGGCAGACTCGAGAGACACTGGTTCTGGCAGATTTAGACTTGTCTCTGGCTATTTAGCACAGTTGTACAGTTAATGGACTGTTGGACAATTTTGACAAACTTGCTATTTTCTGGTGACTCGTTTATAATTCTGGGAAAGGAGTGCATGGTTAGCCATTTGTGAATAATTGGAAATCCTCTTGAGATCTCAAGAAAAACACTTTCATTGTTAAATAGGGTTGATTTGCCTGTTTATTTAGGTATCCTAGATAGAATCTCAATACTGACCTTTGAATGCTCCATATATTTCTCCAAATTGGATTTTGCCTTTGTGTGTGTGTCTGATGTGTTTTAAGAGGCCAAGGTCTTAATTACTGTTATTATGCCTAGTTTACCATACGATTATAGTTGATGTTAATTAAAATGGGGACTTTGCAAACGCAAAAGGAAGACCTACAGGTTTTATGTGCTTACAACTACATTTCTCTGTGCATCCACAGGTATACAAATATGAAATCTTTGTCATCAGCTGCATTTATGTTTTACTTCTGATCAATTCACTGATAGTCTTACTGATATCCTGGACACCAAAATTCTTGACCAGTACCAAACAGTCTCAAACCAAAGTAAAATCTCACTTATCCTCCAATTAGTGGGCTAAATACAAATCCTCCATGAGAAGGCTATTTCCAGTATTTATCAGGCACATAGATGAGAGCAGTGCCATGTGATGAAGCTATCCAATAGGACAGACCTCACTTTTTTTTTTTACACTGCAATACTCCAATACAACCGCGGTTATTCTGTATGGACCGTTTGAAGTTTTGGACAGTTCTGCCATGAACTAGAAAGTTAAAACCTTCATCTTCCTCTAAGACTTGCACTATGATTGCCCAGTTTTACAAATACAAATGCATGCAAATATCACTGATAACAGTTTTAAGACACATGTTCCACACTGAATGCATGATGATATAACATTAAGGATATGTGCTGTCTCTGGATGAGGATGATATGAATGATCTGCATATTCCTAAGCCTATATAGTAGGGGTCTGAAATACAGATACCATCATGAAAAGAGATAAATTTAATACACACCCGCACAGAAAAAATTATATGCTTGACAGAGATTGTCCGATGGCTGGGAAAACACCATTTATATATTCAAACTGATTTTTTTTTTAAATTCTGGATGATCCTGGGGTTGGTATTCTGTGTAGCACACTGGCATTTTGCTGTATTTTCCTCCCTCAATATAGTTTAATCTATATTAAAGCACTGTGCTGTCACAACTTTCATAAATTATTACAAAGCCAGCCAATAGAAATTACATAAATACTGCAAATATAATCATCTGTTCTTAGCAGAAAGTCTTAAAGGACTTTTAAACTAGTTACAACAGAAAGTGGTAATCCCTCTATTAAAACTTTCTTACCATGTTATAAGTTTGCCATTATGCAACATTTTTCACTTTGTCAGCTGAAAACTGTTTTTCCAAAAGTAATCTAGACCTTGCTTTGCTGAGATGGAAATAAAGGGAAGTTTGTCTTGACTAAGTGCTCTGTTTTCCTGTGACTCTGAGCAAGCAGCAGTTAGAATGAAACATTGGAAACAACAGTAATTTACTAATCAGGAGAAAAATGGTTGTTACTGAAACATACCCCATGTTTACCGCAAAATTGATTTAAAGCACATTTTAAAATAACAGCTCAAGAAAAATAGGCTCACAGTGGGCTCCAAATTCTAAATGCAACATTTGCATATATATGATTAAGTGCCACAGAATGGACTTTGCTCACGGAAGTCTCTTAAGGGCAGAGAAGATAGCAAGGAATGCATTGTTGAATTAAGCTGCCTTTGGAAGTCTGAGGTGCACTGAGCTCCTTATAAGGCTTTTCATTGCCCTTGTGGAAGGCACTGAAGCAAAGAAAATGCTGGAAATAAACCTAAATTCTATGATATCTTCACCCAAGCCATAGACTGTGCTTTTGCTGGATTTTTAATGACCACAGTACTAAAATGTAATTAGTTTGAATTACCACAAAATAAAGACAAGAAGGGAAGAATCATCTGGTGCTAGTGCTTTTCTTGGAACAAAATGGATTAAACATAGCTGTTAATCTGGAGGTAAACTGAGGAACAGAGTCAACTGTCCAGGAGAATGAATAGCTGAAGAAATGACATCAAGCAAAAACCTAAGCCAAGAGAAGTAGTTTGGTATATAATCCTCTGCAAAGCTTGTGAAAAAGGGAGCAGGGGCAGCTTTAAACAGCATTGGCAGAGTGGAGCCTAAATCAATGTGCCATGCTGGGTATGGCACTGGGCTGCAGCAAGGGCTTTGGAGGAGAGACAAGGACAGAACTTGATTAATCCATAGTATGAATTGTCCACCCCTAGATCAGCAACAGTTGACAAAATTTGAGCACAAGAGTAATAGAAAGGGGAGATATGTGGACTTAATTTTGTCACCTGTGAAATAAGTTAGGTACAGGGGTGAGCCTTCACTCTGACAGTCCTGCTGGTAGAGAAAAAAGAACTGAAATTTGTTGCTAGGAGCCAGCTTCCAAAGAAAATTAATTTCAAAAGCTTGTGTGGCAAACTGCAAAAGTTATCATGAATAGTCTTCCTTTTTGCATTTGTGTACATCCTGCTTTTATACCTGTATGTACTTCATGTGGTAATAAATATTCAAAGATTGCTTTACAGTGGTTGTAGCCAAGTTGATGCCGGTTATTCCAGATGGAAAGATCATTGCATCTCAAGGTACTGTAACAAAAGACTTGGCAGTTCATAAGTGGTGTTCCTGCTGGGAGCAGGTGTCTTCGGTTTGACAAGATTGCACTTTATCCATGAGTGCTTGAAATGCGCTATAGCTGGTAGGAGGTCAAACAGGTCTGAATTTTTAAAGAGAGTGTTGTAAGACTTTGGTAATGAGCTTGAGGTAGTGAACAATGACATGCAAAACTAATTACCTGTTTACTAACGTCACAATAATTCAGCCATTTGTCTTGACTGGAGCCATGCTGAGCCTCGGCTTCTGCCAAGCCTACTTTCCAGCCACTGAGTGATTGTATGTGAACTGTTTTGCTAGAAAGTGCCAAAAAAAAAAAAAAGAAAAAAAAAAAAAGAGGGAAAAGGGAATTCTTTTAACTGCTACAACCTAGATTTTAATTTACTGACCACATATGAGATTTAGGGATTAGATTTGCTTATACGCAAGACATGTCTCTGGGAGCAGTGTGTTTTCACTGAAGAGCATAAAACAGACACCCAGCAGAAGAGTTAATTATCTGAGTGCTAATGTTCTCAGACAAATACGTAATGCATCATAAGTATTAGCAATGAAGTGCTGGCTGGCAGTGTAAAATCAAATTACCTCTAGAAGTTTTATTGTTGAAATGTGATTACTAGACTTTGCAAAGATCCAGGTTACAAACAGACACCCAAGAGCAGGGGGCCTGTGAAGCTGTGATGAATTTCTCACCAGGAATTACACACAAACTGCTTTCAGTCACTGAAACTATGCTTTTGTGAACATGGGCTACAGTAGTAAGGGTTAGATTGGCAACTTCATATGGTTTTCTGACCTGGTGAACTCAATAGTTATCACACTATAAAACAAGACAAAGTCATTTTGAAGAAGTTAAAAGAGAGTGTAAAAGACTGGCATTTTTGTCTTTATTCAGCAAACTCTTGGCCACACTAGTTTATAGTTCATAAATCACAACTTCTGTGTGATTTGATTGATCTGAACATGCTGCCTTTCTTTGATTGTGTCAAGGGTTTAACCTTCTATAATTCAGTGTAAAATTAACCCCCAAAATAAAATATATGTATTTCAAACTGCTAGGATTTAATGAGCAAATAGCTGCACAGCACTTTGCTGTCTGCTTGGTTCCCCACCCCACTGAAATTGGAGGATCTCTTTCTTGTGGCTTCAGTGGACATTAGGTCAGATGTTAATTTTATTATGATTAGGAATGCTGTGTTATGACCACTGAAAGTAAAATGATGGATTACACTAAGGGCTAGCAACTGGGCAAAAAATCACCAACTAAAGGCAAGGAAAATGTTCCACAGAGAGGAAAAATGGAGTTTGTTTGCCTAATGGTGTACTGAGGGGGTGTGTGTCCAAGGGATGTGTTCTGAAAGATTACGACCTGTCTCAGAAATGAAAATCCCGTTCTTCCTCACATAGTAATAGTTAAAAAAGAGTACTTGAGGCTCAACAGCAGCAGAACTAGGGGACTCTGGAGTGTTTTCCATGAATTCTATTTCTAGCCTTTCTTATTTGTAAAGACTTCGTCTTTTACAAATCAGTCTCCTGAATTATTTAGCATGTATTTTATGCAAATAGCTTAAGGATACTGAACAAAGAAGCATTTATCTCACCTTACCCAAGTGTAGCAGATAAGGCACGTGATTTGGAACTAGATTTTATAACAGGTGTCAGTGTCTAAAGTTGGATTTAAATAAAAAGAAAAAACTCTGATCCAGCTCCGTTGCACCTGGCCCTAGAACTGCCTCAGTTTCATGAATATGTTTTTAGTACTGACATTCCTGAGCTGCTTGAAATGCCCTGTAAATGTCTATAAAGCTCCAAATCGGAGCAGTCCGCTGCCCAGGACTTATCCAAATGTGATCAGGAGTAGATGGTGGAATTCCTCCATCTGTCTCTCCTGAACAGCCTACCTTGGCTGGTGTTTGTAGCACGTGTAGTGAAGTGCTGGGCTCTCTGCTGAGCATGGTATCTGTGCACTCAGGAAGTCAGTAGAGTTCTTGGTCAGGGTAAGAGAGCTGTTTGTGGGAGTATTTTTCTATTTGGTCTTAGGTATTATCTGCAATGTTAGCTGAACCAAGGTGGTGATAGTGGAGGGACAGTAATGGCACCTGCGAGCAGTAACCTCACCCCGATACAACTGGATCCAGAAGAGGATGTCTGTGTATGGTCTAATTTGTTAGGTAAAGTAGCAGAGCGTGAGGGGATGGATAGTATCTTGGTATTAGGATTAGGGAAACTTGAGTTGTGGTTCCTAGTTAGAGATTTTATGTAATGACCTATTTTAATGTTGGCGGCCTTTCTTTTTTTAGGTAGGCCTTGTTGGGATGGAAGATGGAATTCTGTTGTTGCAAGAGAATTCTGAGCTGTGGATCTTGAGCAGAGATATCTAACTTCAGTTTCAGGCCTGAGGAGAGCTTTTCTGGATTTCAGGTGCCTTCCTGTCCCCTTCATTTCCTTTTTGCTAGCACTACGGAGTTTCTGGTTGAGTATGCTGAAGTGCTCCCTGTTTAGTGTGGTGGCTCTTTTCAGACCCTTGTTCGTCCCCATGCACAGTCTCAGGAGACATACCTTCTTCCTAGCACAGCAGCTGATTAGGTTAATGGTGTTGCTAAAGAAATGTTCGTGGAACCACAGGCTTGGTCCCAAGCAGAACAACCAGTTTCTGCTACACCCACAAACACCTGGGTCTTATGCCTAAGAAAATAAGGGAAGGAGGAACAGTAAAGGCTTTTCTTCCTCTAATTTTCTTTACATTCCAAGTGAGCTGTCTGCAGCCCTCTGTAGAACTCAAAACAAATTCATTATTTTAGACTAAGTTTTGGTTATGACTGTGCTGCTCAGACTGGAAATGACATTTTCACATCCAAGTGGGGTCTGACAAATGAGACTATTAAGAGCAGCTTTCAGGAAGTGATCACTTGCTGTTGGAGATATCACAGTTATTGTCTCCCCAGTTTGGAGGAATTTACTTGTACGTCTTAGTCTGCAGAATTTTCCTGGAAATGAACCAACAACAGAATTTCTCGTGAGATTTCTCTTATATCCTGGCAAGCTTCTTTCCTGGAGTGCGTTTGCAGGCCCCACAGGAAGAAGCTGATGAGAACAGTAAGAAAATCTCAGGAAAAATAGACATGTAAACTCTGAGATTAATTCTGGGGGAAGATGTGGGTTGAGGTTAGGTTTTTAACCCGATTCAGTCATTCATACACTTCTAATTCTGTCTAGAAAACAGCCAAATAGTTATCTGAAACTGCAGAGGGTATTCTGTCTAGATTCAATGGAGTTCAGACCTGTTTTAGTCTGCAGAATCATAGCTTAGCTGATAAGCTTTTTGCAAAATCTAAATGGTTTGCCTGTACCAGCTGTACTCCTCATCTTGGGCTTTGCAAAGACATTTGAAATTTTCCGTGTGCTGCAAATCTGGTAAAAAATGGTTTCTGATATTTCTGATTTGAGTGGGAGACAGGAACTGAATGGTACACTAAAACACAATACATAATTTTAATCAGTGAAAAGTAGTGAATCCTTCAGTTCTAGTGGATAGTTAATAAGAGACCTAAGGAAGTAGGATATATGGATTGCTAGAATGGGTGACTAAAGAAATATTCATAGAAGTCTAATATGAAACACATGCATGCTTCTTATTTATTCTATGCTCACAGACATGCAAAGCACAAATGTTCTTTTGTTTTGAATGAAAATGTTTCAAAGGAAACAAAACTACGGGAAGTGAGCTATAACATTTAGGAAAGACAAGATAGGTGGGGAAATGAGATGGAAAAAGTTTAGTAGCTATGTGAAAAAGTGAGAGTTGGGGAGGAGACAGAATAAAATGAAACATCATTATGCCATTTATGCTTTAGTACCTGTGGTAGATTCCCCAAGCACAACAATAGAGAGATAAGATTCAGGTGAGCCAACAGAAGTTAGCATTCAGCCTGTTGGTAAGGAGGTGAGCTTACTGAACTGACCATGGGATGAGCCCAACAGAGGTCAATGCTGCAGTGGTGATTAGGTGAGGGAAAGCACCAGGGCTGAAACCACCTACAATTCTTAAATAGAAAATAGCGTAAGTCAATGCCTGCTGTATGAGAGCATGGAGCAATTTCAGTCCCATTAAATGCAATTCATGTGGGGCTTAGGCATATGAGGAAAATGTTGCTAGACATCAGAGCGAATGCAGGGGTACTGGGAATCCTGTGATCATGTACAGTGCAGGAGGTAAGGAAATCCAGCTTGATGGATGTAGTTCAGGAGCACTTGGGAGCTGCAGAATGTCATGCTGATAGGCAGCGATGTGTTGATAATCTCACCCTATGAAACTGGCTACTGCAGAACCTTAGTGAAGAGGTAAGGGAAAAAGGGCTTATCTGAAATGATTGAATCTTGGTAATGCTGATTCATATAAGCAGAATGTAGTGTTAGGAGTGTAAAATATTCATAAAGAGGACTTTCTGGAGTGGTGTTGTCACAATTCAGAAGCATTTGCAGTACTTCTGCAGTGCCATTCAGAGGTGAGATATGTGGCGGATTGTACCATAGGAATGGCTGGTTTTATGGCAAAACAAAAAACCTACCTGAAGAAAGGTTCAGCTCTAAGGTGTGTTCTGTAGCTAAGCTATATATCTTCTCAGTGATATGACAAGCAATAATACTGTGTCTGCTTCACAGTTGTTGAACACCAGGCTCCCAGTTTGCACGGAGACTGATCTCCTGAAACTTCCTCGTAGGTCATCTGCACCAAGGTTCACATATGACACAGAAGAAAAATACTAGATCCTGGTACTGATCTGGAGCCAGTTCAAGTCAAAATTGCACGCCTTTCCATTGTTATACTTCTGGGTTTGGATCAGATCCAAGTGTAAGGAAGTTGAGGGCATGAAACAAAACCATCAATAATGATATGGATCCCATTTTGTAGATCGCTACAAGCTGAAGAAAATTCAGTTCAAAAATAGATGTAGAGTGTGTACATACAAGTCTGAATCCCTACTCAAGGGACTTACTTAAGCAGTGTTTTCTTTGAGAAGAAAAGACACTGGGTCCAGGTGAACTAATACTCAAGGCTTGTCTTTGGTAGCTGAAGATGTTTGTAACTTAACCCTGAATGATAATTGTGAAAATTGTCCTCTTTTTTTGTTCAAGTGCATGAAAACCAATCCCTTAACTTTGGGATATTTGAAACATGGAATAGGATCAAGTTGAATGTAACTCCATCAGCAGCTTGTGGCTGTAGGAAAGAGGTTTTGACTGATTTGTGTAGTTCAGTGTTAGATACTCTATAAATGCGCCTAGCGTTTAAAGGGTGTTTGGTTGGTGGGATACAGTTATGGGGTTGATCTGGATTTGGTGGAAGAATCTGACCACCATCTGTTGTGTATTGAAGGAAGCACTACAAGGCAATAGACAAATCACTTTTAGCTGCTCCAGTTTCTTTTTTTTTTGGTCTTATTCCTAAGGTATATTAAAATTATATCAGATCTGAGGAATGGAAATGGTAGTCAGAGTATGATTTGAATGTTAATAGAATTTTAGTTTTCTCTGCACTTTTCTTGCATAAGTGTTCTTTGCAAGGATTGCAAATGAGGGAAGTGTGACCCTGCTATTTGTTGTGCGTGTGTATTTTAAGACTTCTAACACGTAGCAAAACAAAAGAAGGTAGCTTTACTTTAGGTGTGAACATGAATTGTATTTACTAAATATTCTGAAGAGACAAGTTCAAACAGGAGGAAAAGGCATAAGGGCACCAGAGACAATCTGATCAAGAAAGATAGGCTTAAGCAGGGATCCATCCTCGTACTCAGAGAACAGTGAGGAAGAAGTCTTGATTTTTCTTACCATCACAATATGTCAAGGGCAGAGAGCACACTTTGCCTCTTGATTTTTACAGGCAATGCTAACACGAGTAGAATATTATTAGAGAGAACTGGAATATTATTAGCACATATACTATATATATATATATGTTTTTTTCTAAATCTTATGTTTGATTTCTGTTTGGAAATCCAGTGCAGAATGCTACGTGTTTATTAGCAGCACAAGCTTACTGAAAGCCACAGTGTAATGGACAGATCCTGCTTCTCAGAGGCTTTGTACACTAGAGGCAGAGGCAATCCTTCATGAAGGAGGAAAGATGATGCAAAGCTGTCAGCTGTACATAAAAATTACCCCCAAATTGCAGAGACCAGATGGCTGTTAATGGCAAGTGTTTTTAACATAGCTTTATTGTCCCATATTGGGACATTAACTTGTCTCTCTGGTTTTTTAAAAAAGTCACTTTGTAAAAATGACACCTTGGCATGACTTGTATTTTTCCTGTTTGGTTTCCATGTCATGTTTTGCTCAGATATGCTTGCCCAATTTTCTGCGGTTGATGTGCTCAGCAAGCCATTAGTGTATATTCTTTCTGTTTCATACATACTCAGTGATTAGTAACAAAAAACAACTATTTTTTGAAGGCTGGCAATGAGTAATTGTTTTTCTTTATTGGACTGATTCTGACTGCAAAGTAAGAATAAATGCTGCCTGTTTCCACATGCTAAGCTGATATTTACAGGACTAAATACATAACACCAAACTTGTTTGGACTAGCAAATGTGATAACAGAAGAAATGGAGAGAAAAATGCATATGGAACACCCTTAGCTTTCCTGTTTTGTTAACTGCAGGTTGAAAGCTAGCTTTTGGGTGATTAAACTTTCATTTGCTTATTAAGTGATAGATATCTTGCTGAACCTAAGCATGCTGCTACAAGCACAGAAGAGTGTTTATTTAAAGCAGACACAAAAGATTGCACAAGGAGACCCTTAAACAAAACACAAATGTCAGCAAAACTAAACAAAGTAATCATGCACAATTTAAGATGGATAGAGGCAAGCAGTAAATTGATGACAGATCCTGAATAATCGTTTAGAAAAGAGTCACCCTGGTGAGTTGGGAAATCTGTTTATTGCAGTTTCTTATCTTTTCCTGACAGGAAATCTAGGAAACCTCCATACTACAGCCAGTGCATTCACCAGAATGGACCTGAAATTGGTTAGTTGACACGTGCACAGCAGCGTCACCCCAGCAGTGCAGTGCTTAGGTGTATGCTCCATAGAGATTTCAGACAAAAGCTGTGCAGCCCAGCTGGAGTGCTGGAGTTGGTGCAGTCAGGAGCCTGGCTACCTTTGCCTTCTTCAGTGTTTATTTGTGCTGCTGGTGTCTGAGCTGGCTTGTGCATTTCAGTGCTATCTTACAGGCTGCCCATCAGGAAGGGCTGCCAGTCCCACCATGAAGTGGGGTGACGGATAAGACACTCAGCTTGTGCTGGAGCTGTGCGCTACCATGGTTATGCTACAGAGGTTTTTGTTCTGAGCTGTCATGAGCAAAGGAGCCTTGTAAGGATGTTGTGGAGTCACTGTGACACTGGGAACCAGATGATCTTAGCCAGGGCTCTACCCCTTCCCTTACTGTATGGGAAAATCATCTAACCTTTCCGTGACTTGATATTCCTCCTAAGTGAAGGGATGATGGTATTTGTTATGAGACCTGTGGATTAGAAATGCTATGCAAATATCCAGTTCTATTTTTTGTGTGGAGTTTTGGACCTGGGAAAAGCCACATAGCTGGTGATTACTCCGTAATCAATTCTTCTCTGTTATGAATAAAATGGTAGTCAGCTTCTTGAAAATCATCCAGCTTCCCTCTTCCTGCCAGTCTCAGCTTCTATTCTTCTCTCCAGAGCCCTTGGCACAGCCATCAACCACACCAGAGTTTCACCAGTTGCAACATGCAGCTCCTCTTGAGTTGGAGTGAGAGGAAGGCTCCAAGGAGGTGGCAGGGAGGAAGAGAATAGTCACAGCAGAGGACAGAAAACTCATAACGATACATAAATCTTCTCCCTTGTTCCTTTTTTTTTTTCTTTTTTAAGAATTAAGAAAACAGAGGAGAATGGATGGAAGGAGGAGAGGTGAAGGGGTGTGGGGTTAAGAGAGATACTTTGGTAGTTGTTCCAAGAATTGGTGCAAAGCAATTTATGGGGAATAGGACAGAGGCATTTCTTGGTCAAACAGTCTCCAGTAAAGAGCTGGGAATCAAAAAATTGATTGGGATATTAAGACCACTGAGAAATCCACTGGACTGAGGTCACATCAGCCTCATTTCCAGAAAAGCAGCGCATCTTGAGCTCATTCTGCCTGGATAGAAAAAACAAGTCTTTCAGATAATTAACAAGATTTTTTGTTCTCTGTGTGTGTTAACCTAAGGCCTATCGTCTTTTGTGTTTTCATTGCCAAATTTCAGTTCCAGCAAGTAGCTGACGTGGAAGGATAGCAGCTCTGTTGCATCATATTGAGACAATTTCATAAAGCAAGATGAAGGCAATAATCAGTGTGTTCCCTTGTTCTGTACTAGAAATAATTGTACAGCTGTCAAATTCTCACTCAGGAAAACAGATCCAGGAAACTGCAGCAGTGAATGTGTATTGGCCAGTATAACAGCTGTCAAATTCTCTGAAAACAAACCGATACAGTGCAGGAATAGATCTCAGTAGGCTAGGATAACTCAATTTGTATGTGCACCTTTGTATTTTCTGCTGCTTTGAAAACATCTGCTCCTATTTCATTGATCAGTAGAAGTGGTTGATTTGTGTTTTCCATGTGTAGGCATGAAGTTTTGCCATGCAACCTGCATAACAACAGGAAAGTATCTGTAATGGCACCAATGACCCAAATAATGTAACTTTCAGCGGACTGTTCTTGTACTCTTTTAATATTGGCATTTTTAATTAAATGCCGTCTTTTTTACAGTCAGTGACTGAATTGCAATTGTGAAGTAGGTACTGTTGAAACAAGTGCTGAAAACTGATCAGAATAAAAGGTTGGAAATAGTTGCACATACAAATGATTTGGTTCCAGAGCTTTAAATCAAATTAAATGGGGGATCAAATTTTCCAGTCACTAAATTCAGTGGAAAGCTCTGTGCGACCTGTGCTGCTGTATAGATTTTAGAATCATTAAGAAGCCTAATTCTTCTAACACAGTATGATCTTTTCCTTTCATTATGCAGTACCACAGGTAGCAGCATTTTTTACTGGCTTTACCTACAATGATTGGAGTTTTATTTATTTTTCCAGTCACGTTGTACCTGCATGCTTTGTCTTACTCTTTGGAATACTTGGTCCGTTTAAGTATTTGAAAAGTATGGTTTTGAATCAGTGGAGTGTTTACTTACACTATGACTATGATCCTTACGTACTTTACAAATATTGTTTTGATACAGCTCAGGATATGGCCAGGTTTCTTTTTATGGCTAAGATTTGAAGGATCCTCTTATTTGTATCCATACAAGTATTCTTTTCATACCAAATGAGATTCTGTGGTTTCTAATAAGCAATCAACTCAGCATTCCATTGAGCTGTTGCCTCCTGAGAAGATTTTGCAGTTGACAAAAAATGTTACCAACCAGCATAAAATGAAAATAGCAGCAAATTATAAATCTTTTTCCATATAAAGAAGCTTGTACATCAACCTGATATCATGTATTTAATTTTTTTTTGTAGTCTAGCAGTAACAAAGAGCCCAGGCTCTTGACCACAACCCCCAGTGTCAGGTGGTGTACAAGCTGAAGTGAGGATGTGACAAGAGGCAGCCACAAGGTACAGGAGGGGGAATGGAACGACTCAGGAAAACTGTGTCCGGCTGTACAATGTGCAGTGATGGCAGCTTGTCAGCTGTTTAACCATGGTTAAGGTCATGAATCTTTTGATATTAAGGCTATGAGGAGAGGAGCTGGTTAGTGCTTAACTATATAGGTAGTGTGATACCATTGTGTGTATTATACGGGTATTGTTTTCTTTCAAATATAATTTAATCAGGGGTTGAAATGTAAAGTAGAAATAAAATTCATTATTAGGTTGGAAGAGAAAAAAATATAAAGATGGTAGCTTTCTGCAGATGCCCATTGCCCATAATTTAGCAGCTTTTGCTGCCTGTGGTAAAGCACACCGTGCATGTAATTTAAGGGTTCTGGTTAGTATGTTGTCAGTTCTTTAGAGTAAATAATGTAGAGCTTATTCTGAACTGTAAGACAAGGAACAACACCTGTAGGTGTATGCCAAGCTAGAAGTTTCTGTCAGATGGCAGCAAGAATGTGGCTATTCAGGTCTTGCTGGAGAGTTCAGCTAAATTCAGGCCACAGAGTATCTGAAACTGTTGGGATCCTGTTCTGCCAGAGCCGACTAGATGCCCTATTCGCTTTTGTGTCCCGATGGATTGAAAAAGATTTTTATTGAAATAAAACCTTGGGAAACTGTATCCAGCTGCTAATGGGAAATTTAAAAAGAATAAAAACCTACGGTTATATATTAGTATCTTTACTAGGTCATTTACTGAGTCCACACCTGGAATTCTGGGAGTCAAATGAATTTTCTGCAACTTGTTTCAGTGGATTTTAGCTCAGACTCTGCAGTAAGTTTCAAACTCTGCTTTTATTAGCTTAGTCTTCCTGCCCATGAAGTAATTGTTTGAAGGAGGTGACTGAGGCTATAAAATACTAACTAATCTCACTTTTTGAACTATGAATATTTTAGCATAACAAATTATGCCATTCCAGTTTAATTCAGCAGGAAGTTGGAAACAGAAGTAAAATTTCAGGTAATATGCATGAATAAATTGCATACAAAACCCCAATAATTATGTACGCGGATTTGAGTTTGCGGCAAATATTTTTATGTGCAATTTAGGTAAAGCAGGATAAATTATTCTAAAATTTTAAAAATAGAATAATATTCTAAAATGTAATTTTGTATTCTAAAATTCTAAGAATTCAAAAAACATGGGCCAAATTAATTATTGTTGCAGTAGGTACTGCATGTTGGATCACTTGAGACAAAAGTGATAGCAGTTAGTGGAGTTCCTATTTTCTCAAAGGTATAATTGCCAGACTCCTTCGTTGAGTTGTGACACCTGAGTATGCTTTATCCAGCTTAATTATCTCTTTAGACAAATTAAAAGCTTTACAGCTAGTTTATGTAGCTTGGGCTTGCTAGGTAAGCTTTGCAGTAATACCCTGTGATGTTACTTAAAGCATGAGATGTTTTCTGTATGGAAAAATCAGGGCTTAGAAAATATTGCTTAGGCCTTTTATAAGGCTTTCATTAGAACACAAGGATAATGTCCTTCTCCACTCAAATATTTTAGGGGGGAGTTTTCCTATCTGATGTTGCTTGAATGCCCATGTCAATTATAGAAAAAATGCAAAATATAGTCAATGGCAGTGCAATGGTGACAACAGGAAACCATCCATTTCATGTTCAATAAGCATCACCTTACTTTAGGGTGAAATACTGTATTAGGTGAATGCATGTTATAAAAACACCCTCTCTTGACTCCTGTTCTAAGCATACCTTAAAAGAGCCCAGAACCTTACAGGATAAAATGCTTCTGTGCAAAATACTCTTATATTTATAGGCAGTATTATTTTCTTGCAGCTGCCTGGTACTGAAGGACAAAGTCACACTGGAAATATATTGCTGATGTCACTCCTCTGAAACAGAAAATGTACGGGTTGCTACTGATATGAACTTGCTGCTTACATGACTGCACAAGCTGCTTGTCAGGAACAAAGCAGGAGAAGGCCCCTGCCTCAAAGAACTTGTAGTCAGGACAAAGAAAAGGAAAATGTTAGAGCGCAGAGGGGCTGCAGATAACAGATAAATATGATCATGAAACAGAGAATGAAATGCAGGTCCAGTCTAGTACCTCGTTTACAGGGCGGTTTTGTCTTCTGAATATTTCAATAGAACTCTGATTTTTTGCACGTTTAAAATAATTCTCTAAATAATTTTCTTCAAGAGCTTTGGACATTAGTGTAGCAGCTCTACTGATTTTTATCCTGCCTAAGGGATCTACAGACTGGAGCCAGCTGGGAACTTTCTGACAAAACAGTTTTCCATCAGAAAAGGCAGATTCATTGATACCAAAAGATTTTGCAAAAGCATCAGTTTTAGTGACTTTCTGCAAAGACATGGGATGGGTTCTGACAGGCCTCATGCCTCATTTCGTGGCTCCTGGCGAGCTGTGAAGTCTGTGGCTCTAGGATAGCCTTGACATGCTGGATGCCTCCAGAGATCCCTGAAGACCTGGCATATGCCACGGGTGCTTTGAGGGCTTCTGGGCAGCATGCCACATGACTGGAAGCATAGGAGCCACAACTCCCAAGCTCTGTGGTTTCTTGTTCTCTTATGGCTCCCAGGGCTTCAAGCTTCTCCTTGTCAGTTAACTGGGGCTAATGGGGCAGGGGGAACCCAGCAGCACTTGGAGTCATTGCTGAGCCTGGAGTCATGGAGCCAGGGAGCCGACATGTTCTGAAATTATGTAAATGAAATTATGCACTGATTATTTCTAAAAGATTGCTTAAAAAGTTCCCTTCTGTGGGAAATATTGGTACGTGTATTGCACAGGAGAGCACACTGCCTGTCTCCCCTGCCACCTGCTTGGGGAATTGCCTGTGGACAGGATGGCAACCACCCTGTGACTCCCAGACCTCAGGCTGCATTGGCAGCTGTATGGCAGGTACTCGGGGCAATAGCCTGCTGCTCAGGGCAGCTGCAGGCAATGCCTTGGATTGGACTCAGTGTATTACAAACAGCAGGGAAACAACTAGCTCCACTGACATTGAAACAGCAGTTACATCCAAAATATTTTGGTTCCACAGGGAAGTCTTTATGTGGGAGTACAGTGCATATGTTACCTCTGTGTGTACAAACAAGCAAAACTTAAAGACATACATTTATCTATATAAATGTCACTTTCAGCACAATATAGGATCCACAGATCCTTCAGGCAGACATCAACATCAGAGGAGTTGCGATGGTTTCTTTGTTATATATTGCATGTGTTCCTGATACCCTCATGTTGTCATGAGGAATGGTTATGATGTGGATTCTGAAGAGTTCTTTCTAAAATCTCAGTATTTTAAGGAACCTAAATAGTTGTGTTGTCTTAGATGCTGTGGAGTGCTGTAAAACTTACAGTTTGAGTTTGAGCGCACTGAAGGACAAGGGTTAATTTCAGTAGTTGAAGGCCCTTGAGACTTCTGGGGGGCAAAATCAGTCATTTGATATATGTTGTGAGTCTGTGTAACATGTGGGAGTGTGTGTGTTTATATGGGTGTACACTTTAGAATGGCATTTGGTTTTACAATGCAAAATTGTAGACACATGTAAGTGGCCACAGGGGGAGATTTTAAAAAATAAAAATGCCAGCAAAGTTATCCCATGCTTGCTGACTTCTGGATCATGGATCAGCAGCAAAAGTTAAATTCCTGGCTGCCATTTGGTGCCTTTGGCAGTCTCCCTATAAAATTCTAGCAGTTCACATTTTGATGTTTGCTGAGAGTGCTCAAGGGTTTGCCTGTTTCTCCTGATGTGAAATCACTGGAATCAGAGATGCAGAGGTAAAATAGGAAAAGAGTCAAATGAATGTTGATTGCTTCTGAGAATTAATTCCACACTGCCTTTTTGAAGGTTCAGTGCATATTAGCTGCAGTGCAGTGGCATGACGGACTGGTAAATATCACTTACTGAGCCCATCATTCATTGCAGAAGAGGACCTGGACCATGCAAATTGGATGATGCTGTGTTTGAATACCAGACAGCCCATAATTTTAATCTGTTAAAAGGATCATGAATGACATTGCTGAAATACAGTGTCAATTCTTTGCAAGATGCCTTTTCTCTGCAATAGCAGCTGGAAGCACAGCCCACCAGCAGGCACTGAACGCCTACTCTGAGGCTTTCACCAACTTTGATCTCCTTTCAGGATGGAGCCTAAAACAATGTCCCATTGGAAACCAAAGAGGCAGAGCTACTTTGCCATGCAGAGAGTTAAACCTTCCCACACACGTGTTTATTAATGTGAACAAGCTAATACAGCTGTATTAACATCATAATGTTCAAGAGCCTTTAAGCTGCCAACAAACTTGTTTGAAGGCAGTCCAGTGCTCCCTGGACACACTTGACTCGCTGTTCGTTTTTACAGCAAAGTCACTATTATAACGTTAGATGATATTCAGTAGTTTCTACTTTAATTGACTGATATTTTTAAATAATTAAAATATTATTTCGTATAAACCAGTAGGGAGAAAATGTCATTCAAAGCCACCACTTTCTCCTAACCAAAGTGCGTTGTCCGCTGCTCAGAACTACAGAAGGATCACTCGCTTTTCCTAATAAGCAGGCTTGATGAGATGCATTAAAGACTGTCTGCAAGCTGTGTAGTGTTAGATTTACTTCCTTTTGGAAAGAGCTGAATCTAAGTTGTGCATGCATGTGACTAGATTAATCAAAATCTGTTTTGTAGAATTCAAGGAAACACCTGAAGCGTAAGGTTTGAGTGCATCTAGAAATATGTCTCTTTCTCAGTTTCTTGTTATCTGTATCTTTAAAAATATTAGATACTTGTGTTTGAAGTCAGAGTAAAAAGACAAAAAAACCCCAAACTAAACCCAAAAAGTGCCTGAATAAGAAACAGGGTCCCAGTTCCCTATATTTCCCTTAATTAATCTTATATTCCCTAAACTGTACTCTGGGCTTGTAGGCACACCATCTGAAAGTGGAGTGTTTCTAATGCCAGCAGTACCCAAGCCAGTGTCATAGAAATTGATGTGGGCTCTGTATCACTGTGATACTCTCCTGTCCCTTGCAGGGATCTGGGGATAAAGAGTTATTAAGTGTGACTAGAAGCTGAAATTTAAGGAGTGAACAGTTCAATGGCTGCTTTTTGCTAGAGGCATGGTATGTAGTTGGTTGACCTAGGCAAAGAAAAAGCACAAACCACCCTGACAGCATGCAGTATATCAAAGTGCAGAATTTCTAAGTGACTAAATCCTATCCAAAAGCTCCTTGATAATTAAAACGTATGCTTCCAGTGCCAATCTGCTGTATTAATAATAGTCTAATCCTATCCATAAATATACCTTTCCAAATTAATTAGGTATGAAAATACTGACTGTTCCATCACCACATTTAAGATCCTTTCTTGTAAACCTTAACTCACATAAATATGTCATTCAAATCCATGGGAATACTGAGCATGAGTAAGCCTTATGTGCATGAGGAAAATTTTTCTGGGTAAGACCTGTAACTGTGTTTGACTGGGAGGTATTGCCAAGATTTCTAAGTGTGGAGTACTACTAGGACACCAAATACATACAGATAACTTGTTTCCAAAAATACCTGTTGTGGGTGTTTTATTTGAAGTGGGAACACTAGTAAATATGACCTGAGGGAACTTAAGTCTATTTTTATGTGGGTTACTCTAGCAGAAATCAAGCACCTATTATATAGTTCCCTCTTCAGCCACCTGCTTCTCTGATGCATAATTGTCCATTCATGTGCAGATCTGGGTTTTTTCATGCTTTTTTAAAATTGCATAGTTTTCAAATCTTCTGTAAATTCTGGGTCATGTAACTTTAACCATACTCAGACTGAGAAACCCTCATTCAGCCTCTTTTGCTCCAAGTGCTGTTGGGGTCCTGGCTGCCTTTTAGTCTGGCTTATTCAGCTGAGAGTCCTGAGCATGGGACCTCGCACACTTAAACAGTTCAGTGGACCTTCTCTGAAGGTGCTTCAGACCTAAACTGACAAGGCAGAATAAGGGAACGGGAAGATGTGTTCGTATGACTAGTTCTTGTAGATCAGGCAGTGGAACACCTATGTTGCACAATATTTGGGAAGGCTGATTAGCCATGCCCAGGCAGGAGCATCATGTTACATGACTGTTGTTTTAGGATCTAAGATAGCTGTGAATGAGTTGTGCAGAGATTGAGTCATGTTTCTCTGCTTGTCTCCACCTTGTGCTGTGCAGACACGTCTGGTATTGCAAGGAAGAGCTGTCTACCCCGTGTCACACAGCACAGCTCCACCTGCAAGAGCACCTGGCTCTCCTGTTCAGCCAGGTGCTGTACCTGCTTGACTTCTTGTCTCCATCAGTGCCTCATGCTGCAGTTTATCAAAACCAACTTGTGGTGAGGGCTCCACCAAACCTCTTGCCTTCTGTCAGAACCCTGAACAGTGTTTCAGGGTTGTGCTAATACTCCTTGCAGTGGAGACAAGTTCTTAAAAGAGCTTGTGAAGGGAATTATCCAGGTTGTGTCTGTTTCTCTAGTCTACCTTACGATACTGATTTAGGATGGCTCAGTTTTTAATATTATTGCATAACTTCCAAGATTAATGAAAAAAAAACCCAGCAAAATGCATCTTCAAACACAAGTTGCATTATTGCTTGATTTGGCAAATCCCCGCTGTCCACACAGGATTCCTGCGATCAGTGATAAGACTAACTCAACATACAGATTTAAGAGCAGTGAACAAAACAGGCATTGTGGCAAATATCTCAGTGAGAGACATAGAAGTTCAAGTATTATCAGCACTGGCTTATCTGCAGTACGGCTTGCAAACATCCAATTGCTAGGTTATTTCTGACTGATACATGTCATGTATTGCATCATTTTAATTGCTAACACTCAGGCAGCTGCACTTGCTTTCCAAGAGGCAAACAGCAGAGCCAGCTCCAGGCCTTGGAAGAACAGGCCATTGCCTGCTTCATCAGCCTGCAGCTGCCTGCCAGGTCTGCCTGGGGATGAGGAGATGATGATCGGCTGTTTTGGCTTGTGCAGACCTTCCTGCCTGCCCAGGGAAGGGATGGAAGGAGTGGCAAGCCAGGGAGCAGTTTTACTGCAGCAAGAACTGCTCTTCTCTGTAGCAGTTGCCTTCACCTTCTGCCTCAACAAAGTCAGGGAGATCAAGACTTCCGTTTAGGGCTGTTCTGCAGCCCCTGGCCCTTCCTCTTCCACTTCTTCTGCCCTGTAAGATCAGGGGCCTCATCGCCTCCTTCATCCCCAGTGACCCAAGAAGGGGGGCGGCGCGACCTGTATAAGTTGTGCCTATTTGAGAGCTCTTATCTAGACAGCCTGTCTTCTGAACAAAAATACGTTTTTCACAATTGTGTTATCCCTTTAGAAGGTGTTTTCTGCTGGCGTGTCTCTAGCAGTTAAATTTGACTTGTAATCGCAAATGAATGTCCATTGTCCAAGCTGCTCTGAGGGTAAAATTGCTTATTGGAGTACTCTTCTGTCATAAAACCAGGGCTGAGATTATATTTGAAACAACTAGAGATACTGATGAAAACCCACACTATTAGCAATTAGAAATTAGAATAAAATGAACATTGAACTCATTGTCCCTTAATATCAGAGAAAGGGATTTCCTTGCACCTTTATCTTCTCACCATTTTTAGTTGAATTCTCTGCTTAGGCGCTCTTTTTGTTTTCTTTCAGCTTGGTATTTTACCTTTATCAGGAAGCATACATGTCACTTTTGCTGTAGTGTTGCTGACAGAACTGGGTTTTCCAGGAATACTGATTATCATTCATTTTATTTCTGGGTGGGAATAACGACACATCCACATTTTTCTTTCAGGAATATATTCACTATTTCCCCTGGAATTACTAAACATTGTGTGGTGGGTTGACCTCTCTGGCTGCCAGCTGCCCACCCAACCAGTCTGTCATGCCTCTTCTCAATAAGAAGATGGAAAATCTTGTGGCTTGAGATAAAGACAGGGAGATCACTTACCAATTACCCTCACAGGCAGAACATACTTGACTTGGGGAAAATTAATTTCATCTATTGCCAATTAAAATAGAGTTGGCTGGTGAGAAACCAGCCTCCACAGCTGCAGTCCCTCAGGATCCACCTGCTCCAGTGTACGCTTTCCAGGGGTTGCAGGGGAATCCCTGCTCTGGTGCCTGGAGCTTCTCCTCACCTGACCCAGGTGCCAGCAGGGCTGTTCCTCACACCTTTTTCCTCACACCTCATCAGCTCTGTGGGGTTTTGCCTGCTCTTAAATGCACTTCCACAAAGGCCCCACCAGCCTCTCTGATGGAACCAGTGGGAACCGGCTGTGCCCAGCATGGGGTGGCCCCGCCCTCTCCTCACAGAGACAGCCCTGCAGCCCCCAGCTGCCAAAATCTGGGCATGGACATCCAATGTATGAGGATGCTGGAGAAGTGTGTCTGGGAATTGCTGAATGCCAAACTCTAGAAGTATCTGGTCATTAACTAAGTTTGATTTGGGGACTCCTGCTTACGTCTGTGGAAATCTGGTCTTCACAGCCATCTCCCAGAACACCCACTTGTAGCCAGCTAAAAACAGTACTGGGCAGCTAAGGGAAAGATGGACTGACTGAAGGGTGGAAGGGCAGCTGCAGGGACCCCACATGCAGGGCCACCAGCCTCAGGGGAAATGCCCTTTTGGCAGAGAGGTTTTGACTGTCCAGGCTTTTAGCAACTCTTCATTGTCTCAGTGAGTGTGAACATGCTGATGTGAGAGTGTGTGATCCAGCTTTTTAGTCTTTCTAAAGGCTCTTTAAAACATGCTGCAGAAAATAAGGTGGCACAATGTTAGTGACCTTCATGCTGAAGACAGGGTTTCCCAATTTTGAGGTAATTACCCTGTTCTGGAGGCTCCTGAGGGGTTTGTCACACGCTCTGATTGTGTTCAGAGAGTTTCTGCACATGCACTGCTGTTAATTCCTTTGGGATTTTGAGCAATACCTGGGGTGATCTGAACTTACACTTTCCTTTGGTCTATAGGTTCCTTCAAATACCCACATCTTATTCCAGGTTGTGCAGCCTTAGGTCCTATTCCTGTGTCCTCTTTTGCAGTTTTCAGCCCGGCTGCTGACTGCAGGCCAGTTGTGATAGGAGACCTTTACCTTCTGCAGCTTGTGAACCCGCTTTGTGTTACAGACCCACCACTGAGAAACCAGGAGCTCTGGAGAAAGCACACTAAAGAGGGCTTTGGGGCTTTCTGCCTTTTTATTAAAACTTGCAGGCGGAGATGCCACAGCATCTCCAGTCGGAAGTGGAGAGGGTGGGAGTGAGCAACAGAGCAACAGGCAGCTATCTGTCAAATGTGTGTGGTTAGTCCGGCAATCAGATGTCACTGCTGAAGCGGGTGAAACAGCTCTTTCAGGAGCAAGTCTAGCTTGGCTTTGTTGAACTTGTGAGTGGGGGCTCAAACTGCTGGCAAGGTCAGCAGTAAATGTGTCACTAGGCATAGAGCTTGCTCTGGGTAGACTGCTAGTCACTCCCTCACTGGAGATGAGCCACATTGACGTGTGCTCGTTGCTCAATATTGTTTGGAGAAATCAGCTACAAAGCAGCATAGTTATGAACGGTGCATCACTGCAAGGTGGTTGTAAACTTCCTGAAAGTGATGACAGTGAAGAATCTGTTGTGATGCTGGTTTCTGCTCTGGTTACATTTCTGAATCACTGTCTGAACACCCAGAGGGGTACTGAGGGCGTAATGCAGCCATAGTGCCTTTTTCCTCCTGTTGCTGTGCCTGATTCTTTAATTTTTTTGCCGCACTGGTTTTATCAAAAATCTTGTTTCATCAAGTGCAGCAAAGAAGTGCACACCTTCATATACACAGTGGACTTCAGTAGGGAAGTGCATGTACCATAGATCAGGGAGTACCTGCTTTATGGCACCAGAATGTACAAGAGAGTATATAGAAAGTATTTGAACACTAAGGTGGCTGTGAAAAATTGCTTACTCATCTGGATGCTTACTCTTTCTCTTACCTCCCTATTTTATCAGAATTATCTCTTGCTTGCTCAGTCTTACTTTTATTATGTCATTTTCTTACCACCTCCTACCTCACCCTTTCTCACCTCTGAATATATAATGTCTTTTTTTTTTCTATAAACTAAGCATTTCCCTCACCTGAATTTGCATGCCCTTGCTTGACATTTTTGGACTTGGGTAAGGAACCTGTATCCTGCAGATGTAAAATGCTGAGATGCTACAAACTTTTATTGCTGTTCCTTACCTTATATGAGTTGTAAGTTGAGTTTTAAAGGTGATCCTTTCACTGGTGTGGATGCATGGTCTGTTCTCAGTTCTGGCACAGATATCCGTGAGAACAAGGCATTTGCAGTCACACTCTCAAAAGAGGTCTTTGCTTTTTCTTTAGCCACTTAAATGTGGTAGCTGGCTATATCCAGCAACCACAACATGAGCTTTGAATCCATTTGAAAATTTTCCTTTTAAGACTTCCCTTTTTCATGGAGGCATTATGAGGCAGTTGGAAGTGATAGCTACAATAATTATCAAATAATATGAATGATGGCATCTTCAAAGGTGAAATAAATTTAAACAGTTCAGCAAGGTTCCCTCTCATAGCCATTCATTGTGAGAGTATTAAAACTTAAATGACTTAAGAGGCTATTATGAAGGCAGAGCAAAAAGCAGCATTTTTCAAAACAGGAAGTAGAGCAGAACAATTACTATTTAATGATACTGGAATTGGAAAATGTATGATGAAGCAGGAGTGTCAAGTTTGCTGTGCAGATTACTACTAGGGCAGGATGCTTTTTGGCAGAGTTTACCCAATTTCTGTTTTTCTGCTTATACATATATCCTGGTGATATGAAAGGATTCCAGTAAAAGCTAATCCAATTCTTGGAATCCCCCGTCTCTCCCCCCTTTCACCAATCTAAGGCTTGTTCATGGCACAGCTTCAGTTTTTCCGCTTCAAGGCCAGCAAGATGGTTCTCTTGACATATCAGAATGCTGCAACCCTTTACAGGCTAGTTACTGCTATGGGACGGTCCTCATTAGGTGAAATAACCCTGAGGTTGTTGCTGCATTGCAGCATATTCTCTGACAATGCTGCTTTTACTTAAGCAGCCTTGGTTAAGAACATTTTTTTACTGCTTTGAAGATCATTATATCAAATATCAGTCAAACCAACATCAAAATTTTTTAGCACAATTAGTGACTGGAAAGACAGCACAGGACCCCAACTTCCACAAGACTAAAATATCTTTATGTGTTTACAAATAACCTCATCCAAATTGATGTCAAGAGTACCTCCATCTGAATCACACATGACCTTATTTTTCTTGTATTTTCTCTCCCTGCAACCTAAAAACCCAAATTCAAATTTTGTCTGGAGTGAGGTGTTAGACAAAGCACTATATTTAAAGATTTCTCATTTTCCACGGTAGTTTTGAAAAACAAATATATTTTTAAATCCTTCTGCACGTACTAGCATATATGATCTGCATCTCTTTATACTTACTGTCCATTTGCCTGGGGCATTTATATGCAAATAAATTTTCTGTTCCTTAAAAGCACATCTATACCATCTTCCAGTCTCCTACCTAAAGTTATAATCCTTTGCATATGGTATTGCAGTTTGGTGTGCAGATGATGATGACATCTCCAGCAGGGCCTGGCTTCAATTGGGGAATCAATGCCATGAGCAGATGAGGTCTTGGAAGCCAGTTATTCAGCTTGAATGGGAATTTTTGTAATAAAGATTGACAGATGAGAAAATACAGAGATTTAGGGTATGTGGTGTATGAGCCAAAAAAGTCTATTTGCAGGCAGTGTAACATGATTATTCATTCCTTCTTGAAACCTTCTGTATGTCAAAAAATGCTCTTAATTCAAAGTGAAATGGATTTTGAATATTTTAAGTATGCTAAATTGTTCAGGCAGGCACTTAACAGGGATGTTCCTGTTCACCTCTGCACTGAGACTGCCCTACCCAATTAACAATGCAGGTAATATGACCACTGGGATTTTTCACTTTTGGATGGCCAGTGCTTTTGGTCCTTTTCTCTTTGTTGCAGTTTTTCTTCACTGGATCTTCTTCCATTTACCCTTTAATCTGAGTTCTTGTAGCTCTTTGGTTTTCCTGAACAGTATTTTGTAGTCCAGATTTTTACAAAGCGTTTCTAGAAGTTCAGTGTGCTCTTTAAAAATCATAGCTGGCTTAGATCTGGTGGAAGCCTTGGGAAAAAGTGTTTATCAGGTTTATTTTCAAGAGAGCAGAGACTTGCAGCAAATATTATGTGGGATTGAAATGCAAATGTCCATTTTCTCTCTATAATCCCTTGCAAGAAATTGAATTGTCCTTTACATTAGGTTTTGCCTGGGTATATAGTACTTGGGAATCTACCAGCTCTCAGGAGAGAATTGCATTTAGCTTAAATCAGAATACCTCACTGATACTGGATCTTCCATAATTGTGGCAGTGAAACACACCCACCTCCACAAAGAAGCAAATTTTTCTTCATTGTCACCAAGCTCAGTGACTGTCTCTTGTTTGCTGAAGAGAGAAGCCAGACTTGCTAAAAAAGTTGTGATATTTAGGAACATTAGTTATATTCACTACATCACCCTGCTGCTTTGCTTTCTGCCTTTGCTCACTGACAAATGACAGAGTAGTACGAGCAATATGTATCTTGGCTTCGTTTGTTTTGATAAGGGCAGGATCTAAGTGAAAATTTTTTTTCAACATGATATAAAAGGAGAGTCGGTGCAATCAGGTAATCTGGTACAAGCTCACCCCCTCGTTTCTGAACCAAAGTTCAAACTCATTTGAACTGTGTCATATCTTGAACTAAGTGATGCAACCTTGTTTTAAAAATCAAGTGGTGGAGATTTGCCACTTCTGTAGTGACATCTGCCATCCTGGTTTACACTGCTCTGCTATTCCCATTTCAGGAGCTTGTGCTATTTGTGAACATGAACTGAGTTACCACTGTCAGGGCATGATCCAGGTTTTTAGTTACTTGTTTTCTTTAGGGGCGGATGCAATAGTATGTCCTAAACATAAGCTCTTTTGTGAATATCAGGAACACAGACAACAAAACAAAGCTCCCAGCCAGTAAGATCCAAGGGGCATCTCCACTCTCCATTAGAGTCCTGCTAGTCAAGCCTTAATCCAGAACAATAGCAAACAACATTATCTTTGTTCAAAACCTTGGGCAAGTTTTCATAAGATCTGCTAGTTGAGCAAAAATTAGACATTTTTCTCTTTGCTAGACTGACTGTGTAAAGAGCCCTCCAGAGAGAGCTTGTAGAAGGAGAGGATGTGTTAAAAGGACAGGTGTTGGTATGCCTGGCAAAAGCAGTAGGTCTGTTACCTATATGAGGAGCTAGGCTGAGGGTTAGGGTGGCAGAGCTCATTTTATCCTTCAAGGCACAGGTCACAGAATTCAGGAAAACTGATGTTAGTGGAAAGCAGTGTCTCATATTGACTTTTGTTGTATGGTCAATGCTACTTCTGAATTGAAAACTTTGGAATTTTTTTAGGATTTCTGTTAGGGGCTTAGGTATTGGAAGGGCCAAGAATCTAGTTTATTGCTTGCAGCGTTAGAAGATGCTGCTGTCAACAGAGGTCTAAACCTACATTCTGTTTTCTGTACTGCTAGGCTGTTCTGATGTAATTATAGGGTTAGATTTAGGATTAAGGTTTGATACTGTAGTGCTGCAGGTGCCTCAAAATAGTGAATAGTGCCTTATGTTTTACTCCAGGGATTGATTTTTCTGGCCTGAATTAATGTTTGCTTTGGTTTGGGGTCAGTTTTGACACAAATTGACCCAATTTTGGAAAATCAAGGTTCAAGATTACATTTTTTTTGCTGGATTCTGGACCAGAAATGGGAGGTAGCTGGTGCAGATAAGTGCTGGTGTCAGTGTTCCCTGAGTTTGGAGAACAGTTCGTCTCAGGATATAGCTAGGGGCTTCAGAGGTGGCTTTTTTTGTGTGTGGTTTTTTTTGCTTGTTTGTGGTGGGGTTTTTTTGTTTTGTTTTGTTTTGTTTTGTCTTTTTTACTATGCTAGCTGACTAGGTAAAAATATCAGCTTCTCTGCATCCAATCTAAGGATTCTACCATGCTCATTCCTATCTCATTGGATGATCTTTACCCTGAGGAAAGATCGAGGAACCAAATGACAGCTGTGGCTTTTCAAAGTCATAAAAGAGGGAAATATGTGTATATGTGCTTATTTATTTATTTTCTCTCCCTATCCTGTATTTTATGCTGAGGCTATGAAGCCTATTGAACTTTTTTTTTTAGCCCTTAAGGTATATCCAATGTCACTCAGACATCAAAGCTCCAGAGCTGAAATGGAAAGAGAACAACCAAATTGCATTTAAAGGTTAATAAAATAATGCTTGTGTTTTCTGTTGTCACAGAATGCTAAAAAGAAAAACATTACCTTGATGTTTACAAAGGCAAACAGAAATTAGAGAAATGTGAAGTCAGCTGCGATTAGCTTAGCCTTTGTTCTAAAAATGATACATCCTTGTGTTATATCAGAGACAGGATGGGCTCTTGAAGCTCTACTTTTTTGTTTTGCCAGCCATTAAATGATCTCAGTAGCCACTGATAACTCTGTTGTAGTTTATGACAGTATGTTACTTATAATTTAAAACTAAAGTTTTAACCTAATATGAAAATTTCCTGTCTTTATTCTCTGGAAATCTGTCTGGCTTTGGTGTGTGTAAAGCTGAATCCTACTGTCATCCTTACACTGCACATATTGGCCATGCTTGTAGTAGGAACAAAGAATAAAATCAGGGAGGTTATAGCCGTACAACAGAATTGCATGAATATAACCAAACCCTTTGACTTATATGGCTGAGTTTAACTTTGGTCTTGCTCAGTCCTCAAAGCACAGATGCAGTTCTGTGGGTGTGACTGAGGAGGAAACAGGGCTTGAACTTGGAAGCTATACAGGTGTCAAAACAAGTTAAAACTCCAGAAGCCTTACTGGTTCTTTTAAAGTTTTATCCTTCTCTGATACATACTGAGCCTGGTACTGCAGTTAAACATTTCGTTCCTATGGTTTGTCACTTTGCAGGCCAAAACCCCACGTTGCTCAGTGGAATCAAGATCCTCTGGGACTTTTGGTACCGCCACTCACATTATTCATGAAACAGAGGTCACTGAAGTCTAAGAGAGCAGAAAGTATTAGTAGAGTTATCAGAACTTGTGAAGCCTGCTGAATTAATTGAAATTCCTCCTGTGGTAAGGGCCAAGTACCAATCTGGCTGACATACCAAGCCTTGGGTCTTACTTTAAAAAAAAAAAAAAAGAAGGAAAAAGAAAAAGACATGTCATGGTAGCTTGGTGGCCCAGCTGCATCTGGTAAGGAGGACACTGGCAAAATTTGCAATATATTTAATAATGATTCTTTTTCCCAAGAGTATTATAAAGTAATCTGTTACGTGCATCTGCTTGTTCTATTTCTGTTTCTTAGCCTGAGATGCCTAACACAGGAGGCATCGCGTTAGATCATATCATGTCATATTGAATGTTGACCTTGGCTGACATAACATGACATGCTACAGTTGAAGTAATGTAATGTGAGGCAATGTATCATGTGCTTAAAGTTAATCTGAAGTTATTATCTGTGAGCATAGCAAAAGGTTTGGATAGTGTGTTGTACGTATCTGCCCTCTGTTCCTCAGGCAGTCTGAGTGGCATGTGTTCAAGCTAACAACCAAAAACAACAGAGAGAAAGAAGAAGGGCAAAAGCTAGATAAGTGTTTCTATGAGATTTAGTAATAAAGATACTAATCAGTTTTGTATGGGTCTGCAGATAATCTACTAAAAGGCATGGTATCCCCCTTAACACCACAACTGCAGTAGAGGTGTGCCCATGCAACGGGAGCACTGCCAATCAACTAATTGCGCTTTCTGGAGTTTTTGGTATAGAAAGCTGTTCATATACATTTCTGAGTAGGTTTGTTGTTGAAGGCATTGCTGAATATATTTATTGATATTACTTTAGTTAAAACAGTTAATGTAAGTGCTGGGCCTTATGAAGTTAATTTTATAACATTTCCTTTGTTCATGTTCTTGCATGATCTTTTGACCCACTGCAGAATTGTGCCCAATACTATGTGGGTTGATCTCTGTTGTTTTCCTAGGGAAACTCAGAGTAAACACTGTGTGTCTTCTTGGAAGATAATTTGTGAATTACATGTCAGATTAAAGCATGCCTGCAAAGCAATTGCTTGAATTTAAATATTTTAAAAAATAATATTCAGTGCTAGAATTGTCTATCATTTCTTCAGTGGTTTAGCAGTGCCCAGACCCCATTTCTGTTTCTCCCATCATGTGCTCCTGTAACAGGATCATGTTCTTTAATGCGTTCACTGGCTGGCTGACTTCCTTGTGCCACTTTCATTCCTATTCAGCTAGCTTTAACTGACAGTGGATATTATTCTTGACTTTTTGTTAGGCCCCTATTTTAAGTTCTTGGTGCTTCAAAATTAATCTTATAAAGGCATATTTGTGCATCTGTTTTGGTGAGAACACTAGCCAACCCAAGATGGAAGCATTTTAAAAAGAGCTGACAGTGTACCTAGTAGCCTAATTTGATGAATGTTGGCATGTGGATTTGCTGCAGATGATAATCAAACATCAGTTTTATTTCAAATAGGGAAAAAAGGACTCAAAAAAAGAAAAAAGGTACATGGGTACACAGGATTTTTGAATGCTGTAGATCTTAAGTGCCATAAATGAGACTTTGGAGTACCTTAGAGCACCTAGTAAGAAAAATGTCCTTTGGACGTAATGACTTTCCTTATTCTGAACTGCCCTTTTGAGCATAGACCAGTGCTGCATTCTTGGCTATACTGAGCCTGATTGTGCTTACATTGAAGATAACTAAAATTTCCTGTTCTCTCCAGGAGCACAGGCCTAGACCGTAGCTAGTAGAGTAGCAGTGTTTGTGGGTGAAACTTTCTTTTATAAAATCTGCAAATCCTCCGGACTTTCCTAATTAAAAATATTTAATGAAAGCTACTTTGTCTCTTATGCCCTTTTAGTTTTCTCTATTCCTGTTGATCTTTAAGACTATGGGCTGGTGATAGAAATATTTTCAAAAGTTTATAGCAGAAGGAGTGGTATATAGCAGAAAGCACTGCCATTACCTAATAAGATGAAGGAAAGGATGATAATTTGTCCTTGTCACTGCCAATATTGTAAAAAAAAAAAATTAAAAAGAAAGAAAATTACATGTATTTTCTCTGCCTCTGGACTCTGCTGTGTGGCAGACTTTCCCCCAACCAGGTTTAACTAGCAAGCAGCAGAAGCAGGCAACGGTCTGATCTGAGTGCTTTGCTGTAGATTATTGTGGAGTCTTGATCAGAAAACAGGAGAAAAGGTGAAGTAGCATAGCAACAGATTTGCAAAGAAAGTAAAGGCTTATTTTGTACAGATTTCCTGCCTTCTGTTTAAAAAAATATCAGGAGCATGGGAAAATTCATTTATTTGCCAGAATTAAGGAGACTTTGAGATTGTCAGTTGCCAGGCTCAAGTGGGTCATCAAAGCACACAACTCAGGAAGCTTAATGCAAAACCTTAATGGTATTTAATGTAACTCGAAACTGGGAGGCTATGAAGAAACCAGGTAACTTTGAACACTAAATTCCAGAGAGAAGCACCATCCCAGACCTGAATGCAGTCAGGAATAAAAATACATTTTCTTCAAATGTCAAGCTGAAGCAACACACCGACAGCATTGCAAGGACACAACTATTGCGAGTGAATTTTCAACTCTTTAGTACATAAATCAGCAGTTACACTAATTAAATACAAACAGAGAAAAGGGCTCTAGCCCCTTCTAGGCAGTGTTGCTCAGCAAAAGGAATATCAGTTGAATAAAATACTGGAGGAAAGGCCATAAAATGGCATGCAACAGATTGTTGATGACACCTGGATTTGCCAAAGAAGGATAGAGCAAGTGTAGGGAAGAAATTGCATTTCTGTGTACAGTAACCTCTGACCAGCCAGATAAATCATGGCTAGTCAGAAGTTATTCCAAGGCTTGAAACTGTAGGGCAGCATGCAAGGCAGAGCCATCTGAGCTGCTGTGAGAGGTTTTCTATTTGGGGAAAAAAGTACAAAAGGACAAAAAGAAGCTGTCTGAGAGAAATAGGATGCTGGAGTTAAGGGAGCTTAAATAAAACTCAAGGGGTGCAGGGAAATAAAACTTGTGGCTTTTTCCTCATTAATGTATTCCCTCCTCTTATAAGTTAGTAATACCGTGAACATACTGTAAAACTGAGAGCAGTAAGTAGTGAGAGAGTTCAAGAAACAGTGCCTTTACAAAGGGAGTGCTAAAGTTCTAAGGACATTAATGTCTCTACAATTGCAAATTCTTTGTGGAACAGAATGACTTGCATGACTGGTTTAGAAATTATTATAGATCATGTCAGTAGAGCAAATAATTCACGAGGGTCTTTCTCCCAGAGCGAAGTCTAATAGAACACGCCTGCCCCCCAACCCACCCGCCATGGCCCAGTGAAGTCAGCAGCACTTTGCAGACATCTGTCATTTGACTGGGTCTCGAACAGGAATAAAAGCAAACGCTTCTGGAAGAATGTTCCAGAAATAACATGGAACTACATTTGGAAGAGGCTGTGGAGAATGAGGAGTTTCACTGCAATTCCAAAAAGGATGGGACATATTCCCTCTCCTTTCCCTGAAACAACACAAATATCAAAAGACTCATTATAAACCCTCTTCCCAAATAATCAACTCTGATGATATTCTCATACTTCCCTTCCTTCATTTGCCTTTTAAAATTTCTAATATTCATAGATAGTAATTCAGCTGCCTAGAGAAAGATGCCTCAGCAACTCCGTAGCTTGCTGAGGCATCTTGTATGGAGGGATCCAGGCTTGATCCTGCCAGGGCATTGCTGCCGTGTTTCCCCATGCTACAAAGGTATCAAACAGTGCCGGTTCCTTTCCTATTAACTCTCTTGCTCACTAACATTTTAAAAAGTACTTTCTAGCCAAAAGATACTGAAAGCTAACATCACCGCTCTGGCCCAGGCTAGCTTTTTCCCTCTGGTAGGAGGTGGTGGAGTATGCTGAGGAGCGGTGGTGACAAACTCTGCTTCAGAAGTCAGTAATGTCCTGTCTTACAGATGAATGATCTTTTCTGTCAGTTCTGTGTTTTGTGTGCATTGTGCAAACAATGGTGTCCATTTGCAGAGCATCTTCTCTGCTGAAGGATCCCAAAGCTCTTCACAAAACTGTTCACATGTAGGACTACTGAAATTCAGTTAAGCTGTTCTGAGAAGCTCTGAAATCCTTCTCCTAAAGCCAACATAAAAACAGGTTCTCAGTTTTTCAAGTCTGACTTGAAGATGAAGGTGGAATTAAAAATCTACAGGCATTGCATTCCCTTTGCAAAGAAGGGAAAAAGCAGATGGAGTTGCTTTTTGTGTGTGCTTAAAAGCAATGAAAACTTGTCGATATTTTTCATTTGAATTTTCATGAAGAGCTAAGAAACTCTGCTGATGCTGGAGGGGGCAGGAAAATGTGACTTTTACAGGCAGAGAAATATTTGAATGGTTATTGACAAAGAGCACAGTGCATGGAATGTGCTTGGGCTAAGCAGAGTGAAGATGTTTGACATATTGGCAATACAGTGCTGGGTCAGGGTGTGACAGGTTAATGTTGTGTTTCACAGTCCAAGCTAATATTCACTGCATGCCTTTGTATGCTCTTTGTTATTGCACATATTTGGAAGGACAAACCGGCTCTGGGTTAGTTAAACCTATGCACTGATTCTAGCATGAAGATGGCTTATTCTGATGTAATCAATTAGGCACAAGTGTAAAGTACATCTAAATATGCCATTCTTAGACCAAATTGAGAGCATCATACAGGAGTTTGCATTATTTTAACTAAAATCAATTAAATTTCTCAGCTGAAATCAGGGCAACAGTGAGTGCAGGAAAGAGGGAGTCATTCCCAGCTCAGTGATTCGCTGTGGCCTGTGACTGTGACCACTGTGGCCTAACCATAAGCGCACGTCACAGCCAGGCCCAGTGGCTCTGGGAATGCTTGGAAAATCTCAAGGCAGGAGGCAGAGGTTACAAGAAGGAAAAAAAACCACCACAAACCCCTTAAAGCCCCACCTCTTGGCCCGATGCTCTCCCTGGCTGGCTGCTTCTGGCCTGCTCCCTGGAACAAGTAACAAAAACGACACTGCTTCCAGCAGCAGAGACCAGGAAGCCAGCAGATACTTTTCAACCCTACAGATACTTTTAAAGAACAGGAGGTAAAAGAATGAAATGGAAAACAGATGATAGACAGAGACTGGCAAGAACAGAAGGAATGCAGTGCAGGCAGCCCGTTTTTCTTGGAGTAGCTAATGTGCATGCCCATGGAAGTGGCCAAGCCTGTTGGCAACAGTGTCTTAAAATAATGGAATAGTAATGCCTGTCTTGTGGAAGGTGCTGAGCACTTTTTCTTTGTAGCATCGCTGCGCTGTGTAGCACCCAGCCCCCAGTAATAATCATTTCACATAACCATGCAGCCAAGGACACGTGTGGCCCATGGCAGAAATTTGTATTGGAGGAACCTACAGAATGCAGAATCGCATGGCAGTCCCTGCAGTGCCTGATGAGATGGGTGCACATGTGAGAAACAGCTCTGGGGGTTTGTGAAAGCAGTGAGCTTTCAGAAAGCTCCAGTTGCCTGGTTGAAGGATAGTTCTAAATGGATTTCATCTCATGTGTTGAAACATGTGCACAGACATTTTCACGTTTATATATTTTGTATACAGAGCTGTTGTTTTCAAAGCAAAGAGCCCTTCTCCAGTGTGGTTCCCTGTGTTGTACATATTTCATAGATGAAGAGCTGACAATATCAGATTTATGATGAGAAATTTTCTTCTGCTGGACCCAGATCACATTCCTTAACAAGCACTCTCAAATACCCACAAAATGGCAGCAAAGGGAGAGCCCGCAGTGGGAATTGCCATGGGATTCAGATATCGGCACATTCACTGGCACATTGGAAGTGATGTGACATCTCTGACAGAAATAGTGTGGGGAGGTACAGATCCCCTCTTTGAGGTCCAGGCAAGTACAGACGTGAGGAAAACACAAGGAAGAGTTTATCCAAGCTCCATTCAAAATGCAAAGCAAAATGAGCAGTATTTGATTGCAGCCATCTGACTGTGTGACATGGATGGCTAGCTGAGCTAGGAAGGCTTTGCTTTGGAAAGACACCACTTGGTTCTTGAGCAAGAATAGCCGGAACATATTGCAGTAGCTACATAGCTGTAAGTGTGCTAAGAGGCTTGTACCACCTTAATAACACTGTGTGACTACAAGGTGATCCCACACTTAAATTGCTCCTCTGAGGAGAATGAGCTGTGGTGATGGTTTAAGGCCATTTTTCTACAAATATAGCACTGTTTCTGTGTTGGGAGAGGTTGTTACGCTGCTGCTCCAGATTGCATACCTAACTGCAATAGCTATGTTGGTAGAGAAGCTGTCTACAGACCAAGCAAACACTCAGCATGAAAAGTGGGTCTGCACTGCAGCAGTGGTGAGCACCAGTCACTGGGGTGGGCTGCTGCTCAGGGGGCTCCATCTCTCTGCACTCAAATGCTGTGACTACAACACTGTCTTCTGCTGAAATCACAGGGAGTTTGCCATTAACATCAGTAAAGGTCACCCCTGAATTGCTCAGGTGGCCTCATCTACACATCTCTATCCATTCCCACTCCCCAAAGACCTTGGAGAAGTTTGAATGGTGGTTAGCAGTTGATTTCCCTTCTTGTGCTTGCTCTGCTCCATGGTATCTTAGCATATCATGTGTGGTTTATCACATATTATACCTTGTTTGTACAGAAACAGTTAAAAATTGTTAAACAATATAGCTTTTATTAGAAGAAAAACAACTGATTTAAGCAAAATTTTCTGTTTACTTTCACGCTTTTGAGAAGTTATTGACAGACTAAGCAATTTAAAAAATGAGCTTCTTCCCAGGACCTTTTATAAAGAGGCCTTGTCCAGTTCAGAATTTAGGAAATGTAGCCTATTTTCTGAGTCTTGCAGTTGAGGTCAGCCTGTCTGTGATCACAAGTATCACTAGACTTTGGCACTGTGCTGATTTAAGCCCTAGGGCATGCATTTAAATTGTCACATATAGTGTGTCTCATACTGACATCTTCTTCTGTAGAAGTGAAGGATAATACAGCACTTGTGCTGTAGAATAAGACAGTGCTCTCTCCTCAAGCATGAAAATTGTCTGCAAATTTCAGACATGTTTTCCTTGATTGTGGCGGCTAATCAAGGCAAAAACCAAAGTTCATTTTACTAGGGGATGAACAATGCATGGCAGTGTAGTGAATGTTAATGCAGTTAATTATTCCTAATTCTGTGTCTGTCCTCTGAAGAGTTCAATATCTCTAGACAAGGCTTTAATGATCCACAGCCGCTCTGTGGTTTCACCCAGGGAATATTGCCTCTTCAGGCCAGTTTGTAATAAGCTGTCCCTCAGTCTGCACTCTCCCCCTGCTTTGTGGCATGTCACATCTGTTATGGTGAAGTTGGGTGAGTGGTTCTAAATAGGCTTTGTTGTGTTACAGAACTGGTGGTTATATTGTGCTTCCTATTGTCTATGGTTTCTTCACACTCACTCTGCATCAAGCTTTTGACAGTGTTGAGTGGGGAACCTAAAAACAGAAAAAAAATCCCAAACATATACCTACATAGCGGAATCGATAACAGTGTTCCAGGTCCTCATGGTGCTCAGTATCAGTGGAGTTCCTAGGACATGTGATAGGAAAGCAAGCCTTAACTAACGTGTACACTGGTGGGATACATTTCCATCATAACTTAGTAATAGTGATATCTTTCTCTAAGTTGTGGCTTTTATTAGATCAGCTTAGTTAAGAAGTTCATGTTGTTTGTCAGAGTGTCTGGGAAATCTTATTTTTAAAATTGTATCTCCACAACTTCTCTGATACTTGAAACAAAACAATTGATGAAAATACTGTTTTTCAAAAGTTGTCAGAGAGATCAGCTGCAGAACTATTTTTCTGTACTTGAAAATTATGTTTGGCTTGTTTTTGTTTTTAAAGTGTGTCAGTTTTGGGACAGGTCCTGTAAATTGGGAAGATTTTTGTGTTTTACCCTGAATACACTCTCTTTGCTACGAGGAGATTATTGACAGACCATATTTGTTTATCTGAGAGTTTACAGGGCCATATCCTATACTAGTCCTTTGTGTCATAATTTTACCACTGTGTTTTTGTTATTGTTATTGTTTTGAAAAAGCCTGTGATTTGAATTATCTTAATTTTGGAAGATGCCCTCCCGGTGAATGTGTGGTTTGTTGATAGCCGAGTGCAGTGCTCAGGAGCACCAAGCAAGGCATGGCAATGCGGGCACATAGAGCAACAACACTGAAAGTAAGCAGAGCAGATGGGTGGAACTTGGGTGACTGATTCTACCTCTGTACTACAACCTGTCTTCTCTGTTCAAATCCCAACATGCTTTCATTGACTATCCTGAACTGAACCAGGTACTCATTCCTAAGGTCCTACTGATGTAACTGGGAATCCTTGAGAAGTGAACTCTCTGAGCTGGGCCCAGCCTCCATTAGAACATTCTGACTTTACTAGAATTGTATCCTGATATATTTTCAAGAATTTTTGAAAATGCTTTGTTCAAAAGTACTCATTTTTTTAAAAAGAAGAACATCTAAAAGGATCCTAGACATCCTAGAGGAGATGTTATTGAAAGTTCTCAACAAAACTTTAAAGTAAAAAACCCGTTTTCTTCAGCAAGAAGCCATAGTTAAAAATTGGCTTGAAGGAATAGAGAATGATTAATGAAGCTCCTCTTATTCAGTGCACTAAGCCTCCTTGAGATTTAAATGTCTGCTGTGGAAAATGTCCACAATTTGGAGTGAATTATTTATAAAAGAAATTAGGCAACATACAGGGCTTGTGGTTTCTGTTCAGAGGAGAAGATAAAAAGCTTCTAGATTTAAAAATTATTATTATTTTATTTCTAAGTCTATTTTTCTTACTGAATTCTTCACATATGTACTGTTAATTAGGCAGTAATGATTTTCTTTCATTTGCACTGCAAATTACACCAATAATTACGCTTTTATTCACAGAATATATTTTGTTAACTGACCTTGGGCTTAGTGTGGAATACAAAATGAGAAAGAATGGTTAAGTTCCAGTTGAGGCTTTGAGATTCCTAGGGAGTTCTGCTTTTGTTCAGTTTTGAATTTTAATTTTGGAGACACCAAAAAAGATAGGCAATAGAAAGGTTTTAACTAAGTATATTACTTTGACAGAAGTCACTGGGTTCTACAATTAATTCTCACCAGTAGATCAATGCACTTCATAAGCTGCAAGTCATTCTGACAAGCTGAAACAAATACAATTGTTAGTGAAATCCTGATAATTTGGAACAACGGGCTGTGAAACTAGGTCAGTTTACCTCTTCTTTGAAATATTTTTCCCTCTGTAGTATTTCATACTTGACTAATCTTGATAATGCACTTGACATCTTTGGTGACTGATCATATGCTAATTTAAACTCACATTGTATGTGTAAATTCAGAACAACATGGGGAGATGTTTCAGCATGATGATGAAAAAATTTTAACAAGTGAACTTGACTGAAATGTTTTTCTGTTAAAATATATTATTTTTTTTCTAGCCTGAAAAATGTAAAGGGAATCTGAGTTTTGTTGTTTGGAGATAGGTATTTTAATGACTTAGAGATTTTTTTTTTCCTGTCCCAGTGAAATACTGTATTTGAGTTTTTAGGGCAGGTTACTTGGAAGAACAAGGTCTTCTTTTAGGGCTACTCATCCAAACCACTACAGGCAATTGCTGGGAATGCTCCTCTCAGGAGTGTCTATGGTAATTTATTGGCTCCTGTCCTGCTCCTACTGACATCAGTTGTAAAACTACTGTTGACTTCAGTAAGAAAAGGATGAGTACCATTATCTTCATATCTAAATCTTCATATTTAGATTTTATGACATTTCTTGGAGCGTATATACAACTTCAGGTATATCTTCCTCAGTTCTGTAGAACCCTTCCATTAGGAGAGTGTATAAAACTGCCATGCCCTTCTTCATATACTGCTTTTTGTTCTTTGTCCTTATCATTTCTTCACCATAGATGGCTCACAGACTTTCAGAGGTGAAGAAAATGTTTATAAAGGCTTACTGTGGAAGAACGTTGCTGACAATTGCTAGCATGCTGTAAGCAGTTTTGGAAAGAAAGAACTCATTTTTTTGCTTCCAGTAAAAGAAGTTTGATTCAAGATTAGATATCTCTTTTCTGGGCTCACTGATATATTCTGTCTGTCTGCCTCTCTCTCTCTTTTTTTTTTTTTTTTTAAGGTGTGAATTTGGTGAATATTTGTTAGGCTGTCTGCTTGTGAATAATAATAGTAATGAGAGTGCTTGGGGTGTAGTGTATATTTAATGAGACAAATAATACATAAATATAATATTTGGAGGGTTTTGGACTTCAATTCCTGCCTTATGTTTGCCTCTGTTTTGCATTAATTTTTCAATTATTAATTACCACTTTGGGGAAATAGAAAAAAGGTTTAGTTTAAAATTAGTACTGTCTTAAGAAGAAGAGGAAGAAGAAGAGACTTATTGACACCTTTTTCTGGTCATAAGTCTGAAATATTAAACCTGTAGGACTTGAACTAGCTTCTTAAGTCAGCTTTTCAGAGGTGCGGAGCACTGACATCTCTGTGCCCCACACATGAATCTGCAGAACACTTGGCTGCTTGTGTTAAAAATACCCCCGCAAACCCTGCCCAGGGGGTAAAGTTGAACTAAAATCCATAGTCTATGTATTTTATCTCTCGTCTTCCATCCTTTTTCTTGATAAGTGTTTTTCCATGTGGCATAAAATGGCACCTAAGAGACATAGTAAGGATAAATCTAGGGCAATGTAACAATATTTATTGTCCCTTTTAACACAACAGGAAGAGCTGGTCGTTGCTGGTTTCCAGATCACAGTTTCTGGTAGACTTAAAGTCCAGAGAGACCAGAAACAATCCAGCTCATTAGGTTATGGCCTTTCTAGAATAATTTCACTCTGTAGAGACTGAATGGTGCAATATCAGCAGTCATGAATGCCCTTGGGAGTGCCTTATTAAGGACAAGGTACTGTTAATATATTATCAGATTTGGAAATAGTAGTAAATAACATTCTAAGCTGTAATTTTCTAGTATTATGATAATATAGCTGCAATCTGATCATGCCTCCTTTTGTAGGTTTGCTGGCTTTCATGGCTGAGTTTTTGGTGAAACCCTGGCTAGGTACAAACACTCTTGCTTCTCACCCGCATGGAAGTCTAGTTCTTTAACCAATTACAAGTTCAAAATAGCAACCAACTCTGACTGTGTGTCTGCTTGGGATATGAGTATGCAAATAATAATAGATTATAAGAAAGAGAAAAGAACTTGATTCCATGCTGGCAGCTGGGTTCTTTGTTTGTTTTTGTTTGGGTTTGGGGTTTTTTGGCTTTGTTTTGTGTTTGGGGGTTTCTTTTTGGGTTGGGTTTGGTTTGGTGTTTTGTTTGTTTGTTTGTTTGTTTGTTTTTTAAGAAAGAAAGAAAAAGGACACTTTCCTAAGCAGATATTTTAAGCTTTTCAAATTTTACTGAAATATTAATACCTCCTCTCACTACCCCTTTCACTTCAGGTTTTTCCACTGTAGTGTGTTGTCCCATGTATTCACTGAACATTTGTATTTCAGCCAATGATATGTGTGTGCACTGAGTAGAGTGCAGAAGTGTTGTGAGCCTTTGTTTCACACGAAGAGAAAAATCCAGGTGCTGTGCTGTGTTTTCAGATATAGCCCAAGCAACACAAGCTCATGTGAAAATGGAAGTCTTTGAAATGTGAATGGGTTTCTTTGGGTATCATTGTCCTGTCTACAACTAAACTTCAGCTAGGCACAGATGTGTGGGATGGGGGTGGGGTTGCAATGTGCAATGTGATGACTTATCATAAGGGTTTCTTTTGGCAGGCTAGGAAAAATTAAGATGTGAATAAAGGGAACTTGTTTAGTTCAGATGAAGACTCTATTAATGAGCCCCATTATCCCTATTTTTGGAGAGTGTTAGATTTTTTAAAAATATATACAATGCTGTATTATTTTTTATTACAGTAGCATTCACTGGTCACTTTTATCTTTGTGTGTGAATTTCTAATTATACATGTTAGACGAGTGATCTTTACTGTAAATAGTAATATGGTTTTCTTTCACTTGATCTGTCTGTACTGGCTTCTGTTTCATTGTTTGCTTTCTTCACCACAGTATCTTGCTTATTTTATCTTTCAACAGACATTTCTTTAAATTCTCTTGCGTGGTCCTCCCTCCTCCTTGTAACTTTTTGAAAAGGGCTTTATCTGAGCAGGCAGTTTCATTTGTCTTTTGATCTATTTTCTGATGGATGTGTGTTCAGTTCTGGTAGTAAGCCCAGTACTGAAATCTTTATTCAAGGCCAAACTGTGGGGGCTTGACTGCAACTTCTGGGTAAGGCTCTTATCTACAATTTCCTAGAGCTACTGGGGAACTTGGGGACCAGAGAAGTTGGTTACTTAATTGTGAGGCTTTCAAAGGTTTTTCAGGGAGGATATTAACAATTTCTAAACTTTTGGATGATTCCTCTTGAGAACTGAACAATGGAAGCGTTGATAACTGCCAGCCACTTCTGGAAACCTGGAGTTTTCACCCCTTGGGCACACTGAAAGAGGAAGCACTTGCCTTGCTCCAGCGCATGTCTCGTGGTATCGGATCTCTCTCTGCCCATGCAGTGGCACGGTTAGTCTGCACATCAGAGCAAAGGGTTCTTGATGCCTTCTGATGGTCCCACTGTGCCTCATCATTGAACTCTTTTTTTCCATGTCCTTATTGAGGTCTTTCCAAGAGCAGAGAACATGAATAAAGGCAGAGGCTGGCCCAGAAAAGTGAGTTGAAAGGTTTGTAAACCCAAGTAGTACTGACACCAGCTTTGGAAGAGGGAATAGAAATTCTGAAAGCAAACAGAAGTATTACCTACCTACCTGGAGATGATAAACAGTGAAAGCCAGCAGTCATTCAAACCTAAGTCCCTCCCTGCATCTCTAAATGAAAAGAAAACTTGCAGAGATGACCAGTGACTGGAAATTCAGGTATTTGTTTTGTTTAGACTATTCTTCTATAGGTTGCCAGATGCAAAATCAAAGTCCAATACAGTTCTGTACAAGAGTGACTGAAACCCAGCATTTGTATGTTAAACAATTTGTTTACTGTAGTATTAGCATTTGGAGAGTCACAACGATGCTTTGAAGTTAACATGCCATTAAGATGAATGGGAGATGTTCATACCTCAGGCTGTAGATTCAACAAGACAGCAGAGCATTGATTTACATAGTGAAGGCTATATCTTGGCAAACCAGAAGGGCTGCAGACATCATTTTTCTAAAGGGAAGCTTCGATTCCAGTGAACACATTACAGTCTGCAAGGGCCCCGGATCAGCAGAGCTGCTGGAGCTGGATAGCCGCTGGCTGTAACTTTGAACTGAAAGACATCAAATGGGCTTTTCACTATAAAAGTTGAGATCTCAGCCAGGTGCTCCCCACTCCTGTCTTGAGACTCCCTTTGCTTCCCCTCATCCCCTTTCTCCCAGAACTGATTTTCTGGTAAGAAATGTAGGCCAAGGACTTGGTGACTTTGCTGACCTTAATGTTATGCACATTTTTGTTGCCTTTTTTAACCAGTATGTCTCCCTATTTGTGCTTAATTGTTAGATTCCCCTTTTCTTCCATATGTTTTTTGGTCTCTCTTATGTTGATGTACTATCACATTAATTCCTTTCCTTGCTTAGCTCCGCATTTTTCCCCACAGGACCTCTTCCACTTGTCTGTTTCCTTGCTTGCGGTCCTTACGGTCTGGCACTCTATAACTTTTTCTTACTCACTGTTCTTCTAAGGAGCTCCTCTTTGGACAGCCATATGAGTGGATGTGGATTTTCTTTAGATCTCTCCCACATAAGCTCTTCCCAGCAGCAGAGTAAGGTCCTCCTGCAAATGCCAGGATGCTTCTGCCTTGGGCACACAGAGGGGCAAGACAGCCTGGATTTGCAGTAAGGTCAAACCGCAGCCGATGCACCTGTACGTTTTGCAGCTGAAAGCCTTCGTATTCTTTCTAGCACACTCCAGCTTGATTTGGGCACCCATCTGGAGTGCAAATGAATGTGGCTGCATTTTAGTTCCAGTTGGTTACGTCGCAAAACCAAAGCATTGCTGTCTGGCCTGGCTAGGGATTCAACAGTGACTGGGAAGGGAATAGCAGGGGCACTAATGCAGGGATGAGGCTTCCCCAGCAGTAGTTGTTTGTACTGTGCTGCATATATCGCTTATGTCTTTTGTCACTGAAGTCAGTTGACTCTTCTGGGTAATTATTAGAATTATCAGCTGGTAGTAGGAGAGCCCAAATTGATTTTTTTTTTTTTCTGAAGGACTTCTAACTGCTTGTGAATTTTGCTTTGCAGTAATGCATTCATTTTTTTACTAGTCCAGCTTGTGTAATTAATTAATCAGTCATGGATGAGACACAGAAGTTGAAGCTTTTGTTTGACTGACAGATATTGCTACATACCTTGATTTCTTAATTTTCTTTCTTTGTAGTACCTCAGTAGAGCTGGAACAACGGTCACTCACTTTATTAATGACTCCCTGTTGCATTGCTTTCAACAGCTCAACCATCACTGTACATGACACAGCCATGCATTTGAAACTTGATATAGTTACTGTCTAATAAGCTTCATTTTCTGTACCACTAGCTTGTGTTCTATAGTGTTAGTTTCTCAAGCATGGTACTAAGCAATTTTAGGAAATGCTGATACAACTGTAGCAATTTTCCTCAATTTGTTCCTGACAAAGAACTCGCTGCAAAATTGAGTTGGCTTCCTTTTTGTTCGAAACACTGGTAAACACAATTAGCCTCATTAACCCTGGTTTCTGTTTCATAACAGAAAATTAGCCTACAATCACTGGTTTGCTGGAAAGCACTGTTGTAATTAGTCCTCAACAGTCTGATATGAAAATCCATTGCATTTTTAATTTCTCTGACATGTCAGTGTATACAGAAAACATGCCTGATTTCTCACTTATCTTGGAAATTGAGATAAAGTCAAGGACCGAGTCCTAGGTTGGCTTAGAGTGCTGTTGAACAGATTGGACAAACATCTGTCAAGAGTGTCATAGGTGCATTGGTCCCACCATGTGGGAGGGCGGTAGGTGATTTCTGGAGGTCCTCTCTGCCTTTGCAATTCTACGAAGTTCTGACCCTTCAAAGAGCATGAGACCCAAACAAGAACCATTTGAGTCCTGGCCCCACTGACTGAATGCTTTTACATACTAGTCCTCCCAAAATGCCATATTATTCCATGTTTGTGCCAGAGAAGAGCTCTCCCTTGTTCCAGCTCTAAGATAGTGGTGGCACTGAAGCCAGTAGTACCTTTTTACCAACACAGAAATGGACTGACTCAAAGGTGAATCAGGCTAATTATTCTTAAACCTCCGCAGGTAATCTGAAATTGGTTGGTCAGGAGAGATTTATCATCACCTTTAGGACCTGTGTCACCCCAGTGACTATGTCAAGGAGTGTGATTATGTTCTCATGAAACAACTAAATTTTTCAAGCCTGTTATTCCAATCAGAGAGAAAAGCTGTAGTTCACATGGGTTGCTAAGCAATTAGCTGGCATATGGTATGTCACACTCTCAGAGGTTCACAGAACTAGTGCTGCTGCAGGGCAATATGTACTACCTATTATGAACTGGTCTCCAAATTCTATCAGGCTGTTACCCAGCCACTGCAGAGCAGAAATAGAGGAGGTCTGTGTACACCTGTGTGTACACAGATGTGTCTGTCTCCTTCCCTGGAGACATTCAAACCCCACCTGGACGTGGTCCTGTGCCCTGTGCTCTAGGTGTGCCTGCTCAAGCAGGGGGGTTGGACAAGGTGATCTCCAGGGGTCCCTTCCAACCCCTACCATTCTGTGATTCTGTAGAAGTGTACCCAAGAACTCTGAGAATTTGGGTACATTACTTAGGCCAAATTACATTCCATTGTGAAACGGCTGAGATTTAAATAAATGCAGACCTCTGTTTGCATTAGGAATGAGAAGACAACCTTAATTATTTTTAATTCAGCATAAAAACTCTAAGGGTAACTCCTAATCTAGCTCTGTCCTTTCCACGCCTCTTGTCATCCAGGAAAGGGAGATAGTGATTGCCTACCTCTGGATGTATCATGAATGTCTTCACTGAAGAATGTTGTACAAATGCTTAGCAATATTTTAGTGAAACACAAGAGAAATTATTTGTGTACTTACAGAATCTTAATACTTGCACATAGGACAGACAGCAGGTTTAGAAATGCTTCTAGGGCTGCTTGCGCAATAGGAGCTGAAGACTGAATCTTGTCATCTGTGCAGGAAAGGGACTATCCCACAAGTCTCTAGCGCCTAGTGAAATCTTTGCCTAAGGGACATTTTTCTCCTGTATTAAGTGTTCCTCTTATTTCTCAATTGTCCTTTCTAAATGCATATGGCACCCTGGGGGTATCTGCATTTGAATGATCTCAATTGCTTCTGTGTCCGTTTGGGCGCCAGGCTAGATGGCTGTGAAGTGAAGCTGAGCTATTCTATCTTGATATCTGAACTGCAAATGAGGAATTCTGTAATTCAAGTTCAGGTCACTACACATGTTTGTTACTAGGTTCTTAAATAACCAAACAGTAACTAAATAAATGTTAATTTAATTTATTAGGTGCCCTAATATTATTTATTAGAGCATTTATAGTCAAAATGTAAGGGAAATTAATATGAACTTGCTTATTCCACAAAGAAACCTAAAAGCATTGACAAAAAGAAAAGCCTTCAAACACCATCTTCATTCATGCATGAGGCACCCTGTGTGCAAAATGATAGTGTTAGGAATGTCAGCCAACCAGGCAGTCTAATTGACTGAACTACTTAAGTGCCTTGTCATATAGAAATGGGTTTTAACATTTTCTTTACCACAGTTTAGCTCCTCCAAAGTGTGCCTGAGGTTTACTGTACTTCCAGCCTATTGAAGAGTTTTCTTAGGCCTCTGCTTGAAGATTTGCATGATGTGTTGAGCTGTGACCTGGCACTTCATCTAGCTGAGAGCCCCAAGGCACATACCTGCCTCGGAAACCTGATCACGGGAGAGCACTGGAAGTAGTCAGTGGATGGGACATAGCAATGGCTCCTATTTCTCCTGTTCCACTGTGGCATGAAGGTGGGTTGGATCCAGCTGGCTTTTAGGGCACCTGCAGTCTCACTTCTTCCTGCAAGAATGCATTTGGAGCCCCATTTGCCAATAAATTGCCAGTCATGTGAGATAGCCTCATCACATGAGCAGTAGGTGAAATGCTGAAATACCAGAGGTAGGCTGAATGTGCCACAAATTACAGGTAGCGAGGTGAGCAGGGGGTGCTTCAGTCCCTGCTAACAAAGATGCATCAGTGAATGTGTGCTCCAAGGAGTGTTCAGGCAGATGTCCACTCCTGGTGAAGGGACTGCATCCTTCCTGGGTGCGCAGTGGGGGAATTCCCACCATGCAGCATTAGCAGTCTGCAGGGGTGAAGATTGCAGAGTGGAGACGGTAATTAGAGCCTCATGAGTAGTGATTTCCATGTTGTACTCCCAGCTTCTTCACAGATTTTTTTTTGTGATGAATGAGGAAAAATCATCCAGACCATATGAACCAATTTACTCCTCTCTAAAATGGAGTTAAATTATACTGGTAGTTTCTGATTGCCACACTGTGCTGTGTGTGACTGTTTGAGGGGTGCCTTGAGATGCTTGCATGATCATTGCTATATAAAGGCAAAGCACTATCACCGAGTGTCTGTTTCAGAATAGAGTCAAACTCTGCTGGGGAACAGTCTACTGTGCATGCACACACAGACTCCATCTCTTGGCTTGTATTTGTCAACTTGTGTTTGTCCTCCTTTCTCTTGTTTACTTTCTTTGGTTATTTCACACCACATTCACCCTAACAGGGAAAAGAAGATATTAGGTTAGATTATTTCAAACATCTGCAAATGCGGTAGAATGCACAAGGGGCATTTTTAGTATTAATGTTCTGTGTATTATGTTTGGGTAATTAAGCATGGAAAGGTCACCTTGTGTTCTAACAGGAAGCATGGAGAGATGGCAGAGAGGAAAGCCAAGCTGAGCAAAAACATTTTACGGAGCAAGCATCAGCACCTGACAATATTTATTACTTCTTTAGTGTTCCCTAAGCTGCTACGATACGTTGATTCCAACTCTATGCCTATATATTTTGTTTTCAAAAGCTGAACAAAGTATGAGATTTAATACAAGGTAAGGACGAGGCAGCTCAGAAAGTGCGCACTGTTGACAGTCATTTGGCAATGTTTGTCCTTTGGGACAAACATCCAGATGCGGTTTCTTCAAAGCACATCAGCCATGGCACCTTGTAACTCTTTCAAGGAGAGGACACACAAGGAGATCCTCTTGTCATATGCTTATGTGCCTTGTGAATATCCTGTCCTTAAATTAATTTTTTTTAAAGGAATTATAACAGTGGCTAGAGCTTGATTATGAAGTTCCAACCATTTTTGCCTGAAGCTTTTTCTGTCTCAGAGATGCTACTCTCTTTCTCACTTTGCTCCTTGTGTTTTTCTGTTTGCAGCTTAACTCTGCTTATTCGTGTGGTGAATGCTTCCGGTGCAAGTCACTGACTGTACTCATAGGTGAGCTTGGTCCACCTTGTAACATCCAGAAATCCATTCCTGAATTACAAACACTGATAAGGGATCCAGCTGTTGGTTGTTGTTCCCATAGCAGCTCCAGGGCATGAAGCAGGGCCAGCTGTGAGTTATGTACACACACAAAGCCTGTGAGACCCTTGCAGCATCAGAGGGAGCAAAACAGAGTAAGAATGGTTTCTTGAGGATAGGCTCTGCCCTCACAGTACCTAAGACTGGGAGGTTATACAGGTTTCTGACTCATGGAGGACAAATGAATGCAATGGATAAATGTAATAGGAACCCATTTTTCTTCTGCTCCTGGTTCTTACAGAATATATTTAAAATTCACTCTTAGGAGACCTGCCTGCCTCATCTATGACAGGGAGGGGTACGGGCAGGACAGGACTACTGTCTGTACTATGCAGAGCTGTAATTTATTTATTCTTTCTACTTGTGACCTGGAGTTCTTTGAGTATTTTTCCCCTCTCATGGAAAAAGTAATTCTCTCTCCTACCTCAGTCCTACATCCTTTCTTATTAACACTTGGTAAAGATTTTATATGAATTTTCTGCAATCTTTTTCTTCTCTTACTTAATAACCTTGGAATTCTCTTAGATGCCCAGCTGACATTTTGCTTCTTATATACTTGAAAAATTCTTATTTGTCTTTGTTCCTTGAAATCTTTTTTCACTCTTCCTTTCAGCCTTTCCTAGCCATGTTTTGTTCTTTTAGCTTTATTCCTGCATTTCCTTATCCACCTCTTGTCTCAAATACCTGTTTCATACCTTTTAGTTACCTAGTAATTCATTTCTCTTTTTGTGTCCTTCCTCCCAATGATTTACCTCATGGATTGCCTTCATTCTCCTAAATCTGCTGAATCACAAAATACTCTAGTTAATTTTTGGCTTTTCCAAGGCCAAGTAACAAACCTAACAGAAAACAAATAATGAAGGCTTGGTGTGTGTTGTATATCTAAAGGGAGGACCTTCAGAGGGACTGGCAGTGTTTCAGCAAGCAGTAGACTCTTGGTGTCTTGGCTTGTCCTCACTGAAACTGCTGTCATGTTTAAAGCTAAACTATAGCACTTGCCCTTAAGGACATATGGTGACCCTTGTTCCTAGGGGTTGGCTGCTTTATGAATGAAGTAGGATCAATGTAGTTATCTGACTCCTCCCCCAGGTTCTTTCACAGCAAACCCACAATTTGCCTTTAGAGTTTTACTTCTCAAAAGCTACTTCTCCCTCTCTCTCTCTCCTGAGATGTTCTGCTTTGAGTCTGAGTGTACCTATTGACTATAGTGAGACAGAGCTTCCATTTGGCCTCGTTTCACCACTCTGTTCCAGCCTAAGCCTTATCCCTGTGATTTCTGGGTCAGCTTCTACTTGGTATGCAGTGTCTTGCATGAGGTTTTGAGAATCTTGTTTCACTGTGCTGCCGGGTACTTTGGCGTCTCTCCTGATCAGGCCTCTGTATGTGCTTGCAGGGCCATCATTTAACTGCACCACTTTGCCCAAAAGCAAAGCTGGAAATTCCTGAGTTAAAAATGCTACTATGGCTTCTTTTTGTGACTATATTCTTTTAAAAGCTGTCACAATGGGCCACAAGCACACTTTCCAGCAATACGGCTAATTAAGCATGGTTTGAGGACTTAAAAAGTGCTCCTGCTTTCCAGGGAGGAAAGACTAAAGGAGGATAATAGTACTTCCACAAGCCCTCTGAAAGCCATTACATGGTCTCAGGTGAGATTACCACCTCTCCTGGTTTTCAGTTTAACTTTTGGTAGCAGAAGCTGTACTCTTGGAAGAAGACAGAATGAAGCAACAGCTGAAATTACTGGGAAGCAGAAGGAGCCTCCAATAAGACACGCTCCTGATTGAAAAATCCTTTACATCTAAGCCTCTGACGCTACAAGTTTAGAGCAGGAGAGAGAGGAGACAGCAAGCCAGTGGTTCAGGCTGATAGAATTTAGTTTTACAGGAAGGAAAAAACCCCATTGTTTGCAACCACATAATCTTCTTGCATGGTGTGTAATATTTATAAAGAACAGGGGTCACATATGGCTGGCTGTCAGCAAGAAACTGCAAGCTTGAATTAGCATTAAAAAAGCTGAGACTTAAAAATAATATAACTACATGTAACAAAAGTAAATGGTTTCAGCTGCGATAAGAGAACAGTCTTCCTTCAGACTTGGTTTTATGTTTCCTTCCTTAATTTCTTCTGTCTTGTTAAATTATTTATAAAATACATCCTGGTATTGAAAGGGTAGGACCTAAAGCAGCCAGCTTCTTTACTAGCCTTGTGGTCAATGTTTAACAAATTAACTTAGATCTGCAAATGAAAAATTTCTACGGGTCTTTTTAAGAATTGTCACATCTGAGGAGGTGTCCAGGTTAGGAACACAGAGAGCTGTTGTGCAAACAATGCATTCTGGGACAACTTTAGATGCCCATGTTATTCCCTCACTAGCCTAAACAGCCCCTGTACTCCAGTTGTATGATATTAGGAATGGGAACAAGAGCTTGCTATAGATAACTAGGGCTGGCGTTAACTGTGTGGGAGACTTGTATGTAGGAAAGAAAGAGCTAGTTCTCAAGGAAAGAAAATGAGGCCAGTAAGAACTGCAGGCTTCCCTCTTCATCTTCTGCTGCTTCCTGAGGGTTAGGGATGTCAGTGTACAATGCTGTATTTTAACACTGACTGCTGATTATTCAAGTGACTACCAAAAAAGATTACACTGCTGCAAAGAATATACTGAAGATATAGTGCCCAGAAAATGCCATGCACTTCAATGGGGAGCCTTTGCCAGAGAACAAAAGGCCTAGGGCAGCAAGAAAAGACAGAAGGAAGTGTGGAGCCTGTGCTTCCCTGGGAGGGGGGGAATCCATTAATTTATATTGATTATATCCCTAAAGCATTTTAAAATGTTTTTTCCCTCTTATTCGAATCCTGCTGCTTCTAAGTCATAGAGGAAAGGGGGGAAACTGATGAAGAGCAAGGCAATGGTAGCTTTACGAGGAACAGAGGAAGGTAAATACAGCTTGTCCATCCCTTCTGTTCTCTGTCCTGCCTCCCACTTATCTCGTTGCTACTCATGGCGGTCCAATACCAGAGGCTTGCACAAGCTCAGGATGACAAAGGGAACTGGAGAGTGGATGGTAGAAGGTGTGGGACAGCTGAGGGGTTGCTTTCTCATGGCTGTGGCTGGGACCCTGAGCAGTCTGCCAATGATGGCCAAAGCCCATTCAGAGGAGAAAAGGGCTTTCTCCTCTCTTCTCCACTGTATTTTCTTGACCATTCCTCATTAGCTTTATTGATTAGAATAAACTGTCATTATAGGGAAAGTAATGAAAACTATGTTCTGTTGAGATATCAGCTAGAGAAAGCACTTTTAGAAGGAGCTTGCAGGAACCCAGTCTGACAACTGGAGTGAGGAGGTAGTTCCCACATCAATGGGAGCCACATAAAATAGCTGTTCCACACCACTGCTCCCAACCTTCTCACAGTTTTTGCTCTCCACCCTCTGTCCATCTCCTTCTCCCTCCTGCTCTTTCCCAAAGTCTCTGAGCCTGGCAGAGGCTGGATTTCTGCTGATCCATTGGATCAAGGTGAATTCTGGGAGCTCTGGGAAGGAGGCGTCTGCCAGCTTGTACTCTTTCTGCTGGTTTACCTTGTGGCCTTTTCTAAGAGGGCAAGAAAGGTGAGGAAGAAGGACAGAGAGAGGGAGGCTCCTGCAGACTGCCTGGGGCAGTATGGTTGCAGCTGTCTCTTGCCATATCAGAATGGGCAAGTAGGTCACAGGCCTGATCTACTCTCTTAGCACTGCTTGGCAGAGGGTAATTATGTTATCTCGAACAAGGCAATAACCCTTTGTTTCATTCTAACATTTCAAAAGTGCACTCCATCTATGTTACACATTTGCAGGGAGCTAGTGTCCGCTCACGCAGAGCTTTGCCTCCTCCAAATGTGATGATCAAGGCACATTATTCAAGTGCTGTGTGATGGTAGATGCAGCAGTTGCTGTGTATTTTCATATAGAAAACAAGAGAATGGTTTTTTGTGGGGAGAAAAACCTTCATTTTAAACACAATTCACTAGAATGTGAAATGGGCAATATTTGAATCCCATTCTCTGTTAACTTTGTGGTGAGTTTAGTTACATGCTTCACTGGAAAAGTTTTCCACCTAGTTTGTGTACTGGCCAACCAGTCCTGGCTCTTCCCCATAGAGACAGTCTGCAGTGGCTTTGTTATCTGTCTCATCCCTCCTCCTCCTCCCCACTTTTGTCTCTCATTTAAGGCAGAGCTGTGGAAGTGCCTGCCAGCCCAGTGGTTAGCCTGCCCCATGCAGCTCCCCCAGCTGCTCTGCTCCCCTACCTCCACATTTGGTTCACCCTGTTGAGACCAGGGCCTTGGCATGTGTTTTACCCTGGAGTGTGTACTTTTCTCCATGGTATTATTTATCGTGTATTCTTTCTTTCCCAGTTCATTATTTATTCAAGCATGCAGTTCACATCCTCCCACAGTGGGGATTAGCAAAGGGTCCTGCTTGGTAATTGGGAGGGGTTTTTACCCATTTGCTTTCTATCTATGGTGGTTCTTTCATTGCTGAAGTCACTATTTCTGGCACTGCTGTGATTTCCATGCTGTGATCTTGTTCAAATAAGCTCCTTGACATTCTTGTGCCTCTTCTCCAAATGATAGGCATTGTCCATAGCTTGATGTGTTGTTTTTCAGTCAGCTCCAGCTATGAGTTCCTTGCACCTTTCCGCTTCCAGTCTTTTGTTTTCATGGTAGTTTATATTCTCTCTCCTGCCTGCAACAGAAGAGGACTGTCCTCTCCCCATCAGTTCTGGTCTGGATTGACTAAATTCCTTTGCTTGGCAAGTTCAAACAGCTTTCTCAGAAGTGCCCCTTACAACTGGGACTGGTGCCTTGCTATTAGATTGGTCTAAAATTTCTCTCTGTTGCCGGAAGCCTCTTTTGCAGACTCTGTTTCGAAACATGTCTCTGAGATGTTTTAATCTTTTAATCTCTGCTCCTGTCTCTGTATTACCTCTCTCCATTTAGCCTTCTTTGCCCAGGTTAAATGAGAACTGAAAATTTCACCTTCTTCAGGACTAGCCCTGGCCCAAAAAAAGTTCCCTGCTCTGACAGTTGCTGTCCTTTTGGCAGCCCCGTTACTGTCTGCAGCACTTCTTAAACCTTCTTGAGTTTTATCACACATTCCCAGAGAAATTCCAGCTCTGACGGCACTCTTAATTGGTTTGTTTTTTCACTTTATGACTTATCTTGTTTTACTCCAAGTATTCTGTGTTGTCCTGAAGTCACCCTGAACCAAAGAGGGTGGCAGGGATTTGCCTAATTCAGTATCCAACCTCCAGCAGCCTGGCATGGTGTAACATGAGGATTGGCATAAATGGAAAATCAGTTTCAAATGGCTCATGCCAGTGCACGTAGGAATGTGTTGTCTGCAGACAGTGTGTTATGTGGATTGCACAGATAAGCATATTCTCTGCTATACCATCATTCAGTGCACAACATGCCCTAAATGCGTGTGTCTGCTCCTTTACAGATGGACTAGTTCTTAGTGCAGTTCTGTTTTCTGTAATGATCTATAATGTGTTCACCATCTTTTTCATCTGTCCTTTTCTAGCTAAATCTGTCTCAAATATACCATGCACCACAGGTATGTAGGAAAGTCAGATGGATCTATAAGGGCTCCTCACCAATTAAAAAATATCCTCTGTGGATGAATACAGTCAAGTGCTGTAGTTTGACCCACCAATAGATTCTTTCCTGCACACACATCCACTTATTAAAGCTGCTGGTTGTAAGAGAGGAATGCCTTTCTGTAGAAATTAAACTACTGCTGAAGAGTCCTTTGGTGGGGGACGTTCATCTCTCTCCACAAACAGCCCAAGTGATTGAGGAGGGTTGGAATTCACCTGCAGAAACTAAGAGCAGCTTCTCTATAGGTGCTGTTCCAATTTAGAGACTGAAACAATGGCTTATGGCCTCTGCCCTACATGGAAGGATAATGTGGGAGTTCTGGGCCAAGGGATTTGTGTAAGTGTGGAGCCGGCATGGAGAAATATAATACAGAGCATGTGTTAAATACCTCCTTTTCTTGACTGTAGCTCGACAGGCTGTACCTGTTTATCACCACAGTTTGCATTTTCTCACTTGGTAATATCTGCAAGGCACCATGTTAGAAATCTATGTTAGAAATCCCCAAACTGGCTCTGAGAAGGCTTGTGCCTATACATTGCTGAAGTGCATGCACATCTGGAGTCAGTTCAGTGCTGACTAAACTGGGAGTCTCTGCAGCACCCTGCCTTGCACGGGAGATGCAAGCCTGCTGTGTCCCATGCCCTCTATGCATCCCCTGGGTGCTCTTAAAATGTAAGCAAATGTCACCGCATGGCATTGACACAGCAGACATTTGTGAAGAAGTGAAATTTCACTGAACCAGCAATGATGTGCATTATCTTCTACCTGGCCCAGAGTGTTTCACAATTGGAACTATTCTCCCTTGACAGCCCTGAAAAGACGACTAATGCCTACTGCTGATTGCCAGTGTTTTCTGACAGCAAAGCGAATCACTTTTTAAAGACAATGACTTGTTTACTTTTCATTGAAACTTGAATTGAAGATATTTCATAATAGAATTTGAGCAAATTTACCAGATGTTTCATCCCACTGTGCTTTTCTGGCAGATCTACAAGACAGAATGCTGACTAAGGCTAATAAATCAGGCTGCGTATGAAAGGCTTGGGGAAGGAATACAATATATATGCGTGAAACCATAGGAATATCTTACCCCATCTATCCTTGGGAATTCCTAATGTTTCCTGTGCTTTTCTTAGAGACTACTTTCAAATACAGGAGGGGAAGGGGGTCCTGCTCTGTTCTTGTAGCCTATGGTGAGACATAGCTTTGCCTAATAGCACTCCTTGTGCTGGCATTTGAGATCACAGATATAAAAGTGATTAATATAATTCTATAGTCAGGCAATTATCTCTCCAGCTGGGAGAAAATGGGAAATAAGAGTTTAAGGTGCATTCAGAGGCTGGCTGTGACCCAGCAAAGTACTGTATTGCTCTACAGAATAATGCTCCCTTCCTCATCCATCTCCTTCTCTTCCACCCCCCGCCCTTTTGCTTTGTTCAGTCTCTACTAATCTCTTTGCTTCCTTGCTGCCCTATCCAGCAGAGGTCTGCTGGTTTTCTTGGAATCAGGAAATAAAGCCACCTGTAGAAAACTCTCTTCTTTTAGGTCCTTGCATTGCATGTGTGTCATGGTTTAACCCCAGCTGGCAACTAAGCACCACACAGCCGCTCGCTTACTGCCCTGATGACACTGTGAGCCATCCAAGATGTGTGTCATCCCACTGTGGGATGGGGGAGAGAATCAGAAGAGTAAAAGTGAGAAAAGTTGTGGGTTGAGATAAAGACAGTTAAATAAGTAAAGCAGAAGCCGCACACGCAAGCGAAGCAAAACAAGGAATTCATTCACTCCTTCCCATGGGCAGGCAGGTGTTCAGCCATCCCCAGGAAAGCAGGGCTCCATCATGCATAACAGTTACTTGGGAAGACAAACGCCATCACTCCAAACATCCCCCCCTTCCTTCTTCTTCCCCCAGCTTTATATGCCGAGCATGACATCATATGGTGTGGGACATCCCTTTGGTCACTTGGGGTCAGCTGTCCCAGCCCTGACACCTCCCAGCTCCTTGCGACTCCCTCCACCTACTCACTGGTGGGGTGGGGTGAGGAGCAGAAAAGGCCTTGACTCTGTGTAAGCACCGCTCAGAATAACTAAAACATCCCTGTATTATCAACACTGATTTCAGCACGAATCCAAAACACAACCCCATAGTAGATACTATGGAGAAAATTAACTCTATCCCAGCTAAAACCAACACAATGTGTTAACCACACAAAACTGTTTTAAAACACATTTCCTCTCTCCTTTCAGTGACTCTTACAATACCTGATTCAATTCACTGACAGTTGTCTTTGCAAGTTTGTGCTATTCAGTCTCCTTTTGCCCTGGACACCTGCTTTCTTTTCTCTACTCTTGCTTTTATTTTCTCTTACTGTACTTCTGCCAGCTCTCTAGATATTCCCCTCCTTGTCTCTCTCTTCCCTACACATCAGGAAAAAGCACCTGAAGTTTCCACACCATCTTTCAAGCAGAGGAAGTGATACAGGAAATTCTATTCCTGTCTGACTGCAGTAGGAAACTATATATCAAACTCTTCACTGAAGCCCACACCAGACCAGCAGCATTTGTACTAGTGATACCTGGTTTGTTAAGGTGGAAGAGGCTTTGGGTGACAGCGCAGCACCATGTCACTCTGCCCTTGCTTGGAGTGACTTAATTAATGTGCCCCTGAGATCCCTTTGCAGCTAAAGACCGTGCTAGCTGCAGGGTTTGCAGAGCTGCTCCTCCTGTACTGCCATTTTTGAGGTTTCTTGCTCACACCAAGGTGATGGTGGTACCAGGCAGCCCCTCTCTCAGTCCAGGAGACGTGAAATCAGGATACTCAAGCACAGAATGGTATTTTCTAAATAAAAACATGACACATACAGACCCATAAAGAACAGACTGCCTTTGAATAAAGTTTGTCCATCTAAACAGCAGTGTCAGGTGAAAATAAGCTGCATTTTTAAAATCACAATCATATTATTTAAGCAAGTTGTATTATTCTGTGTGTTGCCTTTATCTGAAGATTGTAGGCATTTGTGGTTATCTGTCATTTTACCTTTATACAGCTGTTTTCATCCTGATAGGTCACAGAAATTTGCCACATGGCAGTAACAGAAACTGTCTCATCCAGCGTGTTACAAAGGAAGAGAGAGAAGGGGAGTGTCTAGCCCAGGACTGCTAGAGCAAATTGCTACACTTAGAAAAATGCTGTAAAGCCATTCCACTCCATTTTTAATGCTGTGTCTGAACAGCCTATGCTCAATGAATTGTGTGGCTTTCAAGTTATCTGTTTATGCAAGATGAAGAGCTGAGCTGGCTGTACTAGGGTTAAACCTGTGCTTCTTGTGGCAGTAGGTTTTCCTCAGCCCACAACTGGGACTATGAAACAATCCCCAAACCAGGGCCCTGAAAATACAGCAGCATCTTGAGGGTTAAAGGGCTGGAAAAGGCATCATTGACTACCCTCCAACTTCTCAGGTCTTAAAACCATCAATACCCGAAGCTATTGTGATGTTCAGCCTGTGTCTGCTGAGTGAGTCTGCACAGCTGGCACCACTCCAGCTGCAGCTGCTCTTTAAAGCTGAAAAAACTTCTTGGAAAGGGTTTTTTAGAAATTATTCTTTTCTCAGCTTTGAGAATAGTTCAGTGTCGTGTGATGTCCGCCTGCCTCCCCCCTGCCTTTAACAGGAGTTTCAGTTTAGCTTGTGTCCCACCACTCATACTCTCACTGCAGCCTTAAAGGAGCACAGACCAAACCTCAGCAATTTTCAGCAAGGCCACGGAGTCTTTGGAAATGTTCCCACTGACTTCTTCAGTGAGCTCTAAAAGACAGGCTCCAGCGCTTCCAGTGCTGCTGTAAATAATGTCTAGAAGGGGCCGGATAAGGAATAGGGGGTAGACACAGCCTTGCTTCGAGCTCGTCTTTCATTTCCTTTGTCTCTTTTAAGAGAAACAAGGGAGCTAATTTCATATAACTTGGCACATCGTCTGATTGTTGGGCCCTTTGGGGTCTGCTTGGTGCTGCCTCTCCCACCAACAGGACTTCAGGCAGGTTTTACTTGGAGGAGCCAGAAAGGTTTCTCAGGTGCCTGGAGCATAGAGTGCAAAGTGTTAAATGCAGGAAGAACGTTAGAAACAATGGCAGTTTTATGGCTTTGATCTGTAACTTGGCAGATCCTGGAGACAGGCTTGTCTAGGGCTATCTCTGTAGCAGAGTTTGGAAGTGGCAGAAAGGCACTGCTCAGCCTGGGGGATCAAAGTGCACTGCAGAGCAAAGGGGCACGATGTCCTCTGTTTGAAGCATGAGCCACAAAATACAAATGCAGTGCTGCTCTTAGCTGGGAAGCCAACAGGGAGGATGTTTCCCTCCTTTCCCTCTTTCTGTGGATTTTTTAACAGGTTAAGTTGGAGTTGGTTATTAAGGACTGTAAATACTGGGAGAGACAAATGCAGCATCTGCAGATAGAAGGAAGGTAGTATTATTAGGGTGGGGTTAGCAGCCAGATAAAGTGGCAAATACTAAGTTATGGAAACCATGCTGTATCATTCCCTTAATTCAACAGAGGTGACAAGGAGATGAATTAATTATAGAAACTAGACATGACAGAACTCAAAGAATGTCTGTGCTCTTGTTCAATGCTAGGATACAGAATGCACAATTTCATGCAAATCGGACTTCATTTATTTTCTGTTTAGCTTCTTCAGTTAAATATGAGATGAATGAGAACAAGAGCTTTTTTTCCGCATCCCATACCTAGCAAATTTATTCTGGGAATGGAGGAAATAGAGTGAATATGATTCTGGACAATGACATCGCCAGTGATCCAAAAATATTTGCACTGAGTGACCTGAATAGTCTCTTGAATATGAATGAACCACAGGGGAAAATTTCTATTAAGAGCAAACACAGTAGCTAAAAGGGTGATATTGCTGAATTGGAAATATGTAGAAGGATTAAAGCTTGCTGAGTTATACACAGGATTAAGTGAATTGACACATATGGAGAAAATAATTTCAATAATAAACAGGTTTTTGTTCTTTGGGAATCTTTCTAGGAAATACAGTTGTAATTCTGAGAGAGCTATGACTGAATTGTTATACTATACATAATAAGTTACTGCTGTAATCTAGAATGATGAAATATGTTCATGTGGTAAAGCGGTGATCCATAACCATATTGTTATGGTAGACACTGAAAAAAACTATAAACATTTGAGATAAAATCAAACTTTGTATGTTGAAGTGGGTCTGTTACAATATGCTTCCTTCTGCAGGACACCTTCAAAATGATGGTTTGCTTACTAGGTTATCGCACAGCACTTTCTTCTTCTGGTTGGCCCGTGTTTACCAATGGGGGACTAAAACGCACATAGGATAGGGAACTTTGTCAAGGCCATGCAGAAGGGATCTCAGTTTCTTGGTCAGCTTTTCTTCGCTAACCCTCTGTGCTGTTCCTCTGTATGATGATCCTGTTGAAATAGGGCCAAGCAAACACAATAGCTGTTGGGAACTAGGTGGTTGTGGTTATTACTGCTCTTCCCCTACAATCTAATGTCTGCCTAAGTCATGAGCACTCTTCTCAAAGTCAGTCAACCTTGGCCATCACAAAGGCTTACAAGTGTGGGTGTTAAAAGCTAGTAAGCTGGACCAAGCAGGTTGCCAAGGGCTTGTCTGTCTTTTCACAAAGTTTCAGGCTTGCTTTGTCAGTGCCTCATATTTCTTACCGGGTTAAGTCTAACTGGTTATGATTACTATGGGTTGAAGGTTACGGCAAAAATATAATTTTCACATCTCTGTTTTTACAGCCTTATAGCTTCTCAAGGCACACTTTGCCACTGAATTTTTTCATGCATGGTCTCCAGCAAGTGTCAGTCATTTTTTCATTAGGCTCTTTGAGTTCTTCAGTGAAGCCAAATGATTCAATCTTTGCAACTTACTGGGGCAAGGAGTACATCTTAACTCCGTTTGTGTCATATCACAGTGTTAGCTTTCAGTAAATAATAATGGTAACAACTTGATCATTATTTGGGTTGTTAGGCGTCTCTTTTAAGACCTAAGTTATACAAAATTATGTTTAGCACATATGCTTAATACATATCTTCCTATGTGGCACTTGGAATTTTGCAACCAACCTGTAATGTCTGGTTTTGCAGCAGCTGTGAGCAAGATAGCTCCTAGCTGAACATTTTGAACAGTAAGAGTTCCAATACTGGGTAATTCAGGTAAAATATTACTTCCTGATAGCATTAAAGTATAAAAGGTTCCCATGAAATGGTTGTGAACTGCCTGTTTTCCATGGCTTTGAGGATTAGCAAAGTCTTTATTTGAATTGACAGAGATTAAAAAACATTTCTTGACAAAACAACCATTATTCATACGATTAGCAAAACCACTAATGGGGGACTGGTGAACAGCAGCCAAACAAAAGCTCTTTGACTCCAGCCCTGCAGTTAGTGCCAAAATATTGATGGATAAAATATAACTTTTAATCATTGCATACAGGACTGTAGATGGATGATGGAAGGCTCTGATCCAGCACTACCCATTGTTATTCTTTGAGGTTATTGCAGTGTTGCAAAGAGAGGGTGGCTTGCTAGCTGGGGTGCCTGGTAGCCAGGGCTGCAACTGGGGCTCTTCTTTTGGTGTCCTTGGTAGTACAGAGCTTCTTCTTCTTTTGTGGAAGAAAGTGTGTGTACCTGGAAATGTTTATGGTGGTGAATGGGGACTTGATTTTGTCTTGTTTTGTGGTCAGTTTGCTTTAGTAAAACCTGGGGAATTGATCCTGAAATTAAAGGACAGAGGTAAAGCATTGTGCTAGTGATTTTGTAGGATATGGTAACACCTCTATCACTTTCTTGCCCTTCCTCCATGTACCTCCAAATCATTACCCATCATAAACAGTTAATTGTATCATGTATTTCCTCCCCACAAGAGTCACTTGGACTACAGAGGGCTTTGTAGGCTTTTTGTAGTAGGGGATTGAGGGTTTTTTGTTACTCTTGTCATCTGTGCTGGGATTTTGTTTTAATGCTAGAAATATGCTTGGCAGGGATGGTAGGGATGTAAGGCACTGTGGCTCTGGGGAATTCTTTGCACAGTCTTGCCGTGGATAGTATCCCACCAAGATGAGTTTTACTGTTGTAGCAGAAGGGAAGTGTGACCCTGCTAAAGGAACACAGTTGGTGATTGCAGTTCTCAAATTGCAAAGATGTTCTTGAGCAATTCTGTTGCTATGTTGGAGAGCATCAGGTCAACAAATGGCCTTGACCTATGGTCCCAATGCCTGCTGTATGTCAGCCTTGAATAATGGTAACTGAAACTTAAATCACTTGAATCTGAGTTATAAATGAATTATAAACCGTGGTACTTAGACCAGAGTAGGAACTACTTTTCTTTACCTGAGAGGTGAATCAAATGCTGGTTGGTTGCAGCTTAGCTGGAGCCCAGGTGAGTGACTGAAAGTTCAAGTAACTGTACAGAAAATGGCCATGCTATTTTGGGTGCTGAAGCCCTGCTGAAGACGCCTGAAGCCTTTGCCCAGGATTTATGCTCCAACAAGGGATGAAACTTTGAATGTGCACTCCTTTGCTGACATTCACTATGGTAGTTTCGTGTGGGGCTTTGGATCCCCTTTGGACATGCTCAACCCTTTTCTGAATTTTGAATGCTGTGGCTAGATGGGCTTCTTGGGATGACACAGATGCAATTTATGAATAATTTATGGCATTTCCAAAATTCTGATTTTGCCGTCTGGGGAAATGGACTAACTATAGTTTGTTCCATTTAAAAGCCAGAAGTTGTTTTTATTGTAAAACACCAAACTGCATTTGAATATTCCTGCGCTTTGCTATCTGCCATCTCTTGCTCCCTGTCAATAAGCAAGATTTTTCAGTTAGTTTGCTCAGTAAGAAAGTAATTCTACATTAATTCCTACAGAGGCTTCTGCTGAAATGGGCTGGCTGTAAAGAAGCAGCAACTCCTTTACATTAAGTAACAATACCATTTTCTCTATCAGCATGGAACATTTGACTCATGTGCCCTAGAAAATAACTCCTCACTCCCACTATGTGCTCATATATTGAGCTGAGATCTAAACCTGACCTGCAGTTCTGGGATGCAAACTCATGATAAAAATCACTGGATGCAGGAGGTCAGTGTTTCAGAGTCCTTAGTCTCTGGGGTGAGAGTCCACTGTTTAAGGAGTAGTGTTGTGAATTCAAAACAGGTTAATGCTTTCTAAGGTCTAGTGAAGTTACAAAAACACAATACATAAGAGCATGTCTGCCTTAAATAAAAGCTGATCATAGAGCTCAGTCTTGTTTCTATTAAAGTCAATAAGGGGATCATGCTTCTAAATTTCACCCAGTCTGGGTTGGGGTCTTTTATAGGGGGCAAAAACTTTCTGTATGAAAAATTGAGATGCTTTGTTTCCAGCACAGGCAGTAATTCTACTCTTGCAGTAGTCTGATGTGAATATGCTCTTTGGGGAGTTTATTTAATAAAAAATATGAGAATAGTGGTTCAGTCTACAGCCTTTTCTCCCACACAGCACCTTAAACTGTATTGAGTACTCGGTCTTACAAAGTAAAAGGCTAACTTTCAACAGGATTTTACACTCCTTATAGTCCAGGGATTAGGTTTTCATTACAGTTAATAGGAGATGCGGTAACTAATATTTTAAGCCAGATCTGGGGTTGTGAATGTTTAGCAGAGTTTTGAGTAATTTAATTTTCTTGATATGATACTGTCAGAATGTGCACAATCCAGAGGTGCTTGGTTGTAAAGCTTGGAAATAGGCTCACCTCCTACTATAATTATCAGACTTCTGATCTGTCTGCATGCATAAACTGGATATTTGTATATACCCATGCATCCATCAAGCACAAGCCTCTTGAGAATTTTGACTCCCTTGATTGGTAACTTTTTGTTTCATGATCCTTGCTCTGAATTTCTTGTTATCACCTATTTCCCATACTGGAAACTATGTTGCTGAACTCGCTAATAAAGGAGAAATCACAGTATCACAGAATCAGAGGTTGGAAGGGACCTCTGTGATCATCTAGTCCAACCTTTCTAGGAAGAGCAGAGCCTAGACAAGATGGCCCAGCACCCTGTCCAGACAAATCTTAAAAGTGTCCAACATGGCCGAGTCAACCACTTCCCTGGGGAGATTATTCCAATGGGTGACTGTCCTCACTGTGAAAAATTTTCCTCTGGTGTCCAATCGGAATCTCCCCAAGAGCAATTTGTGTCCATTCCCCCTTGTCCTCTCCATGTGACTCCTTGTAACAAGGGAGCCTCCATCTTCTTTGTAGCTGCCCCTTAAGTACTGGTACATGGTGGTGATGAGACCCCCTCTAAGCCTCCTTTTCTCAAGGCTGAACAAACCCAGTTCTCCCAGCCTATCCTCATATGGCAGGCTGCTCGGTCCTCTGATCATCTTGGTGGCCCTTCTCTGGACCCCTTCCAGCCTGTCCACATCCTTTTTGTATAGAGGGAACCAGAACTGTCCACAGTACTCCAGGTGTGGCCTGACAAATGTCTGCTAATAGTTGCTCTTCAGAGGAAGATTGTCATGAGCAGACTGGGATCTCAGAGAATGCTGCAGAAACCTACCTCTGAAACCCATTTCTGACAGTGTCTCACTCTCATGTAGCAGAACCCTTGCTGTGGTGAACTCCCCCCATCCAGACTGCCCTGGCTTGTGAGTAATTTTCTTGTTATCCTGTAGCTACCCCCGAATTTGCTACTTGCTGAGGAGCGTATATTGAAAGTACCCTAAAGAGTTGTTAGCCATTTGGCTGCTCCATTGATTTTCATGGTGGCCCTGTGTTAGACGTCTGTATGTTGCTGTGGAAAAAAAGTGCCCTCTCAGTTTTAATTCAGGAAACATAAAGACCTAATGTCACTTTTCCATAAAGGAGAGACCAGCAAATGATTCCTTGGTGCATTTTCCCTTTGTTTTCAGCATGTGAAGACGGGGAGGTTTATGAGTTTATTTGTTATCTAAAATCACTTGGTTTGTTCTGCAAAACATTGTTTACGGATATTTCACAACCTTTTTGGATATTCTCAGAGACAGAAATTAATATTGTGGTGTGTCCAAGTAAAGAAAGTGCTAGTTCTGAAGTTCCTTTCTAATAGGAATTAATGAAGTATTTTAAAGAATAAATTCTGAATGTGTTAATTTGCTGATTATCTTCACTGTTAACCAGAGATTGAGAAGTGTCAAGTGCAGTAACCCCAAGCCAATGAGGAGAGCTGGAGAACAGCTGGGGACACATTTCTCAGCCAGTGCTGTATTTTTCTGCTCTGTCCCCTTGCTGTGGAAGGGCTCTCTTCAGGCATTGACTTTACTCGTCTGTTAATGCTAGTAAATCAAGAGGGACTGCGTACTCAAGGTGTCTCTGTGCATGCATGCACAGTATTATTCCTGCCCCAGGTGCCGCTTATAGTACTAGGTGTTACCTTCAGAGGATTGTTTTCCTCCCACATAGAGTCTCAGCTTTACCAAGGTTGGACCTCCTTCAAAGAGAGCAGCCTTCACAGTCCTAACAGGCTTTCATCCATATGGCTTCTCTCTTTCCACCCCCCCTCCCTCTGATTTAGCTGTCTCTTGTTTACCTATCTGCTCTGCAGCTTGCTTGGATGCATTGCTGACTTGGGACCTCAAGACCAAAGATTCTTTCGAGCTTTCTGTCCTAGCATGTAGCTGAATATATTCAAAGAATCCCAAGTGTGACTGGGATGTGTGTGTGGGCTGTGAGTGTGCTGCATGGGATGGGCTGAGGGCTGTACCTAAGCCACTTTCAGCTCTTTCACAGTGCTTCCCATCCCCACTGGCCAAGGAACCCATACATCCTTCTCCTGGTAAGTAAAAGGAGAGTTCAGAGACTTGCCCCTTTGGTTTCTTTCCTACCATTAAACAGATCCATCTCTATAGATCGAATATAATTTTCTTTCACAGCTAGTCAACCCTCTTGATTGTGCTCTTTGCTGATCTGGTAGTTATTTTCGTTGCCTCTGTGGAGGTCTGCTCTCAGCACACCCAGAGCCAATGCTCCTGACAGGCAGCACAATCCTGGAGTGCCTTGGCAGGCTGCCTACGTCTGTCCTGCAGGCCCTGGGGGGACTCTCACACATTCTGCTGCTTACTTTCCTCTTTCCTGGAGATGTAGCACAATTTTGCAAGTAGTCACTTGGAGCCATATTTCCCTTTGGCCTGGAATATTTTTTTATTTATTTTTGGTAAACGTTTGTCAGTGTTTCTAACATTGCGCCTCCAGCAACGTGGCCTGGACTGAAGCCACGCAGCAGTCTGACAACCTGTTAGGCGAGTCTCCTATCAATTAGGCTGCAGCTGTCATTGGATCTATTCTCAGCCTCCTTGGTACGTGTTTGCAAATAACAGGGGCTGCTGTTTTGCAGCTCTCATTTTTTTTTTCTCCATAGCCTGTCAAGAACATTTTGTCCCTAGAATTCCTCCTGTCTCCTTTGTTTTTGCTCTCTAATCATCTTCATTTTTTTTCTCCTAAGAATGTATGCTATCCAGGATATTCTTATAAGTAAAGTGTCTGATCTTTCTTTTATTTAATGCACAAAACAAGGAAAACCTCCCCCAAAAAAACAAAAAAAAGGAAGATCTCACTCAAGGCTATACCACAATCCTTTAAATGTTTTCAGACTTTCTCCAAAGCATCCAGGCTGCTTTTTACTTGTGGGGAGCTGCCATTTTGAAAGCCCATCTTACATGGGAGCTCTCCATGGGGGCTGCCTTGTTTCTGCTGATGTTTGAGCTTTGAGGTGATCGTGTGTTTTATTATGAGGTTTGCCTCAGCTGGAAAGTGAGTCCCCGACAATGTACAATCTGTTAGAAATCCCTCTTATACATTCTCCCATTTGCAGTTTTCTCCTATAAAAATGATGAAAATTGCTCTATGACTTTTTTTCCAGATGTTGCGCACTGCATGGTGGTACTTGATGCTAATATTTCATTCAGTAATCTATGGAGCACAGCTCAGTTTGTATCAGACAGAGCAACCATGCTTAGGCATATGATTTTCTTGTTTTGCTTTCATGTGAAATGGGAAATCAGAATTTGGTTGTTCAAGCAAAGCAGAAGCACCCAGGGCATTTCATCCTTGGGCTGACTTAGAGATGCACTTTGGTACTATGTTGTCATTTCTTTCACAAGACAAGCTCCGACTTTGCACAAAAACAGTGGAAGCTGTTCCAGTTTCCTCTCAACCCATAGGTCCTAACAACGGGTCTCCAGCCAGCTTGCAGCTTTGGAGGCAAGAACCAGCCCATCATAGGCAGATTGAAACAGTTAAGTTTAGACCAGCTCATGCTGAATTGGCAAGATTCCCTACGCTTGCCTGGTGGGAGACTCAGGACAGGGCTTTTTTCTGTCTCCACTAAATAGCACACAATACTGCAAGATGCTTCCCCTGCAACAACACTCAATGACTGCTCTGTAAGAATATTCACAAGGAACCCACCTAGTGCTGTAGCTGTGCTGGCATTCAGAGGCGTCTTGAAGTTTTTGTGTAAAAAATTTCCCCAAACCAGCTGCGTGGCCTTGCGAAGAAGCTCTTAGGCACTGTAAGTATATAGTGCCTAAAAATACAGCACTGCCTATCTATGCTGTATTTTCTGAAGTATGGTCAACCCATGACAGGAAGGCTCCACCAGGCTCCCAGCACTGGGAGGTTTGGTGTTACAACACCAAGGTAGGGGGCAGCTGGCTCACTGAAGGGACCGTGCAGGGCCCTGAGCAGCCACTTGGCATGTGAGTGCGAGGGGCTTCTGTGGGCAAAATTAGGGAAGCTGGGACATGTAGAAGGTAGAGGCAGGGCATTGATGGATTGCCTAGTAGTGCATTAGCACCTCAGAAAGACCTGAGTGCTTTTGTGATCCTCTTCCTAGGTGTCTATTACCATCTTTCTTTACCAGGGGAAAGGAGGCTCTAAATGCCGTAGGAAGCTGCTATTTAGACTAGGATGTAAGCTCCCACAGCACTTTGGGTGTTTCATGGAATACTTACTGGAGATGGATCCTGTTGAATGGTGCTGCAGATCTTCGGGCAATCTCAGGCTGAGACATTTAAGGTTTTCTGAAGTACTTATTTAATTAAAAGGACATTTCACATGTGTATAGCATCCCAAATTGTTCCTGCTCAACCACTGAGCTTTCAGCTAGTGAGCTTTCAACTCTTTGAAAATTTAAACATAGTTAGAACAAGCTGCCATCCTGTAGACAAAGCTTAGTTGGCAAGAAGAGGGAGTTTATGCAGTATTTATGTTCTCCCAGTAAACAAAGACAAGTAAAACGCTTTACTTGTTAACACCAATTCAAAGGAAAAGCGAATGATGGCATTTGCTGTAATCATGTTCAGTGTTCTGAAGGTGTCTGTGTTTCACCTTTATTCTAAGCTCTTGCTTATAATTTGCTTCTTATGTTTAATGGTGTGTGACTATTTCTGAGAATGCAGCGCACAACTTTGTTTCAAGACTACTTAAGCAGAAGAGTTCTCTCTGGATTTTATAGTGGCCATATTAAGTGCAGCAGGAGGACTGGTTAAATAAGCAGGAGGGGCCTGAGCTGACTAGTTTGGTGTTCATTTCTTTGTCAGCTGCTGTTGGAATAGTGTTCAGATTAATGTGATTACTCTTTGCAGTGGCTGCAAGTTCATAGACCAACTGTGCCTTTGTATCAAAGCCATCAGAATGATTTTAGTCCAGGGTTTCTACCAGAATTATTTATATAAAATGAATTTGAAATCCTATATTGGCCATTTACACGTGAGGATTTCTATTTCAGGAAGTTTTGGAAACAGCAAGGATCTTCAGCTGCACCCTTTCCAAAAGATACAAGATCCTTTTAACATTTAATAATGACTGAGAAGGTGCCTAAAAATAACGTAGAAGCACAAATCACATTAGTGTGCTCCCTACCAGTTACAGGACTAGACTAACAGTTAAATTTTGGATTCTGTGTGCATTTCTTGTCCTTTTCTTTCTTCATGGCCTGAGATTAATTGCCTAGTTGCCCTTGACAAATGAGCTTAATACTTATCTATTGTCCATATTTACATTATTGCATTTAGTAGGTGATAGAATCTGGATTCATCTTCTCTGAGGAAAGAACTGTAAAACTCTGTGGTGGTCAGGTATTATAAAATATATTCTTCTACATGGCTGCACATAGTATTATCCACTGTATAATTTGCTGGTGTCAAGTCCATTTCACGTGCAAAAGGTCCCTAGTTAATGATGGTGAAGTTCTTTTGGGAGGGATTATGCTTACATAGATATTTGTACAATATCCAACATACTAGCAAGCTAATCTTGACTACATCATTTATGCTTTCCTACAATTTATACAATACAGCTAATCAATTAGTCTGATTCTTCTGTATCTGCTAAATGGAACATGAAGAGCTCATAATGGGCAGCAGTAAATAGGCATTTGTACGTACACAGGTACACTGTGCAGTGAAAGAAGCATGCAGGAGACAAGGTGCTGAACAAAACAGCCCTGCATAAAACCAGGCATTCATTTAAAGAAGAAAAATGTCACTGAAAGCTGCAAGATTATTAGCATTACTATGCATGAGGAGTAGTCAAAGAAGATGTTACAAGAGGAAGAGAGACATTATTCAAGTGTCTAAAAAGACAGACCATCAGCAGCAGCAGAGAGAGAAAAGGCTTCTGAAGGAACAGCATAGCATTTCAAACATTGAATTATAAGGGGACTGAAGCTTTAAAAGGTATGTTGGAGTTTCTGCATTATTTATTATTTGAGATTGCCTTTTCCCCCAGATGCTTAAGTTTTGATCCATTCATACAGAACAGAAAAGTCCTCCCCATACTTCTCAGCTTCCAAGGGCTTTCTGGACACTGAGCCAGATCTAAGTTTTGAGATATGATTTACCCTAAGAAGACATTGATTACCTGCAATGCTGCAGTGGGTTGCAGCTGCTTGTTGCAAAGTTGAGGAAGCAAGAAGGATTTGGCTGCCATTACACTGAAGCTTGGGAAAGTTGGGCTCAGAATTCATTGTTATTTGGTATTTTTATTGCATCCATACCTACAAGCTCCAGGCACTGCCAGGATTTCACAGTGCTAGGTGCTGTCCTTTCTTCAGCACAGTTTAAGGCCTTTGGACACCTTTTTCGAACATAGTGCATGGCTGCACTGACAGTGCAGTCACTCAAGAGTGCAGAAGCTTACACTAGGAAAAAGCCTGCAAAAAATATAGCTTGATAGTTGCCTGAGCAGAAGAAGCTGTATTAGCAAAAATAAACTTTTTTTCCTTTTGCTCATATTACAGCTGTTTCTACATTAGGGCTTTTGCTGGCATAGCTGAAAAAAAATCACACTCCTAGCTGACAGGGATATGCTGTCAATTTTTTAAAATAGATGAGTCTGAAGTATTTCCACATGATGGATCAGTGTGTGTTTCTGTGTGTGGAGAAGAGGGAGGAGTGAATGTGTTTTAAAATAGAAGTTTCTAAAATTGGTTTGCACAGATACCCTTAAAATGGCAAGTACTGCCCTTGCCAATAGCTTCCCACTTCCTGGGCCTCATATCCTTCTCACCCAGGCTCAGACCCCAGCCCTGTATTTCTCTTCCCTTCCACCTTGTCTGCCCCACACCCTGGTGTGTCCAGCTGGGGACTCTTGCCTGCTGTCCTCACTTCTGCTTGGTTTCTGCCCTGGCAGCATCCCACCTCCATGCCTCTGTCTCCTCTCCCAAACACCTTCACTGAAGCTCCAGTCCATCCCCACTGCCACCAAGGGATGGCTCTGCTCCCTGAAGTGTTTCTTACCTTCCTTTCCTACCGATGCTCCCAAGGCCTCCCTTGGGCACGAAGGCTCAGGCTTTGCATACAAAAAGGAGTCCTCCATAAGCTCTGTGCACTGCAAAATGTTTCATTTCCTGCAGCCAAACTGCATGTTAAGTCAAAGAGAGAGCAGAGGGATTTCCATTTCAAACCGGGAGGCAGAGCCTTTCCAGAACATCTGGAGAATATTTGGAGGAAGGATGGAGCTGTGATAAGATCACAGGACTAAAGGCATGAAGGTCTGTTCTGTTGCTGCTTGTCCTGACCCGACAATTACTAATGTTTACCTTTTCCCATCAGCTCAGATTGGTTATGGAGTCCAAATGGCATATCAGGGTATCATATGTACTAGCTCCTGGGGAAGAAATTGATCCCAGAGCTACTGTGATTTTTCTGAGTCATCTTTGGGCAAAAGTTAGTGCTTTGGTGCCTCAGATTCTTCAAGTATAAAATGAGACTTCACAGTCCTGGGGTATGAATCTTAATTTGATCAAACTGGAAAGGGGGGGGAGGTCCTGTGGTAGTTGTCTGCTGAAGTGCAAGCAGTAAGGGGTTAGCTGGCCCTCAGATGACTCACACTCCTTTAGAAGTACAGTTCCATGAAAATAAATTGCTAAATAACCTGCACACGGTGTGAGGGAGTGAGGGATCAGAGGCAAGCAGGCTCCTGAGCAGACAGCTGCCTGGGCAAACAAGTCCTTGAATCACCCACATGTGCCAGTATGCAAAGCCAGCGCCCCAGAGTCCTTACTGAGGGTTGCTGCAGATAATCCGTAGGTTATACACCTGGAAATGAGGCATTTGTAGTAATATTTAGAAAGAGCAGTGAGAAGACTTGTTTTAGTTTTTTCTGAATATGAAAGTTTAAGCATTTAAATACCATTTAACCAAGTAACCCACAGCCCATTGATATAAACTATTTGTTCAGAGTTTAAACTGACATTTCATAAGTATGTGAATTGATACTGCACTAACTTACTATAGGTGTCTTCCTAAGTGCCAATTATCTGCCTTAACATTCCCCACAATTTAAGTTTGTTAGTAAGAAGCTAATTACACTAGTTTATTGCTGATGGAATTACATGAAGAGCAGATTTTGCTCTTACATACTTATTAGACCTCAATGTGATCCTTAGCAGTCTGTTGCTATTCAATTAACAAGTAATAACTTCCTTAATGAAACTAATTGAAATGCTTATTTCAGTCAAGCACCTAATATAAAGTGCTTTACTTTGAGCACTTTTCTGAGTGCTAGTCTTGTTTACTTAACAAGAACAAAACGGGGCTACTGAGGAAAACTGAGACTGTGTTGAGAACTGAACCACTGTTGGTAAATCCCTGCCAAACATGGCCAGAAGTAATTTGCCAGGTGATTTCTGTTCTACAGAAATATCATGGGAATACACCAAGGCATTTCTCTCTGAGGGTTTAAATCCATGGAGGGGACTCTGCAGCATGAAATTCTTCTAGCACGAAATTCTTAGCTCTGTCTCCTGCAATGGAGGTAAAAACACTTGCCTCTCTGCTGGCAGCTGTGTACCTAAGCTCTGGTGCACTGCTGTGGAAGCTGTCACTGAGTTATTGTTACAGTTTGACTTAAAAACTCACTCCTTTTCTTTGTGAGTCTGCACATTTGGCTTAAGAGATTGATAGAAGTATGATGATGGCTATATTAAATGATCTCAAACTATCAGTATAATTACAGCCAAAAAGAGGATATAGCTGGAGGGGTTTATACTGTTTCATGTACTTTTCAGTGAGACTGACACTAAATCACCTTGAATTTAGTCTTTGCTCGCAAGTGCAACATGCTCTGAGCTGCCTTGTGTGACCACTCCTGGGGCCAATAAAATCCAGTTGCTACATGGAGACAGCTTCCTAACAAAAGTGCAGAGAAGTGCATGCAGGCTGTCGGGGGCTGTGCACACCATACCTGGTGAGCTGTTAGGTTGGGAGTCTCCTCAGTGGGGAAGGGGGGGATTCTTAACTGGGATTTTGTAGTCTAGGAAATGATAACCTGCTTTGTCCATTTATGGGATGGGAAGACCCAACAATGGTTGGCTTCTGAAACTATTTGTGGTTTCAGGATTAAAAGTCTGATTTGTACTGTAACGAGGTTTTAACAGACAAGACTTGTGTTTGTGGATAAATGCCAGGAAATCTTCTCAAGCAACAGTAACAAATTATCCCATTTGGCAACGTTAGTATATGGGCAGTAACCTTTTCTCAGGAATTTTTAGCAGATAGATTTAGTGTCAAAAAAACCCATAATAGGCTGTAATATCTTCTCCAGTCTATCAGGTTTGTTACTAACTTTTTAATGTATGCCTTCTACTCATTGAATTGAAAGACCTTATTGATCTCTTTCCAGCTGAACTGATTATTGGGGTAAGAGAGAGACTACCTGAAAGCAGCCAAGAGAAATTATTCATTTAACATATTCTGATTTTAGTAAACTTCCATTTAACCTTGAGGGTTAATTAAAAAAAAAAAGTATTGCTGGTTGGCTGGCATAAATTTATTAAATCAGACAGAAACTGAGTTCAGGCTAGTACGTTTAATGTCAACTTTTGTAATATTCTTGAGGAAAAAAATCCACATAGACTTATTAGTATGCCAGAATTGCTTTATTTTAAAACAACAGCCATAACAGCAAAGCAACCCAACTAGGAAAATAACCCCCAAAATGAAAACACATTCTGCAATTTTGGATAGTTCAGAAATACTTAAATAAGTTTCTGGGGACTTCAGTCTGTGTTATTTGTTGAAACCTTGTCTTCATCATGAAGTATTAGCTAGTTGGAGTCTGTAGCCTCTTCAGGTTGGAATGAGGGTATTTGGTATGATTTCCAGAGATGCTATGGTTCTTCCCTGTGTCTACAGGGTGAATGATACACATCGTAGCTGGCGTCTTTGTTAATGCCTGAACAGAGAGCAAGGATTAAATGGGCCTAACAGCTGAAGGGATTTTCAGAGGCATGAGTGGTATTTAGACATGTATCCCCTGCTGGTTTCTATTGGTTTTCCAGACTTGCTTGGAGATTCCTGGTTTGGTGTGGGTCTGTCTCCGCACTGCTCTCCCTGACCCTGTTTTGGACAAGCTACTTATGGGTGTTTGATGGAGATCTGGGGAAATTTTCAGAGGTACAAATGTCAACACCCAAGTTACATTGCTGGGATTAAGGACCCCATGCCTGACAGGAAAGAGCTAATAAAGAACCATCCTGGAGAAGGTTTTGTCTTGTCATTCATGCTGTGAAGAGCATGGAGTTGAGATCAGGTGGCATAACAAAGGTGCAGCCTGACTTCTTGAAGCTGGGCTTCTCTGACCCTGACTTAACCTTGCATCTGAAGCAGAGGGGAGTAGGGCTAGAGTATCCTATGAAGCAGCAGCCAGAGAGAGGCGAAGCCTTCCTTCGAAGGACTTTATGAAAAACAAATGAGCACTAAAATACTAAAATGAGGTTTCAAGACAGGTTACTTATTGTCCTGTGCAGGACAAGTTAAACTATGTTTTAGAGAACACAAGGAGCAGTATAAAAAAAAAATCCAGTACTGGATATAGATGGAAACTGCTGACATTGTTAGCTGTGTGGCATTTGTGCAAGATTTTGTTTGAAGCCAACATCATAAAGCTGTCCACTCTGTCAACCAGTTTCAGGGCAAACATTTTCTCCCCCCTCTATCAAATTGAGATGACAGGTTTCTAAGTGGTTTTAGTCTGAAATGTGACAAAAAGTATATTTTTGGCAACTGATCTTGCTTTGTGTCCTATGTGATACTTTGTGTCTCCTGGTCTGGAATATCTTACGTACTTAGAGGCTTTTGAGGCATACCCCATCCCTCAGACTGGGGAGAAATTCTACATGGAATTTTGTTCCAGTGGAAAGGAAAAATCCAGCCTTTTACCAAGTACTGCAGTTTAACTGAAGCAGCAGGAGATAGCAAGGAATGCTTGTAAAACTGAACTTACCATGTTTAGTAAAATGTCATTTTCAAGTGCTTTCTGAACTATCCATCCCAGTAATGAGCGGCTCTGAAATATCATGTGACTTTCTCACAGTGCATTGCACTCCGTAGAACCTTGCCTTTGATCATGATGTCACTTCAGATGAAAGACTCGCATGGAGAGTGGTACGTTGTGCGTTAGGATCAGCTGATATCCTCTGAGATCTGAACAGTGAAGGACTATTTGAGAATGTTCACTCTATGCTTGTCAAAGACGAATAAGTGCTGCAATAAAAATAGTAGTTGGCTATCAAAACTCACCTCAGTCCAGGTAGAAGGAAGACTTCAGCTTTATGCAAAAAGACCAGCTTCATCTGAAAGTTCTGCTAGAAAGGATTTTAAGGATGAGTAATCATTTTTACTGATTTTCTGTTCAGGGTCCTAATTCGTCTCAGTGATTTCCTGAACGCTTGAGTAGCTCTAGGTGGCTTGGCTTGAGCAAGGGGCTTGGACCAGATCATCTCCAGCACTCCCTTCCAACCTCAGCAATTCTGTGATTCTGTGATTTTAATACCTATTACTTAAATGTTACCAATAGAAGTGAAACAAACACCCAAAACACCCTCTTCTGCTTCCGTTAGCACAAGCAGCTCCCCACAGGCTAGTCTTAATGTGCTCAGTGGGTGCCTTTATATAGTATCACAGAATCAGAGGTTGGAAGGGACCTCTGTGATCATCTAGTCCAACCTTTCTAGGAAGAGCAGAGCCTAGACAAGATGGCCCAGCACCCTGTCCAGACAAATCTTAAAAGTGTCCAACATGGCCGAGTCAACCACTTCCCTGGGGAGATTATTCCAATGGGTGACTGTCCTCACTGTGAAAAATTTTCCTCTGGTGTCCAATCGGAATCTCCCCAAGAGCAATTTGTGTCCATTCCCCCTTGTCCTCTCCATGTGAGTCCTTGTAACAAGGGAGTCTCCATCTTCTTTGTAGCTGCCCCTTAAGTACTGGTACATGGTGGTGATGAGATCCCCTCTGAGCCTCCCTTTCTCAAGGCTGAACAAACCCAGTTCTCCCAGCCTATCCTCATATGGGAGGCTTCCCAGTCCTTTGACCATCTTGGTGGCCCTTCTCTGGACCCCTTCCAGCCTGTCCACATCCTTTTTGTATAGCGGGGACCAGAACTGTCCACAGTACTCCAGGTGTGGCCTGACAAGCGCTGAGTAGAGCGGATAATGACTTCTTTATCTCTGCTGGCAATGCCCTTTTTGATGCAACCCAGCACCCTGTTGGCCTTCTTGGCCACAGCAGAACACTGGTTGCTCACGTTGAGCTTTCTGTCCACCAGGACCCCCAGGTCCCTTTCCACAGAGCTGCTCTCCAGCCAGGTGGATCCCAGTCTGTGCTGCACTCCTGGATTGTGTTTTCCCAGGTGCAAAACCTTACGCTTGTCCTTGTTGAACTTCATAAGGTTCTTGTTGGCCCACTCTTCCAGCCTATCCAGATCTTCCTGCAGAGCAGCTTTCCCTTCTGAAGTGTCTACTTCCCCACTCAACTTGGTGTCATCAGCAAACTTCATCAGGCTACGCTTGATCCTGTTATCCAGATGTTGAATAACATTGAGCCCAATATCAATCCCTGGGGGACCCCACTTGTGACAGGTTGCCACTTGGAAAAGGAGCCATTTACCACCACCTTTGGGTGCGACCGGTCAGCCAGTTCCCCACCCACTGCACAGACTACTCGTCTAGGCTATAACGCATTAATTTCTCCAGGAGGAGACTGTGGGGGACCGTATCAGAGGCCTTGGAGAAGTCCAGGTAGACAATGTCCACTGCCTGCCCCATGTCAACCAGGCAAGTCACCCTGTCATAGAAGGCCACCAGGTTTGTCAAGCACGATCTGCCTTTAGTGAAGCCATGTTGGCTTTTCCCAATCACGTGCTTCATTTGACTTGTGAGGGCTCCCAGGAGGATTCATTCCATAACTTTCCCAGGGATTGAAGTAAGGCTGATTGGCCTATAGTTACCCGGATCCTCCCTTGAGCCTTTCTTGTAGATAGGGGTAACATTTGTCTTCCTCCAGTCCTCTGGAACATCCCCCATTCTCCACTACTTCTTGAAGATCAGCCAGCTCTCTCAACACCCTCGGGTGGATGGCATCAGGGCCCATCGATATGTAGGGCTCAAGCTCCTGTAATAATTCACGTGCTAACTCTTCCTTCACTGATGGTGGGTCTATGTTTGGATCAACCAGGAATTTCATTCCCAAAGCCTGGGACCCAACAGTGTTGGTAAAGACAGAGGTGAAGAAAGTGTTGAGAACCTCTGCCTTTTCTGCATTGTTGGTGACTGACTCGCCTTTTCTGTTTAACAGTGGGCCTATGTTTTCCTTCTGTTTCTGCTTGTGTTTGACATACCTGAAGAATCCTTTCTTGTGATTTTTGACATCTACAGCCAGTTTCAATTCAAGCTTTTCTCTTGTCGTTTAGCACCTTATGTCCCAGTTGAGTCTAATATATGATGGGCTTTTCTAATGGATTTAAAACCAGGGAAATTTACAGCCACTGTGGTCCAGGAATGGCAAGAGGACTCCACACAGGCACATACACAATGTCAGCTCGCCTAAGCAACCCTGTTCAGCTCCTATTGCAGTACCTGCTGGAAAACCCTCCAAAAAAAAAAAAACCAGAAAAAGCAGCCATTCTTGCAGCGGTATTTTTCTTACTCTGAAGCCTTGATCTCCTTATCAAACAAAAGTGGCCAGAGATGATGTTGAGGCTGCATCCTATTACAGCAAATGCTTTCCTGCAGATGTGCAGCCCATTTTGCTTTGGCCTTGCTCACACCTCCTTAGCATTTGCTTTCTGGGAATGTCTGAGTGATTGAGGGTGAAGGCCTGGCCCCATGCAGCGCTGCCATCTTATTCAATGGAGTCAGTATTTCACCCACGCTAACAGTGACAGAGACTGAATGTCAGTGCTGCATGCACAAGCTTTCACAGATATCAATTCTCACATACAGCATTAATATTGGAAGTGCTTCTTGCTCACCTAGTTGTTGGCCAGGCACAATAACCTGTGACTAACAGCTATTCATGGTTATACAGCATGGCCTGATTATAAAAATTTGCCATTAGTCCATAACAAAAAAACCCCAGCTGTTAATTGACCAACATGTATTCCTGAGAAATCGGAGTAATCAGATGGTTATTCCTTGCACAGAAAGGGAAGGTAGAGCTAGCTTGTGCATTGCTTTTATGATTCATCTGCTATAATCTACTTTTATTTTTCCCTTATGTGAGGCCAGTGTTGTAAATCAAAGATTTGAGAAATAAGCCTGTGCTTAAAGTGACCCAAATTAAAAGCCAGTTGCCACCTTTCTTCTCCTACTGGGCAGCTGTCCATTTCTGTGCAGGAATAGACATATGTTAAAGTCTGTCATACAGCTACAGAAGCAAACCGGTTAGCTCATGGTCTGGCTTTGCCAATGTTTAAGGTCAGCTACTGGAAAAAGTTACAAAACAGTTACTACAGCCAGGTATGATCCTGCAGAAGGGCCGTTATTGAGAACCATTATTCTTGGTTCATTTTTGTGCAAGTCAGTGGGACTGCCCTGGAAAAACAGTCTGTGATTCACAAAACAATGACAGCAGGATGTGTGCAGGTCAGTTTTGGAGTTGTTGGTGGTTATTTTTTGGTGGGTTTTTTTCTTTTTCTCCATTCCAGTTTTCCTGTCATAAACTTCCTTTTTGCTGACAGATGGGACCATTCCTGAAAATGGTCAGGATGGCTCGTCCATGTGGTAGATTTTTCTTCTCCTACCTAACCTTGAAGTATCCTACCTACCCTTAAAGAGTGAGCAACACTGTTGCAGGCCAAGGAATTCTCAAACTTTACTTAAATATGGTCACCCTTTAGCAGCTCTGCTCTGGTCAGCAGCCTTCACTGTAGGACACAGACAGACTGGGATCTAGTTACGATTTTAATGAGCAGAGCTCAGAAAAGTAGTTGGTGACTGTAGGAAAAAAGCAAGCAAGCAGACCATAAATCAGGTCATCGGATGAGTTCAGAATGCACTAATAAAATCAGAGCTTCCAATAAATTTCATTTCAGGCAGAGCAGAAATGGTTTCTCAGTTGAGAGTTCAGGACAGATTATAATTTCAGATGTGTGTCAGGCCAATGTCTACAAAAACGTTTGCAGGCAGACAGCAAAGGCTGGTCCAGTCAGGCCCTCACACCAGTTGCACTTTAGTATGATTGAATAAAAAGTCAAGAATCTCGAGTTCTCTGAGCTAAGCTGAATCTAATTAAATATTTAATGCTTTTTTCCTCCCAAATCCTTTGGTGTCTTGCTCTTTCATACTGTGCTATGATGACATTTGAACAACAAATGCAGTCTTGGTAGGTTGGTCTCCTGGTACTGCTTTTTATATGAAAAGCTTGCACATCCCAGCTGAAGTCCAGATGCTGCATTTATGAGGTATTTTTGTCGTGATCAATTTTTAAAAAATATTTTTCCATCCCATGAAATTAATAGGCACCTGGGGAAATGCCAACCTACTCCTCCCCATTCCTGCAAACACTAACCTTTGCCAGATGGGAAGGAAGTTCTCTTTCCTCTTATTTACCTGCAAATGTCCTTGCTGGTGCACAGACTCACAGAGGGAGAAGGAAAAATAAGAAAAACCTCCATAACTGGAAAACGATACAAACAGACCAATTGCACATACTCCCAACTAAGAACACTGCCTTCTGAGGCTCCATTATCTTGAATAAACCCTGCATAATCTTCCCAGGGTCACAGAGTGAGTCATTAGCAAGACGGCACTAAGACAGAGGCATCCTGATTTTTGTAACTACTCTGATTACTTTAAGACCCCAATTTAAAAGGCCACGGGTTTGTGCTGGCAGCAGAGTCATACAGATAACTACTCACAGCTTTACAAATTGGTTTTCTTGCAATCACCTCACTACTGTGGGCCTGCAGACCTTTTTTGTCTTGTCTTTTTTACCTGTGCTGTACAAAATTATTTGGGTTTTTCTTCAAAAGCACAAAGCAAGCCAGAGCGGGAGCCTCTCCTCTGCCTTCACGTGCCCACACCAGGACTGCCCATGTCTCCCCACTGCCCTGAGCACTCAGGCCACCTCTGTGCTCTGGGCCTGGGACCGCCCTTTGCCAGCATGTTCCTGATTGCTAGCATCGCAAACTCTTCATGCACTCATCAGTTATGGATTGTTCTTCAAGACAGACTTCAGGATGCTTTAAAAAAACCAACAAATTGACCCAGGTGAACAGCTGAGGAGAAAAACTGAAATGGCTTTAATTTCTTCTCTTGCTAATCTCTTACTTATTGTTGCAGGTCCCTTGCAAAATGGGGAGTCTGCAGGGGCCTGCTTTGGCATCATTATTAAAGACAAAGCAGTTTGAAAGCTGTTATGGCTGGCCAGCCTTTGGCTACCACGTCCCCTCGCTGTTAGTAAAGGTAGTAGTACTTATTTTTCTAACAAATGGCCAATATTTGTTTTCATAGACTTCTGTGGCATTTGCACCCACCATTTTTTAGCCCAGCAGAGCATGCCGGGAGAGAGGATAGTCTGGCTAGAGCCCACCCAGCCACCACATCATGCTGGTTATGTGAAGGCTGGTTCAACATGGACCAAAACAAGTAACTGTGGAGAACGGTCTCTTGACACCTTCCAGATAAAATAAATACAGATAGGTTCTGAACAAAAAAATACTCCATCATTTGTGTTGTAGATGCACTGAAATAACTGTAATTTCTCATTATGACCCTCAATGCCTGACTGAAAAGATTCACGTAGGTGTGCTTCAGTGGGTACTGCCCCTTCACCTAAAGGGAACACCTTTAGCCATGCTGGCTGACACCATCATGCCAATGGCATAGTTGAAGTGGAAAAGCAGGACAGGCTTGCAGCACACAACAGCTGTATGTACTTTTATTATTTATTTATTTCGTAAAAAAAACATCCAATGGAAAAAAAAACCCACATAAATGAAAAGAAATTTATATTTGCTTCTGCACTACAAAAAAACCCCACCATATTGAGCCATTACAGGTTTGGGATATTTTTTTTTGCACCATGCGTCTTTTCCCTTTAAAAGATTTTTTTTTCCTTTCAGTAAGGTACAACTAGGTGCCATTGTATTGTTAGAACATGCACAGTAACTTCAAATGATTAATACCTTGACAGCATAATCTTGTAACAAATTTTTTTTATCCATTATCAAAAATAAACTTTAATTAAAAAGAATACATTAAATGTTTTCTGATATTAAGTTACCCTGATTATTTTAAAATTACGTGAGATATTGGCACATACTAAATATACAGCATGTACATTTCTGTTGGGCTTTACTGTCTGCCTGGAACATGAATGTCACTTATTAAGCATTAGTTAGTATTTAGGAACGTCCTGCTATGTAGGTTCTGCGGTTAATTTTGCCATGAATGATCTCTTATCTTTTTGTAGCCTACATTTTAGAAGGACCACACTAGCTCCTTTCAAAACTGTACTGTAGTTGCAAGTAATTGGTATTTTTCTAACCTTAACAAGAAAGGTTCACAGGAACCAGGGCCCAGCTGAAGCCTTGATCACACTCCAATAAAGGCTTCATATTGGCATGTATTACATATTTTCAAATTCAGTGCACCTTGTTGGTGTGTCATATGGGCAGCGCTGACGCTGTACTGCACACTACCACTGCACGCCAGTTACTCCAATGTTTTATATTTAACTCCGGAGGCTGAAAGTCATCCACAGACACTCACGCTCCCTCAAGAACATGCATGTCAGCACATGCCTGCAACGAAAATGGAAGGACACCTGTGTGCATTGCATCTGCCTCTGCAAGTCCCCTGTAAGGCTGATGCGAGGAGGTCACTGTGCCTTCTTCACAGAGCTAGTAAAGCAAGCAGAGTTTGTCCTCTATTGTAATCCCAACAACAGTGCACCTAACACTAGCTCCACTAATCATGAAATTAGAGACTCAGTACATTGGAATATTTTATTTTGACTTTACATGCGGTGTTAAAAATCCAAAGAACGTATTATTTACACATCCACAATACAAGTTTACAAGATATCTATACATGTTAAAGTACTCTATAGTATAGAGCAGCTTCATTTAAGGGTTACTTTTTTTTATGCCGTACCATTAAAAAAGATACAATCTGCGTTTACCTTTGCACAAATGGATAAAGCATCTTTTATTATTAAATTAACAGAATAAGGACTAGGTTGAATGTTAGAAATTTCAACATAAATACTGAGAGAACTCACATTACCATCTACAAGGCAGCACAATGTTACAGGAGGTTATCAGGGTTCACATACATTTATCTTTCGGTTTCACACACATCTGTATTAATTAATATTTGTAAAGTGAATTCGAATCAGTTTGTGTCTTTTGACAACTGAGTACATTTTAAATAGTTATTAATCTGTAGTGTTTTAGTTGCAAGACAGAAGTGTTTAGGAGCGAGATCATTGATTTTTGGATCCAGAGGTCTCAGGAAATAAATGTCCCTTACAGCCTTACAAGAAAAAAATGACTACTTCTATCCTTTATTCTTTGTTCTGTAACAGAGATGCAGTTTTCAGTGACTAACCTTTTCTCCCCTTTGAACACATAACATAAATCTCCACCGACTCTGAAACCCGTTGCAGTTATTTGTCCCACTAATTCATGAATATTCCTCTGCCATGGTTATTTCTATAGTTATGTTCAATAAACAATGTGGTAGTGTGTAGTTTGCAAGCTAAAATAGCCATCTGTGTTGAACATCAGCTGCAAGTGGATACTGTAAAACCTACTAAATAGCTTACACAACTTTAGCAGGTGTTCCATTACCCTAGAAACCTCATTTCATTTCACATTATAACTGTTTGATCCTACAGAGAGCTGGAGTGGAATGTTTATCACGGTAAGGTGATTTAATGCTGCTGTCTTCTTGGATCGTAGGCTGCCTTTAGTTACCATGAATTATTCTTGCTTTTTTATCTTTTTTTTTTTTGGGGGGGGGGGGGGGTGGGAACGGCAGGACGGAGAGGGCAGTGGTGGTGTTGAGAGGTTTTACAACCGGCACGCGGGAGATATGTGCTATAGTGAGAACACGTGACAGATTTTTTTTTCTTTAGTACATTTATCATTTGCATGAATAAGGCACAAAATGCACAGATTCAGGTAAACTCACACATAATATTTACAGAATATTGTCATTACCTGCATGACTTTGGAAAAAAAACAAAAACAAAAACAACCTTACATTACACAACAAAAACAAATTGATTGCACTACTGTTGAGTTTTCACAGACTGCTTCTGCCAGGCCAATTGTTTCCCCTTTTTGACAAGAATATATCAGTGTGTAGGGCTTTATTAAATGCAACAAAAAAATGTAACCTTCTCTAGTTACACAGGCCTTTGCCAAGTGAATTGATTATTAGCTGCCCTCAATAAGAAGTACAGGGGCTCAAGTTCACAGTGTCCAGGTATTAGATGGAGGCACTGTGGAAACAGAAAAACTGCCCCATTCCAGCCCAAAACACTAGGTTTGACATGCACAGCGCTGGATCAATAGCAGCACAACAGCGTTATGACGAATTAAACATATCTGCACTCTTTCACTGGGTGACTAGGTCATCAAGGCATTATCATTCAGAAGGCTGGCAGAGATGTGCAGGTCATCCTTAGCACTCTCTGAACTGAACCCAATGGGCTGCAGAAGGCAGAGTCAGCTGTTTGTTCAGTCATGCTCAATGTAAACAATTCCATAGCATAAAAGATGCAATGGGTATCTAGTACATCCTAGTGTGTACAGTACACACGCACACGCACAGCTTTATCTGTGGCACAAACAAAATGCCACACACGGAGAGGAAAAAAATAAATGCTACAGTTGGGCCAGAGACTGAATTCCAGCAAATTGATTATTAACCCAGATATTGAGACATTACCATTTTCTGACATTTGTGCAAGAGGCAAGGTGAATGCATACATATTAAAATGTTCACATTTAATGGGAAGGACCACGCTTAGTGGCAGTCTAAAATGGAACCCATTTTTCAAGTATTTGCTGACTGTTTTTTCCCCCCAATTTCTTTTAGCCATTTAGAACAGTAAAGTAGCCCCCACCCCATTGTGCTACATGTCTCCTTAGCTCCAAACAAAAGAAATGTAATGACCAGCACTTTCCTTTGTTTTTTTGTTCTCTTTTTTTGTGTGTGTGTGTTTGCTCTTAGCAAGGACGAAGTCTTGCTAGGGCTACACATGGCAAGACACAGATGTTGCTGAAATAAGACAGTTTCTTTGGCCACTTTGTTCTCTTTAATAACAAGCAAGTCTCTGTCTTATGTGTCTACCACAACATCATCTCACAACCTGTACAGGTCAATGCCACACTCATTTTTTAGCACAGACATGTCCTAGTAACTGTATTTGTTCAGTGGTCTGACTGACGTTGTCTGAGGAACGAATGAGGGTTTTGGTGGCACGTCGGGTTTTAAGGAGGGTGTCCTCTTTATTCCTGTACGAGGAAGGGTGCCATTGCTTGTGTAACTGCTTTGCCTGGACAAGGAAGGCTGGAGGTGAACACTGACAGGCGTCCCTTGCATGTAGTCCATCTTTGTGCCTGCCGTGGGAGCCATGTATCCCCCACGATTAATGCTAGGCTGTCTGGATAACAAAACACCATTTGGTGAGTTTAAGTTTTTAGGAAGGGCAGATATTGAATGCCTTTGTGATGAATTTTTGTGATAACCTCTCTGTCTTTCCAAAGAGGTCATTGGTACTGCAGGCGTGGTGGGAACATCCACTCGTTTTGTGGGGCTGTTTCTCGGAAGAGTTGATGGGGGAGAATATAAAGATGCCTCCCTGTTGGGAACCTTAGGTGGGATCTCAGACATATTTCCCATTGGATCCAGCATTAAAGTCTGGTGGGCCACTTGAATATCTCCCATAATTGCTTTGGGATTATTAGTAGTTTCATTTAAGTGTTTCAGAAAATCATTCAGGGTGTTCCTGGAATCAACAGATCTCCTGTGGTCTCTTTTGCTGGATGGTTTTGTAAGTGGATGATCAAGATGTTGCATCTTTTTGTCTGTCTTGTGCACGTTAGAATTTGAGAAAGATGTATTGTAATCATGGGTAGCATTGGGAAGAACGATAGCACTAGGAATATGTCCATGACTTAGAGGAGAGTGGGGTGGAGGACTGGAAGGAAAAAACTGAGGGCTTTTTAGTGGGGTTTCCTTTCGTGAAGCATTGAGGTTACTATGCGCTTTGTCCGACTGACTTTTCATAGCCTGCAGAGTCTTTTGTTGAAGAACTGGTGTAGATTCAGGAGTTGGAAGCGCAGCTAATTCCGGAGGCTGCCCCCTGTGGTCCATCATCATGGACTTCGTATCACCGTTTGGTGGCAACTCCTTTCTGTTAGTCAACAGGTTTGTGTAAAGTTTGGGTGAATCAATGTTTTGTTGATATTCCTTGACAGGACTATCAAAAAGCCCATTCAGTTTAGCAAAGCTCCCACTGGAGTCAGTACAGGACTGAGCCGATTCTGCATCTTTGTGTATTTTTCTGGATTTCCGTACAAATAAATCCCGGTAACAGTAAACAGCCACTCCCGCAATAAAGGCTCCCAGGACAAAAGCGGCAAAGACACAAGTGATTAGAACATTCATATGTACCATTTGGTTGGACTCTCCTGATTGCACTTCCCACCTTACACCTGCAAAAGACATGCAGTAGATCATAAATCTAAATGTACTTAGTACCGATACATTTCAGAAGATGGTAACCTCCCTCAGGAAAGTGTCTGTTAAGTTTTTGTAAGTGCTCTGTGTCTAGTGTTGGTGTAACTCAGTTGGATCCTGCAATCCACAGCACTGGTGCATGCAAATAATTTTATAAATAAAAATGACTGTGTGAGCATTGGTCAGTCTAAATGAAGACTGTCCATTTCCTCCAATAATGAGGAATGCTTGTCGAAGCATCTCTCCTCATATTACGTTCAGTTTAGCCTGTCCCCGAATTTCCTTTAAGGCTCACAACTAGGGGCCTGTATGTTATTAACATTAATGATTTCTGCTGGAAAATTGAGGTTAGAAGGTGCTACTGGGCCAGACAGCAATTAATGACTCATGGATGGATTTCGCTCTCAATTTTCTGCCCAATTCAGAAATCGGTATCAAAAGAGAGACAGGATTATGCAAATGCTTTGTAAAACTGTATAATGTACATACTGCATTGTTGTAGCTACATCAATGTAATACGGTGCAAAATTTGTAAACTAATACCTCCACAGGGTTGCTAGCCTTTGAGTGGCACACCTTCCATTATATAAGTGTACAATTTTTGAAGTTCAAGATTATGTCATTCTATTAGAGCACAAATTTTTTTTTCTAGTCAATAATGAACATAAATACTTGCATAACATTAAAAAACCCAACTTGCAAGGTTATTAGAGAAATGTTAAAATTTAGAAAACTTTCAGCTTAGACCAAGGTGTTGAATATTGGATTAGTTTATTTGTATATTAACAAGCTCCCTTTGGTTTTTGAGATTTTTAAAGCAACCACAGACATCTTGCAATTGAGACAATGTTAGTTTTTAATGAAAGTAATTCTGTGAACTATCCCAAGGGATGTTAAAATAAAAGAGCAAGAGGGAAGGAACAGGTTTACTTTTGTTAGAGGCAAGGCCTTTGAACATCGTTAATGTTCAGGGTTATAGGTTTTAATGGCACTGTGCAGAAGAAGAAAGAAAACATGAGTAAAGTTCACTAATAGCTATGACACAAAATGTGATTCAGAACCAAGAGCAAATGATAGGAAAAATTTAAAGCAAAAAGGAAAATAACTGCAGCAAATTAAAATGTCAAATGCACTGCCATAATGGCTGATAGGAAACCTGATATGTTTTGGTGAATGGTAGTAAACCACAAATGATTTTTGGCTGGTGAGATTTTCAGTAAATACAGAATTGTGCAAACATGTCTGTCACCTAGCTATTCTGTGTACTGATGTGGACTTGTGTTAGGTTTTGGTCATGGGATTGGAAGCTTCTTGATTCTTTGGTTGACTGCAGTCACCCTACTGAATTATACTGTTTGTTGCTGTGAGAGCAACTTAGCTGAAAGAATGGCTGTGGAAAGATGAATTACATGCGGAGTATATTTCTTTTTGTGTCAGCTTAAAACCTCTGTGTGTGGGTCTCTATGTACTGAGATCATCTGTAAAGTGATGCTCATATCCAGAGAATAAAAATTCAGCATATCTTTACTCAGAGCTGACCCACATTCTTCAGAAACATGGTGCAGGCAGGCAGAGTTTGGGATATGCCCCATTTAATGCATGGATTTGTCATGGACTTGTCATGGAGCTGTACTTTGTCTTCTGCCCACCCCTCCCAAACCAAACAACCACCACAAAAAAAAAAATAAAATCATTAAGCTCTTGTAAGCAACCATTCATGAGGACTAATAGTCTTATCCAAACTAGACTGGTTTGAAAACAACCACCAGATAAGTCCTGAACATAATTTTTTTTAATGCATCCGGAACTCCCACTGATTTTAATGGGAGCTTTGGAGCACCCCAGGAATAAAAGGCTGGGCTTATTATCTGTGTTTCCCATTACAAGCTTTAAGCAGCACTTTGTACACCAGATAAGTAGGTATGAAAAACATGATTGCACTGTCTGCATATTCACAGGAAATGGGTGTAAAATATAGCCCAACAACCATGGCTGTTACATTTAAGCCTTAGACAATGCTGAGACTATCAGGTTTCCATTCAGCTGCAATGTATTCCCTGGTAAGGCCTTACCCTTTGGGACACCTGATAATGGATCAGAATAATCAGAAGTGTTTGGGTCATCTTGAACTACAAATTTCCGAGAGCCAGTCACTTTAGGTTTCCAGGAACCAATCACTTTAGGTGATATAACTGGGATACTTGCCATTGTGGTAATGGAAGCTGAGGAGAACTCCATGTCTGTGGTGGCAAACAGATTTTTATTAATGTGTATTACAGTCAGGCTTTCCTCACTGTTTCATGGCACATCTAAGCTATAGCTGGAGACAGTATTTAATGGGAGTTACATGTCAGAGCAAAATGTGACCCCCTACAAGTTTGCAAAAGTACAGCAGGCTGATTAAAATCAGTTGGTTTAAAACTTTTAAGTGTGAAAAAAATACATTAAAACATCAACAGCTGCTAGCCAAAAAGCCAGAAAAGTCAAACATGAAAATGAAAGCAGTGCAAAAGTTAAAGTAAGCAACTGGTGGAGGTGAAAAAGCACAACTTATTCTACTTAATTGCTCTATATTCTTCACTGGAGACAACATACTTGGCTGCCTTTTAAACATCTTAAAAAAAGTTACTTGGAAAGATACACGCTCATGACAGGTTACGCCTGAGAAACCAGATCAGCTCCATTAGTGCTATTATGGTATACCAGGAACTGCTGAATGAGCCACTTCTACAGGTGGGGATGAAAGGAATGTTTTTAACCTCTATTTTGTAATGGTTCCTAAGGAACAATGTTGCATAGATTCTAGCTCCTCTGTAGTACATTTGCTGAACAGAATCACCACAGCCTACATGAAAATGCACACAAGGAGGAAACATCAAATTAGATTTACAGTCCAAAGTCTAATTTGCACACTCAGGTATTTTGTGTTCACTGTCCCAGTAGGTTTAGGCATGAATGTCTATGGCTCAAGATTGACTGAGGAATGTTCTCCAAAAGCACACCGATTCAGGACTTGAAAATAAGGTTCAGTTATATCTGTGTCCTAAAATACCACTTAGAAAAAATTCAGTTGATATAGTAAATGCTCACGCAAGCAAGGCAACATTTCCCTGTAGCACAGCTCTGTTTTGTCTTGCTTTCCTAAGTGAGTCACTAACTTACATGATGGGTAAATATATCTGGAAAATATTTGTGTCAAACATTACTTCTTGGCAAATTACAGAATTGCAAATATCGTCGGAAACCAAAACATAGAATAATGTTCTTGTTGCACTGTTACAAATTTAACATACAAATACATTATTTTTCTATTTTTCAATCAGAAATGTGCTCTTGGTTTGAAAGCAGAGACCAGGTGCTGGGAGCAAAGAATGGAAAATAAGGGCTCGGTCTTGCTCCTGTTGAAGTCAACACAGGTTCTGCTTTTGACTTCAACAGAGGAGTACTGGGTCCCGTCTTCCTGAACTCCAGGGGCTGATGGTGAAAACACTATTAGAAAAATCACTGAAGGAGAAAAGGATGTGAAAGTCCATCTGACAACAATGCATAAAGCTTCTGGCTAAGGCACCTTTGTCTCCGCAAGTCCTCATTCAGCTACACAGTTTGTGATGTTAAATTTTTTCCGTTAGCACAAACCACTTAAAACATTTCAAAAATATAGAAATACACATTTTAGAAAAATGTGTATTTGTGCAAAAAGCTTGCTGGGAAAGAAGGAAAAGAGGAAAGGAGAGGTAAGGAGGAAGATGATGAAATTCTGCCATTCATCTACTCGAGATGACCAACAGGGGCATTCACAAATGCATGGCTGGGGATAAAGAGTAAAGCTTAGTGGACTTCCGTGCAGTGAAGATGTCATCTATGTTAATCAGGCTCTTTAATAAAAGATGTCTCAATAATGAGCTGTTAACATGCGGCTACACAGGGTGAAGTGCTGAGTGAGAAGAGTCTGGCTATCTTTACCATCAGTGGGAACATGAGTAAAAGCACAAAAATGGAGGATTGCCAACTGTGCAAAAGGAAGGAAAAAAGGGCTGAAAATGCTGAACTGAAGGAAAGTAAAGGTCATTAATTCAAAAAAATTAAAAAAACTAACCAGATGTTGGGTCGCCAAATATTTTGTAATCTGGTGTAGCTGTAGTAGGCAAAATTTCTAAAAGAATTAAAGGAACAAGTAATCAGTAAAAAGTAACAAAAAGAAAGCAAAAGATCTCAAACCTGAGTAATGGAAAATAAAAACTAAAATATTACTGGTTACAAAAAAATAAAATCTTCACTACTTTGCTGTAGACCCAAAATAGTTGTAAACTGGTGAAGGAAAGACAAAACTCTGCCACCCAGGACCAAAAAGCTTAGCTTTGTGAACATTCACAGTAACACCAGGCAATGTGTTCATCATGTTACTGAAAAGCTCATCATAAATTTAACATCCATCGTAAGGTGTGGCTGCAGACTACTGCTGAGACATTATAAACGAGCAGCAACGACTGTGCCTTACCATGGCAGTCCCCAAGCTGCGCTGTGTTGCCGTATTCGACATCTTGTACATATGCTCCGCTGTGGTTGTATGAAACAAACGAAGAGAACCTGCATTTAACAGTATTAGTAGGGAAACAAATGATTTTTTTTTTTTCTGGAAGCAGCAAATGGGAACATATACAAGAACTAGTGTATGGCCCAAAATATTGTTCTACAAGATGCACAAGTTAGTTATAACCTGACTTTAAAACTCTATATACCTGCTTTATGCCAGGAAATAGAAAAAAAATCCCTTTTTTCAGCAGCTTCATCATGTCTTCTACATTGAGCATGCTCTTGGTTTTAGATACAACCATCCAATTGTACTAGCTGAAGTTTGCACTGGCCTGCTACAAAGGCCTCTTTTTAAGATACAGCTGCTAATGCACTGTATATTACAGACTTGATTTGTGCACGATGCCTTTGGTATGCATATATATCACCCAGCCTCCAGTGTGGAGGCAAAAATCTTTTCCCACTGTAAATCCTGTGCTTTCATATTTGCAATTGACTGTGCCCTGGCCATGAGCATGCCTGGGAGGGCATACTGTGTACTGCCCTCTCTGAGGTGCTCAGGTTTGCAGGCAGCAATTTCTTGCCTTCCTGCTTCCAACTGCTCTTCCTACACGTCTGCTTGCCCTCCCACACACATGTAAAACTCCCACTGCAAGCATGTCTTCACCTAGAGATTGCAGAATTAGGTCAAACTTCAGCATTCTGTTCTCCTACATATACAGTACACTGAAAAACCATCCCTAAAAAAACTGAGGTTTATTAATTGGAGTGCAAGGGAATACACATAGGATATGAGCTCATGTGGGCTATAAAGCTTATGTAGAGGTGCTGGGTTAATTTGAAAAGCAGTACTTACAGCATGCCTGGTGTCACTCTTCCACATGCCTCGTGGTCTAACCAGCCACAGTATGGGTCCCGTGAAGCAATACATGCCCTTGCAAGAGAAAACCCCAAAAAAATCATGCATTTTTTTACTTCCTTCCCAAGAGATGTTGCCGCCCTTCCTTTAAAGGGAGTTTAGGAACGGGGCCGTACTTTTTACATGACCCGTGACGCTCACACCGACTCAGAGGAATTCTAATGACGCAGCTGGAGAATGCCACGAACAGAGCATGGTGGTCTCTATCCAGCTGAAGGGAAATTACTCTTCTATCCTCCTCGCTCTCAGCATTACACCTGTTCAGCAAAAATAATGGTAGGCCATTATTTTAGTAACTGTAGTACTTTGTGTGGTGCTTACACTGCAAATGTTTTCTTTATTTATTGTCTGGGTAGATAGAGACAATACAGACATTTTGCATATGTAAATGTAACTTACCAGTCTTTGCTGAGTGATTTCTAAACAAACCTATGGGTTATCAAATGCCAGCTTCTGGCTCTTATTTACAGCAAGGTGACAATTTTGCTTAACTATGTAGGAAAAAAATCCAAATCCATTTTCTTTGTTCTCTCAGTCGGCATAAATATCTCTACAGAGCAGAACAGGAGGAGTCCTGTATTGGATGCCTGTAGAGTCTAATTGGAATGCTTCCATTCCCAAATTCTTTGGGCCAGAATAAACAAGCTTAAAATGATTAGATGTAGTTTATACATTATTGGTCACTCTTGAGAAACCTTCAAGATAAGCTCACAACATTTCTTTTTAACAGCAGCAGATAGGTCTGACAGTTCACATTCAGGAAGAAGAGTATCTATTTGTGAAAGAATTAGACTGTATCACTGACGTCACTGGAGTGGAATTAGGTTGTTCACTCAACCCATGCAAAATGGCAAGTGACCAAATATATTCAGGTTATTCAACATGAGGAACACCATGAAATGACAAACAAGTGTGATGTTGGTGATAATGAACTGGTTTCTGTTTACCATAATTCTTTTTAGCTAGGTACCAAGGACTAGATGAAGAGCTTACGTGTTCTGGTAATACTTACTTTGCATGATTATATGCTTCAATCTCTTCCAGTAATACGCTGTCATTCAGTGAAAAAGGCCTGGTCTTTGCCAAGATTTTAAGTACTACTCCTGCTTCAGAGCCAACAAATATGACTGTGTAGTTCTGGTAGGGTCCAGCAGCATGGTCTACAGCAATTGCTGTCAATCTGTATCTATAGAGACCAAAAGGCATATTGTTACCAGCAGGCTTTCTTCTTTTCCTTTTCATATGCGTTATATTTAAATGGCGTCATACCTGACACGTGTTTTGGTAAACCAGGGCTCCTCAGTGACTGAGGGGACAGCTGAATCCATCAAAGGATGAGATTTGATGAAGGAGAGTGTTTCGTCTGGGAAATCAATGGAGGTTTTGTAAGCCTCTGCTAGGCCGTGTTTTGCACAGCAGCCAGGTCTGAAAGGAGAACGACATTGTTTTCCTCTTGGATTCTAGCTAATGAGAGAAGGCAGCCTGCTAACAAGCATCCTTATGGCTGAAGTGTAAAGCTCTGCTTTGGTTTTTACCTGACAAGATGCTCAAGAGTGCAGCTGATTTAAGGCAGCTCTTTACAAGGACAACGTTATGGCATCATGAGTAAGAACCTTTTACCTTGGCTTTGGCACTTTGTCTTCAGGTACAGCTGTCCAAACAGAGTCAGGGGTCTTTTGTTCTTTAAATCTCCCTTTGAAGACTTTCTCAATGTCATCCATGCTGAAAGCACACACTGCTGAACCAGGGATGCTGTAAAATTAGAAAAATAGTTGCAAGAACTCAGACTACAATGGCACCAATCCCAGTGTAAGACAGAAACAGAGAACTACCTTTGATGTAAGTTTGCTCATCTCTCACCTGTTAAGCTGTGTGGTGAATACACCAACAACCATGGGGACTCCGTTGATTTCTATTATGTCTGTGATAGACTGCAGAACATCAAAGTAGAAGAATGAATCCCCAGGAACAGAGCAGTTGAGCCGAGCTTTCAGAAAGGATGTCCAATGTTTTTCTAGGACTCTTTGGGACCCCCCCATGTCATTTTTGCATATACGTGCCACACGGGAATACACAGCCTGTGAAGGGCAAAAAGGAAAAAGGAAAACAGAGAAATACTTGAGATGCAAGGAACACAGTGCTTGTTTCTGAGCTGTTAATAAAAAACCAAAGATAATTCTGTTAACAGGAATCTGCACAGAAAGGATGAAAGCAAATGGTGTTTAGCTCATAGTGCACAGGCATCTTAAAGTATCACCAAGCAAATGCAATTCTGCAGCTTGTCCCCACCCTTTTTCCCTTCAAAATCATATTGTTAGTGAGATTTAAAGACTTTAATTATCCATGTGTAAAGGATTTAATAATTTATTATAGAATATCCTTCCATGGTGAGGCATGAGTATTATACTTTGTACTGGCATGACTGAATTATTCAATATCCAGGGACATTGGAGGAACTTATTTGAAACTCTTCTTTTGTGTTGTTTTCTTTTGTTTCTTTAATAAGCATGCAAAAACCCTCAGATTTTCCATTACTTGCCACAAGCGTTAAGGCAACAGCAACACTACGGCAACAGCAATACTAAAAGATACCTGTAGCGAGCTTGCCTAACAGCAAGGCATAGAGAACAGAAACAACTTTTTGGCTGAAGAATGCACTGTTCTGTTTCTCTTTCCCACTCCCCCACCCCCATAAATTATCATGATGGGAAAACTGTGCGAACTTTGTACTAGTCCCTACTTCATATTGCAAACTGTGCTTGTTACTGATACTGTTTTAGAGTGATCTCATTTTGCTGCAACTCATGGCTAACCTGACAGCTCGCTGTGACAATACCCACCTTGCCTAAATTATTGTGCTCTACCGCAATTTCTCGGAAGAAGAAATAAACGTAGTTCCCATATTCTATGGCATGGAGGAAGTGTGGTTCTGTAAGAAAGAGCAAGGAGAAGGTTACTTTAAAGAACTACTCAATTGGCACACAACCCTGACTGCGCTGTGTGACTTGGCAGCTTCTCCACAGGTCCACACCAGCTAACAGGAGCTCCAGTCTACCAGGTACCTTTAGGACATCCAAATATGGGTGCGCTGGAGCTTAAACGATCTTGAAGTCTTTAATATTGGCTAATGGACTGTAAAAAGGCCTCAGAGGAATTGCATTTCAGCTAAGGTATTTTGTTACTGCAGACTGATCTACTGATGTATTTAACAACAATTTTGCTTTATTTGTATTTAAAATGCTTTCTTATTGTAATCATACTGTATTGAAAACTGCATATATGCTGACATTGTACCATGTGTGTAAAGCATACTGGCTGTGAATTACCTGACCCCCTGTGCCACTGAAATTACATTTGCCATGTGTATGGGAAAATACTCCCCCAAATTACCTTTTATCCATTTGGAATCATACTTTATTGTTCTTAGGGCAGATCCATCCCCCATGCTGCGATAAATAACAGCATCACTTGCCAGGAAATCTGCTACTGTTGCCGAATACAATTTTCCATCTAAAACGGAAGTTGAAAACGTGGTATTAAGAGGCCTTTAAAAATCTACAGAATTCTGACCAGCCTGTATTTTTCCCCATTTCTTTACTGCCACTCTTCCCCAGGTTGCTGTAACCTATTTATTAACAGGTCAGCTTCTAATCCTTTGGAGGCCCTTTAAAAAATTTAAGAGCAGGGGCACCGTGACACCTTTAGCTTTCCTGTGCCTGCTTTAAAAGCTCTCTGGCTCCTTTCGTGTCATTAATCATTTAGACTCATTACAAGCAAAAGTTCTTACCAGCAAAGAGGGCGACATTGGTTTGTCTGGCATCAAATGGGCATCTTGCCAAACCACTAATTTCCTCCCCATCATACTCTAAGGTATTCAGCTAGAGGAGAAAAATAAATGGGTGATAGTGTAATTTCTATTTTGTACACTGGCATGAAAGGATAACATTGTCTTTGCAGAAAACTTAATTCAGCACATTGGCTTCTGTCTGTTTTTATTTCACCTTGAAGCACTCTTCGATGTATTTGCTATAGCATAATTAGAGCGAGCAAAACCAGTAACAGATTAATGACATTTTCAATACCCTTACCTGATAGTATCTGCACATAGGGTTAAATGCATTTGTTCCACAGACAAACACCATCTCATCACTTCTTGGAACAAAGACTTTAATGAAGTTATGGCATTCATCCTGAAAGGAGAGTATGACATATTAATCACAGGCTTCAAATATATAATAAATATTAGTGTTGTTTTTCTATAAGGTACATGCTAAACTTACTTTATGCTTGCCTTTCATAGCACAGTTCTCTCTGTCCTGCTGCCTTGACCTCCATGTTAATTTCTGTTACATCAAACCAGAAAAGAACATTTGACTTCCTTTCCACAAAAAATCTTAAAAAAATGAAAACCAAAGCAAATATCTCTCCCTCGCCAGCACCTGTATCTACTCACCTTGCTTGGAGTAACTTCCGATTTTGGAACTTCATTTAAGTTTACAGTGTAAACTTGGTCCCTGTTTTGCAAAGAGTAAGAAGACACTAGTAAATTCATTAACTCATTGGCCTTGTTTTAGATAAACTAAACCTATTTTTAGAGTGTTTTGTTAGACCAGAAACTTCTATGAAACGCTTATGGATTTTCTGTGTTTAATACAAATTGAAGAAGATTGGTCATGGGCAACATGGGGTGGTTTTGATTTTTATTGGCGTGGTCTGTAGAGAGCACCTCCAGTGTCCAGCTATCCACCTCTGTCTTTCCGTTCTGTTGAAGACTAATCCAGACTGTAAATATTGAAGTGTGTTATCCTCACTTCCTACATTCCTGATCCATCAGTCCAAGCTCAAAACGATCAGGAGAGGTTTTTATCAGGGCAGTAACATAAAAGAGGGAAGAGAGTATTTGATCATTGGTTTTAGCATAACTACAGTAACTGCAGCCTTCGAATCCAATTTTCATGCACTGGCCATAGATACACTATATTTCTCTGGGAAGTCCTTCCCCAGTTCTAATTTTTATCATATTCTGCAGATTTTTCTAAATGAATTTTACACATTAATGCAAAACCAGAAGAGAAAAGAATTTTAATCTAATGAACCGAGTGAAGGAAAATTACCTGCCAGCGATATAAAGTGTGTCTCGAATTTTCAACATCAGTTGGAAGTCCAGTCTGTGCTGAGATTCATTGCCTGAAGGGCGTCCTCTAAATACTGGATATTGCCTTGAATCTGCAAGTAAAAATGGGCTACACCATCACTCAGGATTATGGAGCCAAAGAATCAATATATGGCATTGATTAGCTGTATATACTAGGTGTAGAAGGGTTTAAACTAAATTCCTTGAGTAATGTCTTGAATATAAATGAGGAAAAGATGGCTAATGTCAGCAAATGTTCTTTTTTCCTGAAGTTATTGCTGTATTTCTGATTGCTTTTTTAAGAAAATGATTAAGTGTTCTATTAAAGGTACAAAGCCAGTAAACACATTTCAATTTGAAAGAAAACAGACTTTTTTTTTTACTTGGGAAGTTTAAAAAAACACATTAGAACTTCCTCCCTAGTGGTTAGCACCATTTGCAGATTACTTACAGTGGTAGTCAACAATGTTAATAGGGTCCTCATCTTCAGGGAAGCTGACGGCTCTGCACTGGGACAGACTCATTAGCATCACGGAGGCACAAAGCAGAGGAAGCCTCATGGCTGGTGAAGGATGAGCACTACCTTTGTGGCAACACTGTTTAACTACCTGGAAAACAGGAACATGCCAGTGAGACTGCAGTGGCACAGGCCAGTAACTGTGACTTCCTGCTGGGGAAGAAAGGTTTCTTCGTTTGTATTTGAGCACTGGCAGCAGTGGACTAAACTGGTGCTTATGAAAGGCTCCTGTACGTGCGTTGATGGAAAACTGCTCCATGACATATTCCTACTCTATGTTTCAGAACAGCTTTTTGATGTTTGCTAATTTTTAGCTGGATTTACAGGCATTTCCAAAGAAGCTAACAACTGTCAGCCCATTTAATTCATGGGGATCACAAACAGAACATGCAGGCTGCTGACCTGGCGAGAAAAAATTGTCAAACTTGGGATTAGAATTTTAATTAAACTGCAATCTCTTTCCATCCCTTCTATCACTGAACATCATCCAGTAAAACCCTTTCCCCATAAAATGCCTAAATCTTATCCACAGGAAGTCATGACCGACACAATCTGTCTGAATATCCATGCCATGTTTTAAAATTATTGCTTCTTTCCAGGCTGTGCCATCATAATACTGAGCCTAACATGCTCATTGCAAAAGCCCTTATGTCTAGGACAAGACACTTGATGCTTTGCCTTGTGCAGTGACTTACACATGTGCAAAGTAAATGTAAAAACGCTGCCTCTGCAGCGTGATGGTGCTTGCCAGACGTTTTGCAAGGGCAGCAACAGACTCAAATGGGGGCACAATGCTGAACTGGGTTCCCCAAGATGCCACTTTCCCCCTAATTATATTTGTTACTGTAGAAAGCTAGCAACTTCAGAGACTTCCACAGTGGGATTTTGTGTGTGTACTCTATAGATTATACAGCACATATTATGATAGCACCACAATATTATACAACAAAGCTTTCAAGAGGGGAAGGGAAACACAACTTCTCCAATTAAACTGCAGGGATATTTTAGTGAGCAGAATGTAACTACTCAGGTTGCAATTTGGGCAGGATGCAAGAAAACACATCTCAAAGTGAAATGCAATCCTTAATAACCACAAGTGGTCTGGGCAGGGGTCACATTTCTCATTAGAAGCCTGGCAAATGTAGTACCGTTCCCTCCTCCAGAAGGTTGGAGGCATTCATTCAGCCCCAATTCACAGGTCAGAGCTTTGAGTCACCAGCTCAATGTCTTACAGTTGCTGAAATTGGTTATTAAACTCTTTGTCTAAGCAGAAAAAAAAAAAGAGAAGCCTTTCCATTTTAATGTTTCAAGAATTGCTGTGAGATGTACACGTTGCCAGCACAAAGTGCCAGGCCTGATCCAGCAAAGCACATAAGTATTAATCATTTAATAATTCAAAAAGCCATTAAAAAACCCTTCATAACAACACTTAACCTTTCAGTAATGTTTATGGGGATGAAAACACTGTATTTGTTAATTGATCCTATGGCTGGCTAGGGGCAGGGCTTCTTCCTTCCACAAGGCTGCTGAGCTCTGACAGTTAAGGCTGAACTGTGAAGAGACCAACTTAAAGGCTGATAATATTTGGTGATGGGGGTGTGGGTGTTGTCTGAATGCCTGTCCATTATGGACTGACCTGAAAAGAAGCATCTTCCACTGTTAATGATATTTCTGTATCTCACTCCACCCGTCCAGAACGAATGGGCTGTGCTCTTAGTCAAGACTGATGAGTGCGATGGTTAATAAACACTAATGATTCCTGGCACTTTCCCTCTGCTCTTCCTTGTCCTGACATGGCCTCTTCAGCTGAAGCATCTTGCGTTAAATTACTAATGAGCAAACTTAAACCAAACTGGAATTAATAAAGTTAGTCAAATTAGTTCTTTCTTGTGAAAGCACCATTAGAGAAAAGTCCTGCAGCACAGTGGCTCCCAGACACAACAACGAATCATTAATGGTTACACAATCTGGTTTTTTTTTTTTTGGTCTTTTTTTCAAGAAAAGCAGGCTCCAAATATCCAACCCACTGCTTTCCCACTGAAAGAAGAGAAAGGGGAGGCACATATACCATACGTCGAGTCAGTGCACAGTAACATCTGTAAGGTGCTTTGTAGAGGTCCTCCCTGAAGCCTTGTTTTCTTGGAGAACAAATGAATACAAATTGCCAAAGAGCAAGAAGCTCTCCCAGCCATGTAGGCTTTAGTTAGCATAGAAGATGAGGCTGTTCATGGCCCACACATCATGATTCACAGTGACCCTAGCCTGGCTGCAAAACACACACAGCCTTCAAGCTGTGCAAGCTCTGCCAGTATCAAGCATGAGCATGTATTAGGAAATTTCTTTTTTCCTCTCTTTCCTCCCATATCCCATCTAGGAAGAATTCACTGGGGCAACAAATACAAAACTTAAATGTAACCTGCCTTACAAAGGCAGATACAGTCTTCTGGACTGGAGAAAACAGCTGCAGAGAACAAAAGAGCAATTTGCTGTGCATTGGACACAACATTGTGACCTAAAAACAAACTGTCACAAAACCAAAAAGGAAACGATCAAAATGCCAGGTAAACAGAGTGAGTATCAGTTCTCTCAATTAGATTCAAATTTCAGTGGGTATATCATACTCCCTAAAACAAGGCAAAGTTTTGTAAACATAAAACCACAGGATGTGTCTCTGAGGACTGCATCCAGAGCAGAAACAAACTCACATTTATGTCTTCCTCAGAAAATGCCCAAACATCTGAATATACTCAAGATGAACTCTGAGAACATAAAAGGCTGGAACAGTTATGTTCAGCAATCTCTTTTAACTAAACATCACCTGCCACAAATCTCTATCAAAGAAAATGTTTACATCTGCATAAAGCACAGACCTTTGTCATGACAGGAGAGAAAAGGAGACAGAGCTGGACTGGATCAGCAAACCACAGGTAATCACTTCTTACCAGCCAGTAAGAAGTACAGATTTCTATTATTTTGCGTGTTAAAATATTACAAGAAAATTAACAGTAGCTCTGATTTCCAGCTACGTATGAAAAGAAATTTCACCTTTTAGCTGGTTGGACACAGGCTTGAGATCAGAACCACTGAAAAGAGAATAAACTTGGAAGAACAGCTGTTCCCTGGATAATCAGAAAAATGGGCTCCGTCTAGGCCTTGGAACAGGGCTTTATGACAGTCAGGTGTATGCTTCTGGTAGACACAGATAGGCTGGTGTGAAAGACATAATTCTTGCCACATTCAAACCTTCTAATGGAGGCTACTACTGGGGACTACAAATAACAATGCTAAACTATCTGTTTGGACCAGAATGGCTGATTATGAAATGCTGGCAATGTCTACCTTCAAGAAAATGCAGAAAACAATCATACTCTGGGTCTGATTATTTTTCCCCAGCCAGGCTTTGATTAATTTCTCTTATAAATTGCATTCCTAGCATTTCTGCTAGGAAACAATTCACGGCAAGTGCAATGTTTGGAAATTACCATATTGCTATCCCTATTCTACAGCTGGGGAATTAAGGCACAGATCAAGGCCAAATTTATGACCAAGGCCAACGACCAAAAAAGCCTTTTCAAAGGATCTGAGCTGCCCTGGGTCATACGTAGTCACTCCTTGCAGCACAGGCAAATTGGCCAGTGTCACCCAGGTAGAAAAGGTAGTTAAGAGATCAGAGATCCTCTGGCCATTTGGTCTGTGCTGTAACTAGTTGTGTCTGCAAATACAGAGAAATAGAGGCATAAATGTTAACTGGTGGCACAAATCTACACCAGTAAAGAGGACAGCAGCCTGACTGAAACAGGCCTCAGGGTGAGTGCTGTTGGTCAGGTGGAAGGCAGGCAGTTGTCCCAGGCAATAAACTGGCTCACTGTGGCTGGCACCTTTCAATCTCAGATATGAACCCCATCCTTCAATTCCTGATTGGGGGAATCCAGAGAAGCAGGATATCATTTCTGTTAAAATATGAGCCCTCCTTCAAACAATCACACATGAAGGGGAACTGGCTGGTGTTTCTTGCCCATTAATCTACTCCAGCCTTTGACAACGTACTGGTGACACTCCATCAATCATCTTTCTGTGAGTTACCACGTAAAAGAGGAGGGGGAAGGGAAAGGGCATTCAGCCAGCTGGAGAGAAGCAACACATAAAATACCTTCAAACCAAACTACTGCAATATCTTCTATTCACTCAAAAACAAAGCCCCAAAAATTCTTTAAAAATCTCCTTAACACAATAAATGCTTCTCCAAATGCTAAGTGCAGACAGGAGTATGGTATGGCAAATCCAGGCTGAAGTTCAAGATAGGTGGAACAAAAGATATATCCTAAAATTTGCTTCACTTGTGATGAGATTGGCGAGGCAAAGGAGAAAAGGGTTGCAATAATAAAAGCTGAAAAAGAGGCACATAACATGAAAAGGCTTCAATGACTAACTACATTGTCTTCCACCAGACAGGGCAAAATCAGGCTGTTAGGTGAGATCAAGAATCTCTGTGCTTGGAGGTATGCGTAAACCATAATGTTGAGGGGGGACAGGCAGAATTGATTACTACTACACTGAGCTTAGTCAATTTATGTGATGTGGTTTCCCACAATCTCAAGTGACCAACACAAATCCCTGTTGTCCTCTGTTCCTTCCTGCATGCAAATGGCTCCCTGACGGCACTTAAGTAGTGCAAATGCACCAACTAGCACATTTCTGAGACAGCACCTTCTGAAATTTTGAGCATGAAACCACTCTAGTAATAACATAAAAGTTAAACATAACCCAAAAAAATCCTTTATTGCTGCTTGCTCGAGATGCTCAACAAATTTCTCAGGGCCTACAGCTGAGCCTTCAGTTCCTCTTTCAGATGGAGAGGAAAGCAGATCTTGTGGAGCACTTGGCAACTCCCACTCATCTCAGCCCTTCAGACAACCCACTGGTGAAGATCACAGTGCATCCTTGGACAGTGGCTTCAAGGCACTGAGCAGCTAGCCAAATCAGTGCTTCGAAGCTCTTTAACCAGAAGACCACTCAAACAACAAAAATCTGTCAGCCAGGCTAGAGCAAGTCAGAGATTTCACTTGCAACCAAATAAAAGTTACGTTAGACTCTGAATGGGAACTTACTGGTGTTTAGCCGCCCCCCCCCCCTTTTTCCTGATGCAAAGGACTAGTGTAAAAAGGTTAAAAATACTGTTTACTACAGCCTGAGATTATCTTTTGATGTACAAATCACTTATGGTCCACTAACTGCGGGTTGAAAAACACTAGTTGAAAAGGGTATGGTTCAAATTCTGGGCTTCATGAAGTTAAAAGGCATGCTGGCAGTGACTCTGCTTTAGGGGGCTAAGGATTCACACGAGTTTACTTGTTGATTGTAACTGATATCAGGTAGGAGAAGTTTAACTTTTTCAGTCAGCTGCAGGAGAACAGCTTGCCAGTAAGGTGCTGGTGCAGGAGCTGGAGCTGCACTTCACTACTGCTTAGTATAGAAAGGTAGGCTGTTGCTGAATTTTGGTTTGCCAAGCAGGTCAATCTTTTCAGAAGACAAAACATTTAGAAGATGTATGAATGTGGTACAGGCCGTCTTCAGTGGTGCCCTAGACCCATTGTAGAAATGTATACATTGGCAATCATAGATGCACCAGAGTATTCACTCAGAATAGCACCTTAACCCCATTGTGCATGGAATAAAGTAACTCTAGAGCAGAGCCACATACTGGGGGAACCAGGCAAAAGTGTGTTTTGGTAGTCAAAGCAAGAAAATGCAGCATTTTTTCATCATGCAAGCCAAAATAGAAGACCGAGGGTCTAGTGGCTTGAACTCTAGAGAGGGAGCAAACACTTCTTTGTCCTATCTCCATTTTTTCGGTATTGGTCCTTTTTTCTATGTCTCACTGTGTGAAACAGGTATAATGAGTCATTTGCTTACAAGCCAGAAAGTATTCCACATAGATACAACATTCACCTTAAAAATCTGCATCAGTATTTACTATATACAAAGCAGGGGATTAGATTCCCTACTTAGGTCATACCTCCACATAGGTTTTCCAGTGATGCAATTGTTTTACAGTGTGCTAAGTCCTCCCAAAACAAGGGTACAACAGCTAGCATTGATGCACGTGTGATTTCCTTTTAATACTTTTTTCCCCCCCAAATGGCATTCCAGTATAAATGCATTTCTTCTAATGAAGGCTGACTTCAGTAAAGTTCCTGAAGGCAATGCCTGACACAGGGATTTACTGTACACTCAAATCTCAGAGATTGTCTGTGATGTGATAAAGCTGTATTGTGGAGTTTGGTGACAGATTGTTTCAGCTAATTATCAAATAACACTGAAAAATATTTGTTGTTATAATGAAAGAAAACTCTTAATTCTTATAGTCCCTTTTAGAAACTTACAGCATGATTTTGTATTAATAAATAGATCAGAAAAACGTTTTCTGTCCTATAAAGATACACTCAAATTTAAACTTGCAGTACATAGCCATCGTTACTTTCTATAAAAACTAAAATCTGCAGCTCTGAAGAAAAAATTTAGGATATTTGGAGCCATGATATTAATTGAGCATGAAAGTGCAAATAACAGGTCTGTTTTTTCAAGATAATACTTGACTTCTTTTAAGGTTTCTGCATTAACACCTCTTGATCTATGCCCAAGTAAAAAAAAGATAGTTTAATATTGAAGTGATGAAACCCTACCACTGAGTATCACAGCTTTCATCTTAATTGGCTTATGGTATTGCTAGTTATACTTCAGTTGTTCGCAGGCTTTTAACGTTACAGAAAGTGCACCCCTCTTGCTCCAGAACGAGCTGACAGAACGTTTGCAAAATGGATAGGGTGACTTTTAACGATGCAAGTATTTAGGGGTTGATTAGATGCACTTTGAGGGCTAAATTCTCCTGTGATCAAAAATTTACTTGAGCGCAAGGTAGTTTCAGCAGGAAAGGAAATAAAATGCTGAGCAAACTGTAAGTGATTGCTTCAATTATGTTTATTTTAAGTTAATTTTTGAGAGTGAATGTTAACTACCTTCCTTTACCAGGGTGACACAAAAGTCCTTCAGCTGAAGCCAACCTTTGATTTCAGCTTTGTTTTGCAAAGCTTCAGGACATGCTCCCCTTGAAAAGTTTGCCAAGGTTGAGCTATCAGTGATAAAGTGCAAGGTACTTTAACTTAAGCAGTACTCTGGATTCACCATTTTAGCAGGCCTGCATTTTATTAATTCAAACTGCTCGTGCCCAACTGAGACTGCCCTAGGAAATACTAAATTTATTTGTGAAAGTGTCCAAGGACTGGTGCAGAGAACATCAATACAGTGATGTTCAGGGTTTGTTCTATACTCTCAGCATTGATCCTCCATTAATTCCTGGCCATGGGCAGCAATGGTAGCACAAGTTCCTACCCCTGCCCCAACCCAAGGAAAGCAATGCCACGCTGCTGGGGGGAGCAGCTGTGGTTTAGCAGCATGAACTCCTGAGTGCCTCCAGTTCACAGCTGTGTCAGGTGTCTATGCTTTTGAATAGTGTTTTTTAGTCTGAAATACTTTTATCCTGAAAACTAGAGAGGACTCCTAAACCATCATGGCAAAGATCTAATTACTTACAGTAGTACATATAGGCTTGGAAACAACCAGACTGCCCCCCTTTTCCCCAAACAAAAGCCTAAAACCTAGACCAAAGTATTACCTATTCCTCCCTGTAGGAGGACTGGCTACAAATGTGGGTGAGTGCCATAAGTGAAGTAAGTATCCTTCCCACAAGCCCAGAGTACATGATTTACCTAGCAGAACTGCCACTCATTTCAGCATGATTAGGCATCATCTGATAAAGCAGCTCAGGGACAGGTATAAACCAGTATTTGCAGGTGAGGACATAATGAAGGTCTCAGGCACAACTTGCACAAGTCCAGCTAATGCTACAGCCATAGTGAATTGCTGGCAGCACCCCTGGGTCTCCTGTCTGTGAGCCCTGCAGTGGAGAAAGCAGCCTTCACCTTGAGCAGCGCTCCAGCTCCAACCCGCAAGATAAGCACTGCCCATTTTAGACCTGGCTGGAGCCCAGGAGGTCAGGGTTTGCCTACATGATGAAGGGAATGGGATATTTTGAAAGGGAAGGGAGGTTTGGGGGAGAGAATATGCCCCAATAAGCAGGACAGCTTAAGAAAAAAGCAGACTTGCACTGCGGCAAGGGCACATCTACTGTTGAACAGGCTGTGCCCCAGACCACGTTGCTGTCAACCTTGCCCCAGAAAGCATCACTTCTTCCCATCCACTGCTCTCCCCTGCTATAAGCATCCCTCTAGCATCTCAGTGCTGTGCCTTGCTGGAGCAGGGCACTTGCTGGCTTGAGTTGCTGCTGCTGCAAAAAAAGGGCTACTGCATGCTACTGCTCTCCCCTAAAAGAGAAAGGAAATGGCTGCTGGAAAATGCAAGGGGAGAGACAAGAGACTATCAACTGGCAAGAAACCCATCAGAGCAGCTCAAGCACTACATTGGTATTATCGGTATGCCATTCTGGGATCGGACAGCCAGTCTTGCCCACAGGAATACTGCCTTAGAGACAGGAGAACAATGTGTTTTTAACTAGCCTTGGTTTTTCTGCATGGACAAATCTGGTAGCTGGCCACCCAGTTACCTATTTGTACATGCAAAGCATGTGCTCTACCACTTTCCTGGGCACAATCAATTACATGTACAAAATGCAGGCATGAAAACCTGGAAGAAGCCTGAGCTCAAAGTTAATGATTACTATTATCTTGTTAAACATTAAAGATTAACTACAGTGAAAGGATGTGTTGAGATGTCTTTCCCAGGCTGGAAAGTAAATAGAGGGAGAGTTTTGGTTTTTTTCATCTCAAAGGCTACTCAGCATTTCGCATAATTGTTTAAACTGATGCTTTTATTTACCATAATATCAAAATGTAGTCACTTGCCACATGACTGCTCATATTTTCATTTGAGATGTCGTGCAGAAACACATGGAAATCTGGTGAAGGGAAACCAATTTTAGAACATGTTCCGAGCAATTGTTTTGCAGCACTGCCCTACAGTATGAAGTCTCTTACGTTTCTTAAATTGCCTAATCAAATGCAGACTCTGTTCCAGTCACGCTAAATTTTCACATAATAGCAGAAAAACACTTCTTTCTAGCCTAGCACTGAACAGTTGGATCACATTATTACATTTGCTGCTGTTGTAGTCCCTGAGTGTGTATTTGTAAATGTATGTATATACATGTTCACCACAGAGAGGGGACACCACTGGCGCTCATGCTGTAAGACCCTGGGGACAGTCAGAGGGGCAGAGGTGTGTCATGAGAAGTGCCCGTGCTGAACACCTCCTGGGAGCACCTGGCTTATCAAGAATGTAAAGGGGTAGCGGTGAGAAATTTATTTTTATTTATTTAAAAATCAGGTGTATTAGTGCAGGATTTGATCCAGCTGATTCCTCACCCTACAGTCTGGTGAAGTTATTAAGCTGATATAAATGCAGTTAGGTAAATTATACCCATATTGTTGCCAGTTTGGGTTTGGAGGCAGGATTGATATGATGTGCAGCCATGGCTATCCTGGCTCTGGGTCCCAAGCTTGAGCACATCCCTGTGCTGTATCACATCAGTTTGCAGAATTCTCTGCCTCATAGAACAGCTCACTTGCCATGGGCGAAACGCAACCTGCGGAGCCCACGCTCGGCAGTTGTTTGGAACAGGACGCAGCCATGCTGGGCACCAGCTCTCCCCTCCCCTGTCTTTTACTTGGGCTACATCACCTCACAATAACATTCCCCCTCTGTAAGGCAGGAAAGTATTTGCATCACACTATTTTGGCATTTTGAGTAGCGAGCCACAGAGAAGGCACAGATCAGACCTTTAAAAGTACAAAAAAAACCCCATTAAAAACAGTAACATATGGACCACAAGTGCTTGAATCAAGGTCACAAGGAAATCTGTGGCAAGTCAGGGAATGAGACTTAGGGCTTTAAAACTCTACATTACAGCCTGTCCCATTCTCCCCTCCATACCGGCCTCACAAGATCCCCAATACAATTGCAATGTTCCCCTAAATCCTTATGTTACCACTAGTAATAATGGGCCAGTGTAAGAATGTGACTGACTAATCATATGACCCACACACTATATATGTCTGCAGGTCTGGTTTTCCCTCTACAGCTGCACCAAATACCTTTAGGTTTGTGTTGGCATAGTTTGCCACATAAGAAAACTGTTCAATTGTGAGCGGTGCTTGTTATGTCTTTGGTGAGGATGAAACCCCGATCCTTTAGGGGGAGGAAAAGCCATAATCCACTCTTACAGTAAAACCTGTATAGTGGTACACAAGACAAAAAAAATTCTGTCCATACCCTTGCATGGAATCAGATTAATCCCCAAAGCATAGGATTTGATTATTTTTGTCCGAGGTTATCATTAAGGAAAAAACCTACATAATGCTAAAAATATCCACAAAGCATTTACTTTATGAAGAATATATGATTTACTGAGAAAAACTAAATTACTGGCTTTTCAGTGTTAATATTTGATAAACACGTGCTGGGTTAACCTGTCACAGAGAGCAGAAGTTTGCAAATTGAAAGAAACCATTCAACTCTGCAAGATGATTCCTCCCCTTTATTACTCCTTTCATGAGACGCCTGGGGACATTGTTCACACACTGTTGACAGCTTTCACACCACTGCTTTTCCTCTGTTATCCTTACCCCTCTCTTCGGCACTTGTCTCCAGGTGGCAATACACAAAAGAGCTATATTTGCAAGGGGTGCCAATGCTGGCTCTTGGACAACTGTTAGAAAGCCAGAGGGCCCTCTCCTGCCTTGCAGCTCAGTTGGTTCAAGTTGCTTCCACAGGGCACTGAGTCTCCCTGACCCACCAGGCAGCACTCTGGTATTTAACACCTGGGTGCTGCACCACTCAGGGAACATGCAGACTGCTTACAGCCCTTTCTTGTTTTTAACTACCATTATATTAACAGGCAGAGCCGCAGCTCCCTCACTAATACTGGACTACATTCAAACACCATTTAAAATTTTAATACTGTAACCTTAACTATATACTGAGGCTTTTGTAAGTTAAATACACATATTTCTTCTCTGAAGCCTCCCAAACCAGGATGCTTACGCAGCCCAATAGGACACATAAGTGTTCACACAACATGGGAAGGGGGTACCCAAGCAGAGGGATATATAAACAAGGGCTTGAAATAGAAGCATGAGAATTTTCTTTTGACCCTAAAGTGCATCTGTCGTGATAGACGTACACAGAAATAGCAACAACGCTTTCTGCTGGTGCTGCAGCTCCTGCAGTCCCTATCCACCACCAGCACCCATAAACATTCCTGGGAAGCACAGCAGCAGCACTTGAGGGAAATACCTTTTGTTTCACGCTCCAATAAAACTCTGAGGAAGGTCCAATGCAATGGAGGTGTGAGCTTGTACCTTATTGCTGCTCAGGAAAGCAGAGACCCATCTGTCATGACCATTTGGCGTAAGAGACATGAACTATGTGGCTCATGTTAAGAAACGCCTGCTATTGCAGTAATAGCTGAGCTGAGTGACCAGCTGATCACCTCTCATCATCTCTTCTGAGGTTTCACTCCCACCTCTGGTGGGCAGCCAGTCTGTGATGCTGGTCCCTGCTGCTCACTTGTTACCTTTCCAGATGAGTACCTCTGTGTTTGCTTCCCTGCTGCCCCTCATGCACTTGAAGAGCCCCCCAGCATGCATCTGCCAATTAACTCCTAATTCTCATCCCAAGCCCTCTTCAAAGCTCTCCTTTGCCTCTGATGCCTACAAGCATACGTGCCCTTTTTCCCTGACACACACAGCTCAGCTATGTTTAGACGGCTTGTGCACTAACACGGCTGCTGATTATGCAGGCCAACCCGGCTCTCCTGCTTCTAGCCACTGCCTGACTGTATCCATCTGCTGTCTCTTCTCTCAAACCATCTACTGTGCAGAACAGGAGCCATCCTTTTTATTCTGTGTTTATCCACTGCCTATTGAATTAGAAACCTGGGCTGCAATTTGGCTCTTAGATGCAATGGTTGAAAAAATAAAACCAAAACAGAACACACCAAACAAAAGAATCCTACAGCAACAAACAACCCTTTTGCAAGAAGAGTATCTGTGTGCAAATACAACCTCTGTAATGTTACCAAGGTCAGGCAGACCAAGGCCAATCTGCTGCGTGAGAATATAAATCACAGCTGTCCAGGGACTGATTTCATTTACAAGGTTTGTAACCACTCCGGACAGAACAAATGTCTCCTGCTTGAGTTCCTTGCTCCTCCTCTTCCACCACCACCAGTTTACTCCTCCACTTCCACCCAGCCCCTCCCTGTGTGGTAACACCTCTTGACCTCCTTTGCTCTTGAAAGCAAACGTTCTCTTCTACCAAGAAAGCTGTGGCTCACACATGACAGACAGCCATGCTAGACCAAATTATATAAATTATGCAAAAATCCCAACAAGTAAAATTAGCACAGAGCCACAAGTACATTCACCTGCTAGTTACCTGCCATTCATAGCACGTGCCAGAATTAAAACAATAAATCCTGTAACGACTTCTTTCCTATTGCATTCATAGATCTGCAGAACAAACCAAGGAAAGCATCTGTAGCAAGTATTAGAGTCTGGGCACAGATCCTGTGAAATCACATGGTTTCCGTTGTGGAACTAAAAAGGCTTCTACAAGAATGTGTGAAATACACAGCCGAAATTCTCCATTTCTTTCTGTACTCTTTGGCTGTTTGCATGGCAAAGTTAAAGCATCAAGTTCTGTTTCTTTAGCTGGCGGCTTTCAAAGCAGACCCCCGATCTGCAAATTGAAAGAGCACAGGATTCAGCTAGGAAGCTCCCTCTCGAGTACGTACGGAGTTAATATAATCCCACTCCAAACAACAGGTTGCTGTCTCCAAACTGGAGCCTTGAAAAGTCCAGTGGTTGCCTCCCTCCTCACAGCCATTTTGTAGCCCCTCTGCAGGTGTGCCCACTCAGCTGCAGCAGGGCTGGGCAGGGGTGCCAAAACTAAAGAAACTTCACCTTCTGGATGTTAACTTTAGTCACCTTAGCCAGACAATGCTGCCAGTGGTGTGGAAGAAAAAACTGCTGTAGCCAGCTGTGCTGTTCACAGTTGGATGGTTTCTGTGTAGCTCCAAATGGTTATGGGAGCCAGTAGCCTGTTGTGGCCAAGGACAGGATGATGGATGGCCTACACACACTGTCCAAGCAGGGAGAATGGCAGAAGTTCACTTCAGGGTTGTTAAAATGCTAATCTGGTTTAGTTAACAAAAGCCGAATGGAATCGAAAAGTTAGGGAAATAAACACTACTCATATGTTATGTATGTGCACTACAGATTTGATCTCTGTGGTTAACACAAACATTTGACTTTGGAAGTGGGACAAGTCAAGAGTCTTCCTGTTTGACTAAACTGAATCAACTTCTGATATTAGCTGTGCTGTAATTACTGTCAAGCCACAACGAGAGAAAGTGGGCTACACATAGCTCCAGAAAACAGCATCGGAAGAGCAGTTAATATGATTTTCACTGCACACCTCTTCCATGTGACATGGGAACAAATCAGAACCTACTTTCTTTCGAACTTGAGGCTGGTAGCTATTCACAGAACAACTAACAACTTAATAAAACGGCTTAGATGGATTTTAACGGTAACTGCAATAGCTTATCTGATGCATAAGAAAAGAGATCATCTGTTCTAACAGCAGTTTTGACGAAAGCAACATTTGAACTGTTTTAATTACATACAGAGCTGCTAAGACTGAAAATAACTTGTACTACCCAATGCAAGTAATATGCCTTCCATCTTAATTACTTGTGGAGCAAAATATTACTTTATCCAGTGGAAAGACATTGATTTTTTTTTTTCAAACTGGAATTATAGGTATGTTTAACACATGAGTATGTAATCAACCACCATCTCCTCTGTTCAGTAAGCAAAGCAAACACATAGCTTATTCCTTGAAAAATATCAGAGACTGCAACATAAACAAGCTCAACAAAAACGTATAGAGCACATACACTGTTGATGTAACTGTTTCCTTTGTCTTACAAAGAAAGGCTAGAACTGAAATAGTCTCTGTCATATCACTTGTATGACACTCAGTGAAAACTGACTGTATTTACATAGGACCTCCACTTGACTTCATATTTCAAATTTATTTTTTTCAGAAGCAAGTACAACCAAAGCATTTCAGCATTTTTATACAGGTTCCATCCAGGTAACTGGGCTTCACCCTACTTCAAAGGATGCTAAACCCTGTGTTAAGTGCAATAGTGTTTTTAAAAGACTTTAAAACCCATTAAAATCAAGAGCTACAATCTGCATGTGACCTACTATAGTAAGACCAGAAGATATGTTATTACAAATCCCTAATACATGCTTTGAAGTGAGCTTCTATGATGTACTTTTCTTTACCTTCACATACCTCATATAACAGGGCAGATCAGATCGAAGACTCATTTAGTCAGAATTAACTACATATATAATTAAGCATTCTATCTAAATGTGCACTCTTCATAAGTCTACATCAAAGTCACGGCAGCTCCAAGGGCTACAGTATCTGCTGTAATAGTCAGCTCAGATAAGCCATACAGAAGAGGTAGAAACGTTCAGATGGTCCAGCTCAAAGGGCACGAGAGGATAGGGGGAAAAAGCCCACAGCCATACAGCTGGTTTGTAGAGCTTTGACAGGGCCATCACTGTATTCCTGGCACACACTCCTGCATCACACAAAGCACGTTTCGAAGATGTTATCTTTGTTGCATCGTGACCATAAATGAGAACAGGTAGTGACTGCAGAATACGAGGAAGGTAACCGTTCACTGTAACCAAAGGTGCAGATGGAAGTGAGAAGCCAGTTAAATAAACTAATTTAGAGCCTCTGGTTCATACTTCTTTTGGCTGTCCTTTCAAAAACAAATCACTGCTACATGATTCAGAATGCTAATAAATTCCTACTACAAACTTATTCTTCCTGTTTTTGAAAGCGCTGAGCTTTATATTAGTTAATATAAAAAGTGTTAAAGTTCATTATTATATAGAAAAGAAATCAGAGTGCTCAACTGGCAATTTGTATTTATCTAAGCCAGAGTAAATGTTTATACAGTATCTGCCAACATAACAAAATATGCCTGTCACTTACTACATTAAGCATGATTACATACAGCTTAATTTACTGAATAGTAACTTAAGTAGACTTTAGAGGTGCATACAATTTTATAGCATGAATAAAGCAGGAAAAACGCCTATTCTCTCTGCCACAAAAGTGATTGCAAAGCTTTACAATGAGCTTCCTGTTGGACTGGGGGAAAAGGAGAGAACCTCAGAAAACTCTCTGTGAAAGTATTTGTATGTGAGAGCAATAGACCAGCAGTAAAAGCCTGTAAGACAGTAGGAAGCTGTTCTTTCAAATATCATTTAAGTAAATTAATAAACATCATTAAGGAAAGACTAACAACTTAGAAGACAAAGGTATCCCACTACAGCTGCACGTTTTCCTCCAAAGGAAATACCTAGGGAAAAATGTCACACATTTACAGAGCACTGAACGGTATTTTAGAGGAAGTTTGCTGTAATTCCTGCACATTATGTGTGAGGCGTGTGTGTCTGTGTACATGGATAAGCTACAATACCATCTGTACAGCAAGTGCCACATATGTGAGCATTATGAACCATCATTGCTGCTGCTGCTATGCTCAAAAGTAAATGTATTCTAAGACACACACACAAATACAAATGACTTCACACACCGAGGGCCGAATTTCACTCAAATTGCTCACGTTGATGCAGGTGATACAGACAGAATCTTGACCAGAAGTAAGAAACAACTCAAGGATTGTCAAAAACCCACTAATTTAGGACTAGCCATATTCACGCTAACAAGTGGGATATCCACCGGAACTACGATGTTTTCCATACATCAACCTAAAGCATGCTTAATCGCATTTTCCAACTCGCAAGATAAAACACAATGACAATCATAAAAAAACCCAACAAAACAATCCTTTAAAACACAGGCATAATATCCACCTAGAAATATCTGTGTGACCTTTCATTTCCATCCAGCGCGTATAAATAATAAAGAAGGCTTTGAACCCTTTCTAATTACTCCCTGAAAGCTGCTGTATCGGTTTCTGCAGTGCTGAAATGCTCCCCCCCCAAAAAAAAAAAAAAAAAAGTAAAGTTTCTCCGCTCTGCACCTGAACGGAGCATTGTTTTCAGCAGGAGGCGAGGAGGAGGGAGCGGAGCTACCCCTGCCTCTGCGCGGAGATAATTCAGAACTGACTCTAGTATTTGTTTCCATCCATAATTGATGGGGAGCTTGAAACACAGCTCCCTCTGCCTCCCAGCGCCCGGCTGCTGCCGGGGAGCCCGTAAATCACGCCTCGCTGGGCACCCGCGCCGCCGCCGCGCCGAGCCCCCGGGGGCCGGCCCGGCTCAGCCCCCGACCCAGCGCCGGCCCGAACTCACCCCGAGCGCCCGGGGACGATTTCGCCGGGGATAAACTGAACAGCTCCGCTTCGGCTCCCCGTTCCCCGGCCAGCGCCGGCTCCCTCAGCGGCCGCCGCCCCCCGCCCGGCTCGGCAGCGCCGCCGCGGCCCCGCGTACCTGCCGCTGCCCACGGCCGCCGCCCGCCGGCGGGGCTGCCGCCTCCGCCCGCCGTCCCCCGCCGGGCGCCCCATCCCGGCGCTCCACTCGGTGCCGAGCCAGCGCGGGGGAGGCGCGCCCCGCAGAGCCCACCCCTTCCCGCCTGCCTGTTTTTTCTCCCCCCTCCTCCCCTCCCTCCCCGCCTTTAATGTATTTACTCTCGCCCGCCCCTCGCCGCGCCGCGCTGTCCCGCCGCGCCCGGCCCCGCTCCGCCCCCCGCCCCCGCGCACACACCGCCCGGGCGCAGCCGCCGCCGGCCCCGCCGGGAGCGCGGCCAACTTTTCCGTTGTGGCCCCGTCGCCGCCGGGAGCGCGGCCTCTCGGCGGCGGCAGCCCGGCCCCCGGCGGCGGCGCTCCGCGGCGAGCCGCGCCATGGCGGGGCGGGGGCGGCACCGCCCCGGCCGCTGCCCCCGGCCGCCGCCGAGAGGCCGCGGCTGCTGGCGCGGGGCTTCCGCAAACTTCGCCGGTAGTTTTACCCCTCCCAAAGCACCTCGGTGAACCGGCCTCCCCCCCCGCCGCCCGTCCCGCCTCCGCAGGCGCGGAGGTGCGCGGCTGGGGCGAAGCCATCGAGAAGGGAAAGCCATCAGGGCTCAGGAAGGCGGCGCGCTCATCGCCGGCGCTACCTTCGCTTCTTAATACAGACATCTTCTACTTCGAAAGAAAAAGTCATTGCGAGCAATGCAGTTTTGCAGGCTAACGAGACTCGATTTTGCAGACGAGTACTTCGCGTGTGGTGGTGGTGGCGGGAGGAATGTCCTTGAAATGACATCTTTTTAAGTGCCTGTCCAAAATCCCCTCAGATATTCCAAAAACAAGCGGTTTAATCGCAGAAATGAAATCCAGGAAATAGCTGTCACTAATTCATTTTTCTTCACATGAAATATAAATTAATTAAGGCATCAAGTGCCACAAAATATTTTGGATGTCCCTGCAAGAAAGAAAAGAAAGGATTACTCGCCAAAGTGTATCATCATGCTTGTTTTATGGGAAATCAGAAAAATTCTGAGTAAAAATAATACAGAGTTTTGGCTGGGGAAACATCCCTGTTATTCACATGCAATTCCCTGCCCCTCAGCTGGGCATTGCCTGCGCAGCAAGTCCTTGGGCAGGTTGCTCCCCACGGCACTCCTGCCCCTCTGGAAGACAAGTGCTTGATACTCCCAAGCGATATTTTGGGCTGATCCTGCAGGTTTTTTACACATGCACCGCTCGCAGCGGGAGTGTTGCCTCTTGAGAACTGATTCGTCTAAGCAAGGGTGCCAGGATTTGGCCCATATTAAATTCTCTTTAGAGATGGTGCCAACAAAATCTCTCAGCCATGGGAATAGGACGGTTTTGGCAACTCAGTCCCTTGGCTGTCTCCCTCTGATGTTTCCTAGTGGTGACAGGCTAAAGGCAACATCATTATGGGCTTCCTCACAGCAAACACAGCACGGCTATGTTGCACCCCAGGAGCTGCTGCCTGGTTAAAGGTGTAAGGACATTATTTTCTCTTTCTCAGGGACAGCCCTAATCTGAAAACCATCAAAATTTGCACAGTGCATGAAAATGCTGCGTTAGAGACTAGTCACTTGGTTAGGAATCAAATTGCAGCCTGAGAACAAAAAGGCTTAGACTGCCTCAAAGAGAAGGATTTGGTTCACAGAATAGCTCTGTGGCCTTTTCGCTGGAAGTCAAACACTTGGAGCAGACCCACTATTGTGTGGATTCAGAGGGGGTTCGGGTACCTAGGTGCAACCTACCCACACCAGCACATTACAAATGTGGGATTTGCTTCTTGGATTTTTAAATGCCTGATGGTGGTGCCAGCCCGAAAAACTGCAGTCCTAGAAGAGCCACCCATATTTTCATTCAATACACCCTTTTTGTGACTGGCATGTAGAAATTACTCTGCAATGCTGCTCAGTTTTCCCTGTGGCAGGGGCATGGGAAGCCCAGCCCAGCCTGTGGCATCTGCTTGGGCTGTGGCTGCGCACTCGCCTCTACTCTGAGAGGGGCTGCTTCTGGGAAGGGACCTTTCTTCCCCACTATGCATTCCAGCCAGAAGCTGACTCAAGGCTTCCATGTACCGGGATGAGAGATTAATACAGTTTAAATCTAATTGAAATTAGGCAGCTGACACAATGTTGAGAATCAGATCGTGTTCCTGTAGGGCAAAGGGTTTCAGTTTGAAATAAGCATTTTAGAGGCTTTTTGGTATAGCCAAGACTAACATCTTGTGTCTACATTTAAATATGGCAGTTTATTATAGTTTCAAAATTTGCTGCATGGCTAGAAACCACTTTATGTAAGGATTTAAAGTATGTGCACTTACAATATGTGTGCAGTCAGGGAATTACACTGCCACAGGTTTTTAAACACAAATATATGCAGGCTGCTATTGATATGATAAACTATCAGTAACATGGGCTGCAAAGCTTCTTAAATCCTCATTGACACAATAGACTACTATTGTGTCAATAGTGTGCACATTAATGGGGTATTGTCAGGCTATTTTAGGCCTTAACTTTCATTTATCCTAAAACTTGTTCTTCATTGTAACTCTTAACCTTTGGATTCAGCCAACACATTTCTTGTCACAAATATACTAATGGAATTAAAGGAAACCTGGCTTTTAAATGTTAATTACCCCTAGAATGATTGATTTGTAAAAGAAACACATCAGCAGAATCTGAAAGTACAGAGGCAGGATAAAATGGACTGTCAGCCCAAGAGCCAGGAATGCCCGAGGACCAGCTTTGGCTCTGATGAGACTGTCCCTGTGTAGGAGATGGTAATGAAAGCACTCACCCTATCTCATAGGTTTAGCTTCTGGGTTATTCCTATTGTCTAAAGGAATTCTCACTCTCTAAGTGTTTTAAAGACTTAAGCAACACTTGTTCATGGATTTGAAAATGTAAGGAAAATATTCAAAATTTACATACAGATAAAAGAACCACCATCTGTTAGAACAACAAATTGAGTTTTTGCTTCACTAAAATACGTTTAATACTAAACTAATATGTGTTTAAACCAGACATTTCATTCTGCTTGAATGCCTCCACTGGGTTTATAACCAAGGCTGAATTGATTTCAGCAAGCAGAAGCGGCCATTAAAATCACTACTTCAGCCACATGGTGATTTGGTAAGAAAGTGCAAGTGCACACAGTGCAGGGCAGTTTGCACGCTTTGGAAACCACCTTCAGACTGTGGCCGCCCAGGAAAGTTTGCTCTAACAGCGCATCCCTAGGAAATACCAAGTGCTGAGAAAATGGTATTGATGGTTTCCTCTGCCTGAGCCAGGGCTGAATCAGTGACTCAGCACACTAACGCACGGACACGATGGCTTCTGAATGAAATGTGAAACTGTGTCATTTCCGATAAAACCAGCAAACGTCAGTTACAGAAGGATGGCCAAATCACAGTAGTGCCGGGATGTGATGATGTTCTATCCGAAGAGTCATTATATTTTAGCTAAATATTTTCCTCCTCCCTTTTCTGTTTTTTCTCCAAAAAGCACCACATTTCTCCAGTGCATACAGATGTCTAACTAGTGCATGGCATTGTACAGAGGAATTGGTAGGTAATTTAGTATGGATCAGATATATCATTTCCAAGGAAGTAGACATGAACAGTTTTTATATTCATTATCCTTAAATCTAAGTTGCAAAGTGCGGATGTTATGACTTACCTTGACTGTAATTAAGTCTGATAATAAAAGAGAATAGTATTTATTTATTATGAGTGCATAAAATTAGTTGGACAATTTAAGGTGCTATTCAATGAGTAATGCTCCCATAGCAGGGGTAAATATTAGTCTGCCTGATAATATTTGTTTCTATTAGCAACCTAGAAGAGTTATTTTCATACAGTTCTGATTTTATGTGCCTTCATGCCTTCTCAATATCTGGGGAGCCATCGCACAGGGCAGGGCAGGCATGTATGTATGTGAATAAATGTAGGACAATTTCCAAGAAAAACAGACTTTTCATCCCTATAGATTGGTGAAGAATTCTCTCCTTTGAATTTTTAAGAACATAAATGTAGAAAATAGAAAGCTCAAGCTACAATGCTTCACAGCTCATCACCAGAACAGGGTTAAAGCCACATAAACTGAAACTGATAGCTCATTACGGTATTCCACTGTTAGCCTGCACTATGCAGAATTATGTGTTTTCTAATGCTCACCTCTGTGAGATGGATGCCTACAGTTCCTGGCTTTAGCATCCAGTCTCCATGAATCCTTACTGTAGTTATTGCTCTATTTGTAGCCACTTATTCACCCCCATACCCTATGGTTTAGATCCCAAGAAGATGGGTCTTTAATCTGCCTGGAGTGCATTTAGATCCTATCCGTGTTCAATCACCCTAAACCTTGTTGCCTGGGGAAATATAGGTGAAAATCCCAGTGTTTGGCTGGGAAAGCAATAAACTGAGCCAGCCATTTTCCTTCTCTGAGTCCTGAGCTTTTAGCAGTATCAATGCAAGTAAGAAGTGAGACATTTCAGAACATTGTCACTCATGATTTACACCAATAGGCTAAAATTAGCAAATTTTTAATATAACGAGCCTGTCCTGTGTTGACACAGGAAAATAATTGGTTGTAAGTCAAGTACTGTATAAAGAGTGGTAAGTTTAAGAAAAGCCATCATAATTTTATCCCTGTAAATAGTAAATTCAGGTAGCACATAAGTGTAGTTCTTTATAATGCTTAAAGGAAAGAAAATAATTTTATCATATTTTCCAGATAACATGAACTCCCCCTTTTCACCCTTGTCAGCTGTCAGAAAATTATAAGAGGTGCTTTTAAGTGATTAGCATTTTGTAAAATATAGTTTCAACACTTTCTTTTAGCATCTTCTTGGCTACCGTGTTGAGAGTTGTTTTTAAAGTATTTCTGACTGTCAAAACTTCAATTTACCATCATTGTTCTCTCTTTATTATATATTTCTAATCTGCCTCCTCATTTAGAGGGATGTGTAGAAATCTCAGGTTGTATGCCTGTCACTTAAAAGGCGTAGTGATAATTTTCTGCTAACACTGATGGGCTGTGCATCCAAACTTGGCGACTTTATCCTGGCTCTGTATAGGATCAGTGTGTGCATATGCTTCCACTCTTGTAAATTATCTTTCTGGCTGGTGTAAGAAATGGGTCTACACTGCTATTCCATGCCCACCCATGATCATCTGACATCAGTTTACCTTGAGAAGCATACAGAACACTATCTCTGTATTGAATATTTAAGTGATAAATCTAATAGCTGCTCTCAGTTCTTACTTAGGGAAAAGTCTGACTGAAATTCAATACACTGGCTTTCCAATTCCCCCATCTACCTCTGGGGAGGTAACGAATATGTGCCAGTAATTAATGAAAATAATTGCAAAACAAATAATTTTTTTTAATGCTTTGGCAGTTTGCTGCGTGGGTCAGCCAGCGGGGATCACGTGGGATCCTGCACAGATGAACCTGAGGCAGTGGAAGGCCAGAAATTCATCCTCTGCTGAGGCTGCGGGGCTGGCAGAGAGAACCCCACGTCAGCAAAGACGGAAAAGACATAGACATGATGTTTGTAATGTGTTGTCCTGTGTATTTTACTACTTGAAATGTGCTTGGAGTGAAATCTGGATGACTGTATGTCAAAGCTAATAAAAGGGATTCAAGCAATAAACATAACGGCACAGGCTTGTAGAACTCGTTTTTCCTGCCTGCAAGCTCCCCATCAGATTTAATTTTGAAAAACCAGCTCTTTCAGGCCAACAATTCTGGCCATGGCACTTCCCTGAAAAGATCATTGCAATAGTAAAATGTGATTAATTCCTGGTCCTTGCAAACGAATAATCTTGTTAAAAGAAAACAAAACCCAGACAGGGACAGGTGTACAGGGCAGAGAGCTGGGAACAGGAAAGTCGAGCTGAAGGCTTTGCCATAGTGCCCTTTGGGGCCCCGTATAGAATGGTAGGTGTTGCTGACTCCCCTCAGCACTTTAAATGTCTACAGGAGTCACTGAAAGCAAGCAAACTCCATTTTCTGTACAATGATTAGCTTTTCAGTTAGCTGTATTACATCACCTATCATTTGATGGGGAATTCATTTCAAACATCTAAGGTCATAACAAAACACTGTAATTAGATTTAATGGCATACTTCCAAGATTAATAGGTGATCTTCCTCACAGCCTACAATTTTAATTTCCAAAATTTCATTTGTCATACTGCTACTCAGTACAGATTCACCATCCACAGTATTTACCTACACTTTTCCTCGCTATTAGTGAAATGTGCTGCCTTTTCAGGCATAGACAGATGAAAAGATGCATTAGTAACAAATCTATGTGCACGGCATATAATCACAAGATGACAAGACACTTAATGTTATCTATTTATATTATATATAGCAAATTCCGTTACACAAAATTACTTTTCAGTCCCATTTTAGGGGATTACCTAATCCTGTAATTGATTCTCTGTGGTGAGTCCCCCTTGTCCTATGGAGACCCAGTGACCTTCAGAACAGGAACAGGCCTGAAAACATTCTATTATTTCACTCTTTTTTATGTGTAATGTGTAAATTATAAGATAACGTACGATGGGAAGAGATGATAATTTTATCTTTTTATTTACTTCACTGGGCTCAGACTTCAAGTGTTTTATGTTCAGGCCCAGAAGAAAAATTACTCCCTATCAGTAAGAATGACCACAGACAAGACTGATGTTTTCTTTAAGGTAAATCAAATACACCCTTAGAAAGTTAGCCAATCATACAGGTTCCCAATCAGAGCTACAGTAAAGTTACTATCTACTGTAACTGTCACATCTCTAAACTTGCAGTTAAGGCAATTGCTCCCTGGTTATAAATACCAGCAGATTAGTTTACCTATAGATTAGTATCGCATTACTCATTCCAGAGTCTATAAAATCCAACATGAATCAGCTTAGCTTCATATACCAACAATCACATCCTACACAAAGGTAAGTTCACAGGTACCAGCTGATGACATTTTATGGTCATGGAGGTTCTAGTATTACAGAAAGCAGGCAACTAGGCATGCCTGCATGTATGGACTCACACAGACACATCCACAGACACACATAAACCTTGCACCTTCACTGTCCCACCAAATATAACTCCATGGATTAAGGCCTTAAATAAAACTCTAAGAATGTAATTTAGTACAGTCTGAATCTCTTTTGGGCAAGCCTGAGGTAGCTCCTTGGGTTGTCACAGCTAAGCAGCTGTCCAGCCTAACACTGACTCAGGAGTCAAATACCTGCCTCATTTGGGTGATAGTAAAACAGTCGTAAAGGAACAGACAGACATTATTCACAGCTGATGTAGGGAGAGTGCTTAGAAAATAGTTAATACCAGTAATCACTAAGAATGGAAAGGTAAACAAACTGCTTGTAAATTTGTATCTGCTTGAACTCAGAAATAAAGCCTTACCACATTTCTCAAGTGCATTACTAGCCAGAAAGAGGGGAGGCTGTCATCATAGGTTTGAAGAAAGATGATCAAATTGTTTACTTATACCTCGGTGACACATACAGAAAGTTCATAGCCCACGCACAATCAGTAATGACAGGAGTTGCTGCCTTTGGCATGTTAACTTGAGTTTCTGTTTAGTGTATACCCCTTGACATCTCAGTATCTGACTTTAGCCTAGGATATTTTGTTCTTGAGGCATAGGTGGATACCTTTAATTATTTTTTCAACACTTATGTCCTTATCTAATATTACAGTTTGTTTAAAAAAATTACTTCTAGCTCAGGTGTACCTCAGTGTTCCCTCTTGTGTGCTAGCTGTGGGCTGCAAAATCCTTTCTACTGAGCAGCCATAACAGAGCCATCCATGAAAGGTTTGCTTTTCTCTGTTCTGTGATTTGCATATTAGTGCAGAAGAAAAATTTCCACTTACAGAAGGTGAGGGCGTACAAACTACTACTACTATTATTAATATTATTATTATTATTCTCTATATAGCACTAAGAAGCGAAAATAAGTGCAGGTGACTGATCCTTTGGAGTTACTGCTACTCTTTTCCCGCCCCACTCCCCCCATGAACTATGGAAGTGCTGCACTATGTCCAAGAGCCACTCTCATATTACTGATCCTGGGACACATCTTACTACTTTTCTTTGGTGGGTGCAAGATGACATATTTTCACCTTTGAGGTGACAGTAGGTGGCAATGAGATAGGTCGCCCATTTCATCTCCACATTGTTTCACAGATCACAGCCTGCCAGCTGCTTGTATGACTGTGCATGTCAGCCCACTAATCTTGAGTGTTGCGAAGCTCCACAGAGTCTGGGGAAATACCATTGTCTGTGACAAGTCATGCAGGAAACAGTCATGCAAAGGAGCTGTCAGGGAGGAAGCTTGGTCTAGAAGAGGGGTGTATGGGGGGTCAAAAGTGTAGAAAGCGCTTTGGATCCAAGGCAATATAAATCAGCAGTGGCACCTATTCTATCCCACAAAATCTTCTATTTGCAGCACCTACTGGAAGAATTAACATAGCAAAAATATACAACAAAGAAGCAACCAGTGATCATTAGGTTATTACTAAATCCCCTGGATGGTGCTTGACTTGGAAAAACAGGCTCAGGTAGGAATGCCAACACTATTATCTGACGTGGCTCAAAAAAAAAGTAAGCCATGACATCTCCATTCTTGGCAAAGCACAGAGACTGCTGCAGGCACTCTTCCCTCTGCTGCTTGGAGTGATGCAGTCGTAGCTGCTATGGCTGTTAGCTACAGATCTCCTCTTTTCTGTGTCTTTGTGGATAAGAGGAAGGCACGAAAAGTGGTTCTCTATCTGGGAAGCAATGGAAGAAACAGTATTTGTGGCTCCAGCCAAAGTTTTCCAGCTCCTTTTATAGATTTGACTTTTTTTTTTTAAACAAGGTGCCAGGATTTTAGCAGCCATGTTATAGCAAATTAATCATTTTATAATGAAGTCCCTACTGTCCAGTAGCCAAAGATAACTACAGGTTATTCTCGGCTTTCCTATCAAAAGCTGTTTCAGAGTTGGATGTTTTATATGAGTACTTCAGATGCTGCCTGAATAACTTCCTGTGTTCAGAAGACTCTCAATGATTGTTTATTCTGTGCAGATGTACTTGGCATGCTGGCAGAGAATGCCTAGTTGGTCCTTTCTCTCCCTGTCATCATTAGCCATATACGTGCATCAGGCCAAGAGCTCAGCACTAGACCAGAGAGGGATGGAAAGGTCTCCACCTCCTTGTGTAGCCAGACCATACAGAAACACTTTCCGTATGTGATACAGGGGAGCTGCATGAAGCCAGGCTTAGCTGGAGCCCTGCCACCTGGCAAGTCCCCTTGCACTGACCCAGGCTCAGAGTGCACTGCCAGGTAGGACAGTGCTTTGTTCTTGCAGAGCAATGAAGAAGGGAGTGGTGTTGGAGGAAGAGAGTATAGGCAGGAGAAAGCAGACTGTCCAATGCTCTGCTAGGTGACAGGTGATTTTGAGAGCAGAACAGAGCTGTGGTCAAGCTCAGGCTCGCATCACATGACATCACCAGGACTCAAGCTCAGGTGAGCTTTGGACATGTCAGAAGAGGGATGTTGGGCCATATTGCTACTTACCACAGACCCAAGCAAGTAGCTTTGCAAAGTGAGTCATACATCACTCCTGCCCATCAGTAATGTCATGGCACTGATGTCAGGCTGACAATTTAGATTCAAAATCCTTCCTAGAAGGGTCAGGGTAACACATGTGCAACAAGAAGCGTAAGGTCATGCACCTGGGAAAACATAATCTGGGAGTGCAGCACAGACTGGGATCCACATGGCTGGAGAGCAGCTCTGTGGAAAGGGACCTGGGGGTCCTGGTACACAGGAAGCTCAACATGAGTGAACAGTGTGCTGCTGTGGCCAAGAAGGCCAACAGGATGCTGGGTTGCATCAAAAAGGGCATCACCAGCAGAGATAAAGAAGTCATTATCCTGCTCTACTCAGCGCTTGTCAGGCCACACCTGGAGTACTGTGGACAGTTCTGGTCCCCGCTATACAAAAAGGATGTGGACAGGCTGGAAGGGGTCCAGAGAAGGGCCACCAAGATGATCAGAGGACCGAGCAGCCTGCCATATGAGGATAGGCTGGGAGAACTGGGTTTGTTCAGCCTTGAGAAAAGGAGGCTCAGAGGGGATCTCAGAGGGGTAGCTACAAAGAAGATGGAGACTCCCTTTTTACAAGGACTCACATGGAGAAGACAAGGGGGAATGGACACAAGTTGCTCTTGGGGAGATTCCGATTGGACACCAGAGGAAAATTTTTCACAATGAGGACAGTCAACCATTGGAATAATCTCCCCAGGGAAGTGGTTGGCTCGGCCACGTTGGACACTTTTAAGATTTGTCTGGACAAGGTGCTGGGCCATCTTGTCTAGCCTGTGCTTTTCCTAGAAAGGTTGGACTAGATGATCGCAGAGGTCCCTTCCAACCTCTGATTCTGTGTTCCTGGGGTTGCTGGCCATCTGGGCTGCTCTTAAAGCTGTGTGGTTTTAGACCCTGCCCATGTTTCAGGCATCTTGTATCCAGAATGTCACCAGAGAGGACTGCATGTGTTAACTTGCTCTCTGAACTACTCCCCTTCATGGACTTTTGACAGAGTCAAAGTCTGTGTTTTCCCTAGAATTTTCAAAACTCTTTTAAAAAGACCTGATGACAGAAAGCCTGTTGATTTTTGTTGGGATTGCACGAAGACCCCTCTTTTCTCTCAGTTGCCAAAGGAAAAAAATGTGAACTCTATTTTTCAAACGTCACCCTGGGGAACCAACCCTCAAACTCTTCCTCACATATAAAACGTCCTGGCAGGATTACCATATAATATCCTGTTTGCAGCAGTGAAAAATATCAAAGGATCATGGTTTAAAATTAAAAAAAAAAAAGCAACCTTTCTTGCCTCAAAAGCAGTACTCTGTTCCCCTTCCTCCTTCTCCTTTCTCACCTGCAAATTGCCATGCAGTTCAGTGAAGTGGGATTAAGTAGCCACAATCAACATACCCATGTGAGGCCAGCAAGTGCAAATGGAAGCAATCGTTTTACTTTTTAGCCCAAACCTTCTGTTACTGTAGCAAATGAGACTTTTTTGCAGCTGACTAACAGAAGCTGATTTAGGCCCTTTGCACTTTCTGCCAGCAAGTGTTCCTACTCCAAAAATAGCCTATTGAAGAAAGAAGCGTCAGTTGCTGTCTTCAACAGGCTGCTTTCTAAACACATTGTTAGAAGGCACCTACTTCAAATGAAACCTGGCATGTCACCACGTTGTTGGTGGGCAGAGTGCCATTCTAGCAGATGGACAGTGGGTAAGCAGTGCCAGTGATTCAGTCTGTATATCAACCTTGAGTAACAAGGTTGTATTCCCATCTGAGAACGTCAAAGCCTGTAGCTGTGCTCTACCATAACCTGTGTCCTTACATGTCTTGCTGCCCAGTCATATCTACAGAGCATTTAAAATGTTTCTATTTGATTTTGAGCCCATAGTGCTCTGCTCAACCAGGCACCAGGTTTAAGTTTTGCATGGCTGAGCCTGGCCTGCCATGCTCTGCAATGAAGGTGTGGGCAGGACCATGTGAGTAGTGCTTGTCTTTCAGTGCCTTTCTCCCCACTGCGGCATTTCCCAGCAAATATGTGGGAAAACACTTCAGGATGCTGTAATCATGGCAAAAACTTCCAGAAACACTTCAACAGCTGTGGGAACAGTGAAAAACCACAATGTATGTATCTCTAACTCAGGCCGTAGGAGTCCAGCACAGGCTTAATCTCAGTGCTCAAGTCCACCTACATTTAGTGTAAACACATGGCCAAGTATCAGGTGGTAAGAGCAGTCCTGCTTTCATTTCATACTCACATGTAGTCTCACAAATCCCCACACTCTCAGGTGCGTCACAAGCGCATCAGGCCATGATGAACTGGGATTCATGTGTCATGGCCTCATGAGACTAATATGACAATGAAATCTCCACCTTTCAATGTGTGTTGTGCACAGAAAGCCTCAGCTTTCTAGTGAAATGCCAGCCTGTGTGTGGAGACTTTATCTAGGTTCTTCTGTAGTACCTATTTGTATTAAATGTGTTACAGGGAGTCTCAAATCAATGAATATAAACTGTATCTGCATCTTTTCAAAATCCTTTCTTATATGCCCCATGAAGCTATTAGTTTAGTTATCACTAGGTATTAAAATTTAAAAGGGTCGCTAAATGCATACTGCTAGAAGGAAATAAACATTAGTTACACATTACCAGAACAAAACTAAATTAAGAAACAGCTCATTTCCTTTGTACCATCAATATTTTACTCAGCCATAGCCTGGATGCTTGTGCTCACAAAAAGGAATTAATCATTCATGTGCTAATGTACATCCATTATTTTTAAATCATCACTTAAGTAATCATTTTTGTGTGTGCTCAGATGTGTGATGCCTGCTTATGAAAGTGCAGGAAAAATCAATACAAATTAAATAAAATTTAAAAGGTGGATATCTGTGAAACAGATGCAAAGAAGTCCTCCATGCAGTAAAATTGTAATCAAATTTCTGTAAAACTCTGTTAGTGAGTCATAATTTGAAAAAGATACTGGTCTAATGTTAAATTTATTTATAGGCCATGCTACCCTCTTTATTTTGGTGCAGGCACACACCATGCAGTTCATTACAGATTCTGTCTTAAATCCTGCATAAAACTGAAACAACAAAAGCTTTATTGCCATTTAATTTGGTACTGCCATTTTCCAACAGTTTATTTACCAAGAATTGCAGTGCTCATATCATAACATCATCCGTGTCTGCACATCTGGGAGGTTCACAAAACCCTTCACAAAGTGAGATGCGGGAAGCCTCGTGGAAATGTTTCCACCTGCGGCGTGCTCATGGCTCCCTGCTTGCATTGCATGTTGCACACCAGGTGTGGGAAATGAGGCACCATGGCTCAGCAAAACCAAAATTTTCCTCTCCTGCAAAGTGTCACACAGCCTTTAACATCTAACCAGTACAGATCACAATAATAAAATCCAGCACAAATCCAAAACATAGCCCCATACTAGCTACTATGAAGAAAATTAACTCTACCCCAGCTGAAACCAGGACAGTCTCATTTCTCACGCTCTCTGAAATGGACTAACTGTATCTCCTGGGCTGGATTTGCTGCTGCCTTGGGCTTGTCATTTACACCCAGGGAAAGTGCTTCCAAATCAAGAGACTTGCTTTACTCAGATATAAATTACAGCTACTTTACTCAGACATAAATGTCCATCTGAGGTACAAAGTAGCAAGGAACAGCAGTTAGCGCTGGCTGCATATAAGAAGAGTTAACATGGTCCTACTAGATTGGAGTCCACAATCCTATGGAAATTAAATCATCTCTTGCTGAAAGTGTGATTGCTTCTTTTGGACTACCCATATCAGTGAAAGAATAGAGCAAAGCTGTTAGATCCCTGCAAGTACAGTGAATTTCACAGAAGAGCAGTATAATACTTGAAGCAGAACTTTGTGTAGCAGTGCTGTAGGTTTTTTCTTCTACTGCTTCAGTAATGTTATGGTGATGTATTTTGATGAAAATTTAAGGGCGCTCTATGTTTATGAGGCAATAACAAAATCTCCTGCAAAATAAATTCCAAGGCCAAGTTGTCTATTAATATATGGTGTGGCTTCTTGTGAATTCATAGAGATGATCTGGAGCAACGCTCAGGAGAAAGCGAGTGTGTACCTTGACTTCAAGATGGGAAGACCTGGGTTCCTTCTTCAGCTAAGAGATGACATTCTCAGTTTGTGAAATGGAGAAAGTGATCCAGCAGGCAATACCTCCATTTTGCAGGAACTTCTGAGTCTTAGTAGTGGATTCCCACTCAGCTCTGCACCAAAAGGAATGCTTTCAGATATTTAATTTTGAATAAAGGACTTAATTCTCTTTTTTCTTCCTCTCCTTCCCCTTCCGTTCTTCCTAGATCCAGATCTTTTCCAGCTGAAATTTTTGTGAAAACCAGTGCATATCTGTGAACTGTTTCTCCCTCACCAAAACATCATACTTTCAGCCGGTTCATATGCAAATGTCACTGAGTGTATGGCAAAATAAAGCACAAAAGTATAATCAGCTCACTGATAATGGATACTAGAAGCACCATGAACTGACCCTGATTCAGAGATCTATCGTAAATGTATTTTAGATTGCAGTGAACTGAGAATTTAACTTTTCTTTTGGAGAAGTACCTGGTGAAGCTGGGATTGGCCACAGCCTAGGGACTCCCTAAGGAGTGCGCAGGAGTTCAGTACACGCTGTGTAGGCACCAAACCAAGCACACAACTTACACATCCTGGCAGTGCAAAGCAACCAGTTACTACAGTTCAGCACACAGATATGAGTCCATACCTTGGAGAATTGGATTGGATCAGTTTATTTAATTTCAGCCTAATTAAGTGACAATGCATGGTCATGAGCAATATATGAGGCAAAAACCAGTTGCCAGGTGAAGCATCCACCAGGTCTGAAAGCCACTGTCAGTTAGCTGTGCAGGACAAGCACTCTTACAATTACACAAGCAGTTAAATAAATATGGATTTTAAAGTTCTTTCCACTTTTATAAAATTCAGCTGTTGTCAAGGCCTACAGCAAGAGGGAGGGAGGTGAATGAGAGGGAAATGAGCTTCTCAACCTCAATGAGAGACATCTGGGTGGGTGGAGAAAGGGGCTTCTTCTAAAGGAGATGCATTTGGATTACTGGAGGTTACACAGGTTCTTTGCATGAGCCATCTGCATGGAATACCTGCTTGCTAAAGATTAAAGTTGCTGTTTATGAGAATGTAAAGTTTGAGCTGTAATAATTTCTTTTTCTGGGTGCTTAAAGGACTAAGTGGGTCTTTTCCCAATTCAGAAACTGCAGGTTGGCTGGGGATCACTTGAAAGGAAAGATTCGGCTTTCCCTGTGCCTGTGGGCCTCCACAGCTCCCTATGCAGAGGAAGATCATTGCAGTGAAACCAGAGTGGGAGCTCGCACAGATGTAGAGAACTGCCCCAAACCTATGTGTGTGCATCCACTGTCTCAAAACACGCACAAGCACACACACACATGCCACCTTTGCCTCAAATTCAGCAAAGTGTAAGTGTCCTGAAATGCACTTCATATGATGTGAAAGATAAAAATATCTCTGTCTTGCTTGTGCCAGTTTATTGCAAATGTGGGCAGGTGATTCATCAATAGATGAAATGAGATTTTCAAGTTCTTTTAAAATGATGAGGTAGTTTTCAGAGCTCACACAGTTTGTGACTAGATACATGATTTATTAATATATTTGTCAAATAATGTATTTGACAAGTTTTAAAAACATTTCTGGCTAATTGCTTTTATTACTCATAAATCCTGAAAAAGGAATAGCAAGATAAGGTTGTAGTTTACAATTTGGTTTTTTAGTCTCTCTCTTGTCATAGCCCAGTGAAATGGATGGCAATGTAACCATTGGATCCATGTCTCCCCATGATTTTTCTGTGGTTTATTGTTGATTTTCTTTGTTCAAGCTAGACTCAACCTTGCAAGTGAAACTAGACAGGAGATTGGCCACTTTCACACTTCAATTTACAGCTTTATAATTGACTTGTGCAATTATGATTGCATTCAGCACTGTGTGACTTTTCTACAGCACTTTGTTGGATTTTTTTTGTTTTGATTTCACTCTAAACCATGCCTTCATTTCCATCTATTCCTTACTGGGTCCCATTCAGAAATATCATTTTCAGGATTACATTTTCCTATTAAAGGCTTGATTGAAAGATGGATTCAGGGCTCAGACACATGCTTAGTTAACAAAGCAGATGCAGCAATTTCCTCAAGCTGTTTGTTACCACCTGCTTGTCAGACGCTGTGTCCCACCAAGGAGTGGATGGAGCAAACCATGTGAGCGTTTGGTAGCTGCCTCAGTGTAAAGTCCTGTGGCTTAGTTAAATTCCCTGGATATGTTCCCTTCCATCTGCAGATGGCTAAGCTTTGAACATGCATTTAAGGCCCACTGATGTAGACTGGAATTATTAATGATCTGAGCAGTTTTTCTGATTGAGACCAGAGTTTCCAGTCCTGTGATAAGCCAGAGGACTTCCAAACCTGTCCCAGTCAGCTGCTGGGGTGCTTCTTGGGCAGAGGAGTCTGCCAGCACCAGTGCTGGTGCAGGACCAGGTGCTCAGGCTGAGCACATGAATCCCCTCCTGCATGCTGATGCTCATTACCAGGCCCAGCTGCTTTTTATCACCCCTCTGCCAACCACTGCTGCCCTGTAACTCTGCTGACAGAATAGTTCATATGCTTCTTTCCTGTGCTCTCTGGCCAAAATCAGGCAGCCAGCTTAACCACCTGCTTAAACTATTTAAATCTAAGGTAGCTTTAAATCCATAACAGTCTAGAGGAAAAATTGTGAGAAGTCTTGGAGACCATTCTGCTGAATAAATAAGGGGAAGTTTCTGACACTGGACTGGTAACTTGGTAAGTAAAGCAGTGATGTCTTAAATCACAGTAATGGTTTGTTAACTGATATTGTGGGTTCACAACCACTTCTCTGGGACTACCAGGGGAGAGAGAGGTTACACTCGGATGTAAATCTCTGCAAGATCAGCATGTACACACCCTTCACAAACCTGCTCATGCAGCCTGTACGTAAGCCTACAAGGAGTTGTTGATTCAGGTTTTTCTTAATAACACAAATGTATTTTTTGGAATGTAAGCTTTGGAACTTAATGCAGTCTGCTAAACTATCTTTCATTAAAAATAAACCAGAACAACTTAGAAAGCATAGCACCAGCTGGTGCTGTGAAGGCAGACTATTATGTTGAGAGCAAGAGCATGTGCTCTTGCACATGCAACAAACTTAGTTTCTGAGAATGTGCCTTACTAACAACCAGCCCTGCAAACACACTCCACCAGGCTTATTGGCATGGGACAAAGTTACTGCCTGATCCAGTCCTTACAGGTAAGAGCCACCCACCTGCAAGTGGTGGTTTCTTACCACACTTTCTTAGCATTGAAAATCCATTGCTAAGACACAAAGTTCAAGAGTCAGCTTTATTTGATTTGTGGCATGGTATGCTTTTTTCTCTTTTATATACAATTTAAAGTTACTTTGTCTTCAGCAGAGGGTGATAAGCTGTCTTATTGCCACCCAAACAGCTCAAAAATGCCAGCTACAGCAAGCAGGGTGAGTGGAGGCACTTCAGAAACTAATGAGAGTGGAGAGATCTGCATATTCATAGCAGGAGGGAGACGGGGTTGCATATAGAAACTGAGCAACTGCCACCAATGGGCAACCTGATTACTGTTTATTTGCAGGGGGAGAGAAATGAATTCTAATTGGCTAAGACACTTCTGTTAGAGTGAAATACATATTTGGCTACAGCAAATGGCTTCAAATCAGAAAAATGACATCTTTGTGCTGGCTGTTTATAAACAGGATGTAGTTAGTGTAAGGCATCCACAGCTGCAGTAGCTGCAGATTTTCAAGGCTAGACTCAAATGTATCATACTTTATCATTAGTTTCCATACTTGCTATACCCAAGGCTGCAGAGTGTTTTACAAGGAATCCAAGAAAACAACTTGACCGATTGGTTGGCACTCAATATTGTATGACAGTTCATTGTTTTCAAAAGATGTTTTCACAGCATCACAGGCCCAGTCCTGTTTTTGATAAAGTCAATGCCAATGTCATCAGCTTTGTAGGTGCACAACTGGGTCTGCACTCTAGAAAACTGAAAACTGAGAAACCTCTTCAACATTAAGAGTGAGTTTAGCTGAGATGAGGGTCAGAACTTCGGGACCTCTGCTGGCTGACTGACTGACCCCAAAGGAATGGCAGGTGGAAATGGCAAGGAGAGGGGTAGCAGTGAGATGATGGGGCAGCATCAGAAATACAACTTTCTAGAAATATAGATGCAGCTTTAATCCACAACACACCCATCAGATATCTTCCTAGCACTCGTAATAAAGTTGGTGGGAGTGGTTTGAGGAAATCACAGAGAAAAGCTGTCTTTGCATAATTTTGCTATGCTAATTCTTCTTTCGTGTAATAAAAACATTCTGGAGATAAGAGCAGCTTTCTAAGGGGAAAAAAAAAAAGTAAGGTATGTGGGACTACGTGTGAATACAGTATAAGGATACAGTAGCTAACAGATGTATTCTACTGATGAGACCACATCTGGAGTGCTGATCCAGTGCTGGGGTCCCCAGTACAAGGAAGACATAGACATACTGGACTGAGTCCAGTGAAGGAGTGAGATGATGATTAAGGTCTCAGAGCATCTGCCAGACAAGGAGAGACCTGTGTTTGTTCAGCTTGGAGAAGGCCCAGGGGGATCTTACTGGCGTGTATAAATTACGTGATGGGGGGATGTAAAGAAAACAGAGCCAGCCTCTTCTCAGCAGTGCCCAAGGAAAAGAGGCAGTGGGCACAAATAGAAATACAAGAAATTCCATTTAAACACAAGGAAAAACCTTTTTTTTACTGTAAGTATCGTCAAACACTGGAACAGGTTGCCTGGAGTGGTTGTGGAGTCTCCATCCTTGGAGATGCTCAAAACCTAGTCTGACACAGTAATTTGGCAGCCTGTTCTGGCTGATGCAGCTCTGAGCAGTGGGGTTGGACTAGATAATGTCCAGAGGTGTCTTCCAACCTCACCTATTCTGTGTGGTTCTATGATTATTTTATATAGGGAGCAACTGGGAAACATCAGCTTATTTATTATTTATAAATCTTTGTCAGAGGCATTTACAGGTAAGGAATATTATTTTTGCAAGTTGACATTATGCGGACTAGTACTGGCTGATAGGTGTTCTCATCTCAGTGTGATTCAGGAACTACACTACTGAAATCTCTAAGCAGTTGATAGAAGTTGTGCTCCAAGCCTAGTTTGCCTTTGACTCCAGTAATAACTAATGCAACTTCAGCCAGGAAAACACACTCCTTTGATGCCAACAGAAAATGGCAGTGAGTGGGCCATCGTCTTTATCATTCTTCAGCTTCCCCTCTGTGGACAACATTGGAAAGGCCAGATTTTCATGGTTTTTTTCCCCCCACATCTGTCAGTGATAGTACTAGTAAGTTTTGAAACAAAAGAACAATTTGTTACTTTAGAATTAGCACCGTGACTGCTCTTCATATGGAAATAAGGTTTTTCTGCTCTAATGAAATTGCTAAGCTGAATGCACAGTTTGAAGTTCATGACCCATTGAAATGATGATTTATGGACCTTTCTTGCAAATTACCTGTGTTAACATCATACATAATATATTTCTATCACTAGACCTTTGAAAGAAGTTTTCTTTTGCCAGATTCTTCTCTTGTCTGTTATGGATGCTTTTGTTCCCTCAATATCATCCCATAGGAGGGTTTACATTTTACAGTGCACTAGAAATCTCTTAGGTTTCTTCTTTCAGATAAATGCTTGGCAGTGTCCAAGCTCAGTCCACTTGGGTGAATGTTACAGTGGAAAAGTCTTTCTTCTGTGCTATCACCATTTTACATATGGTGTCAGGTCTGGGAATACGAGTCACATTGTCAAGATCTGCACTGAGATCTGACAGAGAAAGAGGTAAGAGGAAAACAGGTAAGACTTATCAGTATGGCTGAGGAAGCTGCAATGTGGTGATATCTGCTCCCACAACATGTCCCCTTGTCTTTTTGTCTGTGGTCAATGTTAAACTTGTTACATGAGAAGACAAGAAAAATCAATGTGGGATCAAAGAATGAGGGAGAGATCATGGTAGATCAAGAGGCATTTTGCTTACGTAGGATTATAATACGAAAGGCAAAAAAATAAGTATGTGGAACAAAAAATGTTGGGGAATGGGAACAGTGCAGTGTGGATTTCCCTCTGTTGCATTTCCACTGAATTTCATTCACTGGAAATGCTCAATATATAGCAAATATTTGGGAGACTGGTGCCAGAGCAGTATTTTGTATATTCTGTGGATGGAAGCGTACTGGGAATCTGGTCAGCAGTGTAATTGTTTATATTCATTATAAACAATCTGTGTTATTTGGCAACAAAAACTGCCTTTCTGAGTTGACTCTCATTGTTGCTGCTGAGATAGTTCCATCAGCTGGTTGTAATTTTACTTTGGGGGCATACAAAAGTACACTGTATTTCTTCTAAATTATCTGTGGGAGAAACTTGATGAATACACTATAGGCCCCTTGCTCTTGTGGGACCTCTTTTGGCCCTTTTTCAATAGTCTCTAAGGGCTATAAGAGGATGCAGAGTAAGTTTAGTTTGTGTTTGCCTTGTAGCACTGTTACATACCTCTGCATCTTCTTTCCTGGTTTTAATCCCCAGCTACTTTCATCTTAGACAGTGATAACAGATAAAATAATGAAGAGAATTTCTACTGAAGGTAAAATGGGGCATGGGATGGGGGGAGGAAAGATCTTGCTGTGAAAAAGTTAAACCCCTATTTGGCTTTAAAGATGAAGCAAATAGTATAGAAGCCATTTTCTGAGCTGTCTACACAAGGCTGAGTTTATCCCAGACATTTGTTTATTGCAAGATGGGACCTTGCATTTGTCCTAACTACCCTGCACCTGAAGCACTTGTGCTTAGTCTATATACATACTTGTGCTCCTGCCTAGAACAAGGGGAATGTAAAAGATTTTCTACCTATCAGGTATTTGGGAGATTGCAAATGATCCTTTACTGTATGAGGAGGAACTACATCTTCTGCCTTTTTTTTTTTCTTTTTCCCCCTGCCTAGAAGAGCAGAGAAAAGGCCTGACAATGAATTAGCTGGTAAGATTCATGGTTAGGATCTTCCATCTCACAGTCTCAAATCTGCCCAGAGCAGGTCAAAGCAAGGACCCAAAACCTGAACTTTTAAATTCCACATATGTGTTCTAACTACTTAGAACTGGTCACTCGAAAGGAGGATTTCTCTGTCACTCCTGAGCTGTTCCAACTTGTAGGAATAATTAAATATTCATTAAACTTAATGAGAGATGGATTCTACAGTCCGGCAAGTTTGAGCATTCACCTTCGGTGTCACTGATGCAGGGTTGAGTCTCTGCTCCAATGACTCTCAGGGTGAAAAAGCATGGCTGAATTGCTGGACTGCGATTGCTTTTGCTTGACTGACATTTTCCAGAAAAAAAAATAATAAAAGAAACTAAACAAAACTGTTTGTTGAAAGAAGCCTGACCAGCTCTGCACAAGTCCTACCACATCCCTGCTACTTCTCTGACCACAGACCTGATCACAGTCAAGCAAAAATATTATAAGAACATGTCCCAGCCAGCAATGTTTTAGATGAGCATTTCATCAGCATGAACAGTTTTACTTCCTCTCCCATGCTGACAGACTCCACTGTGGGAGAATGTGTTTGTGCTCACACCTGTGCCTGGAGATCACAACTACACAAGAACATAAAAGAAGTTTTCCACATATGTTAGGTGCTTTAAAAATTTTCCAGTAGTTTTCTGTCTTCCTGGCTTTCTCCCCTTGTCTACTTTTGCTACGTCTCCGCTCGTCATGCGTGTAGGCTTCAAAGTGAGAAAGACTCTTATTCTGAAAGTAGCTGTTTCTACTACGGGAAAGCGCATTCACTTTGGCTGTGATCTTCCTCCAGGAAGGTGAGGCTCTGCTCTCAGCTTACACCCAGGCTAACCTGGCTCCACTGAGTTTGACCCAAGGACAGAATTTAGCTCCTTGTAATCTCTGGTGCTAGAGGCTGAGCTTTAGCACTCCTTTAGAAAGTTTGGCTATTTCCCCATCCCTCCTGCTCTTGGAAAGTGCAGCGGGAGTGTCTCTAAATTTTGATCAGGCAGTTTTCATTTGTTCAGTACTTGAGCAGGATTTATTTACTGAGGATTTAAATTTCTCTAAAGTAGAGAGAAACCAAATAGCATTCTCTTTAAGCATGCCTCCATATTTAGAAAGCATTGGGTTACACTTTCCGTTTGAAGCTTTTCTTCTTAAAAAATAATTCAGACATCCCTGCCAAGACTTTCCTGGCACTGCCCCCTCCTTGTAACCCAATCCACCTCTGCCTATGAGCACAGCTCGCTACTTGCCAGGTGTGCAGTGCAGGCATGTTTGTCACATAAAAGAGGTAAGGCATAACCATTGGCAACATGAGCTCTGAAAAGGCATTCAAAGAGACCCTTATGTATTTTTAAGTGTAAGGTGTGTGCTGTTTTGCTAGTGGGATTCAGTATATTACTGTAAATGCACCTTTCCCTCTATCCACTGCGAATGAGAAATTAATTTTATTGACTTTTTGGATGGCTTTTGATTAGAGATGGATCTCTTCCCACTGGCATCCTCTGACATCCTTCCTTTACCTGTGCGCTATCAGAACTAGTCGGCAGCAGCCACCATTTCTATTTGAATGAATTCTCTTGTTATTATAGTGTCAGGCACTCAATATTGTCTGACACTGCAATCTAGAGGCCCAGAGTTTCTGCACTCCTGGGAAATACTTCTGAAAAATAGTGATAACTAAGATAATAATAATTCTCAGCACTCCTGTAAAGCTTTTAATCCACTGATCTCAAACTGGATACCGGCATTTACTACTAGAGGAAAGCGTGAGGGATCCTATCATTTGAAGGAGGAAGCCTGCAGAACACCGTGCACTGGGCCATTACAAAGGACAATGGTCAATTGTGTTGGGTAACATACTGATCTCACTGCACTTAGTAGCAAAATGACTTCAGTGGAGCCATCGACACAAAAAAGTGTGCAAAAATATGGTCATAGTCTCTGTATTCAAAATACAGCTTTGTAGGAAAGCACAGCACACTGTAATGCAGATGTTTGCTATCTGTTGCATATCTTGCATGCCAGACATTGTTTTTGACTATTTGGCTTCTTTGTCTATCTAATTTCTTTGAAATTTGAATATTCATTGCTACAACCTAGTAAAGAAAGTGAAATACTGCAAAAGTACTCTGCAAATATTGTCATTATTTCAAGTAGGTTTACATGTATGCCAGATATTTTCTTTGTTTACATTTCATAGAAATTCAAGGAACCTCATTTTTTGGGACCAGCATTCATGGTAAATGGCCTTCAAAGTGTCACTGAAGAGATTCTGGTGAAGAAAAAATTTACATTTGCATGTGTACATGCTGATATTTGCTCTGGAAAAGTAGGCAAACACACCCAACTAAGAGGGAGCCGTAGTCATGTATGTATATGACAAACTGTAACTAATCAATGCTACATGACTAACAAGTACCCTATAGCATCAAAGACAAATTACAATCAATCCAAACTGGTAAGAATTGGAAAAAAAAAAATCCTATTTCTAAAATAGATTTGAATAGCACAGACTTCTGGAGCAGCTGTGTTCTGCTTATGGATTTTCTATAAGCAGAAGGAAAAACTAAATTTCCCTGATAAATTACTTACTGTTAATTATTCAGAGTTCCATTCTCCCACCTATTTTAATGAACTCTAATTTGGTGAATCTTAATACCCAATATAATGAAAGTAAATTTTCACCCTCAGTGCAGTGTGAATGGCACAATTGCTTTATTCTTTTATTCACAAAGTGTCAGTCATTCATTTCAACTCTGGATCATTCAATAGAACTAAGATGTGCACTGAATGTGATTCCAGTCATGTCATCCTGTTAGTGCAAAGTGAATCTCAATAGCACTTGACGGCACACTACTAGATTGGCTCAGTGCATTAAAACAAACCAAATTATTCTGCTTTTATGTACATATTGGTACTTGTTGACGTACTAGTAAATTGTTTTAATAGCCTATACTTATGAAGGTGTATATCTTTGTAGTTAAATTCCAATACATTGTAAAGTATACTTTACATGGGAAATATTACCCTCAGGAAAACTGTAATCACAAAGTTTAGACTCAAAAAATACAGTAATGCTAACTGCTTTATCTGATCTTTGAATAACCATCACAAGCTAGATGCGTGTGACTGAATCAGAAGTGAGTAGCCCACGACACAGCTTTGGAGCTAGGGGGATATAATGCAGTGTCAGTTACAGCCCAATTAAATGGTATTCTACTTAGCTATTTGTGGCCATAACTGCAGCTTCGATGAAAACCAAACCAAGATGTTTTTTTACTTAATCCTCAAAAATAATTTCCTTTAAGCTATGTTTAGACCAGATTCATATCTTATGACAAACAAAGGAGATGGTGAATACTTCCCTCAGTTAATACCACTTTCCTGAAAAGGGTGTGTATTGGCCTAGCAAAGCAATAAATAAATCCACAGTGATGAATACTGGCTCTCTTTACTCCTTATTCCTGCCTTTGCTTTCAGCTCCATGCTGCCTTGCCAACTCAGACATACAGAAAATATTCTTAGTATGTGTCCTCTGTATGAAGATTGACCAGTTTCCTCTAACTTGTGGTGGTCCTTAAAGCCCAGGAGGAAATAATTCACCTCACTAACCTGTAGGGACTTTAGTGCACAAATGACTTGCTGATGTTTTTAATTGGTTCAGCTGTACAAGTTTGATGTGGTTTGCTACACTTGCTGCTTTTGTTATGGAACATCAAAACACCCAGAAAATCTTCTTTTAATGCACATCCAACCTCTCATCTACCCACACAGCTATTACTGAGTTGTGGTTTTCAAAATTTGATCAGAGGGGGGTTTTCCAATTACTGGATGAATTAAGATTCATTCCTTAAGTCCAGATGCTGAGAGGCAACACATTGCTGATGCCAGACAGAAACTTTGCCTGGCACTAGCATATCTTGCTGATGTGCCTATTCTTTGCCTGATTGCGTTCACATTCACCTCTCTGTAGGACTTGGTGTCATCTCTCAAAATAGCTGAACCCTTGCCACATAAGCATGTGATATGACTCCTTTCAGAGCAGAGATAATTCCTAAAAGCCCTAGAAAACTGGTGTCTTCAGTTTGAATACATTCAGCATTAGAAATATATGAGCTACATCTACTTTGGGACGGAGAGAAGGGGACAGGGTGATGGGGCATTCCAAGAGTGGGAGTGGGTCATTTAGGGGTCCCTTTATTTTAATATTGCAGAGTTTCTAGCAGGAGAACCGCAATCATGCTGCAAACCTGCCTCCAGGTGAGCCAGATCTGAAAATCTTACAGGAAGGATCTGCAGGGTGAAGTTATTCTCAAAATGACTAATACTAGCTGCTACTCCATTGGTATGTTTTATTCTACAGCATTGGTTGGGAATCACTATATGTTCATGGAAGAGCCGTAGCACTACAAATTGTTTGTATTTTACAAACACTAATCACATGTGATATTAAATAGGCAATACAGATTTCTTAATGGCGTGGCTGTCCACTTTGCCCTGCTCACCTGAATGTCTGTCTCCTTAGCAAAACTTTTGACAAACAGGAGCATGTTTTTGGTTGATTCCATCTGAACACTGAACTTTTTTTGTTATATGAGAATATATATAGAGAATAACAAATCTTAGAACAGGATGATGTAGTAGAAGATAAAAATAAAGCAGTCACACAAATACTCTGTAACTGCCAGGGGACTGGAACCTGGAGATTTGAGGTGGTTTGCAAAAAACCCACAAATGAAACCTGATACAGTCCCTCATGTGATGGTCTTTCTCCGTCAGACCTCATGGATGTTTTATAACATATTCTCAAACTGCTAATGAGATATCCTCAAAGTGCAATGCTTCACTTTTTGCACAGAAACTATTCATTGGCTTCTGAAGTGCTAAAACTCTCTGCAAAGATGCGCTGTAACTGTTAACAGCACAAGGCAAAAATGTGATTTGTTTACATTTCAATCACCAATTAAACAATAGTACCTAATATAACAATCTTAACTGGCCTAGTGAAAGGGTAGAGGATGCAGAGTTCTGCATATAGAATGTAAAAGTAAAAATCCCTTTTGCTTGCATTTTTCATGATGGGAACTTCATAGGCAAGTAATGATAGTGGCAGAAGTGCAATGGATAGAGTCTCTTCTGGAAGAAAGAAGGCAGACCATACACAGTTTCTCTCATACTAAGAGAGCACAGATTATTAGGCATATGCAGTTCTTGTATGTGTGAGATAAAGTGGATACATGGGCCAATGGAAATATTGTATTTGCATTAGTATCTGCCACTTGCTATAGAATATAATACAGTTGTGGCAGTAATATTACTTTTTTTCTCTTTTACAGTAAGTGTTATGTTTTGTAATACTTATTCTTTGAATAATACCTAAAAGATTTGGCTTTGTCCTTATTTCTGTTTCTCAAGGGCCATAACTTGTTCCCATTAAAATCAGTATATATTGATTTTGACTTCAGTGGTGCAGTCCCAGCATGATCTGCCTGTAGAATACTGTATTTACCCAGTTTTTGCAATTCAGTAAATACTATTGATCTCCTCTGTATAAAGTATGTGGTCAGCTAAAGGGTGCTCATCTCCATTAGAAAGGAGCATGTTTTATTGGCAAAACTGGTTAAAGGGTAATATGTCAAATATGTCAAAAGTATATTTAGCAATACCAGAGATTTTACAAACTTTAGTCTTAGTTTCTGGTTTTTTTAAAAGCACACATATACTGGAACAGCAGCAATCCCAACATCAACTGCTGCATACCAAGCTGTTCCCACTTGAATAAAGTGATGGAAGGGAGGAGATCGAGGGAAAACGGACCAAGTGGGTTTGGCACAGGGGGAATCACATACCCTCAGCATGTTCACTTAGACTTGGACATGCTTCAGTCTCTGGTTCAGGATGTAATAGCTTACTCTGATGAGCCAGCTGAGCTTCTTCAGCAGCCACCTCCTACCTCTAGCCCTTCAAGTCTGCACATTTTGCACAGTGAGGATTTGCTTTGGCTGAAAGGAAGGAGGGGGCCCAGAATTGTGATTTTTTAAAAAAATCAGAATGGAAAATACTAAACTAAATGCAAAAAAAGAAAAAAATTCCTTCTCTGTATTTTCATATAAAAAAATCCACGCCAAAGTTCATTAAACTAAATAGCTTCAATAATCATTGAATCAGGCAGTCTTGATATCCAGGACTGAATTACAATCCAGCATTAAAAATTTCTGGAGTGGAACCAGCTCCAAGCCTCTGGTCTGCTGCTAATAACACAGCATCAGCCTGCCTGAAAATATTATTCCATCCTACTGCCACATACAAATCATACAACAAAGAAGCTGTTCATGTGAAAACAAAGCCTAGGAGCAACCTGCTTGTTGCATCCATTCCTTTTGTTTGTTTTTGGTGTTGGGTTTTTTTTGTTTTAATGTTTACAAAACCTGTTACAAATTATTTATGTCTTAAACTTCTCTTGGCTGTGTACATACAGCTCCCAGTGATGTTAGGAGAAATTAGTCACTCTTCACATGAATGATAAAGGCAAATGATGTGATTCATCTCACCTAACTTTAGCCATAGGCTTTTGGACTGATACATTTAGTTGAAGGAATTTTACAGACACATAGGTCCCAGTCCTTCTGACTGAAGAGGTAAGTGCCTTCAGCCCATACCACTGGTCATTACTTTCCCTCTCCTGGAGGTTACTGCTCCCTCAGGTCAGCCAGCTCAGCTACACCTGGGAGCACCCCCAAATTTATGCCAATCAAAATGAACCAGGATAGCTTGAAAAGAAGGTATCAGCCTCTTTCTGCTGCAGACAGAAGAAGGTTACAAAAAAGAAGATACTGTAAGAGACCGAACTATTGCAGATCATATTGAAATATGGCATTGCTCTTCTTGTTAAATTAGATGCAAAACCTCACTGATGATTTTAATTTCACTAACATCACTGTGAACCGAAGAAAGCTGTCTTATCTTTGTGGTCAGCATAAACACTGGTTTTCCTTTTTTTCTTCATTTTTATAATTAGAGTATTTTTACAACCTGTTAACTGTAACTTGTGATTTTTATATTATAACTCCACAAAAACAACAATTGTTGCTTTCTATTGTATACACTAAAGCAAAGCTGCTTAGAATGGTAGATGGAGAATTTAATGAAGAGAAAACTGATGTGAAAAAAAATGTGGCTTCTCACTTACTTCAGTTCAAGCCCTTCCCAGCTGGAAAATGGAGAACTGGGCATTTTTTGTGGACAGCTTTAATTGCATGACAAGAAGAATGTAATACGTTGTTCCTATGAAAATTTGCAACATCCACTGTTGCAAAAATGTAGAGATTATCTAAAAACAATTATAATTTATCACAAATATTTAGATAACAGTTTCATAAAGCAAAATGAAGTGCATCTACATGCTGAGCTGCTGGTTCTGCTGTTTTCAATAGACTTAATTTCTCTGAGAAAGACTATAGGGACACATGCCACGAATGCCAAGCACAAAAATGACAAAATGCCTCCCAATTCAGCTGTGACCAGAAGAATGAGATGTTTCTGGGAGATCTTCATCCATGGCCAGATGTTTTCACCCCCATTACTAAGCTTAGCAGCTTTCAGATGGCCTCTGCAAATCCCTAAGGCATTTTCAGACTACTGAAGGATTACTTTAATTTGCATGTTAAAAGATAGACAGACTTGCTTTATAGGTTGCTTTTCTGCAGTCACTTACAGTTTGCCCCATAGGTAAGACCCTCCCTGCAGATGGCATGATAGAAGAAATGGAAATTTCTTCTCTACAACAGCCTGTTTGTTCACCATACAGTTTTCCAAGTGTCCAATATTTCTCTTGGCAAGTGTTGATGTACTAAATATATACACGTACATACATAAGTGTACATATATATATATATGTATGTATGTATAACTTCATGGGGAATTTTTTTTTGCTCAGTGAAGGTATCTGTTGCTGATCGGGCCTCCAGGGCAGCCTGACTCAGAACCTTTTCTCCTCAACAAGCAGGAGAGTGTGTCATGGCTATAAACATGCATGGTATGACTGCATAAAATTAGCTCAAGGGCCTGCATATTGCAGCTATGAATTGCACGAGAACCTGAACGTGTTTTACTTTGGCAGCAAGAAAGCAGAAGGAACAACTGAAGAGGTTAGCGGGCAGGACGCCAGGCAAACTAGCAACCCCCTCAAAGAGAGGGTCTCCCCTGAACAGGCAAACCTAGCTAAGGCAAAGGCTGAGTCAGTCACAGTTGAACACACTGCATTAATCTAACTGGGTTCATTTGCCAATAGGACACATATTAATTTAACAGTTTTAAAAGCATTTGTGAAATTTGCTTATTGACAAAGGGAAAAAACAGAACCTCCTCTGTATGCTTTGTACTTGCCTAAATTAGTAACTAATGAAAACAAATTTTATTTAAAGGATTTTAATATTACGTTAATGATGACATATTCCAAGTAGTACACTTAGAATCAGTCTGTAATAGCAAGCTAACAGATGTTAGCATTTTTATTATTAATTATACATTTAATTATCATATGATGATTGTCAAACATCATTTGACAGCAAAAACGTATAAATGATTCACAGGTTTTATAGTGTAAAGAAGATACTGTTCTTGATTTTTTAATATGCTGACTTTAATATGCTAAATAGAAAATACTCTTTGTTTTAGCAGGCTGAAATACAGAGAGCTTCTGTATAACACCAAACTGACTAATCTAATATGGGTTGAAGCTCTTAAGAGACAAAACGAAACAGCTGTCACATTTGAAGGTGAGGCATATATTTTAAGATTACCTCAAGTAGCAACAGAAGGTAAAAAATATCAATGTATATATTTAACAAGTATCATTTGACTCTGTCATTCATATGGTTATGAAACAAATGTTTTGGGAAATACTGGTGCTAACAAGTTGCCATCCAATCAAGATAAAATTGGGGAACAATCTATGCAACATTTGCAGCACGAGTGCATTTTACTTAGAATGTGTTTAAAATTCATGAAGTTTCATCTTTAAAATGAAGCACTGGAGTTATGTTATTGATTTCAAATCACATTACATGTATCCTTCAGAATGTAGTTTCAGCAAAGCCTGCTGTAGGTACAGTAAATATTTCCAAAAGAACATTTGAGGAGGAAGTGTAAATCTCCACTGCATGTCAGAGCAGACAGATCAGAGCTCTCCAAATCAAATACTGGTAAACTTATCCTTATAATCACCCAGGATTTTTTTTTTTTTTTTTTGCTTATGGTTTTCTAGATCAGCATACTCTTTGTTCATTTAATAAATGTTAAATACTGTAAATGACAGTTCTCTGAGGGCTATGCTAGTCTCAAGACACCACTTAATCTAATACAATCAAACAGCAGTCATGTCTGAGAAAGGTGAGTCCATTTCACAGTCAGCTTGATTTTTTTTTTAACAGAAAGGCTCATTTAGTAATTGTTAAACAAGTCATAAACATCCTTGCCAAACTCCATCACTTCAAAAGGCATGATTGGTAAATGAAAATGGATCCAAATTACCCTCTTTGCTTCTGCAGGGCATGAAGTGCTCGGACGTAGTAATAATTCTGTCTTCCTGAGTCCCTCACGCACACTTACCATTTCAGAATTAAGTTTTTGCAATGATCTCTTTTCCCCCTTTGTTCAAGATTCACAGTTAGACCATCCTTCCCATTCTGTATTAGCACAGTTCAGAAGAAGGCTATTTCAACTTCGTTTTCTAACACTTATCTGCTTAAAGTGCACATAATGTATGTCTGAAATATAACCATTATCCAGAGCTCTGATTGTAGCAGGAGATTACTCTTAGCTGACTCATAGGAAATTGTTTAACCTTAAAAAACTGGGTTCTGGTCACAGGACTCTTTTTGAAACTTTATCAAATTTAAACATATCAGATTGTTAGAATAAACTTAATTTCTTTTAATTAATGAAGGGACATTGTTTTATTAAAAAATAATTACTTTTTAGGGGCACAGCAACAGCACTGGGGTAGCTCCTCAGCAAGTGGCTACTAAAACCACCAGACCTACAGAGGCTGCATCAGCTGGTGATCTGTGTTAACACCCTCCTCAATTATTACTGTGCAAGGAGGTTAAATACTGAATTTCTGTTTCTCATTGCTATGAGTATGCTTTCTTCACTTCTCTTGCTTGGACAATGGAAAATATATAGTCTTTTCCACAAAGTATTTTTCATGCAATAGCATGATACCAAACCGCTGGGCTTCCAAATGCCCCAGAGACAATTTGATTTGTGGCACCCCTTTTCCTGATGTCTGTAGTAAAAACCCCACTCCTTCAGCAGAAGATTTGCTTAAGGCTGAGAATAAGGGGAAAAGGATGATATTTACCCTAACGTTTTCTAAGTTGTACCATTGCCTGAATGTTCTGCTTTTGTAGGATTACTCCTAGAGGATCTATTTAGGCTTGGTTCTGGTCTGGTCTTTTTATGTTTTATTTACCCTGTGCCTGTTTATTGTTTGCAAAATACACTGAGCGTGTAATCTCAAAGGGTCATTTTCCATTGCTGCCCTCTGCTGTATTATCAGCAATCTGTTCTCCAGCATATGCAGAAACCAGGCATGATTCAAGGGTGTAAAGAGAAATTTCTCAACAGTTTGTGGTCGCAGTTTTCTTGAGTCATGTGGCCGCATAATAATCTTCTAGGAAACATCCCAGTCTATTCCTTGTTATCAGGCTCTTGCTTCTGTGGCTTCTGTGTGGGTATCATTGTTCTTTCCTGGGCATTAGTGTTTGACATACGATATTACACCTTCAGCCTGGCCTACAGGCCACATTGGTGGCATGCATCCAGTGATGATGTTTTGACCTAATTGCCCACAAGTAGTATTGAAATTCATCATGGAGTACATAAAGATCTACTTTCATTTCATTTGACTTTCCATCACAAGGAGAACTGAGAACCTCTTATCATAAGCGGTAACAAAGTTTCTTCTTGAATAACTGAGCCTCAGCTGTACCAGGACCTGGCAGATTTCCAGCACAACCTATAAACTGGCTGAAGCTGAGTAAACAAATTATAGTGAATTTATAGTCCACAAATTTAGCCTCTCATTCTGTTTGTGATCTGTCGGTGAACATTTTACAGCTTGCTTTGCTTCATTCATAATTCAAAATTCTTTGGCAAAGCATTTCAGCAAATAATCCTATACTTGAATGTGGTGAGTTTTTAGCAAGCCTTTGGGATATGCAAGTCTCAAGAGGTGTTAACAAATTTTCACGGAGCCACAGGATTCCATACCTTTCTCTTGACTAGGTGACAGTCATAGTATTAAGCTTGTTCATATTCAGCATTCCACAGAAGTTTCTGCATGCCTTTTTTGTGGGGTAATGAGAAATTTTCCTTAAAACATTATGAAGGCACAAACGTATGTTACAAAAGCAGCCTTCAAAGAAAAAAAAAAAAAGCCCAACAGAACCGATAAGCCATTGTGCTAAGATTTAACTGCAACATTGAGTCACAAGCAAGAATACAGACTTGTAGCCTAAAGGTCCTTCCTAAAGCCAGGTTTCAGCCTGTTGCAAATCCTATTGGACTCAATCTTAACAGGAGAAAGTGCTTCGCTGTTCAGTGTAACCTTTGGAATAGTAGAAAATAACTCATAACTTCTCTTCCCAAGCTAAAATCACATTCCTTACCACATAAACCTAAATTCCATTCATAAAAGATAGGACTGAAAATCCTATTGACAAAAGCTAGGACTGACTGGGCAATCATATTTCAGTGCAAAAGTTATGTTCCCTAGTGACATACACACTAGAGACTGCACAGCCAGTGTATGGCTACAGTCTGGCCAGTAGATGTGGCTACACTGGAAAAGCCAGGGTGATGCCAGAGAGCAGTCCCCAGCAAGCATGGCAAACCCAGACCCAGACTCTGCCACTACCTCTCCTTCCTGCTATAGCTGTTGGATAAGCAGCTCTAATGTAAGGACTACTTCAGCTCTTTCTAGGCTCTTGCCTCATCCTCGCCTTTCTTTTACAGAAGCTACAATATGAATGCTTAAAAAGTGTCATAATAGGGTAACAACTAAAAACACACAGCTTGCTGTCTGCTCTTGGTTGTACAATGCAGTAATTGTCTTACTGCTAGACTTAATTTATTAATATTGATTTATTAATACCCAGAATGCTCCCTTCCAAAACAGGTATAGGCCCCTTAAATATTTCTGTTTTGCCACTGTATCCGTTATATAGATTGTCATTGGTCAAAACAATTACCCCAAGGTTCTCAATTTTACCAGTGAATCATGGAATAATCCACTCTTTGCTCTGCTCTACCTGAACTTTACATAAACAACAGGCTGGATGAAATACAGCCATAGAAATACAGCCAGTAGAAGGCCATCTCAAAGCCTGTGCACTTCTTAAGCTGCATTTAGATGTCATTTCAGGTTTATTTCAAAGACAAATATGGTGCTTAAATGAATAGACTTTGTGATGGTCCTCTATATAGGACAAATTCTACCTATCTTGAGCAAACTCATTTATGTGGATATCTGTGGAAGGAAAGAAAAGACACTGGAACGTTGTCAAAGAAAATTCCTTTTTAAAAAAAGCTGATGAAAGCTAATGCAAGTATTAAAAGCAATTATCCAAATGTTTCTATATTTGCTCAGCTGTAAAGTTAGCAGAAAGATTGGTATAAATCTCAAGTAAAGCTTTAGAAATGTTTTAATGACATAAACCAAGAAATTTTCAAATGATCACAATCCAGATGGTGCAATATGCTTTGGAACATGGTGGTAGTAGTTCTTCACAAGACACTACTATCCATCCTGGCTCTGCACCATCTGCATTCATGAAACTCAACCAGACCTCTTACCCTGACTCACTAACCTGCTGCCAGGCATCCATGCTTATGGCACACTGTATAAAATTATCAAATGCATTTAGAAAGCCTCCTCAAAAAATTCTGTAAATACCATAATGCCTACAATGAATTAACAGCAAAAAGTCACACTGTATGTTTCTTAGGTGGTCTGGAATTCTAGATTATCTTGAACTACAGGAAAACCTGATTAAACCTTGCATTAAGCTCGTAGCAACCCCAAGTCCAGTTCTTGCTGCAGATACACATAATTAAATGGTTTAATACATTTCCCTCTCACACACTCACGAAACTGACAGCATCAGCTCATTGCTGTTTGGAGACCTGGGAACTGTACATTTGCCTATGCTGATATACATTTGTGAGCTGGAGGACAGAGACTAAATGAACTGATTAGGTTTTTAGATGTGCCTTGGAAATGGACTGTGACCTGAATTCACTTCTCTGTGCTTGAAATTATTTTACTTACCCTCCTAGCCTACCATGAACAACCAGCAAATACAGTATTTCAAGTACCCTCCTTCACTCTAAAGGTAGACTTACAGAAAAAACCTTAACTTTGAACAGAATAGGAATGCTTCAACAATAATGACAAAAACGCTATTTAAACAAGAACTGTAAGACCCTTATACTATCCACAAGACTCTCTTAAAGTTGGAAACTAAATTCGCAGGCTATTTCTTTAAAATTAAAAGAGTCCTTTTGCTGTGTTAACATTTTTCCTTCTGTGCTGTTGCAACCACTCTCCCACTCCTTTATCTGACTGATATGGTAATAACAGGTCCTAGGGCCATATGTTCAAATACATTAGAATTCATGATGACTTTGTTCTAGTTTCTTAGTTCTTATTCAGGCTGACAACCTTCAGGGAAAATGAGCTTTTCTAGCACAACTGCCTTAACATTGTAAAAGATTAACATATACAAATACAATGTTTGACTGCACAAGTGTTTGTGTATTGATTGTAGGCCTGATCCTGTCCGCACCTAGCTCTGGGCATACGGGAAACAGTTGCCTTGCCTTCAGAGGGAATCTCCTGGCAATGAAATTTACTGGTATGAGCAAGAATTTCCAGGATAAGGCCCTAGATATGTGTAGATATGAGTGAAAACAAAACTTTGGCCGGAGATAACAGGATCAGAATCACAGAGCAAGCTGGCACATGCGTTCTGAGAGCAAGAGATCCTAACCTGGGCCTGACCCTGCCGAGCTGCAGACAAGCTATTCCAGGATTGCCCTCAGTTGTACCCCTGTGGGCAGCCTGGGTGAGACCTTATGACTTAAAGATATGCCTTCGTAGAGTGATACTGAAGTTAATGCAAATTTTAGCGGTACCTGCATGTTAAATAGAGGAAGTGGAAAATGTTTTCAGGGTACATAAAATTTACAGATATGCAGTTTCAGAGAGATTATACTACTCAGAAAGTCAGATCATGTAAAATGGTTTGGCCAAAAGAGTAAAATCAGAGAAGTATAAATGTTATTCACTGACATTTTCTAGGTGAAATATTTTGACTTTTTGTTCCAAAATGACATTAAATTTTGAAACTGACAGACCCATTTGGTTTTGGGGATGAAAAAAAGGTAAATAACTCTGTTACAAAATAAAGTTCTTTGTCTCAGGTCAGGCAAAATGTTTTGTGTCAGCTGAGACTGACATTTAAATATATTTTTTCCAGGCTAGACGTGAGCAGAAAAATCCAGCTCTAATCTTGGCACATCCTGGTAAATGTATAAAACTGAACAATTGTTTTCAAATATGTACACTACTGGGAAAAACAGTATCGCTTCAGCTTTCAAGCTAGGATGTAGTTGTTGAATTGGGTTACTTGAAAATCACCTACCATTCAGTTTTATTAAAAGGTCTTTCCAATTAGCAAAACAGCTGTGTTTAGGATTACAAAAAACCAACCAAGATTTCCTTAAAGCTTGTCTAGCCGTAAATCTGCCATTAGACATACAAAGATTTTCACCTCTCCTCTCATAAGACCTTCCAAGGTTCTCCTGGCCAGCCTTCAGGACACAGGGTCCCATTTTATGAAGTTAAACTACTCTAGTCTGTGACCTTTAGGATTAACTCTTTGGGGATTTTCTTCTTGCACATATTTTTAATCCGTTATCCAACTTGTGCAATGGTTTTAGAGGAACTGTGCTTGTGAAATGCACTTTGTAGAGCTTGAAAAAAGAAATAAGTGCTAAGGAAGGCTTCTTATTTATACAGCGAGGCTGTGTATTACATTTGCATAATATGATATCAGAAGAAATAAATGGCACCAGAAATAAGTGTATGAAGGGAAGTGCTAATGAGCTGTGCAGAACAGGGAAAGACAGTATTTTTTCACAGAGGCTATGGATCTACATTTTGGGAGAAAGAAAAGTCATAGAATTTTTCTCTAATGAAAACCTGAACAAAGAGATATTGGATCACTTCCCCCCCCACCTCGGAATTTGTTAAGGTGTTTACAGATCTAATTCTGAATATTAATAAAATATGCTTACTAAGCTGTACAGTCAGAAAATATGTCGTTCAGATGCACAGTGGAGCATGGCATTGCAGAGACAGTTTAATGTGCTAGCTCTGCTCCACTAACATTATGTAGAGCAGTGAATGTACCTGAAAAAGTCTAAGATGCAGGTGCATGCATAAACACTCAAGCATGAAAAAAAACGTATCACTGAACAGGGTTAGGCCATGTAAAACAAAGGGAACCTAAAGCAGAGAAAATAAAGCCAGTTGGAATTGACCTGATTCACCTGTTCTGGAGATCTCCAAGAGACGGTGGTTAAAGTATGACATCAGCACAGGTTCAGCTCTGTGTTGTCATATCCTTCACATGTGATTTTTTTTTTTTTTTTGTCATTTGAGAAAGGGAACAAGTTCATGTATCTGGTTTTTTTTGTGTTTGGAAGAGGATACTCTGTTGTGCTAAGCATGCCTTGATTTCTGCTTAAGTCAATGGGAGTTTCACTGATGACTTCCATGGGAGGAGAACTAGCTCCTATGCTTTAGCAGCTGCCATCCTTCTTCTCTGGTAAGATTAATCAGTGTTCCCCAAAGACTTCAAGACCCACTGATTGATGCTGCAGCTCTACAGCAAAGGGTTGAACAGGGGAAGGAAAGACTGCACAGTTTATAGCTGGCAGCGAACACGCCTCTAAGGTGTCCTCAACAGAAGTCTTCTATATGCAAATGTAGAAGACCAAAAAGACTTGAATGGATGTTAAAACACCAACTCATTAAATCTGGCTGCTAGTTTTGCTGCTCAGAGAAAAGCTAGAAAACATTTCTTAAAAAACAGCTACCACCTCAACACTGATTCACTGCAAGGTTTTTCTTGGACAAACAAGTTCACCGAAGAAACAAAACAAAACCAAAGCCCATACCAACAAGCTGTCCTCTCAATTTATGGCCCTTTTACAATACCTTGTATTATTGATGGGACATGCCTTCACAATTCTTTTTTTTCATATTTTACTTTTTTTGACATTACACAGAGAGGAATGCGAAGTGCAACGCCAGTCACTGTATCTGGTGGATAATTTTATATCCCTCTCAGATGCTGGAGTATATATGGTCCCGTGGTGAGTACATCCAATAGACTTTTTTCTTCAATGGGGCTATAAATACAAATAAAAGCAAAGTACTGCACATAAGGTACCTATATATTGCTTTAGTGAGGAGTGAAAGATGCTGTGGATTTTGGTTGTGTGGATTCTTTCTTTCTTACAGCATACTGAATACATTGATATCTTTGTTCATGGAAAGGTGAATTTCTCCATGGCCAGTGTGTTAAAAAAAAAATTTCTCTAAGGCATCAGTTGCAACTGCCTACCTACAGCACTTTTGCCCTGCTATCACTATGATCTGGGATGCAGTTACGACAAATTTTAGTAGCATCTGCCACTTTCTTCTGGATTCTCCTGGTGACATTTTAGAAAGAAGTTTCCTGATATGTGTTAAGCCTGATGGTGAACTATTTTGGAACTTTCCAGCTTCTCAGTTTACAGTTGTCACTCTCATTGCTAACACTGGCATAATGGCCATTTTGCATATTTTGGAGTGTTGCTAAGGTCAAGTAAGATCTAGACAAAACTGTGTGAGAGAAACAGTAAATTGCTGTTTTGTTCAAAACCTTCTGTCAAGTTGTACTCTTGGAATTCAGGAAAAATTTTGAAAACAGAAAACCCCCTCAAAACCTGTGTTTTTTCCTAAAAAGCCAAAGGCATAGAAATGCAACACTGAAGCCTTTAGCCTACTACAGTAATACTGTGGAGTCTTCTGAAAGAAGCAAGTATCAAATCTTGCTGCTTACTTAACCCCTTCATGAATTGTTTTTACAAAAAGTCAGGCAGCCTAGTTACATCATATTTTAACAGTCCAGCTTGGGTTTGGCAAAGTGACTGACATAAAGAATGTGAAAGTCTTCTCTGTTATCAAAAATCTATCTAAACCCACAGAAGAAGGGGTCAAGTGATCCCAGTGAACTCACTATGGACACCTGTGAAGGAAGTGTTACCTAGTTATACAAAATTTCACGATCTTGTACTAAATCTGGAGTGCTAACAACGAAGGTGGCGGCAGGGCAACGGTTTGTAATACAGCAGAATCTTAGTAGTGGCTTAGTCAAGCTGCATAAGGGGAAGTTTTCAGCTGCCTTTGGGTTATAGCACAAAAAGGAAACAATTCTACTGCAGTAGAGGGGACAAATGTGTACTCTTGTTACTAAACTGTAAAATACTAATTTGCATTTGAACGGGCATCTGATAATTTCCTCTCCTGGTCAGAACTGATAAGTCTTTTGTGTTTTATTTTCAGTTCAAGCTTATGACCTACACTTTAGGACTCTGACCTACACATTGAGGTCTGTCTTCCTGTTTAGATGATTTAGACTGTGGCATACTTCTGATGAGTACCTAAAAGCACCTCTAAGAAATCAGTGTGCGGAGAGAAAGAAGAGAGAGGTAGTACCTGTCCATGGATTAGACCAGACTCTGCCATCAGTCACAGCACAGCAAGGTGGGAAGGATTCCATGTTGGTGTGGCATCAAACGGGCATGTACATTTTCTCCAGGGGCTGCAGCAGGACCCAGAGGTCCTGGGTCTGCTGCTTAGCTGAGCTGGCACACTCTTGCATTTCAATGCTGTTGAGCAAGGCAAGGCTAACACATAACTGGAAACTGTATAGCTATGCTGGCACAGCACTGCAGCTGAACTGTAAAAGACCTTTGCTGTAAAAGACCAAAGGCTACAGGCCTGACAGGCTTGGGGCTCCCTGCACCACCCATCACTGGACAATACAGTCATGCCCTCTGGCAGGCAATGCCTCTTACTCTGCACTGTATTATCCTTGTGGGGACCAAGCGCATCCCTGATGTGTACATCAAGAAGCAGTCCTGCCCCTTTCTATCTCCAGCTCATTTATGTAAGGGTTTGTTCTGCATTTTCATTATTTGCCTTGCAAGGTGCATTTATAGGTTTCAGTCCTGAGAAAGAAGTGAAATCAGATGTTGCTTTTGGCTTCCTAATCCATAATCCACAATATTTGTTACCTACTTTTTCAAGCACCAGTGTTTTGGCAATCAAAAATATCAAAAACCCAACAAAAACCCTTACACAGCAATCTGGGTTTAGCCAGAAAGCTTCATCAACTCTGGCTCAGCAGAGTTTAGTTATCCTGGTTAATTAGATCGATGGTGACAGCTGTAATTACCAGAGATGAGATTGCCTGTACTGTAATTACACTTCAATCTTCAATCTGAGCTGGACTGTAGAATATATACTGCAGATTCTTCCGATTACAAGCAGGTTATGGTGACCGTAGTACTTCTGTGCTAATCATGTTTGTTATTATACAGAATAAAAAAATATGTCATCAGCTAAAACAATGGTTAATCTGAAGCAGTTTTGCCGATTCAAAGGCATTAATCCACAAAGCTTTACCGCTACATGGTTTTTCAAGATAACCACACTATGAAAACACAGAGAGTTTTTTTAACCTGCAGAGTTACTAGCTATTCAGCATGTTACAACTGCCAGTACTTGCTCCAATATTCATGTACAGAACATTAATAAAATATCAGTGTTTATAAGAAAAAGCTTGCCTTTCAAGATGATGCATTAAATATAGGAATAATTCTTTAAATTTTTTTAAGTCCAACATAATATGGAAACATATGCTATGCCTGTAAAACTTGTTCAAAGAGTAAGGACAAAGAGTAAGGAAACTATATGCATTTGGCCTTTGCTTTGGGTTTGCAAGGCATCAACAATGAATGTAACTTAAAGTAAAAAGTGCGTTTGAAGGTAAAAGGATGCTGAAACATTTATTTTCAAAACTAGTGAAACTAGTAAAGACAATATTCTATTCTGCTTCACTGAATATTCAGCCTTCTGTGGTCAGGGACTCTTGTTTTGGCTTTTCTTGAGGTCTCCAAAGGAGGAAGATTACATATTTCTCTAATCAGGTTTAAAAACGTTGTTGCTGACTTGAAAGCACACCTACGTACATGTATTAACTTCTTCTGTTTCCCAGGAAGGCCACTTCACCTTGTTTTTATGCAGCTCTTACTCTAATTTTGCTTATTTTTCAGTGCTGATTTAGAAATATCTGTGATTCATGTTTGGGGGAGAAGGGAATGAACCAATATATCTTCTTCTCTTCTTTCTTTTTTTTTTTTTTTAACTCCCAGGACTCAACTATGTCTGATATATTAAAGACCATGTAGGTTTAATGAAATCCATTTATGACTTTATGAGTAAAATCTGTCCCTAAGCACCACTTAAGCTCACACATATGCCATCACAACAGAACTGAAGTGGTATGTTAGTGGGGAAGAGGTCTTGCTCCTGCTCTTTGCAGAGGGGTGAATTTGAATTTCTAGTATTGAAATCCGTAGTTTTGTATTCATGCAGCCATCACGTTCTCCTTTGCAAGTGCCAAGTGATGGCACTGCAGAAAAAGAAAGCACCATCTGTCTCCACTGCATGTGCTCTCCATGCAATGCTTTACAGTGGGATGCAAGAGTGCTACTCTTGCCGCTGCCTCTGCAACTCCTGTCCTGGCCTGTAAGGTATGGAACAGTGGCTGGGGGAGAGTGGGCAAAGCTTTGACTTGCCGCAGCCAGGTGCACTGCGGAGGGAGGCCTGTGCCAGGAAAAGGGCTGGTGCACATTAACTCCGTATTACAGCAACTGAGCGTCGAGAACTAAACTGCTCTCCTGCATCATCACACATCCTTGGATCCAGTGTACTGCCTCTTGGGGCTAGTAGCACATCCACAAGTTGTCCCCAGACTTTGGGGAAATAATCTGTTTTTTTATTTCACAAGTAAGAATTTTCCAAATAATGTAGTAAACTGGGAGGGGAAGAGGGAGAGGTCAGTTTTATAGTTCAGCTCAAACCTAGTTTGAATCTACTTAAAACATCACTCCAGTGTTAGCATAATAACAATCCTCAACACAATTTCAATGTTTCAAATAGATACTAAAAGTAAATGTTTGGATATCATATATTCTGGATAAAAATTATTTCTAATTACAGCCGTTTTCCTTCACTCACTTCTCTATATATAACTTGCAATTACCTTTTTTAAGAGTTTGCCTCTAATATAAAACACTGTGGAAGATTTTTCATTTAAAAATACATTATCTTATCAGGCACTGTTACTGAGCCTTATATGATACAAGCTACTGGGGATATTAAATTTATTTAAGCTATGATTTCCCTAATGTTATGAAAAGGTTAGTTCACTGTTGTCTATTTTGAAAAGTTTGGTATTGTATTTCAAAACGAGTCTATGAAATCCTGATTAAAAGAAAATGTCTAGGCATACATTCAACCTTAAGCATGTGATTCCCTTGAAATAAGAGGTTCTACTTACATATTCAAAGGTAAGCTTACTGCTTTGTTGAGCTGGGGCCTCAGACATTTCCAGAGATCTTAATATCACATTTGCAAACTAGATGGTAGTGCCTTAGTTTAGTAACAATGGAGCAAAGTGTCCTTCGTTTATACTTTAATCTCAGAAAATGAGATCAAGACATTTTCAGCAACTAGTTGATTGATACTATGTGAAAGCTGAACAACCTTGTTAATTAGGCAGTCCTGCTGGAGTGTCTGAAGTGCACTGCAAACCATAATTAAAATACAACATTACTGTGATCTGTGGAGGCAACCTGCTTTAACCCTCCCTGAAGAGCAGGCTTTGCTGAAGGTGAACTGTGGCATTAGAGGGGCAGACAAAAGAGCGCTGCCATGTGATCCAGCTACAGAGGTTAGCTGCTTTCAGTTTCATAAAAGGATTACTCAGACTGGAAAACCAAAGACAAAAACTGGCTTTCTCCAGCTAAAGATCTGAGTATTCAGCAACTACATTCCATTTTATTTGTTTGGATTCCCAGTTCACAAACACAAACAAAAAAAAGTAACTTTGTGGACTCCAGAAGGCTCACGCTAATGCCTTGTGAAGAGATCCTTTTTGTCACAGCAGAAAGACATGGAAGGCTGATGAAAGTTTCTCATCTGCACTGGCCCAAGGCAATGAATATTCAAGAGGTCCTTACCTTACCAAGGGACAAAATCTTCATGGAAATTGGAAGGGGGAAAGGAGAGGGAATAGGGTCAAGTTCATGTAATAATTTACATTGTTGAGGCTGAGTTTGTTGAGATCATCCTGGAATTGCTTTGTTACTGCTGCAGTAAGAACCGCAATGGCAAACTTCAGTAAACCATTCCTTAGATAAGTTTTCTACAGCTAACTTGCTTCGTTTGCAGATCACATTCCGTATTTTCAACTCGCTCAGCAAACTTAGAACAAGGCTCACAGATGGATGTGCTATTTTGATGCAATTAACTGTATATTTAGATATACACTTATTACACTTTTGGACTTTGTATAGAAATGTTTAGTTTAAAATAACACTGAGACAATTGATGTTTCCGTAGTTTTAATTACTGTCAAAATTTGTATCCACGTTCTGAGCTCTGGTGGCTGATTTTGGCTTGGATATTTGTTTTGTCTTTATTCAGAGACACTTTGTGCAATTGAAAATATCCGTTCTGGAGATGGCAAAATGTGATGTAAAAAACCCATTTCAGTCAAAACTCTGAATACTAGATAAACCAGAAAGTGTTAAAATAGCGGAGACTGCATATAATAAAATACCCTATATGTTGCTAAGTTTAGTTTAGAAAATATTTCTCTACAACAATATCAGTGTTACTGTAGGTATTACGGTTTCTAATTCATTACATATCAGCATTCAAAACACAGGTTATTTCAAAAACTGAAAAAGCAAAACAATGGAAGCATGTTAAAACCCTATTATTTATTTAAAAATGGTAAATAATGTGTCTTAAGTTATAGAAAATTACCATATTTTTATTGGTTCTAAGCTCTGGGAGGAAATGTGTATGCAATTATAGTATGTCTTCTGCATCCGTCTGCTGAGTTTATAGTAAGAATAAATCGTGGTTAATCATGTACAGTCTTGTATTTCCTCATAACCACAACAGTGATATGTATGCATGGAGCATCCTGCTGTTTGTTATTGGATTTTTTCCTAATTCATATAGTAGTTCATGTTCTGCTACTGATGACGCAAAGCTTTCAGTCTTGCATACATTAAATACAATCACATTATTAAAATGACCAAAGTTCCCAAACAGTGCTGATTATCATAATGTACATATAGATCAATGAATTTGCACAGCTTTGGGTGGGGGGAGGTATGTAAATGGTAATGACTATTAGGCATGTCTCCTGAGAAAATAGCAACATGTGTCCAAAATAGAAAAGAATACTCTTATTTACAGTTTGACATTTGTGTTTTTTTTCCTCTCAAATTTCAAGTGTAGATTTTTGAATTAACGTTGCATTTAGTGAGGAAAATTCCCTTAGGCACTATCTGTTCTGAGGCTGACTCACCTTTGTGGTTAATTTTTTTCCCCCCATGCCCTTGTCTTTCCAGTATCTTTGATAGTTTTAGTCTGAACCATTGAAAAGGCTGTCTTTTAAAAAATCAAGTCTAAAATGCAGAATTTAAATTTTCTGCTTATAAAATTATTAGATTAGATTTTGCCTTTCCAGTAGTCAACCAAAGCAGACATGGTATTCTTTGAATCCAGATGAGCCATGGCCATCCACCAGGTGAGAGCTCCTCCACCTCTTGGCTAGTTAGTGGGAAGGACATGCCAACCTCTCCATGGTCTGTGAGATGAGGAGTCCTAGTTTTAATTATTCATTATTTGGATATATCCTGGGAAATTAGTACTTGTGACTATAACTTGTCACAAAGCTGTCTAGATGAAAGGTATCACTACCACTAACATTATTCTACTAAATCAAAAAAAGACTCATGATAATGCCATATGGTTAGTACTAATGGAAGCTAAGATCTGACTTGATGCACATTTTGATTTTCTTGCTTGGAGTGTATATACAGAATAACACTCTTTGGGGCTCTGGGCCTAAACCCATGAGACTAGGGGGAGGCATCACATCTCTTACACTCAGTTTCTGAGGCACTTTCCTGTGTCTATTGGACACGCTTAAAATACAAACCACCTCATTGCACAGAAACACCAGATGCAGAGAAAACAGTTTTCTACTGACTGAATTTGCACTTCTACAATTTTTTTAGGATATATTTAGATTAAGAATTAATATTCCAATTGGTTGATTTGCAGGGAGTTCTGCATGGTATTTAGACGCTAATTACTGCACAATTATAGGGCTAAGGTCAGACACATCTTCCAGTAATGGAGCACAGAAATATACAGTGTTAAAATATCAAAATTATCCACAAATACAGATATGAGAGGGTTTTTAAAAAGACTACCACACAAGGGTTTCTGCAGTTCAGAGGCTAAACTTTGCTCATGTTAATTATACTTAAGTCAAAGGGAACAAGATTTGACCATAACGACTACAGAGCAGAGCAACACAGGTTACATACTTCCTCACACTGTGAGCCAGCATGCACACATTTGGGTTTTCGGCACTGATACTCTCTCACTCTCTTCTCTGGCCAAACACCACATGTGCTCATTCAAAATTTTTCACTACCACACAATAGACCTGCATGTTTCTTACTCAAACATTCAAGGAGAGATTACTGTGTAAATAGAGCTAACAGTGTATCTACCATGTCTTACATCCTGCTCTGAAATCTGGATGGAGGAGAAAGATTTCTAGGTAGAGGAATGCTGGCACCAGAAGGCAAAATAATCATAAAGCATTCGAGAACTGGGTGCACAGACAGGGCACAATCTGTTTTATGACCACTACATCTTATGATCAGAACCTTTGCAAATGCAGGCCACTGGAAATGCGGATTTTTATTTTTCAACATGCTACAAAGAGGCAGCTCACGTTCTTTTCTAGTTCAAAACCTCTAAAATCTGTCCTGCATTAGGAACAGGGGTTTTGTTTCCTTCCCAGTAAGAGGCTACCCCAAAGGTGCTACCTTTTTGCATTCAGTGCTGCTGAAATTATATCTAAATTGGAAGACTGATGAAATTATATAGGAAGAAACACCTGCTTTTGTCTTTAGCCAGGAAAACAGTGCCTGAATGGAAAATAACAAATAAGACCTGCAGAAAGGAAGGTGGTCCCATGCCCTCTGCTTCTCGCTGTATCACTTACGGGCACAGGCAGCAGCACCTGGCTCGCATCTGGTGCCAGCCCTTGCCAGGGACTCCTGTTGCTGCCGCTGCCCCATCTTTGTGAGTATATGTGGGAGAGGAATCAAGGTCTGGGGAATCATCCTTCAGCCCAAGTGATGAAGGGCCTTTGTCCTCAATAACAGGATTAGCTTCACTGCTCAAATGAATGGTGTCCTGCTCTATTCAGCTGTGACCAGAGCAACATTCATCAGCAACTGCAAAACACCTACTTTGTCCTTCTAGGGAAGGAAACGATCAGACTAAGTGGAACTTTTCCCTAGTAACTAAGGCCATGTACAACTTGGCAAATCAAGGGAAAATTACACTAATTTTTGTTCCCCAATATCCTCTTTTGCAAGACATGAGGGCATTTCCATTTCCATAACTCATATCTGAAAAAAACACCAGCTGGAAAGCATTTTTTTTCATTGTCCTTTATGAAAATAAGAATGTAAAGCCACTGGTCTGACCAGGCAGAATTGCTGTTTAATGACAAGACAGGAAAAGAAGTAGTATCAATAACAGAAAAAGACACACTGAAGTTTTCCAAACTTCATGGCTCCCTGAAAGTTTTGAAAATATATGATCAGCTCATACCTGTGAAGAACAATACCTTTGATTCACACCAACTGACCATAAACCAGCCTGTTTTCTTAAGCAAGCTTCTCTTTTGAACAGATAGTATGCAAAATTACTTCAGGAGCATCTTAAAATACTCATAGAGGCAACTGAAAGAAACAACCACTGTTGACATACTCACCTAGATCTAATGGCAAAAAGAAACACTAGTCACTTGCTCAGCTCTGGCAGTACTGATGCATCAATGCAGGTATCCCACACTGTGATACGTTTCCCATCACCTTTCTCAGATATAATGACATCTAAGTCAAGAAGCCTCAACCTACTGCTCTTTAGTTTGACCTCAGTGTCAAGACGATGGGCCAAATCAAGGAACCAAGAGGAAGTGTTCTAGCAATCCCTGGATACCGTACTCTCTAAGGACATGTAACACAAATCAAATGCCAGCAAACACACACCCTCACACTACACCCGCCCATTGGCTATCTTTCCTGCCAGCTTCCTCTCTCGCAGGTCTCCAGTGTCACAGTTTGTCGGGTCCTGCCTCCCAGCAAACAGCCAATGTGTTCACCCACTGACTGCTGTGGCTGGGCAGCCACTTGCAGCTGCGCTGTGTATGCCATGGCTTAAAGGCAGCTTGTACAATCTGAGCTAACCTGTGTTCCCTGGCTCCTTCCCTGCTTTTGGTATCCAGATCTCTTCTCCTTGGCCTTGTTCCTGCAAGTGAAGGGTGAGTTTTCACTCTCTGCCTATGAGCTCTGCCACAGGAGGTTCCTGTGTCATGTGGCTCCTGTACTGCCCTTTTTGACTCTCCTCTGTCCCATGTTCGTATAAAATTACCAAGGCTGGTTTTTCCCTTTTGCTGTAGAATGCCACTCTGTTCAGACCAGTGCTCTCTACACAGTAGGCTGTCTGCACTTAGGCCAGCTCTGGTCTCAAGGCTTCATACCAATGTTAGCGCAATGCTGAGGTACTGTTGCTAGCCTTAGAATAAAGCTAATTTCTCTGAGCTTAGTGCTCTGCTTAGACCTTTCAGAGTGGAGCTGGGTTGCAATTGGCCAGCATGGGGGGTGCTCGTGGCATGCTCCCAGTCTCACAGTTTCTGCGGAGGAGCTCAAGGAGTTTCATGAAATAGCACAGAACTGCCTGGTCTGGTCCCACCACTCCTGCTTGTTTCAGCTTTAAAAAAGAAGATGGATGTCTTGGTTCTGGGGAATGGTAGAACTGAAAATCCAGCTAAGTTTTGATGCCTGGCAAGAATAAATGTTTTACTAGCAGAAATATTTTTCCCTCTTGATCTTCCACAGCATGGATGTTTTGGGGCAGTCAGGAGTATGACTGCTCAGGGCATAAAAGTCCTTTTAAAATCAACACTTATCCACCAAAATTGGTGCTGCTAGAGGTTATATTGGACACAAGAGCCATTTTTAATGTATAGCCCGTGACAAACCTGATTTACAGATTGAAATAACAATGTTATGGCATTTATAGAATGTATGAATTTAAAGCTGAACTATACTAGCTATAAAATCTTGGATGCTTTTGTTACAGCTGTGACTAGCATCAAAACAATACAGCAGCTAAGCATCACAATTAATAATATCCAAGTATAACACATTAAAAAAATCAGGACCCCTTTCAGAGTGTATTACCAAGTGACATGAACATTGCATTGTATCATGTCACATTAGACTTTCTTCAGGCAATAGCTCAGAGCTGACATAAACAGATGCAAAAGACAAAGCTCAGAACATTTAGTAATATGGATTCAGAGAAAGACCACGTGGTCTTATTATTCAGGTTTAACTATTGTTCTGTATTGTATACTTCTCACAAGGCTTTCACTTTCCTTTAGCTTGATACACAGGAAAAATGGTCACTAAGAAATCTAGTCCTTAAGTGTGTGTATACTATAATATTTCTATATTATTTTGAATCAGAACTCATCCCATTGTCATACACTTTGGTAGTTAGCCATCAAGAAGCCACTTACAAATCCCTAATTTTTAGGATAACCTGCTCTGCCCTTGGCCTGCAAGCAGATACACTGGACAGCTTCCCTGTGCTATATCAGCTAGTTCTGGTACCGAGGAGGGCTGCCTGGCTGCACTGCTTTCTGCCTCCCTGCGCAAAGGGTCAGGGAAGGCTCTTTACCTCCCGATGGAGAAAACATGGTGCCACACCCTTTTGTGGCACAAGAAATGTGACAGTCCACACTATAAATACATAGTTTACATGAAAAATTTTAAAATATATGCATTCTTTTATGAAAGGCTTTCTCCAGGCAGGCAAACCGTGACATTTTGCAGTACCAGTTCTCTCTCTAGCATGACTGAAGCTTCTCAATTAATTTCCAATAATGGGTATTACTGGCTCAGTAATTCCCATTCTGGTTTGAACAAATTCACACTGGAAAACCCAATACTAGAAAAATGCAAGGGGTCAGCTGAGGGAGCAGACCCACGGTGTGGGATTTTGGCCAGGGATAAGCTTTAGTTCCCACTGCCTGGTCCCCCATTAGAGACCAGTAATAATTCTGCACGCACTCTAGTCCATGCCAGGTTTGTGGAACTAATGATAAAGTTAGGTGCTGCTGAAAATAAAAAAAACCCAGAAGAAATTATCAGAAAAACATGCAAATTGAATTCAGTTAATTGTGGCTGCTACGATAATTGTATTTAATTTGCAGCATCTTTTGATTGTATATGGCAAGGGATCGCGTCGGCACCACACTACTAAGAAATAGCTAGTTAGAGAATACAACAGTCTGCCATTTCACATTGATTAATTAAGTATCCTGCTCACCTTGTTCACCTGAGTAGTAACCACTGGCACGTATGCGAAAATCACCCATCATTCCTAACCCCTCCTTAGCAGGATGCATAGATCACCTCCCCATTTTGCAATTAGGGAATCTGAAGCCCAGGTTTAAACATTACTGAAGTAGCAGAGATGAGAGTAATTACTGTCATGGTCTTACACAATTTCTACCCAAGTCAGAAAAGTGAGAGCTCTGTAGTAAAGTTCCTGCCCCACAAAAATCAATAGCTGAACTCCCTTCTTACCCCTGTTCCTAATCACTGAACCATAATAATGACAAGGGAGCTATTTGCATGTTTAAAGAAGCAGAACTGAATGCACATAGACTCCTTATAATTAGTTTCACAGCAGCTGACTGTAAAACACATAATTTAGGTTCAAATAATATATACTTTTTAAAAATCCTGAAATGCACCTCCTTCTGTTTTCTGGCTCTGAAACCATAAAAAACAGCACAGTATGGCTGAAAAGCATTCAACACAAAAAGATAGAATGCTGGGCTTTGGATGAACATATTGTGAGTCTGAAAGCTGTATAATCAATTAGCATCCTACTGGAAACCTGACAGCCTGTCGCGACCCATTAGGAGGTATTCTGTGTTCTCAATAACTGTGGCTATAGGGACCATTTACAGAGATACCAGGTAAGCCCCTACAAAGCAGAATATGATAAGGTCAGCTCTTTGTTTTATTTCTAAGTGCTTTTCTAAGATGTTTTTCTCTCTGGTGGAATGAACATGGCAGTGAAGCTAAAAATGGCAACACTGTATTTCAGGTAAGTGGGTTGAAAAGTCATTCTCACTGGGAAATGAACTCATGACCTTTTCAACGAAAGGTAAAGCTCAAGTTGTAAAAGTTTGCATGTAAGATGCACTAAATATATCGTTGAGTAATAGCTCAAGAGGGCAATAACAACATAGCCTGTCTAACAGCTCATGCTAATGCAAACAATGTGCCATGTAAAAAGAGATTAATCAAGTTTTCCTACTGGAAAACTGACAGCCTGTCGTGACCCATTAGGAGGTATTCTGTGCGCTCAATAGCTGTGGCTACAGGGACCATTTATGAACTGACAAATTTGGGTGACTGGTAATACTACACCAGGACAAAAATAAAGTATCAGATGGGTTTCACATTTCTGGTCCTTTCCAGCACTCTGCTTATAGACGTTTCCCTTTCATTCATACTCTTTAATGTATGAACATAGTGTGCACACGTACTTGTACCTTGTGTTAATTGCAACGTAGGGCCTTAACTATGCAGTTAAGGCAGAAATCTGTACTAGTTCCTAGAGCCACTGCTTGTTTTATGATCAGAGGTTCATAAGCTCACTTTTCAGCAAGAAAGCACAATTAAAACTGGTAAGTACCTTCAAACCATATCTGATCTCTTCCACAAAAACAGAAAACAACATAGTTCAGTTTATAATTTAATGTCAGAGAAGAGTAAATAAGATTTAACGACAGTATCAGTACTCTGACGAGGGCAACCTCAAGTTGCTGGCTCATCTCTTCTATAAATTGGAATCCACTCTGATTAGACTCCATTTGGCATTCTGCTGTGCATTAGTCAGTTAATGCAGTGCTTGTACTAGCTATACTTAATGAGGCAGCAGGCATGCTTTCGCTTTTGAGCAAAAGCTTATCTACATATGTATAGCTGATTTTGTAAGTGAGACAGCAGATCCTCAGACCCTGTTTGCTTTCATCTGAAAGTTTGAAAATGTTGTATTCTGCAGTGGAAGGTACAATATTGCTCCCTAAACCCAGGCTGCCTATGGAATGTGCTGCATTAAAAAAAACCTAAACAACAATGCACACATACCCCCCACCCCAAGCCTTCCACAGAGTAATAGTTTTGGATATCTTGGTTCTTTCTCAGCTGTGTTTATGAAGGCAGTGTTTTTCCTCCTTGTGCATATCACATTGTGATTATTTACTAGGGATTTATTGGATGAAATAGCTAAGTGAGCACTACAAATTTTAAGCAATAGTTTCACCTAGCTATGTTCTAAAGTAAAGGACATTTCAGTGAATTAGAGGCTCTTGAGCTAATTGATTTAATGGCCCTATATAACTCCAATTCATCAAAAAATAATGCGAGACTAACTCATCGCCCCCTGTCACTGCAGCTATTTATCCTAGTGCAAGGCCAGTGTCAAAGGCTACCAGATCAGAATGAGAGTCCTATGCATTTATTTCAGTAAGATTACAAGGTACACTGTATGATGAGTTGGGATCTGTAAGTTGGTAGAGGTTGGCCCATCCAGCCTTAATTATAATTACCTTTTTTTATCCTCAAGACTCCACAAATCATGAATATTTTGATTAAAACCAACATCACCCACTCAATTAAAAATGTTGGCAATGTAGATGCATTATCATAGTATGTTTATCTTTATTTTCCCTAATAGAAATTGTGTAAGCTGGTCTTAATATAACAAACCATGTAGGAGATTGCTTAGGGTACAGGCATTTCCAGCAGTAGTGCTGTGGCATCTTAGGGGGATATTTAGCAGTGGAACAAATCCTTGGCTGGGTTTGGAGCCCTGTTTGGGTTTATATCATATCTGGTTAGCTTGATACTAGCTTGGGCATATGATTCATGAATTACAGGCACACCTTTCACCGCTGATCAGAAATACTTTATTTTAGCAACAACTATTTCAAAATATTTTGAAGTTATACTTCATTGTTGGACATGATGTTTGAAAGCAGGTGACATCCCCTACTGTCAGTTAAAACTGACTGCTAGAAAATTAATTCTTATTATATGCATTCTTCTTTAATTCTCAGTGTCAAGCATGATAGTTGGCATAGTTTATTCTAGTGATAAGATGTTAAGCTTGCTCTGTGATTCTGTTACTAACATGGGTATAGCACAAAAATAGTAATGAAAAGTCAGTAAATGTTGTCATGAACTGAAAATTTTGTTAGATTGCACTATTCCACCATGATATCCTTGCCATAAAATATTTTTAGAAGTCAAGATTCAAAGAAATTAGCTGGTAGGTAGTTATTAGCACCAAAATCTCAGGAAAAAACAATTATTTACATCCTTATATGCACAAAGGAAAGCTACACAAGTGCAATCTGAAGCACAATAAAACTATAAAGAGTTTCTTTTACAGCAGCAGAAGAGAGAGCAGTATGAATAAAGTCAGGCATGACTGATGTGTTTGAAGTACCCCCCTACGTCTTTCTTATATTTACTACCCTAAATCATCATTAGAACAGCGTTAAGGCTCACTAGCATGCCACAAGTTCTCACAGAGTATCATGTACTTCTAAATTTAAATCTTGGACTTCAGGCAATAAAGAATTAGAATTCTTAATTCTTAAGATTTCTTAACTGTTCCCTGTTACTTAAATATGCACCTGACATTTAGCATAAGGCTATGGAATTAATAAACATTTACTGTTTACCATTTAGCATAAGTGCTATGGAATAGAGTCTAACATCCCTTTACTAAATCAAATCTCAGCTGCAGGTAGTGAGAACTACATATGCTCAAATGCTGAGCCTGCTCCCTTCACATCACCCTGGATTCACAGGCTGTTATCCTCTCATCAGTCTCACACTGCCTTCCACCTTTCCCTTTGCTAAGCCCAAGAGAAACCATTCTCTAACATGGCCTTACTCTGCTGCCAGTCTCCTGGTGAAAAAAATTCTGCGTGCCTCTACTGACACTGTGGACTTAACCTTGAAGTGTACTCCTTCAAGGCAGGAATACCTCAGTCTTCATATTCTGGTCACACAGCTCCCAACTAGCTACACAAAACCCTGGACTGTGTGCAGACAATGCAGGTGTTCAAGACAACAAATGCAATGGTGATTGCTCATGCTGTTTCCTTCTCTGTAATTTTGACACTTCATTTATTAACCAATTTGTGGGAAGTCTTGCAACTTCAGGGAATGTCAGAGAGTGTACAGCTAAGGGGGTCAGTTTGTATCTTAACTGAATGAAACCACAGAAAAGAAAAATTGAGGTTAGAAGGGACCACTGCAGATCATCATCTATTCCAAATCCTTGTTCTAAGCAAGTCTAACTTCAAAGTTGCATGGTGTTTCTCAAGGATTTCTCCAGCTGTGTTTTAAAAACCTCCAAGCACAGAGATGCTACAGACTCTCTGGGCAGCCTGCTCCCTGCTGCACTGCTCTCACTGTAAAAAATTATTTCCTTATGTCCAACTAAGAATTGTCTTGTTGCAACTTGTGTTTATAGCTTCTGGTCTTTTCACTGTGCACTTCAGAGAAGGATCTGGCGCCCTCTTTTCTGTAATACCCTCTTTAGGTAGTGAAAGATTATATCCCCCTAAGCCTTCTCTTCTCCAAGTTAAACAAACCTAACTCCTTCATATATTGTATCTTCCAGCCCCTGACTATCTTAACAGCTCTTCATTGGACTCTCTAGTGTCCTCAGGCACCCCAAAAATAGCCGCAATATTCCAGATAGTCTCAGAAATGCCAAGTAGAAGGGAAAGATGGGTTCCCTTGCCCTGCTTGCTCTCCAGCCAGCTGTCCTGCTCTCAGCAAGCAAGAGCATTACATCACAACCTTAAGCTTACATTAGCTATATTTCTGGGCAGTTTACATCGATAAAGCATTGTTTATACGGAAACCAAGAATTTTCTGTAATCATATATATTTCATCCATTATTCTCTTACCTTACCATTTTCCCTGTAAATTCTGATTATTGTGGCATTTTGGCAGGACTGTTTTGTGGGCAGTTCTTTCCCAATTCAGCTAAAGCAATGTGATGAGAAGCAGAAGAGATTGCAATACGCTAACATTTTAAATGTGCTTTTGAAGAGGCCTTTGGGCACAGATGTTCCGTAAAACTGTATCTATTATTATAATAATCTGGTGAAGAGTGCAGCTGCTTATTCAGGGGTCTGAATATTGAAGACTCCCTAAATCTAATGATTCTGAGTCTGCCCCACTCTCTGCACTTCCAACACTAATAAGAAATACAAATTTGAAAAATCTGGATATACCAATGAATTTTAGAGGACCATGGAATAAACATTGACTTACAGTATAAATGCTGCTAGAAGAAATCTTTCAGAAGGAATCCCTTCAAAATACAAGGGATGTCAACAAAGCTTCTAAGGAAAAGACTCAAACCCACAATGCCAAGGTACTGCTTGAGTTTAATGCCTAACCCACAAAAGTGCTTTAATAGTAGATGCCTGGAAGTACTCTGGCTTGTAACAGAACTGATAGACATGTCCAAAAGACTCTGGTTCATCAGCTTTCCTCAAGACATGGTGGAAACGCAATTTTAACACCACATGACTTTTTGGACAAAGTTTTTTGTCATGATTTCCTGATACTAGTTCAGAGAGAGGAACAATAATTTGAACATCAGAAATGTGCAAAAATTCATGATAAAAGTATAAATGTCTCAATTTTTTTTTTCTTAGATGATGTGGCAACTCCTTGCTGAAACAACTTCAGAATGGGATCACTAATCTCATCTAGGATACTGTGATTGAACAATTTTCTGTCAGTCAATGCAGAGGTAAGAGACTGCAGAACAGTTAGAAAAAAATAATTTAAAGCTGTAAACTATTCTCATCTGGACCCACAACTGTTTTGCCTGACTATAATTACCTCTTCTGATTTTGTCCCCTGCAAAGCTGAGTGGGATCCGGAGCCCTCCTGTCTTTGCTATATGAGTGCCACAGCGGGAGCTTCCTTGGAAGGCTTTTCCTTATTCGCTCAGCTCATCCCCAGCAATGAGCATCAGGAGCCCTCGGAGCACCTGGCTTTTCAAACAGATGTTTGGCACATGAGACTGGGGGTTGCCTGCTGCAGATAAGACGGTGAACAACCCAAACCACACCACAATAATTATTTACCTTTATCATACTCAACAGGGTTCAAACTGGCATCTATTTAATCATATCATATTTACCACTGTTGTCAGGAGCAAGCTCTGAGAATTCTCCAGAGGAAACTGCCTGTAGCTCTACAAACCTCCTCCTGAGCCTGTTCTTTTGTACTGAGTCATGTTCTCAGCCCTTTCTGAAAAATCCAGGTTTTCTATATCCGCCCAGTAATGAAAATGTGTTATTCTTAGAGATATTAAATTCATATGCTATTGTAATTCCAAAAACATTGTATTCCACTGTGGAAAAGCACTATTTGTTCATCTGTTTGTGAACTCTGCTGTCTGTAGGTTCACTGGGGGACTAAAATACTGCTGAAACCCTTTGCCTGTTCCTCCTCATCTAGCTGACATCTGTTAGTTTTTCACTTCACTATTTTAATAGTAAATGCTCTAACTTCCTAAACAATACATGAAGAAATATTTTAATTATTTGTTTCCTGGTGATCATTACAGAGGAAGCGGCTTTTGCAAATGGGAAAGGGTTCATGTTGTCTTGTACTAAGACCCAACAATTCCCTTGTGCTTTCAGGGTTACAGTCCTGAATCTACTGTAATAAGCTTCTCTGTAGAAATGCTTGTGTTCCTTCCTTCATCTTTGGTCTTCACAGCTAGGCCCATGTGAAGTTATAACCACAAAACAGCTGGCAGCGGGTTTCACAGGGACTGAGTTCTCTCCCTGTCTTCAGAGCCACTGAGGCCATGGGGCTGTCCCAGTGAGGCTGTTGAGCCTTGTGCAGCTCAGGAGGCTGATCCACATCACACAGGCAGAGGAAAACTCTTCAGAGGATTAGTGAGACTGCTGGCCCGGCATGGCTCAGTCAGTACCAGTACTACCGGAAACAGACAGTATGACAAAAAAACAGGTGTTACTTACATGTACAGCTGTCTTAGCTGCCATGTGTGCACATTCCCCAGGATATTCATACACTTCAAGGATGAGGAGGCTAGAAAAATAAATGAAGTTAGTCCAGACAGAGGTGTTTCTGGCTACAATATGTTTTCTGTGATAATAAAAGAAGTAAAAAACCCAGCAGTTCTCTCAGCAGAGCACCAGCTAGCTCCACATGCTGCAATAATCTCTGCTCTAAAAACCTGAGCTTCCATATCTGTGTACCAAGTCCAAAATCATTAACTGGTCTACAAACTGCCTACAATCATATCTGTGCTTCTGAGTTACCATGCAGTTTACTGATGCAGAATAAAAGAGTACTTTTAAGTTCAGTCTGTTAGAGCACTACAGTAGTGGCTTAAATCTCAAGAAACTTTCACTCTACAACATTTTATACCCTTTTAGTGCGAGCAACATGCCAGGCATGGTTAGGTAGTGTAAAATCATGCTTACCATAAGATCTGATGCCTCAGTAGATTAAGAGTGGAAGGGAGAGCTGAAGAAGTAGTAAAAGTGGGCGCAATGACATGCATCTCTACTTCTTCCAGTACATAAATTTATCATATTTTCCCTAAGTCATTAATTGACTCATTGTTCACTAGCCATGGAGCCCATTTGCTTTTGGAACATCAGCAGAGAAAGAAGGCCGCTGTTAAAGGACTACTAAGTGTGAGTAAGCAATGGTTTCCAAGCGCTCAGCAAAGCAAAATAAATTTTTACTGGAACAGTTGAAGGCACCTCTTCCCCCAAACACCTGTCCTCCTGCCAAATTTAAGCTTCCTAGCCCAACCACTGTGGCTTTTGAGTTGTTCAATAACAGTCACGTGCAATCTTTATAATGGGAAAAGTGACCTTTTTGCTTCACCTCATTCTCAAAAACAATGAACCATTTTCCACTCAAGCTTTATTAAAATTAATTTTTAAATGTATTCAGAAGAGTGACCAAGGATGGGACATTTTTGCTTGAAAAGTGAAAGATTCAGAAGATATAAGCAGCTGCTCAAATAACTCCTGGCCTCAGGAGGTTGGTATTTAAGATGGCATGTGATTTTAAGCACTTGAGTAACCACTAAGAAACAAAAAAATAAAAAATCATGTGCTGCAAGTTACAAAATCTTGCTAACCTGGGACTGTGGACTGTAAACATAAGCTCAAAGCAAATAACTCCTATATTAATGCTTAAAGTTACACACTCATTCAAGAACTTGGAGTAGACACAACCTAATGCTGTTCTCAAATTGCTACAGTATTTCACAGAGTGCTATGGTAATATATTCTGCTGTATACGGTATGATGTTAATTTTTATGCCTTACAGTAGAATGTGTGGTGAAGTCGAATTACAATTGCTGTGGGAATCATAACACTGGAAAACATGTCTAAATCTCAGCTTGAAGTCCATGCTAACATATCTTTTACATTTAATTTCCTTTAGGAAAAAGGAAAAAAAGAAAAAGGAACAACTGGCTATTGTTGATTTTGCCAGCAAAAAGAACCAAGATGCTCTAGTATGGGTTATCTGGGGATCTCTGTCACATTCCCGCTTGCTCTCTTACCAGTTTGTTCTTAGCAAATACTACTGTTACAGATTCATCCTGATGGAGTCTGCTCTGTGATACCTTCATAAGGCCCCATGCAATATTAGATTACTGGAAAAGGGAAACATGGATGGGGAAAATCTTTTAATCTTCACACATAGCCTTAAGGTTGTTCTGGATTCACAGTCCAGAGAAGAAATTATGTGAGGCAAAGTTAAGTTATGTCAGCTAATAATCAGGGACAACTCAAGGCCCCTCCATGGAAGGATCACAGCAGAGAGGCACTTAAAACAAGGTGAAAAGAGGAGAGAGAGAAGCAAAGCTGACATTCCCACTGAAAAGAGCTCTTATCATTCCTCATGTGATACAGGGACAAGGTGCAATAAAAACTCTTTACAGCCGAAATGTCATTTTGTTGACTACTGACCTCCTGTCTTCTTTGCACTTTGGAAGTGATTTTAACTGACTTTTGGATGTTCTCTTTTAGTTGCCTTTTCTTTTTTCTTAGACTTAGCAAATGGCCTTGTTAAACCTGTCCTTTTCTTGGATTCCTGGGTATTTTAGTGGAGTATTACCAGGATTAGAACCCCTCTAAGAGTTTTCTAACGGTGGATGTTTCTATTTTACAAATTACATATAGAAATTATAGTTTGGTTGCTTTTTTTTCCCCCCTCACAGGGATGAAAGTCCATACAAAGAGGAGAACACTAAGGCTGAAATGGGAAAATCGCTAGGTTAGAAAAAGGAAAATGACATTGTGCTCTTAGTACCTAAAAACAGCATTCCCAATCCATACTGGTGCCATGAAAGATAGTGCCAGAGGGGATGAGTGGGACAGGTCATCAGATTTTCATCATTTGGACTCCATCTCTTTGAACCTTTTGTGACATTGTATTAGAGCAGTACAAAATGGAAAGAGATGAGCAGGTTCACATCTGTATGTCTGAAACACCAGGAGGATTATACAATTCCTGCTTTTTTACCTAATACCTCCTCATGGGAACCTGACCAAGCAGTTGTGCCTGTATGTACATGGATATGTATGCACAGATGCTGTGTATATCTACTTTCCAAAAAACATCTGTGAAGATCTTACAGCTTCTAAAAATATATACATGTTTTTGGAGCTTGGTATTTTTCATAGTGTTTGCCATCCTTCATTTCTTCCCCCTCAAAAAAAAGTATGTTGTTTTGAGAAAAAGGCATGTGTATCAGGGGTGGTCTGCCTCATAAAGAGCCACAGGGCTTGGGGCCAGTCAGCTCTTTTCAATTATCAGGTCCAGGTGGGAAGTGGTCAGGTGGTGCCTATTAAAGGCTGAGGGACTGCATGTGGAGTAGGAGGTTTCTGTGAAGTCTGTTTTGGCTGAGGGGAAAAAAGGGCTGAAATTAGATTTTACTAAGTTTGAAAAACAGTCTGACTCCTGAAGATGTGGTGTTAGATGTTACTGGGCTAGGGGGCTGCCCACAGGCCCTACGGTATGGGGACCTATGTGTACTACCAACAAGTCCATTAGACTTGTTTGCATTATTTCAAAGTCCTGGCCACAGCAAACAACGAACCAAACACCCTTCCCCCCCAAAAAAAAACCCCAAACAAAGCAAGAGCACAAAGAAAGCAACCCAACCCCAAAGAACCCACCACGCACACATTAAAAATTCTGGCTAATGTACACACAGCAGAAAAATAAGAAAGCAATCATCCAAAATGACTTTTGTGTTACAGATTGCTCCTGAATGAGGCCTAATGGTGCAAGCATCATTGCAAACTATTTTCCATTTCTAGCATGCATTTATGATAACAGTTCTGCCCAATTTCCTGTTCTTTTGCTAGCAGAAAGGGACAGATTCCCCCTCCTTTATGCTAAGGCTTTTTCATGCTGCTTGGGCTGTACTGCACATGTGCTCAGTCCCTTCCTGGGAAGCTGAGGATAGGAGGTGGAATGATTATTGTTACACAATAACTATTTTTCCTTTATCTTTTCTGATGGGGGAAAAAATGTACAAAACTACTGGCCACATCTGCAGTGCACCAATTAGAGATAGAGAGGAGAGGTATTCAGTCTCCATGGATGGTTCAAGGTTAGAGAAAATTACCCACTTTTAGCAGATAACAAAATCCTAACTATCTGCCTTAAACTGGGATTGACTGTTCACTATCTAAGCTGATAGTAGGTACAATATTTCATCCGAAGACAGGCGTATTTGCCTTCTAGTTTTACCACTATGTAATATTATTTTGCTGACCTTCAGTCACATTGGCAGAGGAATTGATGTAACATGAAGGGATGTGACAGAGGCAATCAACAACACAACAAGATATGAAAAGCCTAAAGAAGAACTTATGTCCTCAGGAAGAGGACACCTACTATCCAGTCACATACAGAGTTTTGAGTTGCAAAGAGCTACCTGAAGATACAATGTAAATCAATATATGTCCACTTTATTCACAAAATGATGGATAATGTAGCAGGCCAGCTTGGCTTACCTTAATTTGCAAATCGATTTCCTACATTTTTTGAAAAAAAGACACTAATCAATTTCAGATCAAAATAGACTGAAGCATAGCGGGAACTGCCAACCCCATCTGCTCAGTGGAGACCCTACAGCTACGCCCTCAGGACAGTTCATGGAGCAGGGCGTGGAGCTGTCCCAGGCACAGCCAGCAGGCACTCAGTGCTGTGCCATGCTGTGCCACACCATGCAGGTAGGTCATGCATGCCTGTATACCTGCTTCATACCATGTTTGAGCTCCTCAGATCCAGCACTAGCTATGCACTGGGTTAGTCCCTTGGGTAAAAGTTAGAGAAGACCAAAGGCAGCATTAGCACTAGCACTATCAAGGTATTAGCATTTAAATAACTGTTGCCTGCAACTTCAAGTCCTGGATGCTGCCTGGCACTGGGATGATAGTACTATGGAGGAGTTTGGATATATAGATGAGCTGGAATTGCAACATGTGAACTTTCTTCTCTTTATCGCTCAAAGAAATGATGGCAATGAGGGCAGATCTGCACAAGAGACAACCCTCAGGTTACCCTCACCCCGCTCACCCACCGCCACAAACCCATCCCACTGCCATTAGGTTTGCACAGCACTTCGTTGTGACCTCATGTGCAAAATGTCATGTCAGGCCAGTGACACTGTACAGGACAGCAGGGCTGCTACGGCACAGCAGCTCTCAGGAAAGGGCAGCGGGCCAAGCGTGCCCTGAGGCTCTGCCTGCCACACCCCACCTGGGCCCACTGGCATGGGGGCATGTGACAGCTGAAGGGAACTGGTGGCTCCCAGGCAGCTCTCAGTAATTGCTCAGCCCATTTCTACGGCTTTTCCAT